>NW_006408527.1:15525057-15613751 GCF_000296735.1 Chrysochloris asiatica
AACTTTCACTCAATCCACAATAAAAACCTTAAATTAAAAAAAAAAAAAAAAGGACTCGTGAAAGAACAAAAGCAATGAGGCCCTTCTGAGGGGGTAATGGGTAATGGTTAAAAACAGCAGGACTTAGGTTGCCTGGGTTGGAATTCCAGCTCTACAATTAAAGATGGGTACTCTGGGATAAACTACCTAACCTTTCTGTGTCTGTTTCCTCATCTATAAAACAGAGAGGGCAATAGTGTGTGGGTGGTGTCAGTGATTGATGCACTTGGCTGCTAACTGACAGGCTGGAGGTTATAGTTCACCCAGAGGAATCCTGAAAGAAAAGGTCTGATGATGTACTTCTGAAAAATCAGTCACTGAAAACCCTCTGAGTTGACTCAATGAGCATCAGGTACCAGAGCCTTGAATTTTATATTAATAAATTTAAATAAAGATGTGCATAGTCCTTAGGACATGGGAGGTGCCTCATGCATTGGAGATGCTTAGAAGTCCAGCAGAAAAGCCTTTGAGGTGCTCTTAAAATTGCAGCTAAGCGGTCAAATGCGTCTAAGACTACCGTTGCTGAACCCAAGCCCCACTAGCTTCCAGGAGCTGGAGCGCTCCTGGACTGCCCAAAGGAGCACTAGTGGTGCTATAGGATAAGCGCTGAAACTGCTAACTGCATGGGTGGGGGTTCAAACCCACCAGCTGCTCTGTGGAAGAACGATGAGGCTTTCTGCTCCGGTAAAGATGTGCAGCCTGGGAAACACTATACGGGGTCACTATGAGTTGGAATTGGCTCCATGGCAGTGGGTTTGGGCTTGGTTTATGAGTGGTGTCCTAAAAATCCTGATGATGCCATGGCTTAAGTATTGGACTGCTAACTGGAAGGTTAGTGGTTCAAACACACCAACTGCTCTGAAGGAGAATGACAAGCAGGTCCACTCTGTCCTAGAGGGTTACTATGTGTTGGCACAGACTCAATGGCAGTGGAGGTGCTCACCCCACATCTCCGACCCATAGCCTCCAAGGTTAGCAAATAGAATGTTCCAGAACCACACAAATCACCTATGGCCACCAAGCACTCAAAATATAGCTAGTCTAGCTGCAGAACTAATTTCCTATCATTCAATTCCAGTTTAATAGTAGAGGAGTATAAAAGATTTTTTCCATCAAAAACAATTTTATGGTTTTGGTTAAGACTCTGTTTCACTTTCATTGTTAAAAATTTGGCATCCAAACAGAGATGCGTTTTAAGTGCAACATACACACACGGTTTTAGTATAGATGTAAAATAGATTTAGTGCCCCAAAAAAGAGAGAAGAAAGTAAAATGTCTCTTTAATAATGTGTTGATACTGATTTTTATATTGATTGCATGCTGAAACAACCTTTTGGATATATTGTGTTGGGTAAGATGTATCTTAAAATTCATTATACTTATTTCTTTTGCTTTTTAAAACTTGGATACTAGAAGACTTAAAATTACATTTGTGGCTCTCAACATAGTTTTATTGGACAGTGCTTTTAAGATAGTCTTAGGGATAGAAGAGAATTTCACAGCCAAGCCCAACACCTTCAGCCTATAGACGAGGACATGCTTGGGGCTGGGAACATTTATTCTCCAACCCCACCAGGCAATGGAGTCCTCTCTGGGTGCCTAACACTCTGCTGGGTCTGACACTGCTCCTGCCTGTCCCAGGATGGCAGTCCCCTAGGGCAAGCGACTTCCCATCCCTGTTCAGTAAACCAGTGGATCTCCCCAGAGGGTCTTTTTAAAGATTAGGCAGGAAGAAAGAAGGGAGGAAAGAGGGTGTACGTGAGGTACTTGGCTCTCCCTGAGGCTCACCTGGCTGCATCCTGGATTTCTTGAACTGTTTGTAGATGAGGTACATCTTGTCCAAACAGCACTGTATCTGCTGGATGCTATGGGAAGGAGGCAAGGGGCCAGGTGATGGGAGAAGCAAAGGGCAGGGAATAAAGGGTGAGGGAGAGGCTGGAGCTGGGGTGGGAGTAGGGGGAGCAACTTCATGACCACAGCTTTGGGGGTCAGTCTTGTCTGTAAGCTTAGCTGAGGTATGTTGACGCCAGCTAAAAGCCACCTCTCAATCATATTCTCTGTTTGCCTGTCTGTCTCTCAGGGCCATGGTCTCTGTTTTGCACACACACATTTAGTAAGGGTGAGAAAAAGCAAATCAAGAGAAGTGTCAGAAACTAGACTTGTGCCAGGGCCAGATGGCTGGAGGACCCAGAGTCCAGGGAGACTGGCAGTGAGGGACCAGGTGGGGGTGGCGGAGAAGTCTCTTTCCTGGTCACCAGCAGAGGGCAAAGTAGTGCCTTCTTGGTATTCCCAGTGGTTAGCACAGGGAAGAAACTCTAAATGAATAAAGAAGGAATGAACAATCCCTGTTTAGAACAAGAATGAATCAATGATTCTTGTTTAAATGGGAGGGGGGGGGTCCTGCCTGGAGGGAAGGAAGAGGGAAGGGGAAGTCATTCTCTCAAGAACCGTTTGCTATGTTGAGTGTGTGTGTGTGTGTGTGGGGGGGGGGGGCGGATTATTTCTTATCCACTGTAGGGTCTACTTAGCTCCACCTTCTCTCCACACTCCTCCCAAGACTGCCCCCTTCAGCTATTTGCAGAGCTGGGGGTGGGGGTCTCAGCTTGTTCCTAGGGCCTTGCCAGCCCCAGAAAGCCTTCCCTCATGAAAGCCTGGGTTGTGAAAGAGGTTAGGCCAAGACCACGGATTCACGGTCTGTATCTGAAATGCGTGGTGTTTTCCTGATTTGTGAAAGGAAGCCGCATGTGCACACAGCATACTGGGGAACACCCTAGCGGGGTCAGAGGCAGCATTTCAGAACCAAATACAGTCATGCCTTCAGAGAACTATAAGAACGCTCTCAGTAGGATAAGGAAAATGATACGAGCCTCCCATCACCCATCTGTCAGTTTGTCAGATTGGCCTGGCTTGTGTGATGCTTCAAGCTATGCCAACAGTATTTCAAATACCAGCAGGATCACCCATGGTGGACAGGTTTCAGTGGAGATTCCAGACTATGAAAGACAAGGAAGAAAGGACTGGCAATCTACTTCAGAAAATGAGCCAGTGTAAACCTTGTGAGTCATCACTGGGGGAGCGGGGAAATCAATCACTAGAGGAGAACATCATGCTTGTGAAGTAAAGAGCCAGCAAACGAGAGGGAGACATCTGGTGAGATGACCAGCACATTTGGACAATGCTTCCTTCTGTTGGTCATAATGTCACCATCAGTTGAGGCTGGCTCAGTGCAGTGATCTACCAAATTATCTCTAAGAGCCTCGTGCCTGTGTAGGTTGGGATTTGCAGCTAAAATAGCTTAGAGAAATTTGTGGCTTTCAAAGCATTTAAAATTTCGAGTTGAAATCATAGGATTATGGATCTCACTAGGGATTCCTGGTGTGGCGCTATAGGAACAACACTGGACTGCAAACCACAAGGTCAGCAGTTCAAACCCACCAGCTGTTTCTCAGAAACTCTATACAGGGTTGCTATGAGTTAGAACCGACTCAATGGCACTTAACAACAACAACCACAATTATACTGTCTAGCTACCCCCACTGTTCCCAAAATTTGTCACCACTCCAAACAGAAACTCTATACCATTTCTCTCAGCCTGTGACCACCTCGGCTGTATTTTTGCCTGGAGAACTTGGCCTGGAGAAACGGCTGTCACAGGTTGTAAATCCTTGGTGTAGGCCAGAAGTCTGAGCTTCGGAGATGGGACTGGAAGGCCTGTCTTTATCACCTACTGTCTGTGACTCAGGGTATGCTAAGCTCCCTGAGGGCATGATCAGAGCACTAGGATTGCTCTTAGGACTAAATATCTAGGACAGAGGACCTCCCTCAGAGCCTGACACAGAGCCCCACTTGGAGTCCTAACTTGCTCTTCAACTGTCCAGGGGAGGGCAGCCCCCCACACCATCCTCTTCTCCCTACAGCTAGTCACAGGGAAGGGTCTTGCTCATTCCTGAGCCCACACCACCACTCCAGGCCCCAGCACAATCTACTTGATACAGGTGGGTCCCCCACCCCAAAAGAAGGAAATCCCACAGACCTTCTGTCCTCATGTACCTGATCCCGGTTCTTCGCCAGCTCCGAGCTCAGGTTTCTCAGGCTCATCTGGGTCTCTGTGATGTTTTGAGAGCATCTGGAGAGGACTTCTGCCAGCTGTGAGGCAGAAGGCAGCCCCCGTGGGTCCTCAGTCCTCTGTAGGCAGCTTGGCTGAATGACTGCCCCCATCAACTCTACTCCTGATAAGGGCCACCTCCCCACAACCCTCCCCCATCCTTCCACCTTCCCACATACTTAGCTCCCACTCACTCGCTCCAACACACACTGCCAACAATCTCACTCTCTCCACACACTCCTCCCCACCTCTCACTTCCCCTGTTATACACATACCTCCCACAGCCACATCTACGCCCACAGCCTCACTCACGGTTCGTAGCCTGGACCTCAGCTCTGCGGCCCCACTCAACTCCTGGGTCTCAGGCCCCCCAGCCACAGTGGTGAACCTTGAGAGAAGGAAGGAGAAGTGCGGGGTCGGGTGGAGAGGCTGCCCCATTATGAGACAACTGAGGTAGCAGGTAGGTGACACACACTGAGCATAGCAACTTTGGGACTGCCTGTCAGGCTGATGGTATCTTTGGAGAGTGTCATGGTGGGGGCACAGGAGGCACCTTGAAGAGGCCTTTACTCATCAAAGTTATGGCATTGTTGGGCATTAAACAGAATGAAGACTGAAGTGAGTTGGAACACCTTGAGTCTATGAAATTCATGAGTACATTATGATTCCAAAACAAAAACCAAGCAAAGAAAATAATCAAGCATCTTGCCATCAAGTTAATTCCAACTCCTGGCAACTCTATACCATACCAAGTAGAACCTCTCCACAGGGTGTTCTTCTCTGTAACCTTTACAGCAACAGACTCTTAGGCCATGCTTCTGTGCTGCTGCTTGGTGGGTTCAAACCACAAACCTTCTGGTTAATAGTTGAGCACAACCTATTTGCACCACCCAAGAACTTCTATAATAACACAAGCCAGCCATTATGAAGAAGAACAAGGTGTTCATGGTTGGAGGATGATTCATTATCAACCTGTGATGTGCAGATGACACAACCTTGCTTGCTGAAAGCAAAGAGGACTTGAAGCGCTTACTGAAGAAGGTCAAAAGTTACAGCCTTTAGGATGTATTACACCTCAATGTAAAGAGAAGAAATATCCTCACAACAGGACCTATAAGCAACATCATGGTAAATGGAGACAAGATTGAAGCTATTAAGGAGTTCATTTTAGTTGGATCCACAATTGATGCCCCTGGAAGCAGCAATCAAGAAATTAAATAATGTTGCATTGGACAAATCTATTGTAAAAAGCCCCTTCAAAGTTTTAAAGAACAAAGATGTCACTTGGAGAACTAAAGTGTGCTTGACCCACGTCATGGTATTTTCATTCACCTCATATGTATGAGCATATGAATGAGGAATATCAAAGAAGAACTGATGTATTTGAATTATGATGTTGGCAAAGAATATTGAAAGTACCATGGATTGCCAGAAGAACAAACAAGTCTTTCTTGGAAGAAATATAGCAAGAATACGCCTTAGAATTGAAGATGGTAAGATTTCATCTCATATGCTTTGGACATGCCATCAGGAGGGACCAGTCCCTGGAGTCATGCTTGATAAAGTAGAGGGTCATCAAAAAAAGAGGAAGACGCCCCCAATGAGATGGATTGACAAAATGGCAGCAACAATGAGCTCAAACACAACAATTGTGAGGATGGTTCAGGACACGGTAGTGTTTTGTTCTATTGTACATGGATCACTATGAGCCAGAACCAACCCAACAACACCTAACAACAACATACGACCAGGTGTTAGCAAGAAGTAGTTGTCAATAGTGGGATTTGGTATTTATATGTTCTTAGTTTTGCTTATCTGTATTTGTAACTTTCTGCTATTTGCATATACAGTTTCTTAATAACAAAAATTAGGGAAAAAAGAGTCCTGCAAATTTTGGCTTGGAAATGGAGGGGAAAGGAGATAAAAGACAGTTGTTTTCATTTTATTGTTGTTGTTAAGTGCCGTTGAGTCGTTTCCGACCCATAGTGACCCTTTATAGGGTTTCTAATGAGCGACTGGTGAGCTTGAACCACCAACCTTATAGTTAAAACGGCTTTTCAGTCTGGCACATTAACCCACAGCACCACACCAGGACTCCTAAAGAAAGTAGCAAAGAAAAAATAGAAATGATCTGGAAATTATCTAAATGCTCTATGAAGGTAGGGATGTTGTCTCAATGCCTAGGCAAGGGCTTAGGATGTAGTAGTTGCTCAATGTTTGGAGAGGACATCATGCCTGGGTCAGCATAAATGAAGGACATCCTCAAGGAGGCAGGCTGACACAACAGCCACCAGAGTGGACTCATATGACTCAATGACCATAACGATGGCGCAAGACCAGCAACACTTCCTTCACTCCTACACCATGGTGCCATGATTGGAGCTGATGGCAACTAGTAAGCGGCTCAACTCATGATCATTGAATGAATTACTGAGCACATGAGTGAAAGGAAGGGCATGTTGTCACTGATGGTAGAACAAGGTGAGGCTGAGAGTCAGGGGACATGGATTTGAATTTGGGTGGCTTCACTCATATCTTGGGTAGTCACTTTCTCTCTCAAGCCTCAGAAGACAATTTTCCTTCCTAGTCCCTAAAAAGGTGTCCACGGGAATAAGAAACGAAAGTCCTTCACAGAGGACTCGGGGAGAAGAAGGCACGTTTACAGGAACACACCCTTCTTTTGATGATGGGTGAGAGGCACTTCCGAAACTCCAAGAACTGCCCTGGTCACATGAGCTGGACTCCAACTGCCAAGGAGGAACAGGAAGCTCTGGGCAAAGACAAGTATGCCCTGCCAGTTAGGGCTGCCTGGGGTGGGGGGAGTCCAGGGCATGGGGAAGCACGCTGTGAAAGGGGAGGTAAACAGACAGGCTGGCACTGCCTGGACACTTTGTGCCAGGTGCTCAGGTTTCGCCCAAGATAAATTCAGCTCATCAAAATAGCTCACATTCCAACCTGAGAAGAGCTAGTGGCTTAGAAAAATATATAGGTCTGAGGATGCTCAAAAATGAATGAGGTTACTGAATGATCAGAGCTCCACTAGAAGAAGAAAGAAGAGGAAAAAGAGCAGTCTGATACAATTTGATGAACTTGACCTACACCTATGGATGCAGTAGCTCAAAAGAGGGAACAAATCCTTAGAGCGAGCATCATTCCCAGCCCCTCCACATGCAGAGTAGACAGGGATAGGCAACTTGGACATTGGCTACCCAAAATGGGTGGGGGTGTGGGGGAGGGCTACAAAGGCAAGAAGTAACTGGCTTACAAGCTTTCAAGAGGGAACCTAGATCCAGAGAGCGTGGAGGAAGGTAGAATTTCCACTGAGTAGTATCCAATCTGTCTAGGAGGGGCTGATGAAAGGAAATGCGGATAGGTCTCTTGTGATACAATAGTGAATAATTATTATCAGGACTGACTGTGAGGGTTGGAAAGGTAAAGGTAGATATGTTGTAGCAAGGAGGGGGGTGATTAACTTTGCAGTCCAGGAGCGGAGGTCCCTACGACCATCAAGGGAGAAGAGTGGTGTGTGGTGCCCTATCCAAAGAAGCAGTGATGACAGAGATGGAGGCAGAGATGATGATGTGGAGAGATGGAACAGCTGGAGACTTTAGACCCAGAGAGGGAGAGGGGCTGTGTGCTGATGACCAGGGGGCAGGCTTGCAGAGTATACCCTTTGGTTGGCTGATGATGCATGGAGGGGATTGTAACCATGGCAATGAAACGATACACAACAGGATGAATGTATAACTAATGTTCTCCAATGTAAACTATCACACAATTCACAATAAAACATTTAAAAAACAAACCAAAATAAAACAAAAAGAATGAGGCTGTGAAACATCAGAACGGGGAGGCCTCAGGGATCATCTACCATTCTCACTTTGAAAATTCAGAAACAGAGGCCCAGCTGGGGAAGATGATGATGGCCCAGCATCACACACGGAACCGGGAACCAGCAAAGAGCACGGCCCCAGCCCTGAGACTGTGCTCAGTGATTTTCCTATGCTGCCATTCTCCATGACCTTTGCACCTACACCACACCTCAGAGGAGGCTGGGAGTTCTGAGGGGAGAGATACAATCCAGAGACACAAGGACTCCAGACTCAGGGTCAGACGACCACTCCTGACAGTGCAGGAAGAGAGGGGATAAACACCCAGAATGCCTTCTTACACATCTCTTTGTTGATTTAGAACCTGCAGTGAGTCCCCACCAGTTATTCTATTGGGTCCTAACATTCCAAAAGAGGGGCCCTGGTGGTATAGCAGTTGTAAACTCAACTGTAAACGGAAAGGTCAGTGAGCCCACCAGTTGCTCTATGAGAAAAAGATTCAGTCTGTCTGCTTCTGTAAAGAGATTTGCAGATTTGAAAATTTAGAACACTGGAGCACTTCTACTGTGCTCCTCAGGGTCACTCTGAGACAGAATCCACTTGAGGGCATTGGGCAGTGGGTTTGTTTTTTGTTTTGCCAACTTCCCAATAGAGTCCTTGGGTGGCATAAGGCTGTTAACAAGCTCAACTGCTAACAAGGTTGGAGTCCACCCAGAAGTACCTTTGAAGAAAAGCCTGGAAATCTACTTCAAAAAATCAGTGCAGCTTTACTCTGGCACATGTGGGGTCACCATGAGTCCAGTCAACAGTAGCCTCCCAACTACAGCCTCAGGGACCTTCACGAATTTTCCCTTGTACTTTCCACCCATCCATCACTCTCCAGTTCCCCTCTGGGACATTTTCCATCATGAGCGTGACTTCCTGTCCCCCAAAACTGGCCTTTTTCTATCTCTGCACAAGACTTTCCTGCCCAAGGTATTCTTTTTCCTTTTGGCCTTAAAAGACTCATCTCTTCCAAGCATGCCTCTGCAATTGCCTCTACCCACCTCCAATCTCCCTTTACCCATCCTACTAGCCCTCACATGTTGGGAAAGGGCTCTCAGGGAGGCCCAGGTCCTGCAGGAGATTGTGGGATAATATCACCACTGTCCTTGGACTTGTGTCTTGACAGAGCTCTGCTCACTGGGCACTCATCAACCAAGCCTACAGGCCCTGTTCTCTGCAGTTCCACCACATGAAGGAGCTGGGTCCTGATGGGGACTCTGTCCCTGCCCCCTGGAGACGCTCTCTCCTTTTCGCACTGCCCTGTGTGCCTCTTGGGATTTGGCAGCAGCAAGTCTCCAGTGAGTCAACCCTGTTGTTGGGAAATTCCCTGAAGCTCTTGGAAGGAGGGCCAGGGACACAGGGTGGGACAGGATGGGAGGGTGGAGGAGTGGGACAGCCAGCAGGCTTTACTCCCCTGTCACCACGCACCTCCTCTAGGCAGGAAAGCCTTCCACCAGCTTCCCCGGCCTCTGAGCCCATTGCTCGCCTTCCAGATTGTGCCCTATTCCCGGGGGGTGAGGGGAGCCACCCTGGGTTTCTCAGCTCCAGACCCTCCAGTTTGGTTCCCTCCTCCCCACTCTCCCCTTTTCTACTCCATCACTTGACATCTCCACTGAAGAGTGGTGGTGTAGGAATCCAGAGAGAGAGGTAGGGAATCAGAGAATGTGGGACAAGGGGCCAGGAGGGGTGATTATATGAGTTATTATGCCCTGGCCTGTCCAGGGTCTGGGTGACAGGCTCCTAGATCTCCTCTCCAGGCTGTCTAGCTAAGTCATAGAAGGGTCTCACAGGAAGGAGGCCCCTTCTTTTGACCCAGAGATGAACCTCCAGGCCCCTTTGTTCTGAGGCAGTGGGAGATGTGCAGGAGTTTGTTAGGGGTGAGGTGGGAGTATTCCCCTGTTCTACAGCACAGGGAAGGCAGGAGCTCTGGACCAGGGAGGGCAAGAGTACTACTGGAAATATCAGGCATGAAGAACAGGTTGGCAGAGACTTCCCTGCCATAGGCAGGACACCCACCTCTCGGTGCCCAGGCTGCTGCTAAGGAAGAAGAGGGCTGTCTGTGTGATCTCCAGCGTCCGCCTACACGTGGTCTGGAGCACCTCCCTGTCCAAGGGGAGCGGGTCAGACTTCCCTGCTTACGAATTGGTAGTGGTCTGGGTTGCCCTTGTGAGCCTCCTGCCCAGCCTCACCCTCTCCAGCCGGCCCTTAGGGTACTCACACCACCCAGTGCAGTCCCCGAAGCATCATCTCCTGCCCACCCAGCAGGGCCTGTGAGAGCCGCAGGGATTGGTAGCCGGCACCCAACACACCCTGAAACACACAGGTGGGCAGGGTTAGTTCCCCTGTCCCCTACTTCTGTGGGACCCCTTCCCTGTCACCTGGGCCTGCCCCTCACCTTGGCGGTGTTGTAATCTGCCTGCAGGTCCACTTTGGGGACGAACTTGGGGATGTCCAGGGCAGCTGCAGACAAAGACCCTATCTGAGGGGCCTGCCTCTACAGTCCTGGACTAATGCAGAGCTCACCTTTCCTCATTCTAGCTCACATCCACTTTCACCCCAATCTTCGGCCTCAAGCTTCCTAACTCACTAGCGCCCCCCACCTGCCAAGCCTCTCCAGGTCTTCCCCTCAAACACACTCGGTGTTCTAGCTGTAGTCCCTCACTGCCTCCCAGTGTCCACTCTGGAGAACGTTGTTCTCCTTCCCAAGGCCTCATCTCAACAGCCAAAAGATGGTCCCAAACCACCTTGCTGCCAATGGGCTTCAAGGTTAATTTCCCTTCCCAGTCTCAGGGACCCCCAAGAGGCAGATGAAATTAGCATCACCCAAATGAGGAGTCGGATTTTACGCTGGACCCCTTCTGACTTCCCTTACTCCTACAACACATATGCTGAGACTCCCCCACCAGCTGCACTTTGCAGAGAGCACATTAAATCCTAATCTCCGTGCCACTTGGAGTTTTTCTTTCTCAACTCTGAGGACACTGTGATGCTCAGCCACATGCAGAGTTAGAACTACTTCTGCCTCCTATACCTGGTGGCCCCCAAAGACCTACAAAGAGAACTAAGCAATGCCCCAGCTTGTAAGCTGTCATCTTTCGGGGGAGACTGTGAGGGGGAGGAGAAGAGGCCCCACCAGCGTAACCCTACTCACGGTCCCTGAAGGCCAACCCCTTGGGGGTCTCACTGGCCATGCTGAACAGGGTCAGGGGGCTGCTTGCAGTGGTGTGAGCGATGTGCTGTGCCGAGAGGCTGGGATCGAGAACACAGAGGTGGCCCTCAAAGAGGTACTCCTGGTGTTGGGGTGCCACGCTGGTCTGCTCATACACAGCCTCCAGAAAGATGGCAATCCTGGAAGGGATGCACAGGGGGACAAGGAAGGACAGAACGTGTCAGGGGTGGGTACAGCATGCAGGAGACAAGGACAGGATGACCAAATCCCAGTTACTACTGTCTGTGACAGGGGCTCAGCATGTCAGAGGAAGGACCTGGGGTGTTTTGTTTTTCATCAGGGGTAAAGAGAGGCAAAGTGGAGCGCTTGTCTTACAGTGCATGGAGGCAGAATTCAGGGTTCTCGCCACACTCCATTAAAATTCATCTAGTCCCACAAAATTCTCCAGGAAAAAAGGTTCTATGAGCAAACAAATTTGGGAAATGCCCTGTCCACTTTTCTGGGAGATTTATAATGTACATTTGCAACATCAAAGTTGCTGAATCTCTGAAGTCCGGCAGCAATTTTGATTTTAACTTGGTTTAATTTTAACTTGGTGGAATGAATAGTTTTCCAAACTACTAAGTTTGAACCAGGAAGCTTTCCTATCTAAACACTCTGCAGAACTTGCTCTGGAAGGTGCTGGCTTAGGCAGCCTTCTACTGTGACCCCACCCCTACCCCAAGGGGTAAAGAAGGGCTTTCCTGCTTTCTCTCCAGGTCCCCACTTACGTGTTGTGCGCGTGGATATAGACATGGTGCAGGGCTGCCTGGGACATCGAGAAGACATGGATGATGTTACGTTGTAGGATGTCACTGGTCTCCGCAAAGAACTGGTCGAAGCCCCAGCACCTGGCTTGTTCGACCTCCAGGATGTTGGCCAGGATGGGCACCAGCTGACTCTGTAGTCCCCTGTTCTCCCAGGACACAGAGGGGTCAGGGGTCAAGACCTGGACTTGTTCTCCTTGAGTAGGCCCAAACCAAACCCATTGCCATTGAGTAGATTCCGACTCTAGGGTGACTCCATGTGTACAGAGTCAACCTGAGCTCTGAGGGGTTCCTTGCTGTAATCTTTATGGGAGTAGATCACCAGGCCTTTATTCCAAGGTGCCACTGGGTGGGTTGGAAGCTCCAACCTTTTGGCTAGTCGTCAAACGTAAACAGTTTGTGCCAACCAGGGACCTTCCTGGAGTAGGTTGTAGGGGCAATCCATAAGAACGTCCTGAGGAAGCAGGACCGAGGGGGCAGGATGGAATTATTCCAGTATCCAGATGGAAAACTGAGCCCAGAAAGGGCATGTGCTGTGCCTGGTCCAGCAGCCCCGGGACCGGGTCTCAGAAGCTACAGCTCTCAGCAGGGAGGTGATGCCACAGACTGGGGGCTATGTCTGCCCACCTCCCAGGGCCCCACTCACATCGACAGCCGGCAGGTGATGGGGAGGGCATAGCTCCACTCCAGCGGCCCGTTTTCCCGCCGCTGAGTGCCCGCAATGGCCCCCGCTGGTTTCTCTGTGGTGATTCGGTACCTGGGATGAGGTAGGGCTGTGCTAGTGGGTACCCCAGTCCCTCACCCACAAGGGGATGATGTTGTTCAAAGTCACCCAAGTACTATGAGGAAGTCTGAATAAATGGAATTCTAGAGTCCTGGCTGACAACCCATGAGATTGCCTTGACTTGGGGCACTTTCTGCTCTAGATACACAGACCTGTTCACTGTCCGCTGCCTCTACCTCCTCTTTACACATTCCTTACCCAGCCTGCCTCCACACCTCTGCCTATGCTCTACTTGGCCCTCAATATCCTCCTTCAGAGTCCAGCCTTCCCTGACAAGCCCAGTCCAGGCCAACCCTTTCCCCTAAACCCAATAAAGGGTTACTCAGCACTGGTGTGGTGCTGCAGGATAATACACTGGACCGCAAGGTCAGCTTGAACCACAAGGCCAGCAATTCAAACCCACCAGCCACTCCTTGGAAATTCTATACAGGGTCACTGTGAGTCGGAACTGACTCAATGCCACTTAACAACAACAGCATTCACACACAGCTGGGGCTCTGAGCTGAATGTGGGTGCATTGAACTCCTTACTGATCCATCTAAAATCTCCTCTGTTCCCACAAGAGCCACTGTTAGCTCCAGTTACTTCTGCTGTTACTATTCCAGACAGCAGGGGGCTGGGGGTCAGGAGGCTGGCTGCTTGTCCCACCTTTGCCTGGCATCCTTTGTGACCTTGGGCAAGTCACTTTTTTGAGGCTCAGTTTAGATGTGGTGAGCAGCAAAGTTGAGGGGCGGGAGTAAAGAGAAGCCCTGAATCACATATGGAGGTGATTACCCATCTCCCACCAGACCAAGGCTAGGGTTAAGCTTCTTGCTTGATGGACTGATTAACAAAGTTATTGAATGGAACCTGGGAGAAGGCTGGGGTAGCAGGTCAGACCAGAGGAGAACCATAGAGTTTGAGGGGAAGTAGGAGGAACAGTGACATCATGATGGAGACCCAGCCGGGACCCATGGGAGAGAAGGGCCTGTTGTGTACATATCAGAAGGCCTGGGCTTGTGCCTCCTCATTCCCTGCCTGAGGCCCACCGTACATGATCTCCTTGTTGCGTCGCGGACCACCAAATGGGACGAAGGGTAGGCTGCCCGTGGCTGCATGGTACAAGGTCACCCCAATGCTCCAGAGATCCACCGTCACCCCAAACGCCTTCTGCTGGGGCTTGCGAAGGACTGCTCGCTCATACATGTCGGGATGCTAAGGAGAGAGCAGTAGAGGGGAGTGTTGAGGGCGAGGGTGAGTATGGGCCTGAGCCCCACAATCAGACCCCTTCCACAGCCTACAAGGAAAACAGAACCCTTCACAACCACCTCCTTTGTAATCTCAAAAATGGAGCCTTCTACCCAGTGTGTGTTGAGCAGGGTTACTGATGAACATTGTGGTGAGTCCCCATCAAGTTGATTCTGACTCATAGCGCCCCCACATGTTACAGGGTAGAACTGCCCTATAGGGTTTTCTTGGCCATTGGTATGGTGCTGTGGGTTAATGCGCTGTACTGCAAAATTGGTTTGAACTTCAAGGTCGATGGTTCAAGCTCACCAGCCGCTCCGCAGAAACCCTATTTAGGGTCGCTATGGGTCGGTATTGACTTGATGGCACTTAACAACAACATCTTTACAGAAGCAGGTCACGATCTCCAGCCATACTACTGGGTGGGTTCAAACTAGCAACTTCTAGATTAACAGACCATATGCACCACCTAGGGACCTCTTGAAGTCCTGGTGTAGCATTGTAGGATAAGCACTCCACCATAAGGTCAACTTGAACTGCAAGGTCAATGCTTTAAACTCACCAGCAGCTCCTCAGAAACCCTACACAGGGTTGCTATGAGTCAGAACTGATTCAACGGCACTTAACAACAGGGACCTCTTGGAATTTGGCATGACAACTAACAACAACAAGGGGCCACTTGTCTTCGCAAAAATGGGAGTCTGTTTGCCTCTCCCCAGTATTCCCCGCTGCCCGCCCGGTGCCCTATGACAGTGTTAACCAGAAGCTTCCAGTCCTCAGGGAGTACCAGGTTGGCAGCACCCCCTCCTCAGTCTCAGAGAACAAAACGGAGTGAGATAGAACCCTGCTAGAAGGAGGATGGACCCGCCCCTTCTCAGGGGACCTTCGGGGGGTCCTCAGCTTGGAACACGCTCCTCAACGCCTACTCACCAGATACTCCTCAGTCCCATAAACCGAGACGAACTTTTCGTCGTCATCCAGCTCGCGCGCGGCCCCGAAGTCTGTCAGTTTGTAGATGCTCTGGCCCTCCTCCCCCATGAGGCGCATGATGTTCCCAGGCTTAATGTCCCGGTGGACAATGCCGTTCTCCCGCAGGTGGTTCATACCAGCCACTGGGGACAGAGGAAAGCTGCTAATGGCTCGGGCTGCATCCGTAGGGTCTGAGCCACCACCTTGTGGGAAGACATCCTTACGTCTAGACAGAGGGGGACCCATGAGCTGACGGCCACAGGAAAAGCAAGAATACAGAGACAGGCACAGGGCAAAGGCAGGAAGTCCCCAGGAAACTGGGGTATCAGGTTCTATCTGGACTCCAAGACATCCAGGAAGGACTGAGTCCAATTGGCCTTTAATTGTGGAGGGAAGAATCTGGGTTAGAGGAAAAGGTACCCATTCCACGACCCCTCCATTTTACTTTTAGAGTGGTTTTGTTTTTACTTAAAAAAAAAAAGGAGAAATCAACATAAAACGAACTCTTTGAAAGTGAACAATTCAATGGTGTTTAGTACATTCGCAATCTTGCACAACCAGATCTCCTAAAGTGGAGTTTGAAACCTGGGTCCTGCCCCTGCCCCTTCAACCGTGTGTGCCCCACACCTGGGATACAAGGCCTTAGGAGGTTCTGAGCGATTGTCCCTGTTAGGATACTTGTTTCAGGACTTTGCCTGGTGCTGTGGTGGGGACTTCCAGCAGCAGTGCTCAGGGAGGCTCACCCACGCAGTGCAGCACCACCAGGAACTCATCCTCCGGCAGCCCAAAGGTGTTCTCCGGACTGTCCAGCACACTCAGCAGGCTCCCACTAGAGCAATACTCCATCACCAGCACCTTCTGCCGGCTGCTGCCCTGTGCGGAGATAGAGGGAGGCTTAAAGGCCGCCACCGCCGCCTTTTCTCGCCCATGCCTGTGGTCCAGAAACCAGCTTTCTCAAGAGGAGATGGCTCAGCCTACAGCTCAAAGGCCCCAATTCCCTAGCTTCTGGTCTGGTCTCCCTTCTTTGTCTCATACAGATTATCTATTTTAGAACAGAGCATCATTTTTTTCCAAAAAGCCCTCTCCAATTAAGCTCCTTCCCCTGGTATTCTTTATTCCTCTCAGTGTCCCTGGGTGGTCCAGACAGTTAACAGGCTTGAATGCTAACCAAAATTCAAGTCCACGCACCCAGAGATGCCTTGGGAGAAAAAGCTGGTGATCTACTTTAGAGAAATCAACCACTGAAAGCCCTATGTAGCACGGTTCTGCCCAGGATCAACTTGGCAACTGGTTTTTGGTGGTTTGCTCTGGCTGAGTTGTTGGTGAGCATGAAACCAAATCTGTCACCGTGTGAGCCCACTCTTCCAGCCCATGGGGTCTTCCTATGACCAAGCCCTGGACCCACCGTCTCCTCCACCGCAAAGAGCTTGACGATGTTCTGGTGGTTCAGCTTGCGCAGGACCTCAAACTCCCTCACCTGCACCTCTCGGGGTCGCAGGTAGCTGGCATTGTTGAAGACCTTCACAGCAACTAGCTCCCCAGATTTCTGTAAAGTAAAGGGGAGGAGTGGGCAACAGCACAGGAAACATGGCAAGACCTCTTCCCAGGTCTCAGTGCAACCTCTCCTGCCAGCCCAACACCAGAGGTGAGAAAGGACAGTCTGCGTGCAGCCAGACCTTCTACCCTCTGCTCCTTCCCCTTCCCAGATCCAGCCCTGAAAAGTGACCGAGGGTGACACTGTGGATGATGATATGCTTGCTGGTCCTTAACTCTTCTGATGCTGGAGTCCCCAGGTAATGGCTAACCCACTTTGCTGCTAACTGAATGGTTGGAGGTTCCAGGCCACCCAGAGAGAAGTGCCTTGGAAGAAAGTCTATTTCCAAAAAATCAGTCATTGAAAACCCTATGGAGCACACTTCTACTCTGACACACATGGGTCATAATGAGTTGGAGCTGACTCTACAGCAAACGGTGTTTCTTTTCGTTTTGTTTTGTAATTATTATCACTATTGGTACTGATAATAATTGCAATGTTAGCATGGGACTAGGATTGGAAACTGCTCTGTCTGGCTTAAACTGCTCTTAAATCTGTGAGAGTATTATCTCATATATTCTAATACAGCTCTGCAAAGAACTCCTAGCAAGTCCTGTTTCCAATCCCTGATCTTCCCAGAGCCAATTTGCTACCCCTGGATGCTTTTCTTTGTGCTTTTATCTCTTTCTCCCCAGACCCAACCCTGCTTGACCCAGGTGTCATCCCTGGCAGTCCCTTTCAGTCCCTATACCCCTGCTCAAACCTCCCTTTAGTCCCCCCGAAACATGCAGAACAAAGTCCAGCAGTTTCAACTACTGTCCACTCTTGCTGCCTGCTGCGGACTGAACCAGTTCTGCACCTTACCTTGTTGCGGGCCTTGTACACACTGGCGGTGGCCCCCTGCCCCAGCAGGTCATTTGTGTGCCACAGGTAGTTGACAGTGCTCTGCATCTCCTGCTCCTGCTGGCCTGCCACCGTTGGCCTAGAAAAAGAACATGCTTGGGGGTCCTGGAGGTCATCAATACCTGTGGTCAAGACCAGTGGTCTGACCAAGACCATCCCATGAAGGGTTCCTGTGGCCAATCCAGTGGCAAGGGTTGGGGGAGTGTGAAGCTCAGATAGGTTAAGTAACTTCCTCAAAAGGAAACAGCACACGGCATCAAGAGGGCCCACATTTGTCCCACAACCCACGGTCTGCACCTGTCCCACGCATAAGGCATTCAGCTGTAACCCCCCTGCCTGGAGAGGCAAACCTCTGTTCTCTCACCTCTGCCAGGCTCTGAGAATTCCAGGTTTCTGCCAGCGAGCCTGGAATTGTCCCAGGAAGCAGAAACTGTGTTAGAGGGAGGGCCCTGGGTCAGGCTGCGTCAACCCACACCACCACAAATCTCCAGGATTGCAACATGAGCTTGGAGCCCCTCCCCATGTACTCACAGGGGCCCACCACTTCCTGCTGCAGTGAGCTAACAGCTGTTCCCTGGGCAGCCAGCCTGGCCAGGTCAGGGCTGCTCAGGAGTGTGAGGATGTGTGTGCGTGAGAGTGCGTGTCCCTGAGTGTGTTGGTGAGTGCGTATGTGTGACAGTGTGAGCGTGCATGAGTGTGGGGGCAGAAGCCAATTCAATCTCAGGGGAGGTTCTGAAGCTCCTCTTTAACTCCCTTCCCCATCCGTGCACCCTTCTTCTCTCCAAAGGCTTGTCCCTCTAAACAAATCCATCCCAGAGAAGTTCAACTCAATGCCTCCTTGAAAAATAGAGTCATGACTCGTCTTTTGGGATGACTGGGTTTGGTGTATATGTGTGTTTGGGGAGGAAGGGTTGGAGGCAAGGAAAAGAACCCTGGTTGCATATACGGTTAAGCCTTGGCCTGTTAACCTCAAGGTCAGTCGTTCAAACCTACCACCCTGAAGGAGAAAGATAAAGCAGTCTGTTCCCATAAAGATTTACAGACTCAGAAACCCTGAGGAGCAGCTCTACTCTGTCCTATAGGGTCACTGTGAGCTGGAATCCACCTGACATCAGTAAGTGGGTAGGAGAAGGAGCCAAGGCAGCAGCATTATCCCTTAAACACTCTCAGGGAAGGCCTCCTACCTGACATAGGTTCTCAGTGTGCCTGGGAATCCACCACATCTCAGCTTTGAGCCTTCTTTCTCTACAGTCTTACTTTAAAAAATGTAAATCACTTGAGAATGCCAGTTCCTCGAGCCAGAAGATAATGTATTAGTGTTTCCATTTAAGAGAAGCAACTGAGGTAGTGAAAGACTCCCTGAAGATGACATTAAGGCCCTGAAAGCGAGCTCACCTGGTTCTTCCTCCTGAGGAAGAGAAATCAACCAGCAGGTCTGGGGGCTGTGGAGGTATGAGGCCCTGAGCAAGCACCCCGAGATCAAAGCAAAGGGCTCAGCCCAGGGTTCTGGGGTGTGAGGGTGGACAGCTAAAGACCCCAGGGTGTGGTGCAGTGTGGTGCAGAGGGCAGAGCCAGAGGGGACCTGGTCGTGCCGGAAGCCCTCTGCAGCCCCCAGCATTGCCTATTGTTCACAAGCTTCAGCCAGCGGCTGGATGAATGGGTGGTGGGCTGAGCAGTGAGCCAGTCGCCCCACCCACTGCCTCCCACAACCTCTGCTGCAGCCAGATGGGCACTTACCGCACTTAACCTCAAGCTCTGAGCAGTCCTGGATCAGACAAACATTGTCCTCAGCCAGGGTGTGTTAAGCTCTCCTTCTGTGGCAAGTCCAGGGGTTGAGCTACACCGGAAAGAGGAGGGCGGATGATAGGGTGCCGTTTAAGTCTCTGCCTCCATCAAAGGCCTCTGGCCCCAGCCCTTTAACCCTTTCCTGTTTGTCACCTTTCCCACAGGGCTGGGGGTTTCCAGTCCTGCTCCCCAGCTGTGCTGGAGACTTTCCTCTGCGCTCAGATTCCCCAGCCAGGGTGAAAGCCTCCAGGAGAGGGAGAGCAGGCACCAGAGGTGGACAGGAGGAAAGCATGGAGGCTGAAGCTAAACATTGGAAATGGAGAGCCCAGAAGTGCTGGTGGTGGCCAGCAGCCCCCCTCTATGTCACACCCTCCCTGCCCCCTCCAAACAGTTCCTTCCAAGTGGATGGAACACAGACATCCTCTGGGCCCACAGTAGCACAGACATCCGGGGAGGGGGCTCTGGGCCCAGAGAGCCACTGCAGACACAATCTGTACCCAGCTCAGGGCTGCCCTGCAGCTATCTCCCCTCCCCACTGCCATTGCACTCCTCCCCCAAGTCCAAGGATCGGGCACACTCACCCCATCTCAGCGCCAGGGAATGAGGACTATGGAAGTGAGGACTAAAGCACCCAGGAGCTTTCAGGGCACACTGTCATTAATGGGCAACACACATAGCATCCTGGGGGCCTTGGGCCTCAGGGACCTGCAGGTTGGCCAGTTGATGTGGCCTTGCACAGATGTCAGAGGGCTTCCTGCCGGCCTCTGGTGGCCACTCAGCTCAGCTCACTGTGTTCTCACACTTCCTGATTTCCTTCTGTCTCTTTCTTAAAGAGACAGAGGCAGCCCAGCCACCGCAGACCACCCCCAACAGGAAGGAGAAAGATGATCCTTTAAGTGCCCAAGTGGAAGCCATGGATTGTTCCGGGCCAGTGTGTGAGCCACAAAGAGGCCAGGAGCTGAGGCCCAAGTGTTTGTGGCAGGCCACTGGGTGCTATTTTGGCATCTCTAGCACTTCACAGGAGCAGGGACGTTCAGGGCTCTGCCAGAGACAACAAAGCAGGTTGGGCCAGTTAACTAAAGGAGAGGTATGTGGGAAGGCCTGTTCCCACAATGGAGCCCAGGAACCCCTGGAGACCAGGCCTAAGGCTAGCCACTCCCAGGAGAAATCTCATCTTCCCAAGAAAGAGTCTTGGGCCCCAGATGTGTCAACAACACAGGATCTCCCAGCCAGTTTTCTCTTTCATGGCTTGAGGATTGTTCTTGGTTCCAGTTCATAGTCACTCTGTGTAGAGTTTCCTAGGAGGGTTCAAACTGACCTTGCAGTCCCATGCATTATCCTGCAGTGCCACACCAGTGCCATGAAACAATGTATTCAAATATTCTCGGAGTCCTGGTGTGGTGCTGTAGGATAAGCACTGGACTGCTAATCATTTCTTATCCAACCGCCATCTTACCGGAAGGTGAGTGGTTCATTCCCTCCAGCTGCTCCTTGGAAAGCCTCCCTGTTCAGTGTCACTATGACTACATGGCACTTAACAACAATAACAAATACTTGGGAAACGGGAAAATATTTTACAGCCAGGTCTAGAGGCCCAGCGACCTTCAGTATCTTGCCTATGACCTTCAGAGACTGCTGGGTGTGCCAGCTTTCCACTCAAGACTTGATGTCCCAATCAGCTTTCCCAGGCGCCCAGCTCTCAGATGGCGGTTGGATAAGAAATGGTTAAAACCAGGAAATTCCATGTTTCTATTGAATGTTGGGACTTTCCCATGGCCACACCTGATGGTTTCCTCTGCCAGCCCCACCCCTCTCATAGCGACACTAAGAACAGGAGCCAGGCTGAGAGCTGCCTCATGCTCAGATAGATACCTGCTGATAACACCCGTAAATACAGGCGCTGAGCTAGGCCTATCCAAAGGCACTGCACTATGGGTTCTCACAGTGGTGGTGGTGGTGGTTATGTGCCTCGGAGTCGGTTCCGACTCATAGCAACCCTGTACAGGGTTTCCAAGGCTGTAAATCTTACCGGGAGCAGAAAGCCTCATCTTTCTCCCGCGGAACAGCTGGTAGTTTCGAATTGCTGACCTTCAGGTTCGCAGCCCGATTCGTAACCACATTCTGGGGCTCTCGTGCTCTTAAGACAGTATCTCCAGCTCCCCACCTGCCAGGCGTATTACACTTCCTGAGTGCTCCTATGATTGGTGGAGCCATGTGATTTCCAGGCCAGAATAGTTTATTGCTGATGCAAGATCCCCTGGAGTCCCTGCCCACTGATACGATGATTCTGTTAGACATGGCAGCTGCTCCATCATGGGCCTCAGTGGTTATCATGAGTAGAGCCCCCTGCTGGCTCACAGGGGATATGCAGCGTTGGTCAGAAATCAACCTTTGTTAAGGATTCCTGGGTAGTGAAAATGGTTAACCCTCTTGACTATTTACTCTGGTAGCGTAGTGGTTACGAATCGGGCTGCGAACTGCCAGGTCAGCAGTTTGAAACTACCAGCTGTTCCGCAGGAGAAAGATGAGGCTTTCTGCCCCTGTAAAGATTTACAGCCTTGGAAACCCTGTACAGGGTCACTCTGAGTTGGAACCGACTCCACGGCACACAGCCACCACCACTATTAACTGAAACGTGGCAGTTGGAACCCACACAGACCTGGTGACCCGCTTTTTAAAGGTTATTAAACCATATGGAGCCGTTCTACTCTGCACACAAGGGGTCATCTTGAGTCTCAAATGACTTGATGGCAACCAACATTGTTTAAAGTCCTTGAGGTGTTGAGGTTGTTTGTTATTGCAATATAACTAGGCCTGCCTTCAAGCATCTACCCATTTCTACCTGATGAACCTGCTCAGTCCTCGCTAGCAGCCCACGTTCTTCTCTCCAACAAGCTCAATCTCTTTCCCAGTGTCTTTTGCACCTTCGAATGCAAGGACTGTGTGTCTAGTGAATGCAAGGACTGTGTGTCTAGCACCTACTCTGAACCAGGTGCTGTATGCTGAGGACACAAAGGGAACCCAAGAACTCTCTCTAGGGCTTTAGTGAAAGCTCTGATAGACGCAGCAGATGGTGACTTTGGAAACCTGGAGGTTGGGGGCAGTATGCAGTGGTCAATAAGGGTTTGGCAGACGAGTGATGCTTGGCCAGACTTGGGAAGGAGAGAACAGCAGGGATTAGAGACAAGGCATGTAAAGAGTGTGGCTTGTTTAGGGTAATGTGCAGAAAAACTAGAGAAAAGACGGAGAGGTGGAAGGTGGGCTAGACCTGTGTGCGGTGACAGATCCCGCTTCACTGGGCAT
Organism: Chrysochloris asiatica; assembly: GCF_000296735.1. Taxonomy (NCBI): domain Eukaryota; kingdom Metazoa; phylum Chordata; class Mammalia; order Afrosoricida; family Chrysochloridae; genus Chrysochloris; species Chrysochloris asiatica. The sequence continues at coordinate 15,547,557 of NW_006408527.1, forward strand.
TCTTGAGGTCGGCTTAGACAAGATGAATGAAGTCTTGAGCTTCTGGGACCCAATGAGGCAGTGTGACCAGTGTTTCACTTGAGGAGGTAGAGGGGCCTGAAAGGTTCCCGAGGGGAGAGGGGGAGTCTGTAAGAGGCCTCACCACATTTTCTCAAGTGGCTCTGAGGAATCATAGATACACAAGTGCAATTCAAAGGTGGTACAAAGACCAGAGGCATGAAGAGGAGGGTCCTCTAAGGTAGCTCTCAAGGAAAAATCTCTCATTTGTCTATTACAAAGGATGGTAGAATGGTATCATGGGAAGGGCAGAGGTTTCATCATTAATGCCCGGGCTTGAATCCTGACTCTACAACTTAGTGTGATCCATTGCAAGTCACGCAACCTTTCTGGGTCTCAGGATCCCAGAGGGTGGGTATGAAGACAAAATGAGATAAAGTACCTGCTACCTGGTGGATCTGAATACACATTGGTTGCTTTTTCTGTCCCTAGTTGGTCTGAGCCTGTTTCTCACAGCTGACTCACCTGCTCTAAAGGAGAAGGATTAGGGAAAGGGTGGGTCTGTAGAAGGGGTGGGGATTTGGGCAGCAGTGTGTCCTTACTGTGCTTATCACAATAGAAGGGTTGAACAAGGAGGTTACCAGATAGCCCTTAGCCACGACAGGAGTCAGCTCTGGAGGAGAGCAAGGGAACAAATCCTCCACCCAGACCTAGACTGCTCCTCTAACAGTAGAACAAGGGGCTGTTGAGAGAAACCTCCAGACCAGTGAGAGAAAGTGGCCTGCATGGTACCACACAGTCCTTCCTCGTGTGTACAAACCAGCATTCCATCACCCTACTGACCCCTGAAACTTCCTACGCACCATCTTCTCCCACCCTCAGCTCTTCTCTTATACTTCACAGAAAAGAGAGGAGTCATCAAAAGGGAGCTCCCTCATTTTCTCACCCCCTTGTCTACTACCTGCCTTCCCACCCATGAGGCCTGAGGAAGTGCCCCTTCTCCTGATTAGGGTCAATGCTTCCACTCGTTCTCCTGAAGTTTACTTCTTCCCATTCTAGTGGACCCTCCCTAGGTCTCCACAGTCCATCTTAAAAACAAAAACAAAACTTGGTCCCTAGTTTACTGCAACCCTCAAAGCAACACTTGAATGAGTGGACTCGTTACACACCCCTTCTTCTTGTTCCATCAGCTACTCACCTTCTTCAAAGTAGACTCATTTCCCCTCTACTCAAAGTGCTCTTGTCCAAATCACCAATTACTTTTCATCTTACCCCACTGGCATTGTGTAGTTGGTCCTTCCCTGTTTGTTTAAACCTCGACTTCTCTTGGATTCTGTGCTCTCGGAATCACCTGCCTCCCTTCTCCTCTGCTGGATTTCTAATAGCTAGCATCTTTCCATCCCCAAGTTCTTTGTGGGAATTTCATAGTCTGAACATGTTAAGTGCCGGTGAGTTAGTTCCAACCCACAGCAACCCTGTATAGGGTTTCCAAGGAGTGGCTGGTGAGCTTGAACCGCTGACCTTGCTGTTCAAATCGACTTTGCAGTCCAGTGGATTAACCCACAGTGCCACACCTTTAGCTCCTAAATTTGTTTTCAGGTATGATCTCTCCCCAGACCTCCCAATTCAAATTTCCACTTGGATGTCTAGTAGATATCTTGACTTGACCAGGACAAGCCCAAGTATAATTTCCCACACTATCCCCTCCCCAACAACAGCCTTTCTGACTCCTGAAGGCACTGTCCAATTACCGTTTTGTTTTCAGAGGACCACTTATTTCATCATCTTGGTATGTAAAATGGCTAGAATGAAAGCTCTGTAATCAGTTTCCCCTGTTCAGTACTCTATTACTGTTTGTTGACTGAATAACTGAGTCTTTGGAATGTGTTAAATGGCAAGGTTACTAATTCCTGAATAAAAAGAAACCATATATACCTAAGGATATAAGCATTTAGATTAGAACTCTTTAGACTATTTCCTAAGTTCACCCTGGTTCTTTTTTGGTTTCTAACTGGATGGAACGGTCCCATGTTTTGACTGTACTCATTGCCAACTGGGAGTCCCTGGGTGGTGCAAATACTTATTGGGCTCACTACTGAATGGTTGGTGGAGGGAGAAGAGATAATAGGTTGGAAGTGCATGAGGCAGTTGGAGAAAAGATACAAACCACAAATAGAGATGGCAAACTTAGGGGAGGGTATGCAGTACTCAGCCTAGGCTGGCAGTACGATTCCTTGTATAACCATTGATCAAGTGTACGCCTTTGGATGTGAGATATTTGATTCATCTTTGGTAGTTTGTGGTATCAGAATAACTCCACTAAAAACAAGTGTGGGTCCCAGGGGGCTCTGGGATGCATTTTTAAGTCACCTCCTTTGAGCAGCTTCACTCCTGGATTTAGGCCAGGTTGGAATGAAAATTTAAAGGAGAGAACATTCCCTATAACTCCAACTGCAGCTCCTGTCTGGTACTGAAACAACCAACACCAACAGCATAAACATACTGGTCAACTTTTCTCCTGGAGGAAAGGGGCTGCCAAGGGCAGAATGATACGGGATGTTGGCTATGGAAGAAATGAAACCTTCTGTTACCCTTGCTTGTAGCTAGAAAAGCTTGCAAGGAACTTCTTAAGCATCTTTCCTTCAAGAAGGGACTCTGACTAAAGAGCAAATTGAGAACAGTCCTTATCTAAAACCGGAAAAGTGAATTCTGTGAAGGAGATGGTTCTCATGGCAACAGATCGCCCAATGGGGAACTGGGAGACTTCCTCCAAACCTTCCCAGGGTCCACTCATTGGCTAGAAAAGCTGGGGTGGGTATGGGGAGGGGAGAGTGGCTGCAATAATGGGCTCAAACATAGCAGCTTGACTGTGAGGAGGGTACAGGGCTGTTCTGTTTGTACACGGGGTGATGAGTCAGAATCAGCTTGACAACACTTAACAACAACAAATGCAATACTCAGCTTTGGTGGGGAAGGGAAGTGGTGGTTGGCTCCTGAAGTCGCATCAGGCAGGGTTCTGTGAGAGCTGACGAATCCAAATCCCTCCTGTGTAACTGGGAGGGAGACTTCAGAGAGTGGATTAGGGGTATGAACTGCAGCATCGAAACCTAAAAATGTATTTTATTTTGAAGTTGTGCTTTGGATTTTCCCCAATCCAACATCTGATGAGTGACAGTCTTAGGTTCATACAAAGCATCTCCAAGCATACATACAATATTCCAGTTATCAACACTATTTTTAAAGAATATACCATTTTACACAAATGTGACATAGGAGTCAGACGCCACAACATTGCAATTCCCTGGAAGACCTCATTTCTCTTCTGAACATGAATTACATCGACACCAGCCCTTCCAGTGGTCTGTTTGTCTTGTTGCTGGTATCATCTCTCTCCTCTTTTCCTTGGGGAGAAACCAGGGTGCCCTGAGGAGGTTGGCTGAGACCAGTGTTTCCAGTTTACAGGCTGCTGCTGGCTGCAAACTCCTGTGTTTTCCAAATTGGGATGCTGGTAGACCCACCCACCTCTTTCTCTCCCAAAGACTGACCCTTCAGAGTTCACACCAGGATGAGGATCCATGCCACAAGGGGCAGAGCAGGGTGTTTTGATGCATCACGCTGGTTTAGGCAGACATCACCGAGACTGGTCTCCCTAAAGCCCTGGGTGACCAGCTCCATTTGGCTTTGCGGTGTAATATCACAGTGTGCAGCCTGAATTCCAGTTGATTGCAATGAACTTGGCCGAGAAGGACTCTCTTGCTCTGGGTCCCTAGTCCTCTCGACAGGACCATCACACAGGTGCCAAGAGCACCGGAGATGGGGAAGACAACTCGGCTCCCAGGGGTGGGAGCTAAGACTTGGTTTCGTAGGTGACCACTCACACACTGTTCAGTTCATAATGCAAATCAACAGACAGACACAGATCAAGGGGATGTTGAACACAAGTCATGTGTAAGAAAGAAACAGAAATAAGGCCGGAAACAACAGACTAGGTTCCAAACTGTCATTAAGAAAGTTTTGCCTTTACTTTCTCAACAGGTGACTATGCTGGAGGGGATAGGCCAAGTATGGTTACCAATTTGATTAGTTGGATTAAGAAGAATGTTAAGTGAAGGATAGAAGTTTCATTTTTGGCCAAGGAAACACATCCTTGGGTAAGCATGTCCCCTGGTAGCTCAGGACCTGTGTAAGTCCAGGTGACAAGGCCACTAGGACAAACCGCTAACCCCAAGAACTCAAAGGACTTTGGGTTGCCTCTAATAGGCTGACTTCTTTCATGATACGAAGGCTTTAGTTCTCCTTTGAGCTCTTGGGATGGTTCCCCTCGTGTTCCAGAATACCTTTCTAGTTAGCAATTCCCCACAAAGCTCTTCTTTTCCTTCACACAGAATGGAAAATCTACCACTTTCCATGGATCCAACTACCAACTTCAAAATGCTGGTCCCAAACAGAGCTTCTAGCTCAAAGAAAAGAAAATTCAGAGGTCTCTGCCTAATGGCAACCCACCACCTCTCCTGACGTGTAGGAAACAATGAGGTACCGCTCTGAAACCAGAATTCACAGAGACATGAGGTTCAGTTGAACCCGAGTAGCTGCTTGAGACCTCTGAACCTGGCTTGTAAATCTCCCCAGCCCTGGCACAGCATGATGTTAGAGGAGACTAGTGGGCACCAGGTTTGGAAACCGGATTAAAGCAGAAAAGGACATCATTTGTGCCTTTGGGAGGGGATTCAGAAAAAGGCCAAAATATACATAATATTCTATTTCAGATTCTGGCCTTAGGAACACTTATGAGCTGTGGCATCAAAGCTCCCTTACTTGTTCTCGTTTGGAGAAAGATAGTGTCCCTTTCTAATCAAATGACGGCTAAGAGCCATCTATACTGGCCCCCCCAAAGAGACCTTGTATAATAACCAATATATATATAACCAAATTAAGGGGGTACATTTCGAATGAGTTTTCATTGGAGATCATTTTTGTGTTAGCACACTTGATTTTTTTTTTTTAATATATATGTATAGGATATTAAATTTTGTTTTAAGTGCCTAAAAAAGAAAAAGACCCATGTCTTACCTTTTTCAAATCTGCCATAAATAATAAAACCCTCTTAAGACTCTATCATAAAAGGAACCAGCTATAAAACTGTCTTATACAGGAAAATGTTCTAAATGGAAAACGGTCCATCAGAGACAAAGAACATCAAAAAATGTCTATACATTCAGAAAAACTTTAGAAGCTCCTTAATAAGACTGGTTTGCACTTCTAGAGGATGGAGAAAGGCAAAAGCAAACACTAGTGATCAATTCACATCAATAAAAAGAAGACAGAGAGAAAGTCCCAAGCCCCAAACAATGATAGGAGTGAGTCCCATCCTGCTAAACTTCACATAATGGAGAGATTTCAAAGGCTAGGTTCTCTGGCCCAGACAGAACAAGGGTTGTAACGGAAACAGCGACCTCTGGTGGCTCTCGTGTGAACTGCCACAATAACTTACAAAGAGACCAGGAGAGGCTGTACACATGCCAGAGACTAGAATAACCTACACGGTGTGTTCATGTTGTGTGTGTGTATAAAACAAAGAATGGACTATATATGATTCTCTATAATCAGTACCCAAAACAAGATGCCACTGAGAGTTGAATGTCAATAGCCAACCATGTGATCAAGGCAGCCCCAGTGCCTCCAGGGAACTGAGACTTGAGCCCACATCTTCATGGGCGTGCCTTGCCAGATTTCACAGTGACCTTATAGTGAGAACATCTACCTCTGGCTAACCTAAGGATGTATGTACTGTAGCTGGCTGGATTACCACGAACAGGGGAAGCAGAGGGCAGTGGGAAGGAATGGGAAGGGCGTCAATAGGGCGTCATTCTCCAGGTTTTGGGTGATAGGGAGGCTAATTTCTGCAAGAACAACTTAGAATCTAATTTTCAACTGAAGTCCCCAAGCTAGTTAAATAGGAAGATTTTAATAACAGTCTTTAAGTCCCTACAGTCCCCTTGTCTAGAACAATTAAATTACATCTCTCAGACAGTACAAGACTTGTCTGTGGGCTGTGGGGACGCTGATGAGTTGACAGCAGGGCCAGTGGCATTTGTTTTGGGGAAGACAGCGGGCTTGGGTCGGGTGGCTGGCGGTTTGACCGGGGCAGCCATCTTGACAGACTTGACAGGCCGGAAGGCGCAGGCGATGTCCCCAGCGGTGCTGGCGCTGCGCTGGAAGGCGGGCTCAGGGTCCTTGAGGAGCTGGGTGTGCAGGGGGCTGGAGGGCTCCGATGTGGGGGCGACCACTGGGGAGGTTTTGAGGGGCTCCAAGGTGTCCAGAACCACATCAGGGGTGTGCTTGACGCTGCTCTGCCGTTCTAGCTCCCGTAGCTCATTCAGGGCAGAGTTCATAGTAGCCTCAATATCCTGCAACACAGGAAGAGGAGGTGAGGCCCACACAGGCGATATCCCCCAAGGACCCCATTTCAATAACCAAACTATGAAGAAACCAACTTCAGGGAGTTGTCCAGATGATTTCAGTTGGTCAAAGTCCTTGAACATACTAAAGGCTTGGTATGTGGGGGAAAGGGCACAAAAGGATTTTCACTGTCATGGTTTTTTTTTAATGAGTAGCGCTGCTCTTGTGTACCAATGAGTCGATGGTGGCTCATAGTGACCCAACAGGACAGAGTAGAACTGGCCCATAGGGTTTCCACGGAAGCAGCTCAAGTTTTTTTCTTCTGCTGGATTTGAACTGCCAACCTTTCAGTTATCAGCTGAGCACTTCAACTACTGCACCACCAGGGCTCCTTAGGCAGTATATTGTTGTTGTTATGTGCTGTGGAGTCAGAACCAACTCATAGCGACCCTGTACAGGGTTTCTGAGGCTGTAAATCTTTACATGAGCAGAAAGCCTTATCTTTTTTACATGGAACAGCTGGTAGTTTCGAACTGCTGACCTTAAGGTTTGCAGCCCGATTCGTAACCACTACACTACCAGAGCTCCTTATAGTAGACATAACTTAACATGAGAAAGTCCTCACACTGTAGAGATACTGAAATCTTTTAGGATGACATGACACAAAATCCCGTGGGGAAGGGCAAGGTAGAAGGGATACGAGTGGGTCACAGCTGGGTAATGAATACATGGGTACTCACTATCCAATCTTCTCAACGTCTCTTTATGTTTGAAATTACAACATATTTTTGAACAGTAGATCTTTAGTTCTCTGGGACTTGAGGGCCAAAGGTCAAGGGGTCAGTTCTTCCTCCTCAAGGGCTCTCAAGGGCTGTGGGAAGGTTCGGTTGGAGCACCCTCCCTCTGAAGATTCATCAGGACCCTCTACCCCCATCAACTACTGGGAGTGTTCCACTTGAAGACACGGTTTCCTTCTACCCATCACCATGGGACAGAGGGGACCAAAGAGTGACCAGGAGGGGGAGCCAAAGCCCATGCAGGTGAATTACCCTCTTCCAGTCACAGTGGAACACTCCAGATCTGAGGAAAAAGCAGTCTGAGTTCAGGGGCTCAAGGGAGAACCAAAGACCCTTTGTATGCAAGCCAGCATCTTCTCAGAGAGACCTCCCAGCTCCCCCATCCCCTGCCCACTAATGTGTGTCTGGCACCCCTACACTACCAGAAGACACCTCTCTTGGAATTAGATTCACATTGAAAGATTGCCTGCCCCAAAGGTCCCTGGTTAAGGTTGCTTTGTCCTACAGAGTGAGGCATGCTTTTGGTTGGCAGTAATTCAATCTCACTCATCTCTACAATGTTCTCAAACCCTAAAAATGCTCAGGAAGAACTCCCTGGCTCTCCTCAGTCCCATGCTGCAGCTAGAGCTTGTCCCAGCTGTGTACAATACTATTAGCACCTGGCCAAGGAGGGTGCTGGGAGGATTCCCATGGTGCAAGGCAGGTGGCAGCCAAGAGCTTAATTAGAGGCACAGAAACAAAAGGCTAGCAAAGCAAGACATTTCAGGCCCATAGCTTAATACTGTGCTTGCCAGCAGAGCACCACAATTAAGCCAACAGAGACCATACTCAGCCTCTATCATCCCCTTGAAGACGGGGTGAAGAGAATCTCAACTCAGTTGAGATATGAGGACTACAGTGAGCCCTTCATTCCTACCTGGTCTAATGAAAATTATAGAGTTGGGAGAGACGTCTGAATGAACTGCTTGGAGTGGCCCCAGGAGTCGGATTTTTAGAGGTGGGGTTGGATCTCTAATGTTTGATGGAAAATAGAGAGTTGTCAGTGTGGCGCATGTATGGAAGGAAAAGCCTATCATCACAGGGCTCACCTCCTCCAAGGTACTGGAGACCTGGGCTAGAGATTCTTCTGGTACCTGAGCCCTTTCCTTTCCCAGCAACAGAGTATTTCTGGGCCTTCAAGACCAGGAGCAGATTGTTGATTGTCCACCCACCAGGGGCCAGGGACTTGCCTCAGGGAAATGGTATGACAGGGATGGGTTACATCTGAGCTTCAACCCTCTGGCAGCTTCACTGAAGTCTACCAGGTTCCAAGACCCAAAACTTGGGTTACAAGGATCTAAGTGGACTCTTATCAAAGTACTGAATTTGGAACAACTGTCTGTAAACATTATAACGGCCTCAGAAAACATCCAGTGGATAAGCAAGATGTCCGAACTCCTTGATTTTTTCTTCAGTTTCTTGAGGAGAGAACAGTCACATTGTTGGGAAAGCAGTCTTATCCATTCCAGATGTCCAACAGCCCCTGATCTCAGTTTATAGCATACAGAGCAACCTTCTGTTCTGAGTTCTGTGACAATCAGCCTGGGCTGCACTAAGCAGAGGGGACTCAGGCTAGGGGTCTGTCCAGGAGCCCCCAGTTACCTGTGCAATGACCTCTGGGTCCATGGGCCGATGGTTATTGAAGCTTTTTGACCTCCCTGCTGTCACCGTCTTCCGGATCTGGGGGCTGTCCAGCCGATTCTTCAGGGATGAGTGTCGGCTGATGGAGTTGAGGCTACCATGCCCACTGATGGAACACTTATCTGGCCCTTCCTTGGGGAGACTCTGGCTCATGATCGGCTGGGAGGAGGGGCGGCAGCTAGCCCCCACGCCCGGGGATGAGGAGTCAGTTAGGGGACTGCTCAACCCATGGCTCTCACTTCGAAATGTTTTCCGGATGCTCCCAGACTCTGGACGCTTCCTTTGCCTTCAATCACAAACAGAAAGGGCAGTGTGATCAGGGAGCCCTGGTTCTGAGGAAGCCAGGACGTGAGACAGAGGGGCAGGTTGGTGGCCCCCAGGAAATTCTGGAAGGAGAAGGACACAGAGCATGCTTGCTCCTCCGTTTCACCTTCCCTTGGTCTCTCCACGTCTGTTACCCCGCCACCCCCAGTCTGGACAAAGGAGAAATGGATACTTACTTGGAGGTTGTGAGTTTTGAATTCTTAAGATGTAAAGTGCTGTCAGGAAAAAACATCTGATTAAGTGAAAGTTTAGAGGGAGAAAGACCCATGGGAAGGCCCCCATCCATTGCCTGCTTTCAACAGAAACCAAACGTCCCAGGCAGAAGAAGGGTTGTCACCATCACCAAGGAGGTGGAGGATTGATGGGCAGAGAAATGCTGACTGGTCCCAAATTTAGCATGTTTCTTGGTCCTACTATAATGAGACTGTAATCATTTTGGACTCTGGTAAGAGGCTTATTCTGCAGATGTGAAATAGAATATATTTAAAAAGGACTCAATGTTACAGAATTAGGGTTGAGTTTGTGCATTTTCTTGGAATTTGAAAGTACGTTCTCATCCTAAAACATCTGAAGTGTTTCCACATTGGGTTAAACCTTGCTCTGGGTCACTGTTTCAGACCATTTAAGGCGCTCATATGGTATGGCTTGGCCCTTCCTTTGGGGTGGGGCCTCTAGTTATATGGGTGATGCTTACTGCTGAGTAATGTCATTTTCTGTTGGAATCAGATTGTACAAGAAGCAGTGGAACTTCTATTTTGGGATGGCAGCTGGGCAGCTCTGATCTTCAATCTATTAAGGGAGATTTGAGCTGAGGCAGGAGTAAGGTGCAGAACTCTGAGGAATCGAAGTAGGGCCAGTGTTGAAAGATCATCTTCATCCTGTTCAAAGGTGAAGTCTTGCTCATCTCTCCATGCCGGGACCTGGCCTAGAACCTGGTCCACAGCCGCTATTCCAGAAATGCATCTTCTCAACAGTTCTAGTTTTGAGAGTTCCAAGTGGAAAAAGGATGTCCCCAGTCTTACAAGACCCAGTCTGACCTCCCCTCTGCAGTCTTCCACAGGACCACTAACTCCCTCCCCTGCTCTTTCAGACCACCGATAGGACATATCGGACTGACCTTGTCAGGGTATGAGCTCTGAGACTACATCCTGTCGTATTCATTTCTGGATACATGGTGCATGGCATACAGTAGGTGTTTAATAAATGTGTAGAACTAGGAGGAAATGCCACATTCTAATAAAAAGAAGACCTTCAATGAGATGGATTGACACTGTGGCAGCAGCAATCGGCTCAAGTGTAACAACAATTATGAGAAGGGTGCAGAACTGGGAAGTGTTTCATTCTGCTGTGCATAGGGCGCTATGAGTCGGAACCAGCTTGACAGCACCTAGCAAGAACAACTCTTTGTTGATTTCCTTTTTCTGCTCAGGGCTGGCTGGCTGACTCACAAAGCTAAAGCTGCTGAAAAGACACATTTGTGGAGCAGCTGCTCTTGGCCTGGATGGGGGCAGGTCCTGGGGATGGAAAGATGAGGAAGATTTCCTGTTTTCAAGGAGCACTCAGTTTTGTAGGGGATCCAAGTGACAAGGAATACACACTACTACACAGCTACTCACAAGGCTTTGGGACTTAACGGAATAAAAGCAACTTAGTCAGGCCTGGAGACTCAGGGGTATCAAAAAGGCTTGCCCTAAGAGGTCCATCTTTGGCCTGAGTCTTGAAAGACGAGGAGGATTTGATCAAGACAGGAGTCAGCATGTGTGGAGGCAGGGAGGTGAGAGAGAACATGGCATCTTCAAGGAACTGAAGGAGCTTGGGGAAGTGAGATGTGGGAGTAATCGGTAAGGGCGAGGCCAAACATGCCCAAGGGCTGTAGCTCTCTTGCCCACTTGCTGGGGTCCACCAAAGAGGCTAAGGTGAAGGAGATTTGTCTTCCAAAGAATCATGGGAACCCTGACACCACTGAGCAAGGAGTTCATGGGAACCATCTTGATTTCCCATGAGGTTTTCATCTTTGGACTATTTCACGTATTACTTTCTCTGACTCCTTTGTATGAACGCATCAACTCTGATGACTTAAATGTCTATACCTGACGAATTATCTAACTCTCCCTCTACCAGACCTTGCTTTGGTTTCTGGTTTAATTATACGTTTCCAATCTTGAGATTACAGGCTTATAATTAACATGGGCTTGTAAATCAGGGGGAAAAAATGTGATTAATCCATAGTTACTTTTTACTAGCTTGCCCTCCTAGCTTAGAGGAAAATAAACAAAACCCTCTATCTCTTTTCTTATGGTCTGACTTCCATGACGACGGCAGTGAGTTCTGTGAGCTGAAGAAGAGATCTGACCAGTCTGAGGGTGAAAAGGATGGAAAACAGCCACGTGTCCCAACCACGCCCCTTTCTACCGCCTGGTTGGAAAAAAGCCAAGAGATCCAGGCGACCTGGTGTGGTTTAGAAACAACAAACATCTTTTATTCTCCTTCCAGTTTCAGTGCCCAGAGGCTATGGTTAACAGGTGTTCAATGTGCAAATCATTTCATTCCTCCAAAGCCAGAGGGGAATAAAAACTGTACATCATCTCCAATCCATATTCATCAGGACACCCTGGGGCTTGTCATCCTGCTGGCAGTGGGCCAACTTTCAGGGTCTGGCGGGAAGAGGTCTGTAGGCTTTGAGACTTGGTGTCTGGCCCCTTGAGATGAGATTAGTTCTCCAATAACCTGAATGTCTCTAGAGGAAGCAGCAGCACACTAGCCTGGAATCCCTCTAGACAGTCAGATCAGGTGTGTGGGCAGCGAAAACCCCAGGGTATTGCTAAAAGCCACAGTGAAAGCTGGAGGTCAGCGTCAAGAGCCTGCTGGACAGGAGTGGGGCTCTGCAAAGGGACTGGGTAGGGTGCAACAATACACTAACTAAAGCAACAGAAAAAACAAAAACTGGAAGTTCTTTCTATTGGTGCAAAAAGGGAGAATAAAAGGGAGCTAGGGGTTAGACCCTGAGTAACGAGTTCTGGAAAAAGCTTTCCTTAGGGAGACAGTGGTCTGTATTTCCCCCAGGAGTGGACACAGGACAGAGGCAGACACAAACCCATCATATGGAACTAAACCCCCCCAGGGATAACAGTACTCTGGGAGAAAGATGTGGCTGTCTGCTCCCGTACAGAGTTTACAGCCTCGGTAACCCCACAGGGCAGTTCTACTCTGTCCTACAGCGTCACTAGGGTCAGAATCCACTTGACGCAAGTGGGTTTGGCTTTTTGTTGTTGGTTTAGGGTAAAAGTAGCCTAGTGGCAGACACACAAGACTTTGGATCTCTGGACAGACCTGAGGCAAGGGGGGCATCAGAGACATGGTATGCGTAAGAGCTGGAAAAGAGGAAGCATCTCTGAGGAACAGTACGAACATGAGCTGCGTAAAAGGACCTTAAGATGGCCCGGAAGATCTGAGCTGACAGACACCACAGAAACACAGAGTAGACCCCCTTCCACAGCATGATGGCTGATAGCTGAAGAACCGGGCCTGTGGAGAGAACCTGCAGAAGCTTCCTCAGCCCTGTCTGCCTGGCGGCAGCACACACAAACCATGAGGCTGGGGGAGCCAGGTGCCCAGAGTGCAACACAGACACAGAGGGGGTTAGGCCAGAGGGTGAGGCTGGATGTGGCAAGTCATTCAGGGGAGCAGAAAATGAAAGGCGGCGCTTACTTGTTGATGTTTGCAAGATAAATATCAGCTACATGACCCCCACTGGGACAGCTGGCCCCCGCTCTGGCTGTCACCTTTTCTTCAGGTGGCTCAGAAATGACCTCAATCTCAGACTTGGGGCTGGACCTCTCCACGACACCGTCCTCGCTGGGGGAGAAGGGGCAGGCAGGCAGGGAAGAGGGAAAACAACAACAACACAAAAAGCAGTGTTAAATCGGCAAGATGGCCCCCCCGACACACACACACACACACACATACACGCGACCCCGCATGGCTCTGAGGCAGCAGCGACACTTGGCTAGGCTGGCTCTGGGGGACAGAGAGGCGAGAGAATCTAAGAGCCTAGGGATGGTAGTTTAAATACAAATAAATAATCCAACTGGGTACTGTGGGCTTCTCGGCTCCTCAGGAAAGTTCGGCTAGGGGGCATCTGGATTCGAGGCATCTGCCTTCTAGCCCACGCTGTTCTCCTGGGGCGGCTGTGCTGGGACCACCCTCCTGGAGAAGGAGGCGGCAGGTCCAGGCTGCTGTTTTATCTGCTGAGGTCCTGAGCATTGCCCAGTCAAGGTGGTCAGCTCTGTGGTGGCTCTGGAGAGGCCAGCGTGGAGGCCATGCTAGGTCGAAGTGCATCGAGCCCCCACTTAGAGCTTCCAGGCCGGTCCCAGTTCTCTCTCCACTGCTCTCCTGGCCCCTCTGGCTACTGATGACCGAGAAAGCCCCTTCTCTCCCACAATTCATCTTCTCTTGCTCCTGTGATGAAGTCATAATGCTAAATCTGGGAGGGTCTCCTGTCCACGCACAGCTCGCCACCAGGTTTGCGATGTTATCAACAGAGGGAGGATTCCCTGCAGAAGGAGTCGGGGAGAGACTGGGAGGGTGTAGACTCATTCAGGATATCAACCTTTAAAAAATAATATCAAGGGAAGGTCTAAAAACACGGACAGCATGGTTTCCAAGGGGAGGGCGTCAGGAGCAGTGGGGCAGGGAGGTAGGCTTGGGTTGCCCTGGAGACAACGCTTTACAAGTATGGAGACTGCCAGAGCATCTGATGAAATCTCCCTGGGACCTTGTTCCCTGATATCCTTTCCCAGCCTCTCTCCCATCTTTCCCTGAATCAGCCGCATCGGCATTAACAAAATTGGGTCATTTCTACAGGCTGCTTAAGCTAGATTTCTCCTAGAAATGTAGCTCATTAACTTTCATTTGCAAGTTTAAAAGAAACATCAGGCCCAAATGGCTGGGGTAAGCGTTAGCTGTATAAAGAAAGAAAAAAGACAGAAGAGCAAAAAATGTTTTCCTGATCCGATATGAAAGGGGATGTACGTGGTCAAATAGTAAGCATGCATTGTCACTCATCGGGTGTAAATGTGGATGAGCTCTGGTTGGCAGGTTTCTAAAACAACTAGGTCAGAGAGTGGTGTGCTGGAGGATGGAGGATGGAGAGATTTAAAAAAAGCAATTCTCCATTGAATCTGGAGGCCTTCAGAGCAAATGTATGGAGCTACAGGACCTTGTTGGCCTCCCCTGGGGGTTAGTCTCCCACATACTCTATGTTCCAGATATGAGGTCCACCCCTACAGGGCAGTCAGTGACCTCTAAAGGTGTCAAGGGCCCAACGTACGTGTCTTGGACCACGATGTACTGATGGGGGATGAGTCCGTCGATGCCATTGTGCCGGCCTTCCCACCAGTCGTCGGAAGCTCGCTGGTACAGCAGCAGGGATGCCCCCTTCTTGAAGGACAGCTCCCGGGCTGTCCGGCCCACGTAGTCAAACTTGGCAATGGCCTCAATGGGCTCACACTCTGAGAGGGGTGGGAAAGAAGGAAACACATGTTGTTGGCACCCACACACTCAGCAAACTGGGCAGAAAAGCCCTGTTAAAGGAACTTACAGTGGTGGGCAGATGGCCTAGTGTGAAACATAAGGGGTGGATGGTTTATAAAGCAGGTGATTCCCATGGAGACTGTGCCACTGCTCTGAAAGCATTTGCATGCTCTTCCTGTCCTTACTCATGCTGTTCCCTCTCTCTCACCTGCCTGATGAAACACACCAAGACACAACTCAAACATGTACCTTCCAAAGCTCTTTATTATTGTTAGGTGCCATCGAGTCAGTACCAACTCACAGCGACCCTATGCACAACGGAATGAAATGCTGCCTGGTCCTGGGCCAACCTCACAATTGTTGCCCGAGCCCACAGATGCTACCACTTTGCCAATCCAACTCACTGGGGGTCTTCCTCTTTATCTCTGACTCTCCACCTTACCAAACATGATATTCTTCTCCAGAGACTAACAATACATCAGGTCCCTCCTGACAATATGTCCGAAGTATGAGAGACGACGTTTGGCCATCCTGGCCTCTGAGAAGCACTCTGGCTGCACTTCTTCCAACACAGATTTGCTTTTTTTTTTTGGCAGCCCAAGGAACTTTCAGTATCATTAGAATTCCATGATATATTTTTATATATCACGTCATTTACATAAGAAAATCCTCGTGTGGTGCTGTGGGTTAATGCACTGCAAAGGCGGTTTGAACCACAAGGTAGGTGGTTCAAGCTCACTAGCTGCTCCTCGGAAACCTTATGCATTGGGACCGACTTGATGGTACTTAACAACAACAACAACGTCCTTTACAAATTTTTAGAATTTTTTTTCTTTTATTATTAAAAAAACTCTAAATTAATGAAAATGCATCCTATTTATTTTAGATGCATGTGCTCATTACCCCTAAAGACATGAGCTTTTCGACTTTATAAAGAGAAGATAATTTGTACAATCAACTTTTCAGAGAGCGAAATATGGAAATGTATTTTGCAATGAGTATAGTCCTGGTGTGGCGCTGTGGGTTAATACACGAGACTGCAAAGCCGTTTGAACCGCAAGGTCGGCAGTTCAAGCTTACCAGTAGCTCCTTGGGAACCCTATACAGGGTCGCTATGGGTCAGAAACAACTCGATGGCACTTAACAATAACAACAGCAACATATGGGTAAATATGCATGGGAGATTTGAAAAATTCAGGTAGGATGCATCTTTACTTTTGTGTGTATTTCTATCTCTTCATCTGGAAAATGAAGAGAACAAAAATGCCTCTTCTATGCTACTGATTGTTGTTGTTATGTGCCGTGGAGTCAGTTCTGACTCATAGTGACCCTGCACAGGGTTTCCGAGGCTGTAAATCTTTACGGGAGCAGAAAGCCTCATCTTTCTCCCACGGAACAGCTGGTAGTTTCGAACTGCTGACCCTGACGTTAGCAGCCCGATTTATAATCACTACGCTACCAGAGCTCCTTATTCTACTGATATGAGGAGTCAATTAATTATAATTTGTAAAAGTACCTGGCCCACAGTAAGTGCTATATGAGCATCATTCATTGTTGCTATTACTATTAGTATGTCTTCTAGGTGGAGGCAGAAATCAGACAGTGAAGAGAAGGTTCACAGAAACCTGAGCCTCAGGATGTAGTCCATGAAAAAAAAAAGTGATGTATTTGACTAATACTGGTAAAATGTATTCAGTTTATAAATAGTAGCACATTGTTTAAGTTTGCCCAAATAACTTTTTAGGTAGTAGAGAGTGTTGTTGAGTGCCGTTGAGTAAGTCGGGTTTCCGAGGAGCAGCTGGTGGGTTTGAACCGCTGATCTTATGGTTCAAACCGATCTTCCGTGCCAAACAAAACCATGCTTAGATAGTCCTGGCTGGAGAGTCTGCACCCTGAACCAGTATGGCTGGAGAACTTACAGTGGTGGCAGACGGCCTAGTGTGAAACAGAAGCCGTGGAGGGTCTATAAAATAGGAGTCGAGCAGAGAATTGGGAAAAAACTTGGCTTTTGATCCCCATCTAAAATATCCCAATCTCAGTTTTGTTCAACCTTGGTTCTGTAACTTGACCTTTCTGAATGTCATTATTTTCTCAGCTATGAAAGAGAGGTCATATCTGTTGGACCCATCACAAAGTAATACGAGTTTCCCAAATTCATCTACTCCCCTTTCTAAAAGGTAGCAAATTATCAGACTGATCCTTCTGACATCACGGCTGAAATAAGCAGTGCTGATTTTGTTCTCCTTTAAAAGCTGGTCTGGAACTGCAGAATTCATAGCAAGGTAGAGAAAGCTCCACAGGCTATGCCATTTTGTTCTGGTGCCCAGAAAATTCTGAGGCCCCTTGTCAGCTGCTAAAGCTTCCAGAGACCAGGAATGGAGGTGGGAACCGTTGGAAGGAGGGAAAAATATGCTGGCTGGACAGACGCTAATAAATCACGGGCACTGCCGAGGGGCCTGCAGATGACAGCTAAGCAGTCCACCTCTGGATGCTCACGGCCAGCCTGCTCAGCACTCCCATGGCTGTATTTTGGAAAAGGTTACTTTTACCAGTCAGCGTGAAAGCATGTGGTTTCTGCATCCTGATTCCTGCTCCCCTCTCACTTGCTTCTGATGAGTTCTTGGCACCCAAGCTTCCCTATCCCCCGGACTAACTGCTTTTCAAATGAGCTCTCCTTGGCTTTAGTCTCTAGCTACCTGACAGGGATCTGGGCTGTGAGAGGGTACTGGGCATCAAGCTGGTCTCAGACTAGACAAGGAGCTAGGAGGTGAACGAGTCACAGGTAGTTGGAGCAGGAAGGTTGAAGGGCGGAGGTCTAGTGCCTCAAAACTCTAGTTGAATACAGAGACCATTCTCAAGCTACTTGAGAGGGTGGGCTGTCTCTTCAAGAAAGGGAAGGCCTGAAGGTGAGGTTATTGCTGGGCAGGAGCATAGGCTATAACCACTTCCTCCACTTCAAGACCCAGGAAACCCCACTGACCAGAAAGAAGGGCTCATACCATCATCGCTCATGTGGGGCTCTGTGGTTACATCCTGGGTTGAGTCTTCAGCCGAGGTAGTCTCTCCGTGAGGGCTATCACTGAAACAGAAGCAAGAGTGGCCAGGCCATCAGACTTTGGTTTATGGAATTTTTGTCTACCCCTCCAAAGTCTCCGTGGAGCAAGGGCATGGAATCTATCTTATTGCAATGCTCTAATTGCATACAACAAACAAATAAATGCTTAGAATGAAAGAGAAGGTTCTACAGGTACCCTGGGCTACTTTCTGGCACAAAAATGATTTGAGACTCTCTTGAGACAATGGGAAGACCCTCTCACTGAACTTACCAAGTAAATTCTTTAGAAAATACAGAACTTAACTCCTCAAAGGCTGGTTGTCTCTGTGAAGTATGTAGGCTTCCTGGTTCTTGAGAAGGAAAGGTGGTGGGAGGGTAATACTGGGCTTTTAGCAGCAGATACACCTGGATCTTCAAGTCAGCTTTGATACTTGGTAGCTTTGTGTTCATGGGCAAATTACTTAATCTCTGTACGCCTCAGTTGCCTAATCTATAAATTGAAGTGAATCTATTTATCTCACAGAGCTGTGTGAGGCAGCAATGAAATGACTGACCAAAAAGTTTCGCACAGAAGGGGTTCTTAATAAATGTTCCTTTCCTTCTTCCTCGAAGCTTCTTGACTGATGAAAAAGTGAGAGAGGAGTCAGAGGGCTGAGGTGAAATAAGACAGGCGAAGAAGGATCTGCTGCGGGCTAGACTCGACAGGAGAAAGGGGATGGAGGCTCGATCAAGTCCTTGAAAAAAAAAAAAAAAAAAGTATGGAGTCTGAAAACAACCAGGAAAGAGAATTGAGAAAAGACTGGCAAGTTATTAGGAACTTGAATAGTAGACCTGGTGTGGTGCTGAAGGATAAGCAAGGGACTGCTAACTGCAAAGCTGGCATTTCAAACACACCAGCCACTCCCTGGAAGCCCTATAGATGGTTGCTATGAGTTAGAACCAATTCAACAACACTTAACAACAACAGTAGACCAAGCCTTAGGCCTATCCCCAGCGCTACCCCTAACCCTAACCCTAGCCCTATTCTAAATCTGAACTTAACCCTAATTTAGACCTAGCTCTAGGCCTAGCCTTAGCCTAACCCCTAACTCTAAAGCCCAACCCTAAACCTAATATTAACTCCTACCACCCCTAACCACTACTAGCCCTAGCCCCTAACCTTGA
The DNA here is from genome assembly GCF_000296735.1 of Chrysochloris asiatica. Lineage (NCBI taxonomy): Eukaryota > Metazoa > Chordata > Mammalia > Afrosoricida > Chrysochloridae > Chrysochloris > Chrysochloris asiatica. The sequence continues at coordinate 15,566,505 of NW_006408527.1, forward strand.
TATATATCATAAGCCCTAAAACCTAACCCTATCCCTAGCACTACATCAGATCCTAGATCGGACCTAACACAACACTTAACCCTAACCTTAACCCATAAACTTATCCCTAAGCCCTAATGCTAAACAGAAGACAGGCACTATGACTATTGTTAAAGCCCATTCTAGTCTTAGAACGTTATGCATCTTCTATTTCACAACCTCATTCTCAGCAACATCCATTAGGCCCACTGACACCTGAGCTCTCAGAAGCAGGTAGACCTAGAAAGCAGAGCTCCAGTCTCAGGCTGGTTTGTGTTGTTAGGTGTCATCGAGTCAGCACCGACCCATAGCGACCTTATGCACAGCAGAACGAAACAATGCCCAATCCTGGGCCAACCTCACTACTGTTGCCACGCTTGAGTCCATCGATGCTGCCACTTGGTCAATCCATCTGGTTGGGGGTCTTCCTCTTTTTCTCTGACCCTCCACCTTACCATACTGATATCCTTCCCCAGCGACTGGTCCCTCCTGATAATATGTCTGAAGTATGAGCGATGGAGTTTGGCCATCTTGGCCTCCAAGGAGCACTGTGGCTGCACTTCTTCCAAAACGGATCTGTTGGTTCTTTTGGCAGCCCATCGCATTTAAAATATTCTCCTCATATCTGTTGGACACATCACAAAGTAATAACTCAAAAGCATCAATTCTTCTATGGTCTTCCTTATTCACTGTCCAGCTTTCGCATGCATATGAGGTTATTGAAAATACCATGGCTTGGGTCAGGCGCACCTTAGTCCTCAAGCTGACATCTTTGCTCTTCAACACTTTAAAAACGTCTTGTGCAGCAGATTTGCCTAATGCAATACGTCATTTGATTTCTTGACTGCGGCTTCCTCGAGTGTTGATAGTTGATCCAAGAAGAATAGGGGCTGGTAGGGTAGTAAAATGGGGTTTTCTTCTCTTCTCTAGTGTTGCAGGGTGGCCAAATAGCCCTAAGCAACCCTTTCCCTGGCCAATCTGTTCACTCTACACTGTTCTTGCTACCCATCCCTTACTGCTTTCACTGGTCTTACTCACTGCTCCCTTCCCAAAGGAAGAAAACAACATGGAAACCTTCAGAGTGGATATGAATCGAGTGATCAGATGACTCTTGATCCTTGGCTGCTTCTGGTCTGAGGCCCCGGGGCCTCTTACCCATCCTGTGCTCGTAATATTTCCTGACTAATGGTTGTGTCTGATGCACAACAAACATAGTGTGGCTAGGGAGATTACCTTGGTGAAAACTGGAGAAAGGTGCTCACTTTCCCCTGCCTTTGTGGACCACATCCCTCTGGGACTCTCCTCCACTGGGCTGTGGGGACTCTGTATCTTAAGGAACCTACTGGAGCCCACAGTGGCTTGAAATTTGGAAAGTGAAGGTAGTAGACTTTCTGCCCAACTTTAGAAGAAAGGTAAAGCAGGAATTGGGACCACTATCCCAAAACTCCTCAATGGTTGAATCACTCATACAAACAGGAAAATCAAATTTCTGGGTCACCTGCATAAAAACAGTTCCCTGGAGCTTATGAGCCTGTAGGTAGAGACCTGAAATGTCCAATAACTTCCCCATCACCACCCACCATCTGTCAATGACAAAAGCTCTCTCTCCAAGCTTACAAACCTACGTTTTTCCAGCTCTGACCCAGATGCTGGGATCTGCAATACAGCAGAGAACAGTAAACCCACAGATCCACAGACACATGAATATAATTTTCCTTACTCTTTGGGTAGGGGCCCCTTCTGTAGGGATCAGGGAAAAGCATAGAGCAATTGACTTCTAATTAAGTAAACAACCTCCCCTGTCCCCCATACCTCCGTCGATAGCAACAAACTGGCAGAATTGGTTCCAGATGTTGAATTCAGACAGAATCTGATTTAAACTGGCGAATGCTTCCAACTCAGGCTGAAACACCATTTAGTGGGAGAGCGGAGGAGGTAAGGGGCTTCAGGAAGTTAAAGAGGGAGACGGTTGCCTTTGTGGTTAGTGGGAAGTGGCAATGCAGGTGGTACCATGTGGGTACCACCACATGGTACCACCTGCATGTGGGTTAGGCGATGGTGTCGTGTATCAAGAGACAAGATTGGGGTTGGAATCCTTTTCACTGGGGTGACTCAAAAGATGATGTCACTGGCCTCTCTCTGGGTTGTAGTGACTTCATATGCTGACTTTGTTGAAGAAAAATGTGCCCTAGGGATTCCTTTTAGACCGCCATTCCCCAACTATGGTCATGAAGAACCTTGCGCTACAGAATGCATTCTCACTTCAGAGGGAGACTAGTGCCTAACCAGCTGAAAACAGAGCTCTCCCCACTCATTCTCTTCACAAATTTTTGAAGTCATTTTAAACACTCATCTTACAAATTCAGTCAAGAAATGATTCTCCGTGTCTAAGTTCTTCCCAGGTACAGCAAAATTCCCTCGGATCTTCTCTCACAGGACACAGCACGGAGCAGCCCGTGAAGTACTTGACGAATGAACAGCAGTTCTATATACAACTTTATTGACTTTCCTCTCTCCGAGATTATTAATGTTACTACAACTGCTCTTGTCACCATCTTTCAGAATGATCCTTCACCATTCAGGGCCCATAAAGAAGGGAGGTGACATGATGCGGCATCAGCTCTGTGGGGTGAAGGAAGGTGGTGACTGCTGACACCACTTCTACATCCTGGCCGCCTGAGAAGCCATAAGTAGGAGGATGTGAGGATCCGGGTGCTGTTCCCTTTGGCTTTTGCTTGGCCATCTGTCCAGTGTATGTTGGTGATTCTCTCCCCTCCTCCCGCCCCAAGCCCCTTACCAATAATCCTCCATGCTTCCTCCTCTGCTGTAGACAGGGCCCTCCAGCTCCCTGGCGTTTTGGAAGATATTCTCATGCTGGATGATGATGGTTTTGATCAGCTCATTCACATGGGCTTGGCAGGACACCTGGTCATGGCCCTCAGGCACTGACATCAGCGAGGGCCCGAAGCAGATGGCGAGGTTGTAGGGGTCCATCATGTTGTCTTCACTGAACTGTGATAAACTGGAAGAGAAGGGGAAGGGGACAAGCAGGAAAGTACTTGCATGAATGCCCAGAAAACACATTCACAGGAGGCGCTGCCAAGAGCAAAAGCAGAAGGTTCACAAACTGCCACCTGCCTACCAGGACTTCAGAGCCCTTCCAGAAAGCAGAGTCGGAAGAAAGAATGACCACTACGGTGACCACTCAGGAGCCAGGGAAAGGCAAAGTGGAGGTGCCCAGTCCACTCCATCCTGGTGAGACAGAAGCAGACTTGACTCATTGGAGTCTAACCCCACTGCTTTCTCCAGTTATCCTTTCAAACCCTACTTGCCATCCATCCATCAAATCTATTCTGCAGAGCCGGGTAGCGCTCCATAGGCCAGCCCACTAAGCTGACCGACGTGGACCCTCAGGCTGCCCTGCCCCAGTAATTATATGGTCAAAACACATAGGCATTAAAAAAAAACCCAAAACAACTGATTAGCTTTTGTATGCCATCAAGCCAGTGAATTTCTTTCTAGAAGAGTGAATGCAGTTGTTTTTCATTCTCATAATACCCTCTTCTATTGTAGTATGCAGGATTTATTCAGGAAAAGGTCAGCATGCTGTTTAGCTTCTGCTTGGACTTTTTCTGGATGCAAACTTCATCACTGGGTATTTATTTATTCTGGGAACGTCTCCTCAGCTAGCAGGCCCACCTCCAACCTGGCCAAGGACCTAAACCCACCAATAAACCACTGTTCCCATTGTGTACCATTGGTGCAGGTGTAGAGGGATGGGTTAGCACTAGGTATATCCTCCCACCTGGCCTCAGAGCTGTCATTTTGCTAAGGAGTTCTGTCCTGCTCATGGCATCAGCATCAGGAGTCCTCAGCACCTGATTCTGACAGAACCGGAGAAGAACCCAGAGCCTTTTGATGCTAAATTAGAAGCCTGGGACTGTGTGGCTGTACTTCAGAAAGGGGCACACTTTATTGCTAGTGTACCCCAAATTCAGACTCATATCACCATGCTGGTTTCTCTCCAATTCTGTGGTCCTCTCCTCTACTGGGGATTCTGATCTGTACCCTGTTACCTAGACGGTCAGTCACTGCAGGGAATGCGTAGTGGACATGAACAGGGTGGGACATGAACAACTGCTCTGAGGAAGAAGGGTTGAGGATCACTGTTCTACAGGACCTAGAATCAAATACAGATGAAGCCCACGAGGAGCAAGGCCAAAGAACTCAATGGCTGGATTGCTTCACATGATTTTTCAAGATTTAATGTTACAATCTGTTCCTCGCTCCTCAGTTACAAGGAAGCAGGACTTTTTAAAAGGCTGGGAGAAGTTTTAGAAGATTCCTTGGTTAAATTAAAATTGGAAAGAAAAAGGAGAGAGAAATACTGTGGAAACCTTGGGATGGGCAACAGAAGACATGAGGTGACCCAAGTCTACAGCTCTGGTTAACCCCCACAGTTGGTCAATTTCTAGTGTCATGAAGGGACAAAGATGGAGGAAGAGCCTGTTTCTTTAATGAGATCTGACAATGGATTGGGAAATTAGTAGAAGAAACCCAGCAGTTTTTGGAAAGCTTATTAGTCAAAAGGAAACAAACTCCAGCCATGAGAGATCCTAGTTAAGATTTGAAGGAAGATGAGAAACCTTGCCAAGCATATGAAGGTAATTCCTTGGTGGGTACCACGGCCAGCACCGGAAGGAAGACACAGCTTCAGGGCCTGTGTTTGCAAGGGTTCAAGTCCATTTCCTTACTCTCATGAAACATAGACAAAGATCTTCTACTCTTCCAATTTACAATGGGAACACCCAGGTTTAGGGTCTAAACCCGTAGTACTGAACCTATGTGGGGACGACAAACTCCTTCAAGAATCTGACAAAAGTGGAACTCTCTACTTGGAAAAATTCATATATGTGCATATATGAATGCACATAATTTTGTAAAAAATGTACGGTGTTAATAACTCTTAGGAACCCTGGAGGTTGTACGCAGTATAAGACCTCAAACACTGGACTTTAATTTGGAAAGAAATGCCTATAATGTATATACTATTCATAGCTTCCTCTTTAGCTGTCTCTTCTAAGAGTTGCACTATATTTTAGTCTAATTGCTTTGAATGAATCATTTTTGTGTATCCTAAAACATTCAGCATAGAGAGTGGCTATGAGTTGGAAAGGATTTGATAGGTTTGGGTGTTTTTTGTTAGTCGTTAGGAGTATAGGCTCTTTTGGAGAATACTGGGCTGGAAAACTTGTTTATCATCATGCACTTCGATGGGCTTTGCAATTTTCAATGATGTGCATTTGTCTCCACGATCAAATTAAGTATGAAAAAAATTAAAACGTTCCATAAATTTAGAGTGAAATACACCTGGTTTTAAGTCCTAGCTCCATTGCTTATGAATTAGTACGGCTTTGTCCTAGTTCCCTGCTTCCTCCAGTGTAAAATGAGAACAATAATAATATATTTATGGAACTAGTCTGAAGATTAAATGAGATCATATATGTAGAGCATTTAGCACCGTGCCTGGCACACAGCTGGCGTTTACATTTTTTCCCTGAATTATAATATCCTGGTTGCTTCTTGAAGGAGCCCTGGTGGTGCTGTGGGCTAGGTACTGGGTTGCTAACTGCAAGGTCAGCAGTTCAAACCCTCTAGCTGCTTCACAATGAAAAGATGAGTCTGTCTGCTCTCATAAAGATTTAGTCTCATAAAGCAGTCTACACAAGGCTGCTATGAGTTAGACTGGACTTGATGGCAGTGGGCTTTTTTGGTTGATTCTTGATACAGAATTCTCGATTCTAGGCAGGAAATGGAAGGCAGGGCTGCCAACATTTGGCAGTGATTAATTTACAGGAATCTATCTATGCTCTTCCCCCAAAAGGCCTTGTCTAGTCAGCTGAGGGCTCTAGGTCCTAAAATCAAAAGCACATATCCTCAAGGAGAGCACATAGCTTTGGACAGGCTGTTTTAAATACATGACATTTCACTTAAAAACTTTCCACTTCATAGACCCCAGGGACTTGATTTGGCAACAACCAACAGACTCGAGGTAAGCTATTATGTGCACCAGAGTTGATATGATATTTGAAAGGAATAGAGAAAGGCCATTATTTACCAGGACCCCAGGCTCACTCCCACGGATGAGACTCCATCAGGCTTTAAAGCCTCTCATGACAGGAGACGTCACAATTTCCCCTATAAATTCACACTACAGTGGCCTTCAGCCTGTGTCCCCAAAGGGTTCTCCAAGAGACAGTAAGTGAAAGGTAACTCTGGCTTATTCTTTCCAATGGCCCTTCAAAGGCATACCCTGACCCCCCTTATCCATAATGTTATGCTCACTCGTCTGTACTGCCCACATCTATTAACGCTTGTGTCTGCCTTCCTGTCGGTACAGGAAGGGCCACCCTCCTCTCTTACCTCCTTCCAGAACATCACTCAGGCAACTGTCCTTGTGCTCCCCTGCATCACCAGCTTTTCTTCTCTATTGATCGCCCCCCACTGGCATGCAAACATGCAGTGATTCCTTCCACCTTAAACAGCCCATTCCTCTACTCCTCTTTGTAACACAATTGCTTAAAGAGTTGTCTGTGTCTGTTGTCTCCAATCCATTTCCACCCCTTCTGATGCGACACCCAAGGCTCAGCCCTTCCACTCCCCAGATCAGCATCCACTTAGCAAAATCAGTTCTCGCTTAGCTGTCAGTGCCTAGAACCCCAAGGACTGGTCTGGAAACACTTCCTCCACATGGTTTCTGGGACATTGTTCTCACTAGGTTTCCCCCCTAACTCACTGCCCACCTGCTCAAGCCTCCCCTGACAACTGCATTTACCAATGAGCAAACCCTCACTCTAACCCCTGACTTTCTCCAACCCTTGGCCACTTGATATGATAGGCAGCACCTAAACAGGGCCGGGCACATTGTGGTTGTTTTGTCACTGATTTGATTCTGACTCATAGTAGCAGTTCTGCAGGGCAGAATAGAACTGCCCCATAAGGTTTCCTAGGCTACAAATCTTTACGGGAGCAAAGAGCCAGATGTTTTCCTCCCATGGAGTGGATGATGGGTTCAAAGAGATGGTGGAAAAAAAAACATGTGCTAAACAAGTAAATGGAGAAATTCACATGAGCACCAGTGAGTCCAAGATGACTCAGATGCACTTCTATTTATACAGCTGCATTTTGGAGCCACACAGATTTTTAAAAAACCAGGGAGCATTTGGAGATCAGTTGAGATTTAGAGGGAGACTCAGCTTTTCTGGAGAGCATCTGGACAGTGATAAAAGGAGCTCTGGTAATGTAATGGTTACAAATCAGGCTGCAAAGTCAGCAGTTCGAAACTACCAGTTGTTACGCAGGAGAAAGATGAGGCGTTCTGCTCCTGTAAAGATTTACAGCCTCAGAAACCCTGTATAGTGTCGCTATGAGTCGGAAATGACTCCATGGCACATAACAACAACAACTATGAAAGACAGATATTAAATATTAGATATTAACTGTTAGGATCTAGAGTGGTGTATTGAGGCTGATACACACCTGACTCATCGAGGATCCTGTAAGAATAAAGATTCTGCTTTGGTAGGTGTTGGGGTGGAGGAAATGCTGAGAGTTTACACTTCCAATGTTTTCCCAGAAGCTGTGGATACTGCTGGTCTATAGACCTCGATTGATTAGCAAGAGACTAAACCAGTTACCATCAAGTTGAATCCAATCCATGGTGATCCCACTGTGTCAAATTAGAACTGTGCTCCACAGGGTTTTCAGTGGCTGATTTTTCAGAAGTAGATCACCAAGCCTTTCTTCCAAGGTACCTCTGGGTGAACCTGAACCTCCAAGCTGTTGGTAAGCAGCTAAGTGCATTTAAATGTTTACACCATCTGGGGACTCCAGCAAGAGCCTAAAAGACTATACTGTTTGACAGCTGAAGAAATCAGGTTTCAAAAAGCAAGCTTAGAGCCAGCTGCAGTGACGGGGAGATAACATTTTGTTGGGGGCAAACACTTGCTAGGTAGTATACATATTGTGGTGGTTGTTGTTGTTAAGTGCTGTCAAGTTGGTTCCAACTCATAGGGTTTCAGAGGCTTTAAATCTTTGCGGGAGCAGAAAGTCTAGTGGTAGCCAGACCTCACACTCATACTTCACTCCTCTTGAGTGTAGGCTAGAGTCTGTGACTCACTTCTGGTGAGTGGAATGCAGTGGGGTGGCTGGGCTATCATTCTGAGATTAGGTAGCTCTGAGGGAAGCCAGTTGCCATGCTGTGAGCAGCTCTATGCAGGGGCCCACGTGCTGAGGAGCTGAATGAAGCCTCTGCCTCATAGTCAATAGGAATGGAGGTCCTCAGTCCACCAACTATAGGAACAGAATCCTGCCAACAACCATGTGAGGCAGCTTGGAAGCGGATCCTCTTCCTGTCAAGCTTTCAGATGAGACGACAGCCCTAGTTAACACTCTCACCACAAGCTTATGAGGCCTTGAGCCCCAGCTAAGCGACCCTGGATTCCCAACCCACAGAGACTGTGAGCTAATAAATGCTTACTGTTTGAAGCTGTTGCATACACAGCAGTAGATATTTAGCATCAATGCTATGACAGATGAATTGTTAACAGGGCCTGCTGGACAGGCTTTTTCTTTTCAGTCAGGTTCCTTGAAGCTATGGATGGATTCAACTCGAGAAAAGCTAGAGAAGAGTAGAGCACATGCACACCCAGAACTCAGAGCAACAAAGAAGAGTCCTGAAGGTCTGGACCCAGGCAGTCTCCATCGGGAGCTACGTGCTAAATCTACTGCTATACCTATTAGTGATGCACGTTACCACCTGGCACTCTCCCAGGGAGATGGTCGTGTCTACACTGTGGCCCATCTTTAGTTTATTATCTTAAGAAATGCTGTGATGATCACTGCTCCTGGGGAGCAGCAAATGATTTTTTTCCCCCACCCAGTGGAACACTAATGAGCAAATCTTTTTTTAATGAGAAAAAAAAAAGTAAAATGAAACAAAAATAATCATTTGAACTGTTACCATCCCTAGGTTTTCTTCCACAATGGCTGCCCTCTCCAGCTCTACACAACGCTTGCTCTATTGTATTTCCCTTCCTTTTCGGAGCAGTTGAATTTGTTTCCATATCATGCTTCTAAATTCTTTCTCAGGCGTATCCAAAACCTGTTCTTCCTCCTCTATAAAGCCTTTGTCTGTCTCCAGTTCATTTGTCTCAGCTACTCGCTTCTGTTTTTGAACGTGTTTCGATATTGATTGTTGATTTTTTTATTCATCATGATAGCTATGTGGTTTTGTTTTATTTTTAAAGCTTAAGTGAATGTTTATTGTTTGTTGTTAAGCTTACTGGGTGTCTCGTGAATATGATCAGGAAATAGGCTTCCTTTTTCGCATGTAATGTTTAGCGGGTGTTGTTGGCTCTTGTCTCAGTGGTGAAATATTATGGGGTGTGTTTATAGCTTGGCTATCTGGCCACAATTGCTGTCTCTTCTTGGGTAATGTAAGGAGAAAAAGCTTCCACCTCCAGGGAAGATGTGTGATCAAAAGGACCAAAAGCAGAAGTAATATAAATGCATACACAAAAATCACCACTTTAGAACAGAAATGAAGCTGTGGTAGACTGTCCTGAGCTACACCGTCAGTGTGTGTGCAATTAGAAGCCTCCAGCAGGGGGTGGGGGTGTCCACTCTCTTAGGCCCCTCCTCTAGTCAATACAGTAGAGTTGCGCAGATAGATATTGGGGAGTTAATGGAAGAAAGATTGTCCACTGTTTTCGTCTCTGAAGGTCAGTTAGATATCTGTGTGTGCACAGCGCAATTCTCGGGATGGTTGAGTCCTGTTATGCTGTGGTTTTACAGATTGCTTTGAATTGGTCCTGTGCAGGGAGCTCGGGCAGTGCAGCGGCCACGGACTGCAAGGGCAGCAGCTTGAAACCACCAGCTGCACCAGGAGAGAAAGGTGCTTTGCTCCCGCTCAGATCCACAGCCCAGGAAACCCTGCACAGTGTTATCTGGAGTCAGAACCTACTCCATGGTGCACTGACGTGAGGGGTCCTGCTGGGGAAACTTTTGAATCTGTGGCTCTGCGGGTGATGTCATAAGTCACCACCAAGCTCCCTCTCTCTGTAGAGTGGGAAAACTGTCCTGCCTGATGTCCGGGCTGAGCAATTAAGGTTGGACAGGGAGAAAAACAGGGAGAGAAAGAGGGAGAAATGTGTAGTTTCCCACGTCTCTCTCTCTCTCTTTTTTTTTTTTTGCAGATGCCTCTGCACCACTTTTAGCATGGTTTTCTGAGCCAGACTGGCTTTAGCCCTGCCCTCTAAACTCTGCTAGGGTGGGGCAGTCGCTGAGAGAGTCCATCTCCATATTGCTAACTTGCTGTATTTTCCTTAATATCGTGATTTTTTTCACTTGCGAGTGCTGGAATCTGATTTCCTGGATCTTATGGTAGATCCGGCGCTCTGGAGTTGTTCTATGAGCTCTTCCTTCATGAGGTCCTCCTCCCTTCTCACCGGAGTGTACCCTACCTGATTTTCGCTGCTATAGCTCCAACAGGCAGTCTCCTCTGTATTTTCCTTCCTGCAGTGCCTCCTCTATACTCCTTTTAGCAGATGAAGATGGGAGAAGAATCAGGCCATGGTGTTTATACACACAGTAACTTCCAGGAGCTCCCTGCCTCTCTCACCCACTGCTTCCTTCTTGGTCAGGGGGAACAGACTGAGCTCACTTCGAGGCCAGAGATTGGTCAATGAAAGGAGACAAGGGCTAGTGTCTGAGGAGATCCCCGAGATACCAACTAAGTAAGATTAATTACATCAGCCTAAACCGGGCTGCATGTGAACAGTCTGTGCTAACCCTTAAACCAAATAACCACACCTATTATCACTGAGTTGATTCCAACTCATAGGGATCTATAAATCTTGATGGGAGTAGACAGCCTCATTTCTCTACCCTGGAGTAGCTGGTGGGTTTGATTCTCTGACCTTGTAGTTAGCTGCTGTTGTTAGGCTCTGTCAACTCAGAGCAACCTTAAGTACAACAGAAAGAACCACTGTCCAGTCCTGAACCAGCTTCACAAATGCTATGCTTGAGCCCACTGCTGCTGTCACTGTGCCAATCCATCACGCTGGGGGTCTTCCTCTTTTTTTCACTGACTCTCTACTTTACCAAGCATGATGTCCTTTCCAGGGACTGATCCCTCCTGATAATATGTCCGTATTATGAGAGATGAAGTCTGGTCATCCTGGCTTCTAAGGAGCTGTACTTCTTCCAACATCTTCCAACACAGATTGGTTTGTTCTTCTGGCAGGCCATGGTACTTTCAATACTTCTTTTCCAACATCTTAACTCAAATGCATCATTTCTTCCACAATGTTTATCCCACAGTGTTAGATCAGGACTCTGTGTTAGCCATTAGGGGTTTTAAACTCAAAAGCAATTGAAGTGCTGAGTTGGGGTCTAGGTTATTCAAGGAGCAGACCCAGCTATGTAAAGCAGACAGTCTGCAGAGCCAGGACCTCTGTGGCTCGGTAAAGCCAGCAATGGGATTAAACAACAGCATGTATGCCCTAGAAAAGTCTAAGGCACGGCTGGTAACTCAGGTAATATCACCAACACAAGAATGATCCCACTCCAAGCTCCTTTCTTGAGGGCTAGATTCCTATGTTCAACTGCCTACTTAGAATCTCCACTTGAACATCTAGCAGGTAGCTCTGGGAGCCTGTCCACATTGTAGTGATTTGTCTTGATTCCTTCCTGCACATCTGGTACATGGCTTCATTATTTACTTGTTGCTCATGCCAAAAATTTAAAATTAAGTCAACCTTAATTGCTCTCTTTCCTCCTACTCTACATCTAACCCATCATTGTGTTATGTCAATGCTATGCCCAAATAGACCCCAACATGATCGTTCCTCATCATCTCCATCAGCACCACCCCAGTCTAAGTCACAGCACATTGGGAGAGCCAATACAAAACCTCCGCAGAGTCTCCCTGCTTCTCCTCCCAAACCTTCCCAGTAAATTCTCCACAAAGCGGATGTTTTATTTTTGTTAAGTGCCGTGGAGTCAGTTCTAACTCAGAGTGACCCTGTATGGAGGTTTCCGGGGAGCAGGAGGTGGGTTTGATTGCCGACCTCGTGGTTTGCAACCCAGTGCTGATCCTACAGCAACACACAAGAAGTCCACAAAGTAGCTGCATGGTTGTTTAGCAGTAAATATGTATGTGTGTGTGTGTGTGTGTGTATGTGTGTGTAAAATGCAGTGGCTCCATATAACAAGCACAGGACTGTGAACCACGAGGTCTGCAGTTTGAGGTTTTCTGCTCCCGTGAAGATTTAAAGCCTCAGAAATCTTATACAGAGTTTCTGAGTCAGAACCCAAGTTGAGGCAGCAGTGGTGAGGGAGGAGTAGCTATCTGTGTCCTAGTCCTGGTCCATCTGCTCTCTGTCCAGCAGGGTGGCTACATGTAGGGTGGACCAAGGACCAGATAAAGCAAAGGCAGTTCAGGCTCAGTGCCCCCAGGACCAGACAGTTCATCAGCACTTAACAAAACACACACATACATACAAGTATATAAATTAGATCACAACATTCTTTAGCTTAAAACCTTCCAATCGCTTCCAGAATCTAAACTCATTACGCTAACCCTCTGCCCCTATGGTTCTTCCTTTCACTTCATTTAGGCTGCAGCTCAGATACTTTTCAGAGAGGCCTTTTCTGACTGCCCCAGCTTCAAGAAGCTCTCATTCTTTCACCTCTTGCCCCAATTCAGGCTCCGCATTCTCTATTCCCTTCCTTATCCTTCTTTAAAGCACTTATCACCAGACATATCTGTTATTATCTGTCTCCTGTCCTGTAACATACGCTAAATTACGTCAGGGATTTCATCTCTTATTTACCAGTGTATTCTTCCAGCTTAGAATTCTTCCAGCAGGCCTTGCACAAACAGTCATAAGTGTTCAATATAAAGTTGTCAGGATAAATGAACAGACAAAGGTCCTAGCCAAAGCCAGCGCTCACTGGAAAAGCTACTTACTGATTGAGGAAGGCAAAGAGGTATCTCATGATGATGAGAGTGGTTTTGGGCAGGACCAGGAGGGCTTTACGGATGTGCTGCGCTCTCTCCTGCAGGTTGTCCATTGCTGAAAGAAGAAAGCCCATGTTATCCTCCACTGTGGCTAAGACCCAGGGAATCAGGGTCAGAAGTTCCACACACACACACACACACACAGTGAAAGGGCTCCATCCCCATGATCTTGTTGGGACTTCTGTGGTGGGCACATGCTGAGCTCTAGACATTAGCAATGTAAGACATAAGGTATACCCATGGGTACAGCAGGGGCTGGGATGTTCCCCACCCCACCTACTCCCTTTTATTTAAACAACCACAGACAAGGAACTGTCCATAAACCTGCTATGGGTCACTCAACCATCAGTGTTGGAGGGTCAATCTCTGGGGAGGGAGAGGCTATGCAGGTCCTGTCCTGTCTGTTCTACATGCGTCATCTCATCCTCAGGATAAGCCTGGCTCATCATCCCCTCCCCTTTCTACAGTGAGGGTGGGCAGAATGTGGCTAAAGGCAGGAGACAGCAGGTCCCTGTGTAAGTAATGACAAGTGGGAAGAAGACCAGTAGTTTCCTGATGGGTGTGCTGCAGACATGCTAATCACAGGTATGGTCTTCAGTCTGTGCCTCCACCAAGACAGCCTCCCCACCTCCCTACTTTGCCACATGGACATTATCATTTTTCTGCAGTGCTTTTATGTGAAAAAGAACTGTGAAGGGCAGATTCAAAGCAAAAGCACATCTCAAGGGGACACCCGGGTAAACAAGTTATCTTGAACTGCCTCAGTAACCCTTAAGTTACTTAAGTACCAACTTAAGGTACTTTACCTAGGCTGAGCTGTGGAAAAAGACCTGGCCAGAGAGATGCACATATTTAATTATCCACATTTCCAATAAGTAATGAAACAAGAGAGTTAGGCTTCTGAATGCTCACACATCCTTCTCCCTGGGAGTAACTAAGGAATCGTCACTCAGGCCATAAACTGAGTCAAAGTGGAACGTCAACCTGGGTACAAGGTTGTGATTCTAGAACATTACTTAAAAGTTGTACCTCCTCTCTCACTAAAGGATGAACAAGTGTAGAGGAGGAGAAATTTCAGTAGGGAAAAGGGAAAACTACCAAAAAGCCTACGAGAAACAAAGACACCAGAGAAGTCCTGGTGTGGCGCTGTAGGATAAGCACTGGACTGCTAGCCACAAGGTTGGTGGCTTGAACCCACCAGCCGTTCCTTGGAAACTCTCTCCAGGGCCATTATGAGTTGGAACCAACTTGACAGCAGTTAACAACAACAACAACAACAACATAGAGTTTGGTGAGAAGTTTCCAGAGCTCTGCCCAGAATCCAGTCTGAGGTCAAATTAATACATACTGACGCAGGCGATCAAGTCGTGGAAGATGTCCTTGGGAAAGAGGGGGTGCTCCAGCCCCCGGAAGTAAAGCTTCAGGACGCCAGCTATAGAATCCATGTCATGGTCGTTCTGGTCTCCAGCCAGGGGGTCCTCTCCTGGGAATAAACAACCCCCCAAAATGGAAAGACAGAGTTGAGAAAGGCAAAAATACCCAAGTTGAGGCGGCAGTGGTGAGGGAGGAGTAGCTATCTGTGTCCTAGTCCTGGTCCATCTGCTCTCTGTCCAGCAGGGTGGCTACATGTGGGGTGGACCAAGGACCAGATAAAGCAAAGGCAGTTCAAGCTCAGTGCCCCCAGGACCAGACAGTTCATCAGTAAAAACTCTTTTATGTCAGATTAGCTCAGGGACATTCCCTATGGGATGGGGATGGGACATGGCATCTGCCTCTCTCACAAGAATCATGAAACTAGGTTGGGACTGCGCCCCTGGGGAAGGAAAATGAGGCCAGGGAGAATAGCTCTCCTGGCCTACAACAAGATACCTACTTACAGGAGAACAATCATGCCAGGGCTCCCTATGGAAAATTTCATATCAGATGTAATTAGATTTAATGATAGGACCAACCTCAAATTGAAACTATATATATCCATTACAGTGACGGAAATTGCCAAAGCTTGCCCATTACCTTAATTGCCCACAAGATAATAAATGGGCTACAATGAACAGGCGCATTAGCCTTGATATTAACTGCCACCGAGGGTTCCGGATGAAGCCATAAACCGCCCAGCTATCATAGTTAACTTCTTGGGTTTCGGTAGATCATAGTAGGAGAAGGCAGGATGAATGGGGCCTGAGAAAGGAAGGGTGGAACTGGGATATGCCTGGTGGTTTCTCCTTGCATAGGCGAGGGGCCAGTGTCTACAAGGGAGCAGGTGCCCTGACTCAAGAGAGAGGCAAGCTAGCTTGCTAATCTCTGGGTGCTTCTCAGGGGAGAAAGTGTGGAGTTAATACAAGGGGAGTGAAGGGGGGTCAGAGCAAACATTTCGGGCGTATCTTCAAGGCTGTTTCCTCACCTCTTTCAAAGGCGTTTTTGATGTCATTTACTTCCACCTGGGATCCTGACACCCGGAAAATTCCTTCATGCTGTAGTCCTGGAGAACAGATAGGGAAAAATAATTAAGACAGAGACAAAGTAAATTCACAAATCCAGCTCCAAGTTCTCCCCCAGCCAGTGTGTACTTAAACACTCAAGGGATCTGGTTCCTCTCTTCTTCAGGACAAAAGGCAAAAGTGTATGCAAGGAGGTTGGGGAAATCCCTGAGCTGACTTTTATTAGCCTAAGAGAGCATACAGTCAGCGATTTAAAGGCAGGAAGTTTACACCTGAATTCCCTTCTAACTCTGAATTCCCTTCTAACATGAGGCAAACTGCGGCCCTTGTCTTTGCCTCTCTGTTCCCGTCTGCCAAGTGGGGCAAAGGACCCCTGACACATTCTTATCACCCAGGGTCAAAATGGGACCCACTAAGCATGGCAGGCAAGAAACTAGAAATCATCAGAAGTTTCCAAAGGTCTGAATAATTCTAGAGGCTGTTCTATAATTACCTCTCTAATAGTTTCAACACGCTCTGACAGTTCTAAGGGACAATGCTTTCAACATTTAATGAGAAAAGTCGGAAACGTACAGGTGATCAGTCAACAGATATTACTGTCTGGCATTGTGCTAGGCATTGGCCCTTGACTACAGTTGTCACCCAAAGAAAAAGATGCGTGAAAGCTATCCTATGATAACATACATGAAAACCATGTCTTTTTAGGTCTTGTTGTTGTTAAGTGCCGCCGAGTCGGTTCCGATTCATAGCAATCCTGTATAGGGTTTCCAAAGAGCGACTGGTGAGTTTGAACAGTCGAACTTTGTCAAACCAACCTTACAATCGAGTGCATTAATCCACAGCGCCACACCAGAACTCATAGAAATATTGTAATAAATGTACGTTCTTAGTTATATACCCCAAAGAACTGAAGACAAAAACACAAGCAGAAACTTGCACACCCATATTGACAACAGCGCTGTTGGCAGACAACAGACAAAAGGAAGACACAACCCAAGTGTCCATCAGTACATGAATGGATAAGCAAAACATGGTAAATACATACAGTGGAGTATGATTCAGCCAAAAAGGAAAAAAACCAAACCAGAAAACCTAACAGAGAGTTGTTGTTGTTAAGTGCCATCGAGTCAATTCCGACTCATAGTGACCCTGTACTGGGTTTCCAAGAAGCAACTGTTAGGCCCCTATTTAACAAGAAGGACACATATGGTTTTGAAGCATGGGTGACGTTTTTTGCGTTGCTTTTAACATTCTCAGTTCTGACACATGTTATGTTGTGGATGAATACTGAAAACATCATGCTGAGTGAAATAAATCAAAGGACAAATATTGTATGATCCCACTTATAGGAAATATCTATAGTAGGTGACTGTACCAAGGTTTATAGTAGTTACTTAGGGGCAGGGGAGAAGACAGTGTTTTTGTATAGGGGCATTAACTTTTTGGAATAATTTGGAAACAGAGAGTGGGTGGTAATTGTACAACATGATAAAAGTTTTCAGTGTCATTGAAATGTACATGTAGAAAAATGTTACATTGGCAAATGTTTAGTTTTAGACAAGGGGGTTTAAAAAATTTATGGAAAAATGGAATTAAAAGATAATGGGATTTTTCTACTAAGTTTTTGAGGCCCCTGTGTGTGTGTATGTGTGTATGTTTTAAATAGCATTTTATTAGGTTTTCAGTGAAAGTTTGCACAGCAAATTAGGTTTCCAGTCCTGGTGTAGTGTGGTAGGATAAGTACTGGACTGCTAACTGCAATGTTGGTGGTTCAAACCCAGTGGCTGCTCCTCGAAAACCCTATACAGGGTTGCTATGAGTCAGAACCAACTCAACAGTGCTTAACAACAACAGTCCATATTGTTTAGTAACATTGGTTATATTTTGCACCATGGTTTAATAGTTTCAACAATTCCCTTCTGGATGTTTTACTTTCAGTAACTTGGTTTCCCTTTATCTTTGACTCTTTTATCCTTTAAATTTAAATTTGGTCTTATATATAAATCTATCTAACTATCTAACTATCTATCTATCTATCTATCTACCTACCTACCTATCTATCTATCTATCTATTAACAACAGGAAAACAAACAAAAATAAAGCTTGTATAGTGCTTTGCTGCTAACAAATGCTTTCACAGAAACCAGCCATATGATTCTCACAAGAGCCCTGTGAAGCAAGGGTGGTCCTTTTCTAGATGAGTTATGACCAGTCTTGAATTAAACAGATGTTAAGAACTAGAACCAGGACTCAAACCCAGGCCTTCACGTTGCAAGCCTGTACTTGCCCCTCATGCCTGGTGGCCCACTCCAGGATAGGATTGAAACCACACTTGTGTGGATCACTGGATTTGAACAAGGATCTGGTTACAGAGACACTACACACAGTAAGAAATCTACCCACTGGGCCTGGGGGCTGGATTGAACTAGCATCTCTGATCATATCATATCATGCCCTACTGGTTCTCTCAGGAGCCCTGTGTCTCCATCTTGGGCATTCTGTCAAAAGCCCACTTATAGGTACAATCCTTTAAAACCTTGACAAGTCAGAGAAATCTATAATAAAATTATTTTTAGGAAGATAAAATATAATAATGCTAAATTTTCCCCCACTGTTTTGGAGCTGCTATCTTGGTGAGGTGGCAGCTGGGTTCTATCAGCTAGTCCTTTGGAGGTAAATCATGTAGCCCAGGACTGAAATACTGAAATCCAATTGAAACAACATTAAGAAGTAAGCAGGGGAAATATAATCGCCAGACTTGTAATAGGACTGGAGTTGCCTGCTCCTCTGTGGAAATCTCTAGAACGTTACAAACCCATTAGTACCGATGTAATAGTATCATATTAGTTACCAATGGGATGTAACAATCAGATAATGCGCTCAAACACAGAATAGACACAGCAAGTGTTCACAGAGAAATAGCCACATACTCAGTGACTTGTCAAAAATGCAGGAAATGTTACCTCAGGGGTTACTCTACTGGGTGTTCTAGTCAGTCAAGCCCACTGTTCCAACTTGGTGAGAAAAGAGCTTTTCTTTTTTTCTCTTTTCTTAAATTTCTTGGTAGATCAGTCCATTAAGAAAAGCATCCATGAGCCATGGGCCCAGGATAAAAAGAAATCAGACGAGCTAAATGGAACTCAGGCAGCAGGCTCTCTTTTGGTCTGACTTCCATTTCCCCTCAAGAACCTAGTGAGTTCATATTCATGGAGAGGAACAATCTGGAAAAGGAGGGTAACAATGGCTGCAAAACTCAAAGAATTTAATTGATATCAAAGAATTTTAAGTGTAGAAAATTGTTAGCTACTGTGTGAATTCTTAGCAACAAAAATCAATGGTAAAAAGGTTTAAAAACATAAAAAAGACCCTTTGCTTTAGAAGGACCACTGTGTGTTCTTGCTGAACAGCTGAAGTTTTAGAGCACCTAATGTGAAGATTCAGAAAGCCAGAACACAAATAAATGAAGTGTCAGTTTCCAGAGAGTAAAGAGGAAAACCAGTTGTTTTTTTTTTATTATAATATAGGTCAGTTCTCACTCTCTCATCTGACCAACATTACACACACACACACACACACACACACACACACACACACACACACACCTTTTTCCTAGTGCACACTGCAATGTAAACACATAAAACTTATCCTACTTGGATAAGTTATTTGAAAATGGCACAAACCCTTTCCATTTTGCACTGAATCCAGTTATAGCCAAAAGTTGTTCTTCCAGAGAATGTTTGAAATGACTGCTACAGCAATTACAGCCCGCTCACATTGCTTTATTCTCCTTCCTCATGAAAAAGTTTTGATGTTTAAAATCATGTTGTTCCTCATATCCCTTCCCTTTCTGTAAGTCTTCCTGGGTCATCCTGATCTTCCATGTACAGATGAGTTTCCACTTTCTCACCTATATACAATGGGGACCCATCATGCCTACATTTCAGAGGTTATGAAGATAGCAAGACTGTGAAAATTTCTAGCATTTTGTGGGCCATGGATCCTTTTGAAGTTGACAAAGCTTGTGGACCTGGCACCATTAAATACAACAAAATTTTAACCATCATTTTTAGGAAGTTCAGAATACCCTGAACTCCTATTTGGGGGTAGGGGGCGGATTTCAATTTAGCTAAACAAATGTTTCTAAGTGGCTACTATGGGGTGCATTTTTGTCTCCTCATGTTCTGTGCCTGTACAGGTACAAGGTAGATTCAAGTCTCACTTCCTCCGTGGCTAAGTCCCTGGTCCAAGCCACCGGCCAATTGTCCGAGGGCTGCGCAGCCTCCTAACTGTCCACCTTGTTGCTGTTCTCACTTCTGTGCAGCAGCATGGATCCTCTCTCTACAAAGACCACTCCCAATTCCAATTCTCCAATATCTTCCCATTTAACTCAGAATGAAACCCAAGCATTCACGTTGCCCAACAGCAGTCAGCGTAGCCCTGTGAGTCTGGCCTCCAGCTTTATCTCCTGTCATTCTCTTTAGTACCCACTCTGTTCCAGTCACCCTGGCCTCATGTCTGCTGTTCCTTGCCCAAGCAGAGTACACTCCCTGTTTAGGGTCTCTGCCCTTGAGGTTCCTTATCCACCAAACACTGTTCCCCACATATCCATGGAGCTCACTCCTTCATTTGCTGACTGCAGGAATCTGCTCAAACACCACCTTCTTAGGAGAAGTCTCTTCCCAATCCATCTAAAACTGTTTTCCTCCTCCATTTCCTTTACCCAGTTTTATTTTCCTGCATGATGCTCACCAACATCTGACATGGGGCATATTAATTTGTTTATTTACTGACTAATCAAATTGATTGCATTTATCTGTCCTGCAGAAGAATGTCAAGTCCATGAAGGCAGAAATGTTTTCTTGGAGCACAATAGACAATATTTGGTTTTTGAATGAATAAATGTATGAATGAAATGCATAGATCAATAAACAGGAAGTCCAATTCTCTTCTTTCTACTGTTCTTTAGGCACAAGTAATTCTTCCTCCCCTGGACTATATTTGGACTTCTCTTTTCCAACTTCTTGACCATTCATCATTACTATCTTGTGAAATTTCTTATACTGCTATTCTGAATTACTATAGCTTATCTCTTCTTACTTAACTGCTCACATGCTTATTTATTTTCTCCCAACTGCATCATAATGCATGGTATCCAGTATGGATCAAGGCTTGATAAATATTTGTTTGATGATCCAATAGTGATATACAATGTTGTTATTTCAAGTGAATAGAGATAAGGTTAAAAAACGGTAGCTGATGAGATAAGCTGAAAACATATTAAAATCATTGCTATTCCAAAAAGGAAACCAAGCAATGTCCCAACTCCTAAGGAAAGATGAAGGCAAGGGGCGAAGGGGAGAGAGAGAATGGTTTCCTCTGAATTCAGACTAGCAACCATCTGCATACTTCCTAATTCCAGGGAAGTCACCCTGCCCCTTTTCCTATTACCAGGCAGGGCAGTATCAAAAACAATTTCTGATGCCCAATTCCTAGTAGCTCCACAGCTCCATCTAAGATATCTTTGGCTTTTCTAAATACTCTGATACTTGGAAAAAATCAATTCTCTGGCATTTTATCTCCATCCTTCAAATTCTATTCATCCAGACCGGTAGCCAGTGTGGGATGGAGTTTATAAGATTCAGCTTTGTGCAAGCAGAAGACAGCGTGACTTGACTCAAGTATGTGAAGGAGCCAGTCCTGCAAACAATTTCTGATGCCCAGTTACAAACTGAGTGCTTGGGGAGGCTGAATCGAGTGAGACCAAATCAGAACAAAGACAGAATGCTATTAGGAATCAACGCGACATTAGACAAGGAACTGTTTCAAGCCAGTCTGGTGTAAAAAGTCAATTGTTATAAAAGGGTCAAGGCCGTGCAGCGGGAGACACCTACACACACAAAGACAGTGAGTAATGACAAATCTATTGCTGCCACATAGTGCCAACTGTACTCACTCACTTGACAGCTGTAATTTAGAACTCACTCTCAAGCTAGAAAAGGGAAGGTGGTAAGTGGCTCAGGCATTTTAGGTCAAAACATCGACTGTCTCAATGTCTGGGTGTGGCCTTTCTAAAATGGCAAACACTATATGAACAAAGAAGATTTTATTCCTTTTCTGAACAGCAGGATGGGAAAGTCTACCTTTATGCTTACTCTACAAAAAACTCCTAGATGTTCTTCCCAATCTTTGTACAAATATGGGCAAGGCTGCAATTCTGCTTACCGTGTCTGCTGATGAACCGGATACAGCTTTCTACCACCAGAGGAATTGCCTGGCTGGAATCCTGAAAAGCCAAAGAGAACCAGAACATTAGAATCTCCAAGCATGGATGACCCAGGGGCAAAGAAAATGGGCCAGGCTATGTGAAAGTTGTCTCAGCTGGATCAGTGGCCAGTCCATGAAGAAGCATTGGGCCTATCCTCCAAGCTCCTGAGCAATAGAGGCAGAATTCAGAAATACTGTGGGTTAGGTTCCAGACCACCACAACACAGTAAATATCACAAAAAACTCAAGCCACATGAAGTTTTTGGTTTCCCAGTACATATAAAAGTTACGTTTATGCTACCCTATAATCTATTAAATATACAATACGTTGTACAATATGTTGTTGTTGTTAAGTGCTGTCAAGTTGGTTTCGATTCATAGTGACCATGTATAGGACTTCTAAAGAGCACCTGATGAATCTGAACCACCCACCTTACCGTTAGCTGTCCAGCGCTTATCCTACAGCGCTACATGGTAGCATTATGAAATATGGTGACAACTGCCGAAAGGTGGCACAGAAACATGACGTAAGCACATGTTGGAAAACCAGCACCAATGATAGGCTGGCTCAGGGCAGGGTTGTCACAATCCTTCAGTTTGTTTAAAAAAAAAAAAAAAAAAGCTGTATCTGCAAAGTGCACTAAAACAAGATACGCATGTATACTACCATCTACTTGTAATGCCACACACATGCCTTAAACCCTGTGGTAAACTGAGTGAATTATTTTTCATTCCGAACCAGCTTCCTACCCTTGGCCACCCAACCAATCAATACATTCTGTCCATTTGTCTTTTAAATCCATTCACAATTTTCTGTAACATTACTGCCACCACCCAGTCAAAGTCACCAAGATCTCAATCACTGTTTCCTAGTCCCTTTCTTGCTATCCCCTCCAATCCATGTTTTTCTTCCCTCATATATTGGTTGGGTAATCTTTTTCTATGTATTTCTTATCATGTACTTGCTAGGGTGGAATCCTGGTGTGGTGCTGTGGGTTAATGCGCTGGACTGCAAAGTTGGTTTGAACCACAAGGTCGGCGTTTAAGCTCACCAGCTGCTCCTCGGAAACCTTTACAGGGTCTCTATGGGTCCAAACTGACTCGACAGCACCTAACAACAACAACAACTCTCTAAGTTAAAATCTTTCAAAGACTTCCAAATGCTTTCGTTACATAACTTTGCCTGTTCAGGATTCTGCCTTTGTCTCTCATTGTGCCCTCCCATCTCCGGGTTACAGCCACACTGACCTCCTTTCTGTTCCTCAAGGTAGTTCTCCACTGCCTCAAGCTTATATACAAGCAGGTTAAGAACGACTTGCCCCAGATGCTGGAATGCTCTCCTAATCCAGTAGTTCCCTCTCTTCCCTTGGCTGATTCCTAGGAAGCCTTTGGGTCTCAGTGTTAATATCGATGCACAAGGACCCTTTTTCAGGCATCACAAAAATCAGATTCCCCTACTACAGGCCTTACAGCGATGTTAATTAATTGTGTGGATAGAAATATTTCCATTTGTCACCAGTTCAAACACTATCTATGTCCCTGGCTGTCAAGATACCTCTCACATAGTGGGTGCTCAATTAATAATCATTGAAGGCAGAAGAATGAACCAAGAGGAGCTTCAGGGGGTGTGCTGGGCATAACTGATACTAAGCAAAGAAGCAAGCCTTCCCAATGTTAATTTTTGCTCTGCCATTTTGTTGTGAAACGCTGCTCAAATTATTGAGTTTATTTGGGCCTCACTTTGGCGGCCATAAACTGAGGAGAAAATTCAGAGTGAGGAGAGTTCCTGGAGGCACATGAAAATTAGTGCTTACCATTTACAGAGGAATTTATGGAGGTATTGGGCCATATACTAAGTGCTTGAGATAGACCGGTCCTGGTAACAACCAGTTGAGGTACGTGCTATTTTACAAATGAGGAAATGAAGGCTTACAGACGTTCCAGGGTTGTTTGTGGTCATATAGAAGGTTAAGTGGCAGAGCCAGGATTCAAACCAGGTCATTACACTCTAAGCCTGAGCAACTTACCACCACTCACACTACATCCTAACACCTAGGAAAATCATGCTCATTGTGCATAGGAAATCTTCCTAAACTCTACTAGGCTTTTAAATCTGGCAGGGGCTCTTTAGATGGTAAGGACTTTAGATGGTAAGGCTAGAGCCAGAACTCTCAAGTAGGACGAGTCCTCATGTGTGTTCCGCCCATTTCATAGGCTGGCCTGTCCCCCTCTCCCAGCTCTGCATTTTCAACTGTAGCTAGGATGTTTGGCCACTGTTAGGGAAGCAGCTGGGCATCACCAAGAAGTCAGGCTAAGAGAGGAGGGAGCTTGGCCTCATGCTCCCAAGCTTGCTGAGAACCAAGGGCACTGCCAAAGGGATTCTGTGTGTACTGAGGTGGGGCTGGAATCAGGACGATCTTGGCAAACCCAAATGCTCATCTCATGACCCCCCAAAAAGCCATCTGCCTCTTTCAGTTTTCCAGCCATGGAGGCCAGCATCTGCCCTCGTGTAGGTATCACTGACTTTGCCAGCCAGCCTAGGTGATCTGGAAGACTCTTTTGGCCTTTGTTCCCCTGATGTCAAAAAGAAACTGGATCCCACAAGAAAACAAAGTCTCCACTTTTTAGAAGTCTGCATCGGTTTTTAGGATGTTTTGCTATTGACAGTAGCAAACTGTAATACTTTGAACAACATGAGGATTTTTCATTAAGGTTTGCTGTCCTGGATTTATATACAAGGAGTCCCTGGGTTAAGAATGAGACTTGTTCCTAAATGTGCCTTTAAGTTAGAACTGTAGGCAAACTGGAACAGGTGCATACCCTGGTGGTGCTGCAGGATAAGCACTTACTAATCACAAGGTGGGCAGTTCAAACCCACAGTGGCTCTGTGGGAGAATGCTGAGACTGTCTGTTCCTTTAAGGATGTAGAGTCTTGGAAACTCTATACAGGGTCACTATGAGTCGGATTCAACTCAATGGCATTGGGGTTAATGCAAGAAG
The DNA here is from genome assembly GCF_000296735.1 of Chrysochloris asiatica. Taxonomy (NCBI): domain Eukaryota; kingdom Metazoa; phylum Chordata; class Mammalia; order Afrosoricida; family Chrysochloridae; genus Chrysochloris; species Chrysochloris asiatica. The sequence continues at coordinate 15,591,309 of NW_006408527.1, forward strand.
AAGCTAGAAGCCTTTTCCATTATTTAAAAGCTAAAGCATTTGTTGCAGGTTGGTTCAACTGTTTCAAAGTGAGGGCAAATTTACAAAACATTAAAGAGTAAGTCAGCATCATGTTATAAATTGGACACCCACAGCCTGGGAACTTACTATACAAAGGCATAGAAGAAGGTAGGCTGGAAAGCTCACAAGTCACTGGCTTCAACAAGTTACACGACAGCAAAGTTTTGCCTGGCCTTGTAGGAAATGGAGTATGAATGGTTTTTAAGGGGAAGTATATAGTCCTGGCATGGCGCTGAAGTTTAATGCGCTGGACTGCAAGGTCGGTTTGAACCACAAGGTCGGGAGTTCAAGCTCACCAGCCACTCCTTGGAAACCCTATAGAGGGTTGCTATGAGTCAGAACTGACCTGAAGGCACTTAATGACAACAATGTAGGGCTACAGGCAGGAAGCAAGAGCATCAAAAACATTAATGCTTATGTCCCTGGTGACCGCCAGGTCCCAGAGGGATCATTGGCGGCATTGGGGTGGACCCGAGAAGACCTGTCCTACTGCAGAAGAGCACTGTCCTAGCTCCCAGCTCCCACAGAGCCGAAGGTAAAAGTCCAGTGGGAGCAAAAACTAGAGAGTCACCAGGCACTGGACCCTCCTGTTTCTACTCCCCTTGTGATGAATGAATGCCTTTCCTCCAAAAGCAGCCCATGTGCTCCTGTGGTGTCCCCAAAGAACCTGCATCTTGCCATCAACTCTGCACACAGCTGCCGCAGCAGTTTCTTCATGGGTTTCTCTCTCAGTGTCTCTTCCTCCTCCTTTCTCTCTCTCCCTCACCAAATTTAGAATCTATGTCAGCTTCATTCTATTTTCACAGTATTTTTGGCCATATAAGTTCAGGGTTGGAAGAAATCTTTAAGAACAATTAGGCCAAAGTTCCGCCCAATCAGATTAAGAGTAATTCTGTTGAGAGGCAGAGTTCTCGCCTCCCATGAAGGAGACCCAGTTTCGACTCACAGCCAACACACTTCATGCACGGCTACCACCAGTAGGGCAGCGGAGGTTTGTGGGTTACTATGAGCTGGACAGGTTTCAGCAGAGCTTCTAGACTAAGGTGAACTAATAAGAAAGGATTGGCAATCTACTTCCGAAAATCAGTCAATAAAGACTATGGATCAACAAGGGTCCGACCCACAACTGAGCAAGCAGTGTTTCACTCTGTTGTGCATGAGGATACCATGAGTCAGGGCTGACTTGATAGCAGCTAATAACAACAACCAAAGAAGGGTGGGAAGAGCAGCGGGCGGGACTTGGAAAACATAGTAAAGCAGGGGTTCAGGGGTTTGCGAGAGAAAACAACCGGGAAGCACCCAGCTAATGCCTTAGTATGTAATCGTTTGGCGTACTTTCTCCTGAGTGAGAGGGTTAGGATTTCCTGTCATGTACTGGTGTCTAGTATACGTGCTCAATTTCTGTCTTCACTGAAGGACAAAACACAAGCCTTGACACCTGATCAGATGTGGGTGCCCACACCAAAAAAATGAGGTCAGAGATACGCGGGGCCTCAGAGGCTATGAAAAGTCGGAGGAGCTTCCTACGAACAGAAATGGAGAAGTTAGGGGAAGTACCAAGAAAGTTAAAATGTGGAGGGGGAAGGCAGAGAAACTGATGCTGAAAGTAGACGGTGTGATTTCAAATTCCAAGTATAAATGCCCAGCCACCAGCGGGGAGTTAGATCTAAAGGCAGAATGGCAAGTTTATAGAAAATAAGGGCACTAAAGAAGGAGAGAGAATGTGTCTAAGGGAATACAACTGACAAGGGAAATTATATGGGGAGAAGGTAAGAGAGGGCCACGTCTTACAAAAATGCCCAGACTTAGAAGAATAGAGGAAGAAGGACAAGCAAAGAAGCTATGGAAGCAATGGTCAGGGAATATAAAATGCTGGAACTTGAAGGGAACAGGAAAGGTCTAGCTAGAGGTAACAATCTAAAGAAGTCTGGGTTGGTTTGAGATCCTAATCTTTACTAGGGTCAAAAAAATGACTGGAACCTATTAGGGATCTTCAAAAATAAAACTTACTAAATTCTTCTTGTTTGGCTGAATTGCCATAAAGAAAACAAACATTCACCTCTTGACTATTTATACAAAATTACCCATCTCCCAAATTACTTCCTTGTCTCCCCTCCTGTCTACGTGACAAACACTCTCTGCAGATCCACCATTAGGTTCGAAGTGCTGGAGGAAAACTAGGGAAGCAGAACAAAAACAAGATCTTTTTTTTGATGGAGGTTTTTGGTGTATCTGGAACTCTTACGCAAATGTAGCACGGGGTAAACATGCTTTGCCTGCAACTACTTAGGCAGAGCAGGATGCAAACCAGATGGGTGCTATTCATTCCCCTGGATGGAGAGCCCGAGCAGCCAGAGCTAGCCAGCTTCCACCCTCTAAGCTTGGCCTCCACACTCTCAGAGCCAGAGCTGAGGCTGTAAAGTCCTCGCATGGATGCTCCATCTATGAGCAGGGAGAAATATTTTGGTCCAGGAACCGAAAGGAACCAACTTATAGTTCAATTCTGTTCTTTGTGGAAACGGGAAAAAATGCTTGGCTTCACAAGATACTTCATCTCTTAGTTCTAAATTCAATAAATTATACCTGGAAGGCATTCCATTCCTCTTTAGTTTGAAACGAAATTAAGGGACAAAAGGGGGGGAAAAAAAAGCAATAGAACAATCAGAGGAAGGAGAGTTATAATGAAATTTTTATGATGGCAAGACTGCGTAATTGCTTTGGAGGGTGTTTTGGCTAAAATGAGATCTGCAAAGGAGAGAAAAAAGACACAGTGACAACCAAATGGGATCTATACTATTTCAGTTCCCCAGCTGGATGGTTCATCTAGCCAGAGCAGCCAGATGAGTGGAGAAGACTGCCGCAAGAGAAATCTCATGTTTGCAACATTAGATTATCTCCCTATGGCTAAAGTTACTGTGCATTACCCAAGGGGATGTTTTAAAGCCTCTATCAGCTTTCCCCTGGTCGACACAAAGTTCTGAGTGTTTCTGAGTTCTCTTCTTCCATTCCCTGCTAACTGCCTACTGCTTAGTATGAGCTTGGTGGTGGTGGTGGTTGTGTGCCACCAAGATGGTTCCAACTCACAGTGACCCAGTATAGGATTTCCAAGACCGTGATTCTTTATGGGAGCAGAAAGTCTCATCTTTCTCCCACAGAGTGGTTGGTAGATCTGAGCTGCTGACCTTTTGGTTAGCAGCCCGGCTCATAATTCACAATGCAACACACAAAATCATTTCAGTATTTTCTGTTAAGTATCATTAGGAAGTCAAATCTGCTGTTGAAAAAAAAAAATTATATTAATTAATATTAAGCAAGCGCAAGTGCTATTTAGCTTATCTATTGATGTGGATCATCCATGCCACTGTTTGATAAGATCTTTCCGAATATAGGTAAAGCCACTCTTTGGAAACCATATACAGGGTCGCTATGAGTCAGAATGGACTCCACGGCACTTAACAACAACAAAAGATGGGTAATGGAGAGGGTCAGGTTTTAAAACAACATTGAAGATCCTGGGCAAAATTGCAGACTTCAACAGCTCTTGCTGTCAACTGCTACACTAGACTTTCCTTTGCATATTTAGCACGTGTGAGGAGTGCATCTAGCAGGACCATAGCATCAGAAACAAACACAAGCATCTGTAAAATGAAGACTGCCCAGGTGAGCTGTTAGCTGCTGATACAGACACAGGAAGTATGAGGCTGTCTTATGATCTCTTGGAGAGGTGACACCATGCGCAGTTCTGGCATGATCTTTCACCATCAAAATGAATCCCCAGTTACGTAGGAAGATGCCTACCACCATGAAGTTGCTGTAGTATTGAACATACTCTGATTAAATGGAATATTCCAAACTCAGGCATGAAGTCAGAGGAGTGTCTGTCCTGCCCATAGTGGAGTTCCATCCATGTCTGCAGGATGCAATTGACTCTCCAGCCAGACCAGAAGCTCTTGTTGCTGGGCTCTTACCTGTTTTCTCACGGTTGAGCTACGCCTGCATTTGACCCCCGGCGAATCAGAGAGAACACCATCCAGAAACAAGGAGGAAAAAGAGAAAATGGAGACCAGAATGAGACGGATAACCACTCTGCAACCCAGAAGTAATGTATCTCTTCAATAATCAAAAAGTTATCTGGTGGTTGATGAAACTAAGCACATTGTTCAGCTCGGACCCAGAAATGGCTAAAAAGACTGGCTAATTTATTTTCCAAATAAAGCTCTTATCTTCACACAAGCACAGTGGTTCCTCTAATTTAAAATTAGAGCAGGAGAGGATGGGTTCAATTTGCAAGAAGACATATCTGGTGACAGAGTCCTGGTGTGGCGCTGTGGGTTAATGTGCTATACTGCAAAGTCAGTTTGATCTAAAAGGTCGGTGGTTCAAGTTCACCAGTAGTTTCTTGGAAACCCTATTCAGGGTCACTACGGGTCGGAACCGACCTGATGGCACTTAACAACAACAACACATTTAAGGACAGACAATAAGATCTTCCTGTTTGTATGGAGACACCAGCATGATAGAGCTTTCTTTCTTTTGAACACTGAGGAAAAAGAGAGCGATTTTTCTGTAATTTAGAAGATAGAGCACCCTGACTTGAAGGAATCTTGGCAATCCTTTAGGTCTATGTTTTCAAGCCGTGTTTAGCCTCAGAAGCCTTTTCTGAAAGGGCATCTGACTCAGTGGACAACATGTAAAGAAAGCAGTTATGCACAGCTTTGGGCAAAGGTAGGGACCAGAGCCTAGCAGCTGGGCCTCCCCTGCCCCACCACCAGAATATTCCTGAGAAGTCTCTTTGCAACTTTAGGGCTCCTCAGATCTAGTATCATTCTCTCATCTTAACAGGAAACTGGGACTCATAGGGGCAGAAAGTAGCCCAAGGGTACACACAATAGGAACTAACTCCACTCTTCTGTTTCCCACAGTGTCCTCTGCAGATATAAGGATTTAGGTGAACTTATATTAAGACTTTAATATAAGTCCTGGTGTGGCTCTGTGGGTTAATGCACCAGACTTGCTGCAAAGCCATTTGAACTGCAAGGTTAGCAGTTCAAGCTCACCAGTTGCTCCTCAAAAACCCTATACAGGGTTGCTATGGGTCAGAACCAACTCAGTGGCACTTAACAACAACAGATTAAGACTTTGGAGTCCTGGTGTGGTGCTGTGGGTTAGTTGGTTTGAACTGCAAGGTCGGCAGTACAAGCTCACCAGCCACTCCTCAGAAACCCTATACAGGCTCGCTATGATCAGAACTGACTCGACGACGGCATTTAACAACATATTAAGACTTTATCGTCACGAAGATAAGAGTCCCTGGAATTCCATGATCCTGGTTTCCTCCAGTCATCAAGACTGGTATACTAATGGGATCTTTACTGTGATCCACAAGGACAGAACGATGAAAGCCAAATGAAGCTATCTCTAAGTAATGAGGCCATAATTGTAAATGGCCTCATGATTACTGTGTGTGTTGGCAGACATAAGTGGTTGATATAATGGGCTAACCCAGGGCCTCAAGGGAGCCCAGCCCATTAAAGCTCTTTCCTCAGTTAAATCAGCACATTTTTAGGCATCTGAGAACTGTTGGCTGCAAGACTGTTTGCTCTTTGCCAGCTTGTAGAGTTTTCTCATAGCAGCACAGTGACTGGGAGGGAAAACTATTTGGCAGGGTTGGAGGAAGGTGGGGAAACATTGGGAGGGTTGCATACTTGTTCATCAGGCAAGGCTTTCTCCCAATGCTGTTTGGCAAGCCAATGCAATGTAATATTTCATTATTCAGCCATAGTCACTAATTAGGGCCTGTTCACCTTTTCCATGCATTGAATTAAAAAAACATATCTCAGATCAAATTCTATTTCCTCTTTTTCCTTCTTTGGGTCTGAGACTCTCCATGAAGTCTAGCAGCTAAGGTGGTTATTGTTGATGTTAAGTGCCATTGAGTCGATTCTGATTCATAGTGACCCTGTATAGCATTTCTGAGGAGTGGCTGGTGAGCTTGAACTGCCGACCTTGTGATTCAAACTGACCTTGCAGTCCAGTGCATTAACCCACAGCACCATGCCAGGAGCTCCAGCAGCTAAGGTTAGGTTACCAGAATCTTCCAGAGTCAAAAATTTATTTCCCTTGTATTGTAGTGGCTTTTGGAGTCCTGGTGTGGCGCTGTGGATTAACATACCAGATTGCAAAGCCATTTGAACTGCAAGGTTGATGGTTCAAGCTCACCAGCTGCTCCTTGGAAATGCTATACAGGGTCGCTATGGGTCGGAATCGACTCAACGGTACTTAACAGCAACAACAGGACTATTTCAGCCAATGATAACACACTTCCCTCAGTTCTACTCACAGCACATCCCACTTTCTATTTGAGGCCAGATGGGGTCAGCAAGGCAGAAGGAAGGGAGCAACCCGAAGTCTAGGTCCCTCCTTTGCAAAATCGTTGAAAACCTTTACAACTCAGTCCCTTGGCACTTTCCGAGGCTGCGGTCATGCTATTCCTGTCCTCTCATCATCCCTTCCCAGGATGCCCAGGCCACACCTACCTGGCCAGACTGCAATCTGTCCGCTGACCTGTTAGAAAGAAAGAGGCAAAAAAGCATATGTTAAAGCAGAAGGGGTGGATGAGGGAGATGTGCTCTGAAGAATTACCATGACTCGTCTCACTTCCCACAGAGTGGTGCAGAAGATTAAGGCCCTGAGCCACTAACCAAAAGGTTGGAGGTTCAAGTTTACCTAGAGGTACCTCAGAAGAAAGGCTTGCTTTCAGACATTGAAAATTCTATGGAGTGCAGTTCTCCTCTGACACACATGGGGTCGTCATGTCTGAAAGTCAACTGGACAGCACCTGGTAGGTAGCAGAGAGTGGGCCTTACTTCCCAGAGAACCAAAGTATAACAACATGTCAGGCCTTCTGGGCCAAAATGATGAGACGCGCACAGAGCCTCTCTCTGGGTAAGTTCTGTTTCTGGTGCTAGTTCCCGGCCCTAGGCTTTGGGGTTACCAACTCTGCTTCCCAGTGGGCAGACAGGGGTAGAGGTGAAAGAACAATAAACACAAGCAAGGCAGATCATGTTTCTTTGAGCAGCTTATTAGAAATCTTCCTGGAGATGAGTCTAGCTTATCATACATATATATGTTTATGTCAGGTGTGTGTGGTGAGGACGTGAGGGAGACAAGCTTGTTTATTCCTGAGTGTATGAAAATGCACACACACACACACACAGTTGGAAAAAAAATAGGAGTTGTTTGGGGGTGGTGAGGTAGAAAATATGTATGGGGTAGGGTGGGGGGAGCTGTGAAAAGTTTGTAGAAAAATCCCATTATCTTTTCATTCCATTTTTTAAGCCTCTTTGTGTGTTCTATCTTTAGATTCATACTCAATTTTCCTGTTAGGTTGACCTGGGGTGGCAAGAGCTGAGATTTAAGGCTGAAACGGCTTCAAACTGTGGTTTTCAACTCAACAGTGAGCCTGAGTATTAAATTAAATGGGTCACAACCAGCTTTAAAAAATGGAATACAGGAACATTAAAATTCAAAAGTAGTTTGTTTTTTTTTTTTTCTTCAAAAAATGCATATGTATGTGTACATGGACCATGATGTAAATAAAATATGTTGCTTTTTATGGGTCCGTGGTCAATAGAGCTTAATCTGTATTAGACCTAAAGTAGATGCCAGGGGAAAGCCCACGCAGGGTAAGCAGAGGAAGGAGCTGATTAGCTCCCAGACTGCTCATCTAAGCTCCTGCAAAGGCAGCCCCAGGAATCAGGGTGACTGGGGAGGGCAGGGCTTTGTCTTTGCCTTTAAAGGTTGCTAATTGTTGATTACAGCTCAGCTCATCTTGAACAACACCCCTCTTCCCCGCCCCCCCACACCAGCTCTAGAATCTTCTTATTTCCAAAGGCACAGCCTTCATCTGCAAAAATATTATTCTGAGCCATTATTTTCAACATCTGTCCCATTTCCATGCTGGAATATTCATACACATCAATTATCCCTCTGCGGAAAGAATAAGGGGTTCTCGCTTTATGGTGACAGATACACACAGAAGGCAGGGACATGATGACTTGCAAACAGGAAGATGTACAGTGGGTTTTTTTCACCCTTATTGCTGGAACTTGTCATCTTTAGATTAAAGCAATTTGCAGCACTAATGAATGGCCACCAACGTACTGCCCCCTCCATGGTAGCACATTTGGTATGTGTATATGTGTGTGCCTACACACTCACACACACACCCGGAGGCTCTGCTCCCAGGCTACTTAGGGATTATGCTTAGATTCTCCTGACAAAAGGAAATCACAGTTATAACTTGCTTCAAATAAATTCTGGGCTTTCCTCCAATTCCCTACAGAGCAGTCTGATAACCCCAACAGCACAGATTTTCTGTAAGTAAACTTCAGACCTCAATGCCCAAACCTGTTCAGCCAGACTTAGTCCCTTGGGTAGTGGGTAAGAAGACAGGCGCTAGCTCACAGGTTTTCTCCACATAAAAGAAAACGCCTTAAAAAGACCACAAGATCAAAGACATTAGAAGAAAAAGAATTAATCATCTGGGGGACTTGTCCAGGTCAGGAGAAGGGTTGGTAGGAGGCTCTGGTATGAAGAGCGGAGCTAATGAGCCAGTGAGTACCACACACTTTCCTGTATGCTGCATTTTCCCCTAGAACACTCTCAGTGAATTTATTGACAACCCTAGACCTCTGTGTGAGTACTTGTTTGTCTTTTATTCACGTTACTACATATTCTCTTTTGCCTTCCTCCCATCTTTAAGTCAGGAGATTAGTAGGGTGGGGAGGAGGAATCCCCAACCTGGGAATCCCATTAATCATAGGATGTTGAGAGCTAGGCAGGAGACCTGGCGGAATGCCAAAGAACCTGGAAAGGGGGGGAGGGGAACTTCTCTTTTAACCTTCTTCTGTTTGTCAGCGGAGGAGACAAAGTCCAGAGTGCCAGTTCAGTTCTCTCCCTTGCTACTTTCTAGGATCTGCTTAAACTCATCCTACCAGGCAGGACCAGATAGTCCATTCAGCACCATGACCTCCACAGGGCAGGGCCCAAGCAGAACGAACTGCTACTTCACCAGCATCAGGACCCTTCAAAGCAGAAGGGAACCAGTACACTACCTGAAGTTCCAGAACAGCAGCAGTCTGTCCATCACCCACCCACTCCTGCCTGCAAGAATCCTCTCTTCTCCACAGAGCAGCAGCTCATCTCACAGCTCCCTGCCTTCTGGCTCCAGCCTCAGTCCTGCCACAGAGGAGCTGGGGTGGGGGTTTAACACAGTGTCTGAAGAGTATATAACCCATCAGTCCCTTCTCCCCAATAGGGGCAGAGGATGCGGAGGAGGGGGTTGAATGAAGAGTCTGCGCAGCACGCTCCATTTAAACAAATGGATGATGCACATTAGTGCTTCATTAAGCACTGGCCTCTTCACATTACTCAAGCAGTCATTTGGGGCGTGTGCTCCCACATCAAACAGGCTAGGAAAAGAAATGCATTCATTTAACAAGCTCCGGGCCCACTGGGCTTTACGATGGAGGCGTGTTCAGAAGTAAAGCTCAGGGCTCAGACTTCCCCTCTCTGCCAAACCTCCAGCACAGTTTCCATACTCACTTTCTCCCAGGGTTTTCTGGAGCAGGTCATGCTTGGCTTGTAACTTGGTGATGAGGTTCCTGCCCTCTAGGTACTCCTTCATTTTCTGTAAGGAGAAGGAGGAGAAAGAGTAATCAGACTCCTGACCAGATTGGGGCTGGGGCTGGAGGGGGTGGGGGGAGGCGGTGGAGAGCACAGTTAGTCAACTCAACAATTGTTTTTCTAAGAGATCATTCAGTCCAGGCTCAATTTCCATTGGGCCCATCTTTGGTTTCTTTCAGGCCCTGAGCACCTGGGCAGCTGCTGATTTTCATGGGGGATGAGTATTCTGTTCTGTGTTTTTCTGGCAGCTGTGTGTTGCCAGTGTAAAGGAACTGTCTTCTAGTGCCCCTTACTCATGCCCCTCAATTGTACTGATGAAGAGAAGGGACGGCTGAGGAACTCACTGAACCTTGGCCAGGTGTGAGGACACAGCTGACACCTGTCCCTTCCACTGACATCAGTTGCACCTTGGCCCCTTCCAGCGTGTTTTCTGGCACACTAGGGGCAAGGTAAATGGCAGGCGGAGTCTTTCTTGAGTCTTTGTGGAATGCTTGGGGTTTCTGAGCACTCAGAGGAAGAACTGCCACCTTCAATTACACACACACATGCTCACAGTTCCAGACACTGATAAGATTCTCTGGAAATGTGATCCCATCTGCTCTCAATGATCAAAATACGATTGCTGATTTGACTGCTCCAGTCTGCCCAATGAATCTCAACTGTACGAGGGAGCTCCAAAAGGCTTGTGGAAAATTCCAGTTTTCTGTGAACTTTTTGAAGTCCCCTCCTGCTCTCCCAGACAGAAAATCCATCAAGCCTTCCAAGTAACCCTCTGAACAAATATTATCATTATCACCATTCTATGGACAAGAACACTGAGGCTTAAAGAAGAATAAATATGTTGCTCAAGACTGAACAGCTCGTGAGTGGTGGCGCCATATTTAAACTCGAGTTGGATAACACAGCACATGCTCTGAACCACTATGATAAATGCTTGATCCATTACAATACAAAGAAAGAGAAGGAGAGAAGCAGCAGAAAATTTCATGGCATTGACATTTATAGAATTGTAGCTATTTACATTTTTAAAAGCACTTTAGGAGTCCCTGCTGGTACAAATGAGTAAGTAAGTACTTGACTACTAACTGAAAGACTGGCAGTTCACATTCACCCAGAGACAACTCAGAAGGCCTGGTGATATGCCTTCAAAAAGTCACAGGCCTTGTCTTTTGAATCTTGGTTTCCCTTGCCTACCATTGTAAAATAGACACTTGAGGGGGAGAGAAAGAAATGCCAGAAACAGCACAATAGAAAGCTTTTAAGTCCATCTTCAGCCTATTACTGATTGGAATACCTAAAAGGGGGCTAGAACTTACCCAACGAAAGAGGCTTCCTGTGGAGCTTTTGCATTGCATAAGACAATAGGTGGAATCCTGAACCCCATCCACAGTCTTCTGAGGTGGGAAATTTCTACTTGAAAGGACAAGTAGAACAGAAGATATTTCGTGAAAGAAAGATTGGCAGGAAAAATCAAAAACAATAATGGCAGTCTGACTGACTACTACAAGAACAAGCAAGCTGTTCACCCAGGAGCCATCAAGGCAAGCGGTCGGGTCCCCTCAGAGCAAACCCCCTTCCAAGAGTAAGACTTAAGAGTAATACAAGAGCAGGCATGTGGTCTGGCTGGTGACCACTTTGGTCACCGATAAAGGTGAGTGGGAAAAAAACAGCAATGAATTTGTGAGCTAAGTCCGACCACATTCAACAGACTCCTGTGAACCCACGTGGAGACCTGGTTGGCCAGCAGTATGGCAAGACCCAGGGACTCCTGGGCCCAGAGGCAGTGACATGGCCACAGAAGACTAGAGTGGAGAGTGAAGCATCCAGCTGATATGAAGTGAGGGGAGATGCACAAGAACACCCATTCTTGCAGATAGTATCCACTTGACCTGGCTTCGATGGCTGGATGATCAGAATTCTACTAGAAGAAGAAAGAAGAGGAAAAAAAAAAGAGAGTAATCTACTACAATTTGATGGATGTAGTAGCTCAAAAGAGGGAACAAATTTTAACAGCGAGGATCATTCCCAACCATTTGGTACACAGGATTGACAGGGATGGGCAACTTAGACGTTGGCTACCCAAAATGGGGGGGCTACAAAGGCAAGAAGTGACTAGCTTACAAGCTTTCAAGAGGGAGTCTAGTTCCAGAGGGTACAGGGGAAGGTGGAATCTCTACTGAGTCGTTTCTAATCTGTTGTGACAGGCTGATGAAAGGAGATGGGGATAAAAATCTTTCGGTACAATAGGGAATAGTTGCTACTAGGACTGACTGTGGGGGTTGGAAATGTAAAGGTAGATGTTTTGTAACAAAAGGAGGGGAGTGGTTAATTTTGTAGTCTAGGAGCTGAGGTCCCTGGGACCATCAAGGGAGAAGAGTGGAGTAAGGGACACTACCCAGAGAAGCAGAGACGCCAGAAATGGAGGCAGAGATGACATGTAAAGATGGAGTAGCTGGGGACTCTGGACTCAGGGAGGGAGAGGGGCTGTGTGCTGATGGCTGGGGGTGGGGTGGGGCGGTGGCAGGCTTGCGGGGTGTACCCCTTGGTTGTTTGATGATGCATGGAGGGGATTGTAATCATTGCAAAGAAACAAAATACGATAGGATGAATGTAAAGCTGGTGTTCTCCCATGAAAACTACCATATAATTCACAATAAAACTTATAAAAAAAAAAGTCACAGCCTTGAAAACTATAGAGTACAGTTCTACTCTGAAAACCACCTAGTGTCCATGAGACTAATCAACTGGTTGCTTTTAAAGCATGTTAGCATTTATTCTCTCATTTGGCACTTGCTGCGTTGTGGTTACGAATTGGGCTGCTAAGCTCAAGGTCAGCAGTTCAAAACTACCAGCTGTTCTGTGGGAGAAAGATGAGGCTTTCTGCTCCCATAAAGATTTACATCCTCGCAAACCCTGTGCAGGGTCACTATGAGTCGGAACCGACTCTACAGTAGTTAACAACAACATGACTCTATAAATAAAGACAATCTTATTTTCTTATTTCAGATGAGAAGATGATGGAGAGAGAGAGAGGGGAGTTTGTGACTAAATTGATGAATGTTGCTTGGTAGTGAAGCAGTTGTGTTAGGTCTGAACCCCAGGCTTTTGGGCTCTTAACATGGTGTCTCACTCTACTCCTCAGCTGTTCATGAGGATCTTAATTTGCTGCAGTTGTCTCCTGCTGCCGTGGCTCATCTGCTGGATCAGGGGTCCTCTGCATATTTCCAAACTCAGAAACATTCCTCAAGTGTGATCCTTGAATCACTGATGATTCTCGAGATTGTTTTAAGTGATGTTGCTGTTGTATGCCGTCGAGTTTATTCCAGGACTTGGAACTGGTTCATTCCTGTTTGACTCTCTGCTCAGAATTCGCCTTTCCACCTCAGTTATAATGAAATCAGATTCATCAAATTCATGAGTTTCTGATTCAACATATCTGGATAGAAATGAAAATTCTTAGCAGGGGGTCAAACAGGAATGAACTAGTTCAAAGCCTTGGATGATTCTGGCTCATAATCATCTTATAGTGACATTACAGAACAGAGCAGACTGCTCTATAGGTTTCCTAAGTCCTGGTGTGATGCTGTGGGTTAATGTGCTAGAATGCAGACTTGGTTTGAACCGCAGGGTTGGCAGTTCAAGTTCACCAGCCACTCCTCGGAAACCCTATACAGGGTTGCTATGGATCAGAACCAAGTCAATGGTCATGGTGCCGTAGGGTAAGGTTTGGACTGCTAAACACTGGTAGATCAGCGGTTCAAACCTACTAGTCTCTCCTCAGAAACTCTTAAAAGTGCTCAACAACCATCTTTAGGGAAATAGATCACCCGTTCTTTCTCCTGCAGGTTTGAACTGCTGAATGAACCACCAGGGCTCCAAATAAGTGGATTATTGTTATTGTTGTTAAGGCCATTGAGTTGGCTCCGACCCATAGCAACCCAGTCGGGTTTCCGAAGAACAGCTGCTGAGCTTGAATTGCTGATCCTGTGGTTCAAACCGACTTTGCTGTGCAGCGCATTAATGCAGGACTAATAAGTGGATAAAACACTTTTAATTTTGATTGTTGTTGTTGTTAGGTGTCATCGAGTCAGTACCGACTCATAGCGAACTTACGCACACCAGAATGAAACACTGCCCGATCCTAGGCCAACCTCACTACTGTTGCCATGCTTGAGTCCATTGATGCTGCCACCTGGCCAATCCATCTCATTAGGGGTCTTTCTCTTTTTTTCTGACCCTCCACCCTATAGTTAAGCCTTTTTTTTTTCCAATGGGTATTAAGTAGAAAGTATACTAAAACATCTGTGAAGTAAAATAAAAAACACATCTTACTTTAATTTCAAGGGGCTACTTTTCCCCATAGTGGGTGAGCCCTTGTAGTGCAGTGGTTATGCAATGAGCTGCTGACCAAAGGTCAGCGGTTTGAATCCACCAGCATCTCCACAGGAGACAGATGTGGCAGTCTGCTTCTGCACAGGTTGAAAGCCTTGGAAATCCTATGGGATAATTCTGCTCTGGGCTGCAGGATGCCTATGAGTTGGAATGGACTCAGCAATAGTGGGGTTTGGCTCTTATCCATGATCCCAAAATGAACAGTAAAAACTGGATCCTGTGAACTTATTTTGTACTCAAAACTGTTCTGCTTTGCAGCATTGTTAACTTCTTCTCCCACCCCCCTTGAAAAGGTTTGTTGTTATGTGCCATCATGTTTGTGTAGAATAAGAGCAGTGAGTGTTCTACAGTACCACTTCAGGGCTCTGGAAGAGGGCCGTTAAATAACAAACCCACCACCTCAGTGATTTAATGAAAAAGACTGTGTGTGCTCCCCTAGTGTTCATTTCAAAACGTCTCAGAGTTAAAAATAAAAATATCCAGAGACTTTTAAAAAAGTTCTTTGTCACCATGGAAGCTTATATTCACTAAGCAAAAACCCCACACTTAAGGGTTTGTGCAAGTGAAGACCATCCATCCATCACCCATGCCACACTAGAGACTACTGGGTTCCCCCACCTAAAACTCACCCCAATCTCTCTCCAAGCTCAGATACCACTTAGTAAATTGATGCCAACTGATCTCAGCTACAAAGGGTGGGCACGATTCAATCAACATTGTTAAGATTAGCCACTGGCTGATTTTCTATTTCTATAATTTTCATAGATTTGAATTTTTTATCAAGAGCTTACAAACACATGCTTAAAAATGAAGAAAACCAATTGCTTTCTTCAGACGCAGTCCCTGGCCCTGCCTTGCTCTTATGCCCTTGCAAAACTCCAAGGCAGCACTTTTGCCACTGAGCTGAAAACCAAGAGGTTACTCCAGACTGCGTCCTCCCTATGGTCAAAGACCAGATCGTCCGTTGCTTCTTATATCCCTAATGCTCAGTACTGTGCCTAGTGGGTAATTACTGTTGTTGTTAGGTGCTGTGGAGTCAGTTTTGACTCATAGCAACCATGTGCAGGGTTTCTGAGATGCAACTGGTGAGTTTGAACCATAGACCTTGCAGTTCAAACCACCCTTGTAGTTCAGTGCTTATCATACAGCACCACACTGGGACTCCAGTAGATAGCAGACACTGCATCAATGGGAGACTGAGTAACTGAATGAGCCGTCCTGTCCCTCTTCTTTAGATAGAATCTTCCTCTGCAAGTACCAGGTACCAGGTACCAGTCCAGCAACTAAGCATGCCTCTCCCCTCTAAAGCAAACAACCGACTCAAATATGTTGTTGTTGTTGTTAGGTGCCTTTGAGTCAGTTCTGACTCATAGAGACTCCATATAGGATTTCTGAGGAGTGGCTGGTAGGTCTGAACCTCTGACCTTGTGGTCCAGCACATTATCCTGCAGAGCCACCGCAGGGCTCCAACATAAGACAAAATTAAAAAGAGCCCAACCAAACCATTTCTGCTGCCTTAATCACAACCTGGTCCAGTGGCCCTGCTCCTTTGTGTTTTTGCACAAGAACATCTGCATAAACATAGGCTGGATTGTCACCATCCCCTTCCATCTGCCAGTTTACTGCTGTCAGTCTTCCCCAGGTAATGTTGTTGTTAAGTGCTGCTGAGTCAGTTCTGACTTGTAGCGACCCTGTATAGGGTTTCCAAGGAGCAACTGGTGAGCTTGAAACACCAACCTTGTAGTCTGAAGGGCTTTGCAGTCTGGCGCATTAACCCACAGCGCCATACCAGGGCCTACTTCCAAACCAATGCCCAATTGTGAGGCCAGGAACAGGGCTTTAAGGCAGGACTTCTAACTGGTTCCTTCCAGTTCTATACCTGCAGAGAATTTGCATTTCAACCCCATGTATGTTGTTGGTAAGTGCCCTCCAGCATGTTCCAACTCATAGCAACCCTACATAGGTTCCGAGAAGCAGGAGAAGCAGTTGGTTGGTTTGAACTGCTGACCTTGTGGTTCACAGTCTAGTGCTTATCCTACAGTGCCACACCAGGAGTCTACAGTGTAACTAGCTCCCCAGGTGACTCTCAGGTATACATAACCCACTACTACAGAGTCTATTCCAACTCACAGCGACCCTATATAGGATTTCAGAGATGTCAATCTTTAAAGGAATAGCTTCATCTTTCTCCCTCAGAGTGAATGATGGGTTTGAACTCCCAAGCTTTTGGTTAGAATGCTAATACCTAACCCAAAATGCCACCAGGGCTCCTTTAGGTAAATATGATGTTGTTAAGTGCTGTTGAGTTCTGTTTAGACTCATAGCAACCCTGTAAAAGATCTTGTTAATATGGACATTCTGAATCTGTATATATGGGGTTGTTGTTAAGTGCTGTCCAGTCGGTTCCACCCTGTATAGGGTTTCCAAGGTGGAAACACAAATTCTCAGCAGGATTTGAAGTAGGATGCTTCAGGGCCCAGAGGTGAAAAATCCACTGCTAACAACTCAACCCTCAAATATCTCTCATTGGAAGGGTTTCCAAGGAGATTCTAAGTGTTTCCTAATATGGGAAAGAAAAAAAAAATCACCAAGAAAGCTGTAACCTTCAAAACAAGACCAGTTAGACTGCTCAGAAAACAGCCAAAATTCTGAAAGGAGAAAAATGTAAATTCTTTCCTCTTGCTCATGTTTCTACTTGAGATTTTAGAAATCAGTTTTCTTTTTCCTTATTTCCATTCATGTTCACAGTTCACTAGTCAACTCTGGTCCTCACTCAGTAAACCATTACAATAAATAACCATCTGATAAAGAGGTATGATGGATTACCTTTGAGTTCCATTAAGTCCTGAAGATCAAAGCTGTGTTGAATATGACCTGCATCCCAATCCTGGGTGGAAACAATGGTTGGAGTTTCCCACCTAGGTACGCTGGGTACTGGAGGAAGACAAGGCATCCTATCCCGCCTCCTGCAGAGCTGGCTGGCATGTGATTTATGTCACTATCCCGCCCATGAAGTCAGCACTCATTTATGTAGAAGGTAAGCTGGGGATACACGTCCTTGCCTTTACTGGGGGGCTGCTGTTACAAGGTTTCAGGACAGACACACAGAGAACAAAGCTCTGACAGCTGAAGGTCAGGGCCTTTCCATGACTCCCAGACACCACAGGTCAGGGAAAGAGCTGTTTGTGTGGTAGACTCTCAAAATTCTTTCCTGGTGAAATTGATTTTATAAAACCAAATCAGTTGTGGAGTCAGTACTGATGCGACCTCATGTATGAGACAGTAGGTAGAACTTTGCTCCCATACAAAGGGCTTTCAGTGGCTGATTTTGGGGGAAGTAGGTCAGCAATTGGAAACTATCAGCTCTTCTGCAGGATAAAGATGAGGCTTTCTGCTTCTGTAAAGATTGACAGCCTTGGAAACCCCGTACAGGTTTGCTATGGGTAGGAACCAACTCCATGGCACACCACCACTTGCAAAAAGGAATGTAATCCCTTGTTGACACCTTGATTTTAGCTCAGTGAGAGGCATTTTGGACTTTTCTAACACAGAACTGTGAGACAGAAAATTTGCAGGGTTTTTTTTGGGGGTGGTGGTGGTGGTGGTGGTAGCTTGCTTGTTTAAATATAGTATGGTTAAACTTGACCCCAAAAATACCTTCCCAGGGATAAGTATGGTGCTGTGGGATAAAGCAGTGGACCGCAAGGTTGGTTTGAACCACAAGGTTGACGGTTCAAACTCACCAGCCTCTCCTTGGAAATCCTATGTAGGGTCACTGAGAGTCGGAAATGACTCCATGGCATCCAACAACAACAACAAGGGTAATAAGGATCACTTTCCTTATTGGTCAAACCATCTATCTTATGGGTGGAGGTCGGGGCTTATCCAACAGTGCCACAACAGGACTCCTTTCTAATATTAGGTAATTTTTTTTTTTTTTTCATTTCACTCCCCGTACCCTGCCCCTTGATTCCCTTATCAAATGTTGCATAGTAGCGATTATCCAATATTTTCCTCTATGGAGGAGCAAAAGAAAGGGTAGTGTTTCATTCTAGGTGACTCAGTGGTTACCAGAATAAAATCAGGTTCCTAATATACAGTCTAAAGAGTCTCCTCTCCCCTTCACTTGCCTTTCCACTCAATATTATCAAAACAGAATTTCTTCAGATAGTAGAGAGATAAAAGAAGCTTTTGAGTGGAGTTGTTTATTTTTTTGAGAGGGGTGGTGGGGAACAAATATGAAAATTCAATTCCATTTTTAAAACATACTAGAGTTCTGGTGGACTCCTGGAGTGGCACTGTAGGATCAGCACTGGACTGCGAACCACAAGGTTGGCAGTTCAAACCCACTAGCTGCTCCTTGGAAATTCTATACAGGTCGCTATGAGTCAGAACTGACTCAACAGGACTTAACAACAAGAGTCCTGGTGTAGCACTGTAGGATAAGCACTGGACTGTTAACTGCAAGGTTGGAAGTTCAAACCTACCAGCTGCTCCTTGGAAATCCTATACAGAGTTGCTATGAGTGGAAACAACTCAAAGGCACTTAGCAACTGTAACAGTCACATTAAATGATTTAAAAATGATTACTTATTCCTAATGTCAGTCCTGGTGTGGCACTGTAGAATAAGTGTGGCACTGCTAACCACAAAATTGGAGGTTCAACCCACCAGCTGTTCCTTAAAAACTCTATGGTGGTGGTGGTGGTTATGTGCCATGGAGTTGGAACCGACTCATAGTGACCCTGTACAGGGTTTCCGAGGCTGTAAATCTTTACGGGAGTAGAAAGCCTCATCTTTCTCTTGCAGAACAGCTAGTAGTTTCAGACAGCTGACCTTAAGCTTCACAGTCTGATTCGTAATCACTACGCTACCAGAGCTCCTTAAAAAAAAAACCCTATAGAGAGTCGATAAGAGTTGGAACCAACTTGACGTCACTTAACATCAGCCATAACGTCTATTTACTGAAAATCCTCCCTTATAGATACTTTGTTGTTGTTAAAGCGCTGTTGAGACAATTCTGACCCATAGCGACCCTGTATAGGGTTTCCGAGGAGTGGCTGGTGAGCTTGAACTACTGACCTTGCGGTTCAAACTGACTTTGTAGTCCAGCACATTAACCCACAGCGCCACGCCAGGACCCCTACAGATACTTTAGGTGTAGTAAAATGAAAAGCAGAAAAGTCAAGTGTGATGCTATATAATAAGCACCGGAGTGCTAACAGCTGTTCCTCAGAAACCCTGTACAGGGTTGCTATGAGTCAGAACCGACTCGACAGCATTTAACCACTACCATGGTCAGGAGGGAGCAGTCGCTGGAGAACGATATCATGTTTGGTAAGGTGGAGGGTCAGAGAAAAAGAGGAAGACCCCCAACAAGATGGACTGGCCAAGTGGCAGCATCGATGGGCTCAAGCATGGCAACAGTAGTGAGGTTGGCCCAGGATCAGGCAGAGTTTCATTCTGCTGTGCATAAGGTCGCTATGTGTCGGTACCAACTCGATGGCACCTAACAACAACATCACTTACTACATCACTACCATCACTGCCACCACTCATCTGTTGGTTTGTCGTACTGTGGTGGCTTGTGAGTTGCTGTGATTCTGAAAGCTATGCCTCGGTTATTTTAAATACCAGCAGGGTCACCCATGGTCAACAGTTTTCAGATGAGCTTCCAGACGAAGACAGACTAGGAAGAAGGAGTGACGAACTACTGCCAAATGTTTAGTCACTGAAAACCTTATGAATAGCAGAGAAACACTGTCAGATATAGTACCGGAAAATGAGCCCCTCAGGTTGGAAGGTACTCAAAATGCGACTGGGGAAGAGCTGCCTCCTCAGAGTACAGTTGACTGTGATGACACGAATGGAGTAAAGCCTTCAGGACCTTCATTTGCTGATGGGGCAAAACTCAAAATGAAGAGAAACAGCTGTAAACATTCATTGAAAATCGGAACATGGAATGTACGAAGTATGAATCTGGGAAAACTGAAAGTTGCCAAAAATGAAATGGAATGCATAAACATCGATATCTCCTAGGCATTAGTAAGCTGAAATGGACTGGTATTGGCCATTTTGAATCTGACGACCACATGGTTTACATTAACCCAAAGCAACCCAATCCGTAACCATTACGCTACCAGCGCTCCTTACCAATGACAATTCTACTAGCCTCAGGCAAGTCACTTACCCTCCCTGAGACAGTGTCCCCATTTGAAAAATGGCTGTAATAATACCTTTTTCACAAGGTGGTTGAGGATGAAATGGGATAATAAGTACGCTTGTGATGAGCAGTCAGGCACACAGGAGGGATTGTACTCTAAAAATGTTGCTTATATCTAAGTCCCCTGCTTAGTTCAAAAGCACTCCTGTCCTATAGTGGGCCAAACAGTGTCCCTTAAAAGACAGTCCAGTCCTCTAACCTCCTGTATCTGTGAATTTGACTTATTTGGAAACGGAGGGTCTTTGTAGATATAATTAAATTAAGGATCTAGGAATGAGATTATCCTGGTGGGTTGCCCTTGTTGTTGTTGTTATTAAGTGCCGTCAAGTCGATTGTGACCCATAGCGACCGTGTATAGGGTTTCCAAGGAGCAGCTGGAGCTTGAACCACCAACCTTGCAGTTCAATTGACTTTATAGTCTGATACATTAGTCCACAGTACCACACTAGGACTCCAAAACAAAAGCCTACAGCACCCAGTATTCCCAAGCAGTCTCCCATCCCGACCCTGCTTAGCTTCCAAGATCTGAGTAGTCAGGGTGGTATGGCAGTAAAGGTGGATTGTCCTTGTTGTTAAGTGCTGTGGAGTTGGTTCCAACTCATAGTGACCCTGTACAGGGTTTCTAAGGCTGCAAATTTTTAAAGATGAGCAGAAAGCATCATCTTTCTCTTGCGAAACAGCTGGTAGTTTTGCACTGCTGACCATGAGACTAGCAGCCCAATTCATAACCACTACATTACCAGAGCTCCATCTTGTTGTTGTTGGTAAGTGCCACCGAGTTGATTCCGATCCATAGCGACCCTGTATAGGCTTTCCAAGGAGTAGCTGGCAAGCTTGAACCACCAACCTTGCAGTTCAAACGGCTTTCCAGTAATGCCACAGCACCATACCAGGACTCCACCCTGTGTCTCAAATCTCCCTTAAGAGGGCACTAGTCACTAGATTTAGGGCCCACCAGAGCTCCTTGATGTTGTGAAGTGCTGTTGAGTCATTTCCGACCCACAGCGACCTTGTATAGGGTTTCCAAGGAGCAGCTGGTGAGATTGAACCTCTAACCTTGCCGTTCAAACAGCTTTGCAGTCTGGCTCATTAACCCACAGCGCCACACCAGGACTCCAGATCCAGTGACTTGTTGTTATGTGCCATGGAGTCGGTTCCGACCCATAGCGAACCTGTACAGGGTTTCCGAGGCTGTACATCTTTACAGGAGCAGAAAGCCTCATCTTTCTCCTGCGGAGCAGCTGGTAGTTTCAAACTGCTGACCTTGCGGTTCGTAACCCGATTCATAACTACTACACTACCAGAGCTCCTTGAATCCAGTGACTAGCACCCTCTTTAGGGAGATTTGAGACACAGACACGAGGAGAACAAAACCAGGCAGAAATTGGAGTGATGGAAGTTGAGAAAACACCAAAGCATGGAGTCTTCCTCCAAAAAGAACCAATCCTACTGGCACATAGAGTTTGGACTTCTGGTCTCCAGAGCTGTGAGCAAATGCATTTCTGTTGAGTTAAGCCACTCAAGTTTGTGCCATTTATTACAGTAACTCTGGGAAACAAATATCTTAGTTTTGTGCTGATACAAAAGAAAGCCGAATCAAAGCAGAAGGCTTCTGGCCGTTCAAAAATAGTAAGAGGCATAAGAATGCTTTTCAAATTTAATTTGAGAAGACATCCTGGCTTTAAACGCACTTTTACTATAGAGCGTAAACTCAGGGGACCTCACTCATGTCTTGATTTTAATTTGTGTGAAGCCAAGGACACAAGTACCCACTGTAGCAAGTGGTGGGGTGGGCGTGAGGAATAGGCTATATAGGGCCATCCCCCAGCACCAGCACAGATACACAGATGTCATGTTGTGGTTGTTTCCCCACCACACGGGCATACTGACATGTCCCTCCTCCCCATCAACTTTGAAAGCAGGAAACAGCTGTCGGACAGATACATACTGTATAATCAAGTACACATCAAGTGGGAGCACATGGATCCAGTTTAACATTTGTACCTGCTTAACACATGTTTATTTTCTTGGGAGTCTTGGTGTTGTGTGCTTGCTCTGTGGGATAAGCACTGGAGTTCTAAC
>NW_006408527.1:15615281-15616905 GCF_000296735.1 Chrysochloris asiatica
TACAACCCTGTTGCACACCTTTCTTAATTTTAAACCATTCAGTGTTTCCATGTTCTGTTCAAACAACTGCCTTCTTGGTCCAGGTAGAGATTCCTCATGAGCACAATTAGGTGTTCTGGAATACTCATACTTCGCAATGTTGTCCATAGCTTGTCATGATCCACACAATCAAAAACTTTTGCGTAGTCAATAAAACACAGATAAACATCATTATGATATTCTCTCATCTTTATGATAGTCAAGAAAAGGTACCCCCTTTTCTTGAATGGCCATTTTACAACCCCAAAAGACCTTTCACCAAAGAAATGAATTATCTGCCACAATCCAAGTACCAGTCACGAAAATGATGAATTCTCTTTTAAATCTGCTACCAGACAAACCCAGGCAAAAACCTTTCCTGTTAGCCAAGAAAATCTGCACATGTGCACCATGGCCACAAAAGGCAGGAAATGGATTAGAGGACACACAGAAGGTGAAGGGGTGGGCAGATTTGAGAGGTCATCATCAGTCTGAATATAGTCATTCCTGCTTTTACTGAAGGTCAATTTTGAATACAAATGCAGTAGCTTCATTTAAAGTCAAAAGGCAGTTCTGACAAAGACAGCCTTAAATCTTAAATACAGATGATTTTTTATGTCCAAAATTTCTTACTTAACCAAAAATTAAGTAAAATGGAAATCTCCTATAATGTAACAAGACTGGGTCATTTAAGTAGTGTTATATCTAAGCAGTCCAGACAGACAAGACAAACAATCCTATTATTAAAAGCCCCAAGAGAAATGTTCAACAGGCTCCTTAGATAATGAAGCTTGGCCTATACAGATCTCATTATAGTCAAGGAGGTCTCTTAAGGGCTAGCCCAGTGTGTGCATGTCTTTATGCTTTTGCACAGGCTGCTCTTGCCTCAAAAACTGTCAGTCTCCTCTCCAGTTCACTGCTAGGCTCACTCATCCAAGATTAAGCACCAAAGTCATTCTTTGCGTAAATGTTTCCCCAACTCCATTCTTCCTGGTTGCCACTCAGGCACGTGTGCAGGGATGCAGTTTTGTATTTGCTATGTATTGCAATTTTTGTATTTGAAAATCAACTGTTTTGAAATATATAAAATAAAAATCGAAGTCCTCTCCTATGTCTTTATTCCCATCACTTGCACTCCTGACATTCCCAGTTTAAAGTACTAAACCCACTACCATTCATTCAATTCCGACTCATGTTGTTAAGCCCCGACTCATAGAGACGCTGTACAGGGTTTCTAAGAGCAGCTAGTGGTTCACAGTCTAGTACTTATTCTACAGCGTCTACGGGCTGCTACATGTACTATTTCCAGTATCTGAGCAAAACGTACTGTATGGATGCCACTCAAGAGACAGCCCGTCTGGGGAGACTCATCAATCACAGCAAGTGTGGGAACTGCCAGACGAAGCTGCATGACATTGACCGTGTGCCCCACCTCATCCTCATCGCGTCCCGGGACATCGCGGCCGGGGAGGCGCTGCTCTATGACTACGGGGACCGTAGCAAGGCCTCCATCGAGGCCTACCCGTGGCTGAAGCATTGCCGTCCCCATCCTCCACTAGACAAAATGCCCTCAAAGGGAGAGGAGTGTTTTTAGTTCTTTTTTTTT
>NW_006408527.1:15617659-15637120 GCF_000296735.1 Chrysochloris asiatica
AAAAAATCAAAAAAAATAAAAGACAAAGGAAAAAAACCCACAGAAAACAACTTATATGTATATAGGTCTTGAAATGAGTGGAGTTGCAGCGCTTGGCTTTTTGCTTTTTTTTGCTTTTGTTTTTTGTAGGAGAGGTTTGAGATGGTACTCTATTATAATAGGTGAAAATAAAGTTTTGTAGTGGGACCAGAAATTCTAAATAAATAAATAAATGATCATAGTTTTAATTTGTATGGGTTTTAATACTTTACTCATAAATATCTTTAAAGAATGTTATACTTAAGTTACTTAAAAATATTCATAATTTGTTGTTAAATGAAAATAGGTTGTAAAAACCTTATGTATGGCAGTAACTCACTTTTTGGTAGTAAAATTTTAACTATATGTATTTATGTATGCATGAAAAAAAAACTAGAAAAGAATAAACCTAAAATCCATTATTTCTAGGTGGTGGGATTTTTTTTTTTTTTCCTTCTAAATTTTATAGAATGAGCTCATACAGATTTCCCCTACTCTCTGAAAATTGAGTGTGCCTATGAAACCTTTCTTAAGCCAAAATGGCATAAAACAAAGAAGCAATCACCATTCATTTATATGGCAAAAGTTTTTGAGCGATCCCAGACCCAAATAAAGCCTTCCATATCATACCAATGGAGCTCTGGTAGCGTAGTGGTTACGAATCGGGCTGCGAACCGCAAGGTCAGCAGTTCGAAACTACCAGCTGTGCCGTGGGAGAAAGATGAGGCTTGCTGCTCCCGTAAAGATTTACAGCCTCGGAAACGCTGTATAGAGTCACTATGAGTCGGAACCGACTCCACGGCACATAACAACAACAACAACAACATATCATACCAAGTAATACTAACATATAAGAGCCCTTGTGTAGCTCTGTAGGGATAAGCACTAAACTGTTAACCACAAGGTTGGTGGTTCAAGCCCAATAACCACTCCTTGAAACCCTGCACCAAGGTTGCTATGAGTTAGAATTGACTTGATGGCACTTAACATTGATGTCAACATCGTAGCGTTCACAGACAGAGTTCAAAGTTATGGTGGCTTAAGATGCTAAAGGTAGTTCCCAGGGAAGGAACTTAGAGCCGCCTCTCTTAAAGCTCGGCATACAGCTCTCAGCAAAACAAATGCCGATCGCTAGTTTTGCTTTTTTGTTTTTTCATAAAAGTGAAAATCCTCTTTGGATTTCTCTCCATTAGCAAAGCAAGTACTAACGTAGGTCTTTCATTAAAGCAGAGTGGTATAAAGCAAACTTTGGAAAAGTGGGGTTATTTTCAAAGATAAATAGTATTCATCTCTTTCAACAGTCTTTTCCAGGATTAAAAACCTCAGGAGAATCCTGAGCTTAACTAATTAAATAAAAAAAATAAATAAAAAGTTAGCTCATCATTAGTGTTCTTAATGGAAAAAGGGCAGTGTTCAAAGAAAAATTAAACAAATTGTTGGAGCTGGAGGAAAGATTCAATTTACTGCAGGCAGGCTATGTTTCTTGACTGAAAAATAAGTTGTTTCCTTTCATTTACCATCAGTACGCATATGCACTAGTTACATTTTGTCTCACGTTTTACACACTTAATTTTTCCTTTCTTGGTCGTCAGAAGGATAGGAAGTAAATTTTAGTCTGGGCAAGAAATCCCACTTGGTAAACTCAAAATAGCTTAATTATTAAAAAGTAGCACCAAAGAGCAGCCAACAACCTTCCAAAAGACTGTTAACATAATGTACTTAAAAAAAAGGGGTGGGGAATCGTATCCATCTGTCTGCAAGAAGACAAGGAGACACATGTATCACAAAAAAAGTCAATGTTTTGGAACTCAACATCATACATTACCTGTCTCTTTGAATTTAGAAACAATTCTAAAAATGTATTTCTTAACAATGAAAGTTATAAAATAATGTCATCATATCACTTACAAGAGACTCCAGACTTTAAAAACAAGGCATCTGCCAGCTGGAATATTCAGATGTAGCTGTCAAGAACTGAGAGGTAAAGGAAACTTCCAACTGAAAGCCTGCTAACTAGCCGGCTAAATTATTCTTAGAAAACGACATCTTCTTCGTGGTGTACTTGAAGAACTCAAGTACACCACCAAGTGTGTGTGTGTTTGTGTTGGGGGGGAGTCTCCCTCTTAGACATGTACAATTTATAGATGCTTATGCCTTTATGCGGAGGGATGGTCTTCAAGGATAAAACCCCAAAGACAAACCCATTGCCTCTGAGTTGATTTCAACTCACAGAGAATCTAGGATCTTCGAAGACTGCCTTTCAGACACTGGACTAGGACCTGGATTCCATGCTGTGGTACCATGGATGCTCTTTAAGGATCACTGAGCTCCCTCACCGTGAAGTAGAACTGCTCTGTCTCCTGTTGATTGGCCCTCCTCTTGGCGATGCTGGGCTTGCTCATGAAGGTTTCCGACACCGTGGACTTGACAGACTCCATGGAGTTGCTGTACTGGAAGCAGTCAGACACGTCAAAATCCTCGACAGTCACAATGTCCTGAATGGTCTGTAGGGTGGCTTCCATTGTCTTCTTCACCTGCCATGACAAGGGCCAACATAATTCATGAGGGGTAGGCTGCAAAGTAGCAGACGATGGAAGCTTGGGGAAGAAGGGATGTCCCCACCTGACAGTGCTAAGTGATAAAGATCAGATGGGCTCAGCTACAGTGGGCACCTCTCTCCAGTAAGGACCTAAAATCCACTCGTCCCTTCCTGCGATGCAAACAACTGAGCTCTTTTATTTAATACTGACGTTTAACACCTGCCATTAGCTCTTGCCTAGAATGGAAGTGCTAAGGGAAAGAAAATGAAATGAATCCAAACGAATCCCACAGTATAACAAAGAGCTAGTGAAAATGTGTGATGGTCTAGTTTTGCATATATCCCAGGTTTCATTTTAGGGCCCTCAACAGATCCATTCATTTCCCCGTTTGCAAACTAAGTGATCAGCCCTTCCTGATCTTCCTGGGAAATACTCAAACTTACTGGAATGCAAGGTAAAAAGTCATCTGAATGCAAAAAGAAAAGAACTTGGGTGATCAATCACACAGGGCTTCTGAAGTGGTAGTTGAAAACAAATACACTGGGCACATCTAAGAGGCTGGAGATGTTTGAAGTGTGAGATGCAACGGCCTCTGCTTGTTGGAAAATGTTGGAAAAAGCCAGGCATAAAGGGGTGGTTTCAGAGACACAATATTGTTCACACAGCTGCCAAGTGCCATTTTGATGAAATGTGTAGAGGGAGGGGAAAGAAAAAAAAAGCATTTTGCAAAAGCTCAAAATAGAGCTCAACCTTTGGCAATGCAAGGGCAACTTCCTGGAGTTCAAGGGCAGGATGTAGCAGAGGGGGAAAGTCCAAGTCTACATTTGGCTAGGAAATGTTTGCTGTAGCCCGGACATTCTCTGCATGCTCCTTCCACCTGCTCCCAGATAGGCAGCAGCAAGAGGTTCCACAGGGTGCCTCTGAGAATCGGAGGCTGGAAACTCACCTCTTCATTCTCAATCTTTAGGGTGGATAAGCGAGACTGCAGTTGTTGGCATCTCTGCACCAGCTCACTCTGGACAGGCTGCTGGGCACAGAGCTGGGAAGCCTGCCAAAAGAAAGCAACACCAGGTCAGGAAGGGGACACAATTCCTTTGGCAGTTCCAGAGCTCCCAGTCCTGCTAAGAAAACTGCTCATAGTGAAGGTATAAGGCTCACAGTTTCTATGTAGAAACAAAGTCCGAAGTGTGTAGTCTTCTTCCAGGCAGGACATGGAAGAATATCACATGCAAGGAACGGGGAGGGGGGCTTATTTAGAAAGACCAGGCTTCTCTCTTTGGAGATCATCTGCAAGCTGGTACTTGGCAGGGGCAGACCTACACGGGGTCTGTGGCTCTGTGAAAGCCAGAGCTGCCCCAGCTCCAGAAGCACAATGCTTTTGGCATAGTGATGATTTCCTGCTAGAGGTCCAAGTGGCCACCTCTCTGGCCCCTCCCTCAGCCTTCTTCATACATCAGTGAAAGTAGGAGAGAAGTGGGTCAGGAGGCTAACTTGCCGCTGTTGGCAGACCACATGTTTATAAATCTGAGCCATGCTTGAGAGCTCTGACTCAATCAGAAAGAGTAGGAAGCCAGGAATAAGTCCACAGACTATGCTAGACGGCCCCAGAAGGCATGGAATACAGTGGCTGTTGTTAAGTACTGTCGAGTCGGTTCTGATTCACAAAGACCCTGTATAGGGTTTCTAAGAAGCAACTGGTAGGTTTTAACTACCAACAGTCCAGTGCTTATCCTACAGTGCCACACAAAAGATATGGTTGTTGTTGTTAAGTGCTTTGAGTCAGTTCCGACTCATACCGACCCTGTAAAAGGTTTCTGAGGAGCGACTGGGGAGTTTGTACCTCCAACTTTGTGGTTCAAACCGACCTTCCAGTCCAGTGCTTATCCTACAGCGCCACACCAACCTTGTGGTTCAAACTGACCTTGCAGTTCAGTGCTTATCCTATAACACCACACCAGGACTCCAAGAGCTCGGTATTTTCCAAAGAGACAAGATTTTACCCCAGATCTCCACTGGTCCTGTCATTCTCCCAAGGATCACAGACAATGAACTTTCATTCCCAAGCACACTCTGTGTGAAGGAATGGATAAGCCATTGTCTTGTGATGAGGCATGACTATGACGTGTGGTTAACCATCACAGTCCCAGGAAGACGGAGAAGGCGAGAAACGCTGGGAGAGTTGGGAGCTTTGGGAAATAAGAGACAGGTGCCATAGGGAGCCAGATTCCATCACCTTGCCACCATGTGTCCCTTAGCCTATCATCTGCAGAGAGACATCTGGATAGAACTGGCCTCCTTCCTCCCCAGCAACGAGAAGACACATTCATATGTTCATAGACCATTCTCTTGCTTGAAAAGACAAAACTTCTCTTCAAGTAGTGGAGGCTGGGACTTGACCTTTTCCTCCATTGGCTTTTAAGCTCCCAACTGACTTGACCTCCTCCCCAAGCTGACAGGCTGGTCTGAGCCAGTGCTCAGATCTAAAGAGAGCTGACTTCACTCTGGCTCTTGGAAAAGGAGACACAATAGAGAAAGCTCAGTGGCCAGAATGGGTTAGCGCCAAGAGTGAAACTCTTTGGCTGTCTGATGTCACCGGTCAGGCATCCAGAGCCCCACAAACCTCTGGGGGCAGCCAAGAACACAGCCAAGCATCAACTCCTTGTACATCTGAGAGTGCTTGGCATCCACATATGTGGTGACTGCCCCAGAATACCAGAGTCAGTGTGGGGCCTTGGCCAATTTTAGGGCTTCCGGTCAAAATGTCACCCGAATTTTGGCTGTTGTTCAAGGACTTCCAAGCAGCTCCCTCTTGCTGCCTTCACATACTACAGGCAGCTCACAATGATGATAGATGAACTTCAGGGACCAAGAATGGCCCATCCTCTCATCTCTTACTTTCCACTGATAGGAAGGCAAAGCAGGAATGTAAAACCTTTACAAGCTCCAGGACTGACCTTGACCACCTATCTCATATATGGGGAGGGGCCAGGGAAAGGGAGAACTATTGATTCTTAAAGAACCCAGACCTTGCAGGGAGAAATCACAGAGGGAAAGCCATCTCCCCAAGACATTCCTTTAAAAAGCTGCAAAGCTGCCGATGCATGCTTTGGCAGAGATTCCTCTATCAGGGTGCAAGGTAATGCATTCCAGCTGTGCTCTGGAGTATGGAAATGAAGCTCTGACAGAGCTGGGAGGGGCCTGAGCACCCAGCATCTGGAATCCCCTTTTATGGAGACAAGCTGTTTGGCTCAGAAGACAACTCAGTCAACACCAGAAAATGTATCACTAAACTCAGCTGGCCCCCAAGTTCCACTGATACTTGGGAAGCAATCTCAGTGGCAGCTGGAAAAGGGCTGACAGCAGGGGCTTGGAGGGGTGTTGGACCAGCAGCCAGGGCAGGTGAGGAATGAGGTTTCCTGTGGCTTGGCTCAGTGACACCCCTGCCCCCAACTCTTAATTGCACATGCTGCCTTCTCACTTCCCCATCTGTTCAGACGCTGACATTTCCGAAGCCACAGCAATGGAAACAAACTGTAAATGGTTTGATTTTCCCCAAGAAGCAGAGGACAGAATCATCTCCATGTTTCTGTCTTTAGGATAGAAATGTCCCACTCCCATAATGGCCTATTGATGACAGGGAGACCTCTGGTTGCATTACTACAATTGCCATTCCCAGAACAAGATTTTCTCAAAAGTCTGGATCTTAATACTCAGGAAAAGCATCATTCTTGGTGAGAGAACATAATACTTTTTTGGTCACTCAACATCATCTCCCCCTTTTTTAGTAATAGGTCTGGCTGCCCTCTTGGGGAACATGTCCCTGTATAACTCAGGTCTTGTGATCTGAATGGAGCTCTGCCCCACTCTGGGATGAAGCATGTGATCTAGGCATAAGGTAGTTAGAAAACTGCAGATAAACAGCTACAGTCATTGGCTCAGAGATAAAAACTTCACCCAGTCAAGTCAGAGCCAATGATATACAATGAGACTTTTGTGGAGGCTCCCAGTGGGGAGGCATATATTCTTTCCATTTAATTTCAGTCAACAAGATTGCTGTTGTTGTTGTTAGGTGCCATCAAGTTGGTACTGACATACAGCGACCTTATGTACAACAGAACGAAACACTGCCACATTCTGCACCAACCTCATCATCATTGCCATATTTGAGTCCATTGCGGCTGCCACTGTGCCAGTCCTTCTCATTGGGGGGTTTTCCTCATTTTCACCGACTTTACCTAGCATGATGTCTTTCTCCAGGGACTGGTCCCTCCTAATAACATGTCAGAAGTATAAGAGACAAAGTCTGACCAATCTGTCTTCTAAGGAGCAGGCTGACAATATTTCCCAAACAGATTTGTTTGTTCTTCTGGCAGTCCATGGTACTTTTACTAGTCTCCTCTAACACCATAACTCAAATGTATCAATTCTACATTTTTCTATATTTATTGTCCAGCTTTCCCAAGCATATGTGGTTACTGAAAATACCACGGCTTGAGTCAGGCACACCTTAGTCCTTAGACTGACATCTTTGCTCTTGAACAGTTTAAAGAGGTCTTATGCAGATAGATCTGTTTTGGAAGAAGTGCAGCCAGAGTGCTCCTTGGAGGCCAGGATGGCTAAGCTTCGTCTCTCATACTTTGGACATATTGTCCAGAGAGAACAGTCGCTGGAAAAGGTTGTTATGCTGGGTAAGATGGAGGGTCAGAGAAAAAGAGGAAGACCCCAACAAGATGGATCGGCCAGGTGGCATCATTGATGGCATCGAGTGTGACAGCAGTAATGAGGTTGGCCCAGTATCGGACATTATTTCATTCTGCTGTGCATGGGGTCGCTATGAGTCGGTTCTGACTCGATGGCACCTGACAACAACAACAACAACAATGCAGATTTACCCAATACAATACGTAGTTTGATTTCTTGACTGCTACTTCCTTGAGTAATGATGGTTGATCTGAGCAAAATGAGGTCTCTGGCAACTTCAATCTTTTCTCCAATTATCTTGATGTTATTTATTGGTACATTGGTGAAGATTTTGTTTTCTTTACATTGGGGTGCAATCCATACCAAAAACTGTGGTCTTTGATCTTCATCAGTACTATTTCAAGTCCTCTTTGCTTTTAGCACACAAGGTTGTATCATCTGCATAACACAGGTTGTTAATAAATCTTCCTCTAATCCTGATGTCATGTTCTTCTTCATACAACCCAGATTATTTGGTTCTCAGATTATTTGGTCAGCATACACACTGAAAAAGTATGGTGAAAAAGCAAAGCCCCTGGTGCACACCTTTACTATTTTAAACCATTCTGTGTCCCCTTGCTCTGTTCAAACAACTGTCTTTTGGCCTATGCACAGATTCTTCATGAGCACAATTAAGTGTTCTGGAATACTCATTCTCAGCAATGTTGTCTATAGCTTGTCATGATCCACACAATTGAAAGCCTTTGCATAGTCAATAAAAGCACAGGTAAACATTTTCCTGGTATTCTCTGTTTTCAGCCACGATTTAGCTAAATGATATCCCTTGTTCCATGTCCCTGTCTGAATTGGGTTTGAACCTCTGGCAGTTCCCTGACAATGTACTGTGCTGCAGTTGTTTCTGGATTATCTTTAGCAACATTTTACTTGCATGTGATATTAACAATATTGTCCAATGATTTCCACATTTCACAGAATCACCTCTCTTTGGAATGGTCACAGATATGGATTTCTTCCAATCAATTGGCCAGGTAACTGTCTTCCAAGTTTCTTGGTATAGACGAGTGAGTGCTTCCAGTGCTGCATCAGCTTGCTGAAAGATTTAAATTTGTATTCTATCAATTCCTAGAGGTTTGTTCTTTGCCAATGCCCTCAGTGCATCTTGGACTTCTTCTTTCCGTATAACTGACTTTTGATCATATGCTACCTCTTGAAATGGCTGAACGTCAACCATTTATTTCTTTTTGGTATAGTGACACTGTATATCCCTCCCATCTTCTTTTGATGCTTTCTGCATCATTCAATGTTATGCACCCAGAGAATGCTTCAATCTTGCAAGTCGAAGTTTGATTTTTTTTTTTTTTTTTCAGTTTCCTCAGCCTGAGAAATGCTGAGCGTGTTCTTCCAACTCCAGGTCTTTGTATACTTCATTATAATATATGACTTTGCCTTATCAAGTTGCTCTTTGAAATTTTCTGTTCAGATCTTTCACCTCCTAATTTCTTCCATTTGCTTTAGCATCTCTAAGCTGGAGAGCAAGTTTCAGAATCTCTTCTGACATTCATTTTGGTCTATTCCCTTTTTTCTTCTCTTCTTAATGACCTTTTGCTTTCTTCCTGTACAATGTTCTTGATGTCATCCTATAACTCTATGGTCTTCAGTCTTTAGAGTCTAATTCATTAAATCTGTTCTTGAGATGATCTCTAAATTCAGGTGAGATATGTTCAAGGTCATATTTTGGCTCTCTGGACTTGTTGCGTAAATATGATTAATAGTTGTATTAACTGGTCTTCCTTGTAGTTATATGGATATTACCCTATCATCCAACAGCCTTAGGATAGATCTTGAAATACTTGTTTTGATGATGAATGTGACGCCATTCCTCTTCTATTTATCATTCCCAGCACAGTAAATCATGTGATTGTCAGACGCAGTATCAGTCCATTTCAGCTCACAAATGCCTAGGATATCGATGTTTATGTATTCCATTTCATTTTTGACAACTTCCAATTTTCCTAGATTTTCATACTTCGTACATTCAAAGCTTCAATTTTTAATGGCTATTTCCAGCTATTTCTCATTTTGAGTTGTGCCCCATCAGCAAATGAAGTTACAGAAGGCTTTACTCCATTTGCGCCATCAGTCAACTCTACTTTGAGGAGGCAGCTCATCCCCAGTCGTATTTTGAGTACCTCC
Source organism: Chrysochloris asiatica (assembly GCF_000296735.1). NCBI lineage: Eukaryota > Metazoa > Chordata > Mammalia > Afrosoricida > Chrysochloridae > Chrysochloris > Chrysochloris asiatica. Next base: position 15,627,112 of record NW_006408527.1, read on the forward strand.
CAATCTGAGGAACTCATTTTTCTAGCACTCAATCTGACAATATTCTGATGTTCTTTATCATATTTCAATAGTCAATGTTCTGGTGTTGTTCGATACAGTTCCATCTCGCCTTCCTCGTTTGTCTTCATCTGGAAGCTAAGTTGAAATCTGTCCCACCGTGCATGACCCTGCTGGTATTTAAAACACCCATGGCATAACTTCCAGAATCACAGCAAAATGCAAGCCAGCACAGTACAACAAACTGACAGACGAGTAGTGAAGTTAAAAGATTATAAGACTGGAAACACAGTCAGTCACCTTGCTCCCTAGGGGAAAGGACCAAACTGAGACTGAGAAGTAGAGCACAGAAGAAAATGGAATCGTTTTTGCTCCTGAATCCAGCCAGGCTTAAAGATCCATCTTGGACTTTTCTATTTTAGATGCGTACATATGCCTTCCTTTTCATTTATCCAGAAAGTGAAATGTGGCTCCTGACAGCAAGAGTAAAGTTCACTTTGATTTGTAAGCACCAAAAGTGGAACCCAAGTTTGAGAGCCATGAAAATCAAGGTGCTTCTCTTTCATCTCACTTCAGATGATGTAGGTCTCTTGTTTCTATCACAGGAGCCTTGGCAATGCTGTGGGTTAAGCATTAAGACTGGAAGCAAAGCTTTTCAGTTTAAATCTAACAGCGACTCCACAGGAGAAAGAGGAAACTGTCTGCTTCCGTAAAGATTTACTGCCTCAGAAACCCTATGGAGCTGTTCTACTCTAGTCTATAGGGTTGTTGCTATGAGTTAGAATCGACTAGAAGGCAGCAGGTTTGGTTTCATTTGTTTCAGTCAAGGAGACTTGGGGGTGCACAGTTAAAGCACTTGGCTGCAAACCAAAAGGTAGGTGGTTTGAACATACCATCTCCATGGGAGAAAGATGTGACAATCTGCTTCTGTACAGATTTACAGTCTCTGTGGACCACTTCTACCATGTCCTGTAGGGTTGCGATGAGTCGGAACTGACCGGATAGCAGTGGGTTTGATTTGGTTTTGGTTTTGTTTTGGTCACTGTAGGTGAAGAGGCCAAAACCAGGCCCTTGTGATCATTCCTGCCTATATAACCAACACTAGGTCTTCAGGATGGTATCTTAGTGCCAACCCTTTCTGGAGGCATCCTTTCTCATTTTTGTGTCCAGTACCCAAGTGCAACTATGGACTTGATTATAATCTTATAACCTCAGGAGAATAAGACTTCTCAGAGTCCAACTACAAAAGAACTCCCCCAATTAGCCTCCCCCGACAAGCCTCCAGGATCTGGGATCACTGCAGCTCTCACTTCTTCCAGCCTTACCATTTGCACCGCCTTTTCCCTTCTACCAGACTCAGCTATTTAGTAGTTCTGGAACATACCTGCTGGTTTTCATCTCCTTTGATCCTGCTGGCCCCTTTAGGAGTCCCTCTCAATGTATTTTTCTCTTTCCCAACCTCAGTGACCTTCCTCACTGGACTATAATTAAGCTCCCTAAGAACTATAATCCCCAGTGACTACAATCAAGCCTGGCAGAGAGCAGGTCCTCAGCCAGTGTTTACTGAATGAACGGATCATGCCTCATTTCAGGGCAGACACCCACTGAACAGGAAACCAGTCCCAGGCTCCTATCTGTCCAGAATAACATGACCTGAGGGTTGTGACTCGAGAGACAGGTGGGACAAGTGGCTTGGGCTGTTGGATGGGGAGAGGGCCTCACCATGTCTCCCATGTGTGGCTGGAACTCGAACTTCATAGGTGGGCAGAAGACATTGTTGTACATTTCCATGAGGCGCTGCTTGTCACTGGTGGCATCCAGGTTTTCTACTGCATTCTCGATGGCATCCAGGCCCTCATGCTTTGACTGCTCCAGATTCAACTCAGCGGAGAGGAAGGTGCGCAGGGCTCGGTTCAGGCTAGCGTGATAGCCTAGGTCACAACACTGCTGTGGGAGGGAAAAGGCACATGAGTAGACCATGGACAGCCCTAAGATTTGGCAGAAAAGGAGAGTGGCACTCAGGGGAGATGTGGCCACAGCAATGAGACCAGCTGGGCAGTGGGAAGACGGCAGACACTCTGACTTCCATGACTGGGGCGAGATTTCTCAGTTCTTGACTCCCAACAGCTCATCACTGCAGAAGACTGTGTGTGTGGTGGTTACAATGAAGAGGGTTTATAAGGATGTTATGACATTATCCAGCTATGTGTTGTATCATGCATGCTATTTGGTAAACATGAGAAGAGTTGAAGGTCAAAGAGAATACTCTTCTATTTTTGTTTTTTACTGGGGATGCCATTACAACAAAATTTGAATGAAAAAATGTTGCCTACCAGTCCTTGAGGATTTACTGTGGTTCAAAAACTATATATACACCAACCAAATCAGGCCATTTCAGCACTCAGGAATCAGCAATCAGGAGTGTTTTAGGAGTAGTTAATTGACCCACATTTACTTAGAAACTCTGGGTGGGTGAAGAAGAGACTGGGGAGGGAGGGGCGATAGTAACTCTCTGTCACTTATTACATCCACAAACTCTCAACACTCGGGAACAGACCTTAGCTACAGACGAGGATTTTTATACTATAGTCCTTGCCCTACAGAAATAGCATAGATAGGACCAAAAACAGCTCAAAATGGAAGTCTTAATGGGAAAATTCAGATCATGCACAGAAATTGTTGTGTGTTTTTTTTTAAATCAAAATGTTTTTTTAAAAAAAAAAATGGTATAATAAAAGAGGCAAGCACTGGACAAGTGGTCCAGAAAACCTTGGAAAAGACACCTCCCCCATCCCTGAGCCCATTTCCTCAACAGTACAATGAACAAATATGACCAAGTTCATGGTGTTCACGCTGTGTATCAGAGCTCTAAGATGCTGGGTCACTGTTTCAGGGCGACCCTGGGGAAGGGGGTAACAAGACAGCCCAACTACTGGGCCTGGGCTCCTCCTACCTCTGCTTCCATCAAACCAGCTTTGCTGGGGGGTTTTTTTTTCCTGTTCCGTATATCATAATTTTATCTATGGTCTGGCTTGAAGAAAGAGTTCTGCTAGAGAATAAATCTGGAAACACTTTGACTAAATATAATGCCCAAGATCTTCAGAAGCGACTTTTCCTTTCCCTCCAGAAGGACTGCAGATTCAAATTCCTAGGACTTCTATTATATTCTCTATTGCTCATGCAGATTTGAGGTCCAGAACCTGAGAAGAAACGTTAGAGAAGCATACATAGATAAAGACCATCGGTCGGAATGCCATTTCATTCCATAAGCAGACATCAAATTAAGCCCCCATGCTTTCCTTATCATGATCACATTGGGAGCAGCCGCTAGTGGAGATAAAAAAAGCATGTGATAAGCCTTCCCAGAATCTGACAAGATGCTCAGCAATGGAGTGCCTGTCAGGCTGAGCTTTGGGTTCAGTGCCAACAGGCCCTGGCAGGTGCCTGACTGCAGCAGAAGAACAGCAGTTACAGCTTAACTACAGGCAGTGGATAGAAAGGCATTAAATTCAGTTGAGAGGGAAAAGCAAATGGAAGTTAGACAAAAGCGGCTGATTGGGATGCTGCACGTGCAGGGACCCTTCCTCCTCTGGGAGATGCTGCTGGGCTAGCCAGACTGCCCTTGAACCTGTAAACCTCCAGCCCTAGCTCTCTGTAGACCAGATGATTAACTGTATACCTTTCAGTCTAATGACCAGAAGTAAGGATGCTGCTAAACCAGCATGCATACATACTAGGGGAGGGGAGGGCAGTTCTCTAAGGCAGGAATGAATTAGGGCGAGTCAGTGTGCCCTTCATAAACGTTTACATGCTTTTGGTAACCCACCTTTCCTCTAATTCTAACTAAGCCTACCCTGATTCATAGTCCCATTGTCTTATACCAGTGCTCACTGCTTAAGATCTTAAAATGCGGTGTTTAATTACGTCAGCCTCCTGCTGAAGAACCAACAATAGCTCTCGTTTTTTTTTGTTTTTTTTTTGAAGGGAATGTCCATCCTCCTTGTTTGGCAATTTAAAATTGCCTTTAACTTGTTAGATGTGCTTACTACACACCAAGGAGCTCTGGTAGCATAGTAGTTACAAGTCAGGCTGCTAATCTCATGGTCTGCAGTTCGAATCTACCAGTGGTTTCTCAGGAGAAAGATGAGGCTTTCTGCTATGAGTCAGAACTGACTCCACAGCACACTATCACCACCACCAACTATATACCAAGCAGTGCTAAGTACTTTACATACAATCTTCATTTTAATTCTCATAGCAAATCCTATGAGGTTAATAGTATCTTAATTTTCTAGACTAAGAAGTAAAGGCTCAGTGAAGTTAAAGAACTTGAGCAAGGTCAAAGCACTAGAACAAACTGATCTGTTTCCAACCTATCCATCCAACGGTTAGCTCTATCCTCTTCAGACTTGTCTGTTCTAATCCAATGACACTCTCTGTTTACGAAGAATATTGAAAAAGTAAGAGCCTGACATCAGCTGTGTGACCTTGAGCAAACTACTTAACCTCTCAGAGTTTCAAATGAGGATCACATCAGCCTCCTAGGTGGTTGTGCCAGTAAATATGGGCAATGTATTTGCATATCTCAGGCACCATGTAGAGACACCAATTGCTACAATATTCTCAAATCCACTGAACTCTACCTAGCAGCCTTCCTTCCTGATGTGTTTTCCACTCTCTTCAGCTGTTGGAATTGGACCTAATCTTCAGTATCAAAGTCAAATTCCCAGTCTCTGGGAAGCCAGCCAGCCAGCCCTGTGGCCTTGGCCTATGCTTAGAACTACATTTGTCTGTAGCTCTCATGTGGCATCAAATATGCCCCCTCATTTTGGGCTTTCTGTTTCCAATCACTTGACCAAAATAGATGTCTTGTAAGAGGGCATGGCCAGTGTCATTTTCTTTGTGTCCCTCACCATGATTCAATAAACATCAGTTGATTGATTAATCCCAGGATTAATAATTTATAAGTTCCAACCCCTCAAAAAACAACACCAACCCACACCAAACTCAATCCAATGCTGTCACGCTGATTCCAGCTCAGAGCAACCCTAATAGGGCAGAGGAGAACTGCCTTACAGAGTTTCCAAGGCTGTCATTGTTACAGAAGGGTCCTGGTGCGGCAACGGTTCAAACCCACCAGCCACTTCTTGGAAATCCTATACAGGATCACTAAGTTGGAACCAACTCCACAGCACTTCACAACTATAAACAAGAATCTTTATAGAAGCAGACTATCACATCTTTCTCCTATAAAGTGGCCAGTGGGTTCAAACCTCTAACCTCTTGGTTAGCCACCAAGTGCTTAACCAATGTATCACTAGGGCTCCTCTTGGAATAAAACACATGGGCTGAATACTCATCTAAGTCAAGTGGGTGAAGAATGTGACCAAGTGATGTCTTCTATTTTGCTCACTCTGTATGGGCTGAGGAAGGCAGGAAGCTTTCTTCAGGCTGGTCCACTGTCTCGATTTAAGTGACTTTCTTATAGCCTGACTGTGTCAAAGAGGAGGAGGGGTCTAACTTGTGACCATGCCCTCTGCATCATCAACAGCCCCAGCCAAGCAGGAAGGTTGTGAATTGGTTTTCCAGGGATGGCTATAGTCCAATGACTGTAGGAAAAACTGTCAGAATCTGAGCCTTCACCAAAGCAGCAATTTCTAGCAAGGTTGGGGAAATGGGATTTGAACATTTTAACCTTGTTCCCAGGAGAATCCCAGGGAGTAGAGGCAGCAATGATGTTGCCCGGAATGGTGACAAAGCATGCTTTCCATGGCTTCTGATGAGTCCTCTGGCCATGTTGGGTTCCTTTGGCCATTTTTGGGTTATATAAATGTTTGATGAAAACCGTCTCGCGGGAAATCAAATTTTTATAAGAATTTAATGACAGCCCATCCAGATATCTGATGAGCTGAGCTGATAGCTCATTAACCCTTTACCAGCTAACTTCCTCACTCAGAGGCTCTATAGAGGAGCCCTAGAAAGGAAAAATGGGTGTCTCCTAAGACCCACTTCAAGTTCACTCAGAAGAGAAAATCACTGCTCTTAGTAAAATTTCCTGTTGAGAATGCTAAGCTCTCTGGTGCCTGACTTGGGAGCACACAACCTCCCCAACTTTTTGTCTATAGACACAGGACTCACAACGCTCAGCTATGCGTGAGGACAATGCACTGTTCTTCATTCATCCATCTGTTCCTGGGTTGAGAGAGCCACGGGAGTACGGGGGAGGAAAATTACATTCCAATGACGCTCCAGTTCTTAGACGCTATCAAGTGAGCTCAGAATGTCTTTTTGGCCCGAAGTCAAAGTTTTTCTGGCATGTGGCGAATGCCTCACATGGATTCCTATAGTCCGACTTTAAATCTTATTCTATGCTATAAAAAGAAATCAGAGGCTAGAATGTGAGTCCAAGTATTGAGAAAAACACCAAAATCAACTTCTTTTCACTTATCCTCAATGTCTTAAGCACACGCTAAGCTGCCACACCCCTAGGAAGGAGGCTGAAGGGTACAGAGAACACAGATGGCAATGGACTGGAACAAGATTCATTCCATGGCTTAAAGCAAGTTCTGGGGACTGTCAAGATGAGAATGCCAAAATACCCAGCCTCCCCACTCACACCTGCTCAAAAGCATTGGTTCATCACCAAAATGCTTTGTTATTTGTACTTTTTATTGCACAGGCCACAGTAAAAAATAACAAACATGGATAAAATCAACAATATCGGTGGAGGTTAAAAATATGCTAAGCAAAAAAGGGAAGAATCAAAAAATATATATAAGCTGTATAATCCCATCCTTGGGGAGTTCCACAGGCGCTGCAGGTTAATGTGCTGGACTGCAAAGTTGGTTTGACCAGCAAGGTCGGTGGTTCAAGTTCACCAGCTGCTCCTTGGAAACCCTATACGGGGTCGCTGTGGGTTGGAACTGACTTGACAGTTAGCAAGAACAACAACAACAACAGCAGCAGGCAAAAACTAGTTTATGGTGAAAGAGATCAGAGCAGTGGGGTATGGGGATAGATCAACTAGGGAGAGGCAAGAGGAAGCTTCTAAGGTGATGAAAATATTCTACATAGCGATAAGAGATATAGCTTGTATCCCACTGCCTTCAAGTCGATTCTGACTCATAGCGACCCTACAAGACAGTGCTTATAGGACCCTTAATAAAATATCCTATTGAGAATGTTAAGCTCCCTCATGTCTGACTTGGGCGCACACGACCTCCCCAACTTTTTATCCACAGACACAGCACTCACAATTCTCAGCGATGCGTGCGTCCTAGAAGTAGATGTGCTCCATAGGGTTTCCAGGGTTGGAAATCTTTAAAGAAGCAGGCAGTCCTCATCTTTTTACCCCAAAGGAGCAACCCAATGCTTAACCCACTGTGCCACCAGGGCACCTCATTGGTTACAAGGGGTATGAATTTGTTCAAACCCTTCAATCAGCCACCCAAGTTCAGTCACTATATGTAAACTATACTTCAATTAAAAAAAAAAAAAAAAAAGGCACAAAAAAATACAAACTTGTCTTAAGGAATCTCCTCTTCCTTTTTCTATCCTTCCGTCTTTCAATAACAACACTCAATGACTAGCCATGTATTGAAAACGTTGTTGTTAATTGCTGCCAAGTTGGTTCTGACTCACAGCACCCTGTATAGAGTTTCTGAGGAGCAGCTGGTGGGTTTGAACTGCCAACCTTGTGGTTCACAGTTGTACAGAAGGCTTGGTTCCTACCCTCATGGAGCTCACAGAGGAGATTAAAAGACAGCTTCTTCCTTTGTTCTTGCTGTTGTTACGTGACATCCAGTTGGTTCCAGCTCACAGAGACTGTACAGTGTTTTCAAGAAGCTGATGGATTTGAACTGCCAACCTTATGGTCTGCAGTACAGTGTTTATCCTACACCTCCACACCAGGACTCCTCGGTCCTTAATGACTCTCAAACTTTTTGGACTCTCAACTCACAGTATAAAATACATCTTCTATTGCAACATACACAAATGTGCACATATACAAACCTAAGATAACAGTTTCAAACACTTAACCTTACTAGTTTGATGCACCCTGATCTAATCTATTCTGGAGCTGTGTGTTAGCATTGGGCTGCTAAAGTCAGCAGTTCAAACCTACCATTCGCTCCACAGTAGAAAAGAAGACAATGTCTATTCCCGTAAAGATTACAATCTCGGAAACCCTACGTAAGGTTCTGATGAGTCAGAATTTACTTGGTGGCTGTGGGTTTGGTTTGTTAAAAATCAGGTCAAAACCCTTAAAAGTGATTTCACGACTTCCCTGATGAGTCATGAGCTACAGTTTGAGAAACACCCTTTCATCACCTCCTGTGTTTATCTGTGGCACTGTAGTTAGTTGGCCCAGTTACATGGAAATTATCTGTCTACAAGTCTGTGACCACCTCCAGGACCAACAAGATTTTATTCCTTTTCGTACCCATAGCAAAGAGCACAGCGCCAGGTACAAACTCCCACCACAAATATATATTCACTAAACATGTATAGCTGGACCAATAAACAACATTCTTATCAACAGAGAAAGGATTGAAGTTATCAAGGACTTCATTCTTCTTGGATCAACTATCAACACTCATGGAAGCAGCAGTCAAGAAATCAAACGACGTATTGCATTAGGCAAATCTGCTGCACAAGACCTTTTTAAAGTGTTGAAGAGCAAAGACGTCAGCTTGAGGACTAAGGTGCTCCTGACCCAAGCCATGGTATTTTCAATAACCTCATATGCATGTGAAAGCTGGACAGTGAATAAGGAAGACCATAGAATTGATGCCTTTGAGTTATGGTGATGGAGGAGAATATTTTAAGTGCCATGGGCTGCAAAAAGAACCAATACATCTGTTATGGAAGAAGTGCAGGCAGAGTGCTCCTTGGAGGCCAAGATGGCCAAATTTTGTCTCTCATACTTTGGACATAGTGTCAGGAGGGACCAGTCGCTAAAGAGGGATATCATGTTTGGTAAGATGGAGGGTCAGAGAAAAAGAGGAAGACCCCCAACGAGATGGATTGGCCAAGCGGCAGCATCAATGGACTCAAGCGTGGCAACAATAGGGAGGTTGGCCCAGGATCGGGCAGTGCTTCGTGCTGCTCTGCATAAGGTCGCTCGCTATGAGTTGGTGCTGACTCGATGGCACCTAACAACAACAACAAACATGTATAGAGCAGGATAATGTTATTAGCTTTTTGTTGCTGTTGGTTAAGGTAGCAACTAGTTAGCCTAGGGGGGAAAACAAACAAACAAACAACAGAATAAAATAAGAGACTACAAAAACACAACAGTAAGGAAATAAGAGCAACTTTACTACCCCTGGCCTGGAATGATACCAAGCTGGACTTCTCCCCAGAAATCTAGACCCTGGCTGAGCACTGAGAAAACTGACATGTTTCTTTTATGATATTTCATACCTCAACTGGGGAAATTAGCTTTGTAACATACTTAACAACAACTTCAATGATTAGAATAAGATATAAAATAGCTTGCTTCTCAGACAGGTTTTAAAACACCTTCTCACATCCTGATGAAATGCAACCGAAAGGTTGCAGGACTGGTGATCTACTTCCAAAAACCCAGCCAATAAAAAAACTCTATGAAGCACAGTTCTACTATGACATGACTGATTTTGTCAGGAGTTGGAGTTAACGTGACAGCAACTAGTGTGGTTTATTGTTTGGGGCTCCCACCTGACAGAGGGTCTGAGGAGGACAACGGCTATGGATTGATCAGCAGCAGACCTTTTCTTATGAGGTCAGCATTTTTGGTGAAAGGGGTGGGAAAATGCCTCAGGAGGGACAAACCAGTAGGAGAGGTGTGGCAGACTAGAGAGTCTGGACGTGAGAGACATAGTAGAAATTGAGCAAAAGAAAGAACTGATTCTCTTCCTCCTGCTGAGAATAGGTTACTCTCCCAACACTGAGGAACTGTTCCCCTGAGGAGGCAGCAAGGATCCTGTTTAGGGGTTTGACCTTCATTGAAGGACAATGTTCAGATTGG
>NW_006408527.1:15637220-15640368 GCF_000296735.1 Chrysochloris asiatica
TTACTCTCCCAACACTGAGGAACTGTTCCCCTGAGGAGGCAGCAAGGATCCTGTTTAGGGGTTTGACCTTCATTGAAGGACAATGTTCAGATTGGCATCAACAACACAAAGAACAAAGAGGTACCTGAACAGGAATCAGGGCTCCATGTACCCAGGGAGACAATGACACCCAGAGTATTAAAAGCCTGAAACCTACTGCAGCAAAACTCCCTTGGTGAAGACAGGATTCTATCTTAGAAAAATTCCTTAAGAAACTGGATTTAAGTACTAATTCTTTAGTATGCTGAGGGGAGGTGTAGCAGGAAAATAGTTAAGTGTTATCCCCAGGTGACCCCCAGGTGACTTAGCTGTGAATCTTAGACCAGAATTCAGAAGCTCACATGATGTGAACGTGTGGCAGGTTTGCTTGAGGAGGAACCAAAGTAGACAAGCTTGCAAGGTCTACCCACTGCAGACTGGGAGATCAATGCTAGTTCCAGGGCCCTGACTTTGATGGTTGGCAGGGGAAGTGAGAAAGGGTGTACTTAAGTACCTTCAATCAGGACTGCCTTAGAAACTGGACCACACTGGAGCCTACTATCAATGAGAGGTTCACAAGACTCAACTTTAAGGTTTGGGGAAGCAGCAAGAGAAAAGGGTCAGGGCCAATCCAAAGGACCAAAGACAAAGGGCTTATCCTTTATGGCATGTTGTTAATAGAGTAGATTCTATGTGTGCAGAGAAGACCTGTGCTTCTAAGGTTTTCAGCGGCTGTTTTTTAGGAAGCAGATCACCAAGCTACCTTGAAGCATCTCTACTGTTGTTGTTAAGTGCTGTGAAGTCAGTTCTGACTCACAATGACCCTGATTAGGATTTCTGAGGAGCAGCTGGTGAGTTTAAACTGCTGACCTTGCCATTCAAACTGACGTTGCGGTTTACTGCTTATCCTACAGCGCCACACCAGAACTCCAAGGCATTTCTGGGTGGGCTCAAACCTCAACCTTTTGGCTAGTATTCAAGTGCTTGTGGCTGCCCCATGCAAAACACGTACCTACTAACATGTTCTTTCCCAATCACCTTTGCATCCATCACATATCAAAAAGAATGGGCAACTAGAAACCCTCTTGATTAGGATTCTAGTGTGTGGTGATAACCCTCTGGATCCCTAGAAATCATATCTACAAAAACAGAGATCATAATATTTATCCATAAGGGTAACTTTACAATCAAAAGAGAGGATACTGAGAAACATTCAGTGCTATGTAATTATAGCAGCCTCATGTTTTGGCTCTTGCACACTAACTTCTATAAAGTATAAGCAGCTGATCTAAGGAATATGGAAAAACAGTGTTTATGATCAATCAAACATAGGTGCACATTTTGTCTCTGCCACTCTCAGAATGCCAGTCTGTGAAAACAGAGATAATCAGGCTTTCTCCCAGGGCAGTAGTGAGGATTAAATGAGATCATGTGTGAAACGTTTCGCCTGGTACCTAATGAATCCCCTGATGAAAGGTGGCTGTCATCTTCAGAACTATACCCCAAAATTCCCCGAGACCCCTGAGTAACAGAATTGGGGCATAGCTGACCATAGTTCTAGCAGGTTCGAACAGGTGGGTTCTTGGTTTCAAGTACTTACATCAATAAGGTCAGAGAGATCGTGGATGTAGTACTTGAACACAGATGCGTTGGTTGCCTCCAAAGCCAGCAAGTACTCATTCCGGGCTTTAATGGCCTTCAGCTTATTCTCCGTGTACTTGGCTTGGCGCTGAAAAGGAAACAGAAGCTCAATTTTACCTTTTTTTTTTTTTTTTTTTAAGAGGTGATTGTTCTCTGAAAGATGAAAGTACGGTACATTCGAGAACCACAATTATGTTACTATTCCCAATGCGTCTGCCTGAAATTGGGTTCTAATTCTGTTTAATGAGATTCAAGGGCATAATGTAGATCAATGCAGGAAAGGCTAATGAGGCGCCCTATGCCAGATACGTGCCCCACTTTGGTTTTACCTGCAATGCCAGTTCTATCCTGACATTCTCTGCCACCTGAAAGAGGTGCCACTACCCCCATCCCTGCACACATGACATCTCAATCCAAACTCTCTGCCTACAGGCCCCCAGGCAATAGAATATTTAGCTCGATTTATCAAATGAGTTGAGAAAAGATAACTATTGGTTCTTGTTTATCTTCTAGAGATTAAAAACTTGGGAGCTTATATCCCTCAGTTCTTCCAATAAGAAAAGTTTCTTCCAGGGTGTATAGCAAGAACTTACTTGTGGTCATTATGCAATAAAGGAAGACGGAGCCCCCTTGTTCTGCTCTTCAGGGCACCTACTAGGACATTCCTATCAAAACTACTCCCCAAAGCATTCCTCCATAACCCTGCAGCTGTCAGAGCAAACCCACCTTCTCCTTCATCTTCTCAATTTTCTTCACTGAGCTCCTCCGGACATGCTTTTCCTCGATGCGAACGTTAGATGAGGAGTCAGGGGAGCGTGGAGTCTGCCGGTCCTCCTGCTTTACCGATTTGCCAATTTGCTTTTCCTCTTGCTTCTCAGCTTCCTTTAGCTTGCTCTGAGCACTAATGCTGTCGGCATTGTACATGTGATACGTCTTCATGACCTGCAAGACACCCCACCCCCAACCCCAGAGGTCAAGCAAAGGGGTCAACACTCTGCTTCACAGAATAAGTCAGAACTCTCCCCCGGAAGCAATATCCTCAGACCCTTAAGGGGGAAATTCAGGATTGTTTGATTCAGTAAACATTATCTATTAGACCATGCCAAGGCACAGGGGAGCAGTATTTGAACTGAGCCAACAAGTCTTACTATTAAAAGGACTCTGTGCCCGCAATGTATTATTTATTTTTATTTCTTATAATTTGTAAAGCATTACTCTTTTATATTGGGCAAGTGTTTTCTAGTGCTTAGTTGCATCACAGTGTTTAGTGGATAAGAAACAACACTGCTCTCAGAATGCGAGGGCCAGGTTAGGAACCCTACAGAGGGCAGCACAGTGGAATAGCCTATCTATTTTGTCCCTTTAGAAAATGGGGGAAAGGAAAAGGTTTCAAAAATACTTTATACTGGTCTGGCATTCTGGGGAGTTGTCTGAGCTGCTTTGTCCAGATATCAAATGCCATCTCCCCACTAGAACCACAGCAACACTA
>NW_006408527.1:15640658-15643505 GCF_000296735.1 Chrysochloris asiatica
GAGCCTTGAGCCAGGTATCACAATGCAGGTTTTTCATTTGTTTTATCCTTGTAGCCATCCTGTGTTCTAGATGATGATCCTATGAACACTGTAAACCCTCACAGTGATTCTGATAAGAGCCTGGAAGAAACACAATCCACATTAACTGCAGCTGGAGTTACCACAGGAAGGATGGAGAGGTGCAATTTTCTAATTCTCCATCATAGCAAACTGTCTAGGATAGGGGTGGTGAACGTTGGGCCCATAGGCCATATAAAGCCCTGGAAATCATTTGGTCTGGCCCTGTCAAGGCAATCAGAGTTCCACCCATCGCATCGTTTTTGTTAAGTGCCATTAAGTCAGTTCTGACTCATAGCGACCCTGTAGAGGGTTTCCAAGGAGCAGCTGGTGAGCTTGAAGCACCGACCTTGCAGTTCAAACGGCTTTGCAGTGTGGCACATTAACCTACAGCGCCACACCAATTATTAAGTTGATAATTCTATATGGCCCACGAATGATGTTACAAATTTTGACAGAAAAACGGTTCCCCACCCCTGGTCTAGGAGTCCAGATCTTTCTGTTTATGAGGTGGCTGAGACACCTGAACTAAGTGTGTCAATTCTTCCTAAACTACTTCCAGCTGTGTGGTGCCTGCTCTCCCCTGCTGAGTGCTCTGTTTCCACACATGGAGCCTCTAACTTCTATCTGGAAACGAAAATATGCTTGATAACAAGCCAAGCAGTCTGAAGTCCAAGAATGCTGAAACCATGATGCCAGGATATGTTTTGAGAGGGAACATTAGAGAGCATAGGAATTGGGGGACAGGGGATTTGGGGGTGGGAGGGGGATTCTGAATAGAATAAAGCCAGTGAAATAATAATAATCCCAACCACTTCCTCAGTATGTGCCAAGTGCTTTATGAATGCCACCTCATTTAATACTCACAGCAACTCTATGACATGCTACGATTTCTACTTTTAAAGATGTGGAAACTAAGGCTCAAAGAGATTGTCTCACCAAATGCTATACTACTAGAAAATCACAAAATCCAGATTCAAACCAGGTCTGTCAGACTCCAAGTGCACACTTTTAGCCACTAAACAGCAGCGTCTCTCCTCTGCATTGGTTTGTTGTTGTTGTTGTTGTTAAGTGCCGTCGAGTCGGTTCCGACCCATAGCGACCTTGTACAGGGTTTCCAAGGGTGTTTAGAGCTGGATAAATTGGAAGAAGCGGTTATAATAATTAAACATCTAGAAAGCGTGTATGGTCTATCCAAGCATGTCTTGTTCATACTGGGTATCTGAAGGATGTACCGTAAGAATGCCTCCTTATAAAAGGCTACCTCAAGAGTTTGACAAATATCTTAGTTTCCCTTAATAATTCATTATTGGCATGACACTGGATGATTCATAATAGCCAACGGTCTACTCAGGACAACAGTATAGGTGCTCAGAAACCCAAAACACAAATGTTCACTGACTAAGGGTCTGAAGCAAAGACACTTTAGATTTAAGTCTGCTGAGAGTATCATGAAAAGAGAAAATCTTCACTTATGGGTTTGAGTTAAAACAGTGGTTCTGAACTAGGAGCTACTTCGGCCCTTAGGGGATATTAGGCAAGGTCCAGAGGCATTTTGAGTTGTCACAACTTGTATCTAATGGGCAGAGGATAAGGATGCTGTTAAATATCCCACTATGCACAGGGCAGTCATGACAGCAAAGGATTATCCAGATCAAAATGTCAGTATTGCGAAGGTTGAAAAATTCTGAGTTGGAGAGACTGTGGGAATACTAATCATTTAGGATAATCTGGAGATGCAAGAAGGAATCAAGAATATTGGGATACTGAGAAAAACCAAAGCACATTAGGGTCCAAATTAGGCCCATTTTAGATGAACCTGATATCACTACCCATAAGCGTAAGATCTACTCTGCTTATACTGTGTACAGGAGAAGTGGTATTTAACAACTGATGGCATTAAAAAAACCTTCTCTGAGTAATTCCCAAGATCTTCTGGGTCTCAAAGACACAGCTATTATCCTGGCTGGAAAAGGTAGAAGAGCTTTTTAGTATCTTTTCACCTGATAGGAAACATCGGACCAAGGGATTCAAAAGTCTGAGTGAATAGTTATCAAATGAGTAATAAAGTGATTTTCTGTTTCATGATGAGCATAAGAAGTAAAGAGGAAACATGCGATTAACCAAAAAAAAAAAAAAAAAAAACTCAAAAAGCTCAAAAACAAGCAGTGCTTAACAGGACATCAAACCAAATCATAAAAATCAGCAATTTATATTGCTGCATTTCCTACAGAACTTAAAGCATGCTCTTGTTAAAAGAGAATAAGACATTCCTCAGTGTAAGAAACTGTAAGTTTCTAAGGAAGGGCAAACACCACTTCTTCTTTTCATGTGTTTCCTCCTCCACAGTTGGGAAACCTGTCATGTGGTTTACAGCTAGGGCATCAAGAAAGCCCTGATGTGGCCCCATAAGATAAGCATTGGGCTGCTAACCAAAAGGTTGGCAGTTCATACCTAACAAGCCGCTCCTTGGAAACAGGGTCGCTATGAGTCAGAACAGACACAATAACACTTAACAACAATATATACATACATATTGACACACACACACAAACACACACACACACGGAGTCCTGGTGTGGCGCTGTGGGTTAATGCATCAGACTGCAAAGTTGTTTTAACTACAAAGTCGGTGGTTCAAGCTCACAGGGTCACTATGGCTCGGAATCGATTCAACAGCACTTAACAACAACATATAGATAGATAGATAGATAGATAGATAGATAGATAGATAGATAGATAGATAGAGATAGAGAGAGAGAGAGTCAGATAGATAGATAGATAGAGAGA
>NW_006408527.1:15643605-15664749 GCF_000296735.1 Chrysochloris asiatica
TGGGTTAATGCGCTGGATTGAAAAGTCAGTTTGAACCACAAGGTCGCAGGTTCGAACTCACCAGCCGCTCCTCGAAAACCCTATACAGGGTTGCTACGGGTCGGAACTGACTCGATGGCACTCAACAACAACAAGCAGGTGAGCTTGAACCACCGACCTTGCAGTTCAAATGGCTTTGCAGTCTTGTGCATTAACACACAGCGCCACACCAGGACTCCATATATATGTTGTTTTATAAATATATATACACACACACAGACATATAGACGTGTATATGTGTGTATGTATGTACGTGTGTATTCACTCATCCATCAGTTTGTTGTACTTTGGTGGCTTATGGGATGGTGTGATGCTGGAAGCTATGACATTAGTCCTTTAATTATCAGCAGGGTCACCCATGGTGGACAGGTTTAAGCTGAGGTTCCAGACTAAGACAGACTAGGAAGGGGAGGCAGACTACTACTGAATGGTTAGCCACTGAAAACCTTATGAGAAATAGTAGATCATTGTCAGATATAGTACCAAAAGGTGAAAAACATTATGAATGCGCCAGATGAGGCCCTTAGGCTGGAAAACACTCAAAATAACGCCTCCTCAAAGTAGAGTTGAGCGTAATGATGCAAAAGGAATAAAGCTTTTAAAATCTTCATTTGCTGATAATGCACAACTCAAAATGAGGCGAAATACATTCAAACATCCATTAATGATCGAGACATGGACTCCACTAAATATGAATCTAAGAAAATTGGAAGTTGTCAAAATCAAAATGGAATGTATAAATAGTAATATCCTAAGCATTAGTGAGCTGAAATGGACTGGTATTGGCCATTTTTGAACTGGACAATCATATAGTTTACTATACAGAGTCATTGTACCAAAAAGAAATGGTCGATGTTCAATTATTCCAAGAATCAGCATAAGATCAAGAGCCAATAGTACCGAAGGAAGAAATCCAAGTTGCTCTGAAGGCATTGGCAAAGAACATGGTTCCCAGAATCGATGGAATACAAATTGAAATCTGTCAACAAACTGATGCAGAACTTGAGATATTCACTCATCTATGCCAAGAAATTTGGAAGACAGCTACCTGGCCAACTGACTGGAAGAGATCTGTATTCGTGCCCATTCCAAAGAAAGGTGACCCAACGTAATGCAGAAATCATGGGACAATATCATTAATACAGCACTCAAGTAAAATTTTTCTAGAGATAAAACACAAACGGCTGCAACCATACATTGGCAGAGAAGTTTCAGGGGTTCAAGCCGGATTCAGAAGAGGACATGGAATGAGAGATATCATTGCTGATATCAGATGGATCTTGGATGAAAGCAGAGAATACCAGAAAGATGTTTACCTGTGCTTTACTGACTACGCAAAAGCTTTTGGTTGTGTGGATCATGACAAGCTATGGACATCATTGCAGAGAATGAGTATTCCAAAACACTTAATTGTGCTCATAAGGAACATGCACATAGTCCAAGAGGCAATTATTTGTGTAGAACAAGGGGACAATGAATGTTGTAAAATCAGGAAAGGTATGCTCTAGGGTTGTATTCTTTCACCATACTTATTCAATCTGTATACAGAGCACATAATCTCAAGATGCATTGTGTCAAGAAGAAGGTGGCATCAGAATTGGAGATTCATTAACAACCTGCAATATGCAGATGATACGACTTTGTTTGCTGAAAGTAAAGAGGACTTAAAATAGTTATTGATGAATTGGTATGGATTGCATCTCAATGTAAAGAAAACAAAAATCCTCACAACTGGACCAAAAAATAGCATCATGATAAATGGAGAAAAGATTGAAGTTGTCAAAGACTTCATTTTCCACAATGAAAACTCATGGAAGCAGCAGTCAAGAAATCAATCGATGTATTGCATCAGGCAAACCTGCTTCACAAGATCTCCTTATAATGTTCAAGAGCATACATGTCAGTTTGAGGATTAAGGTACACCTGACTCAAGCAAAGTATTTTCAATTGCCTTGTATGCATATGATAGTTAGATAATGAATAAGGCAGACCATAGAAGAATTGATGTATTTGTATTGTTGTGTTAGAAAAGAATATTGAATGTACCATGGACTTCCAAAAAAAATAAACAAATCTATGTTGGAAAGTACAACCAGAATGCTCCTTAGAAACCAGGATGATGAGACTTTGTATCTCGTACTTTCTACATGGTGTCAGGAAGGGCCAGTCCTTGGAGAAAGACATCATGCTTGCCAAAGTAGAGGGTCAGCAATAAAGAAGAAGACCCCTCATGAGATGGATTGACACAGTGGCAGCAGCAATGGCCTCAAACCAATGTGAGGACAGCAAAGGACTGGGCAGTGTTTCATTGTTTTGTGCACAGGGTTGCTATGGTGTGGCGCTGTGGGATAAAGCACTAGATTGCAAGGTCAATGTGAACCACAGGTCAGTGGTTCAAATACTCCCAAAGAGATAAATGAGAAATGAAAAGCTACTATATCATGAAACAAGAGCAATATATTACAAAAAAGGAACACTCAAGAGAAGAGTAAGAGAGTCCTTGGTAAATAACACTCAATTCAAGTATCACTTCAAGAATCCTGAATTCAGTGTCCCTCCTCTGTGCATACATAAAAAGAATTCGTATCACTTCATATTTACATCGATGCTTTACTGTATTTTATGCAAATATTGCATGCCTGCCTTCTATATTTGTTTGCCAAGTATTTTCATAAGCGCTATGCTAATTTTTTTATATGTTGCTTTTTAAAAATAGCATAATATGCTTAAGAAAGCCTGGGGGGAAGGGTAGAGAGGCTGGTAAGCAGACAGAAAAGACTAGTGTTAGCTGAGTAATTATACAAGAATTGTCAACTCTCCGTATTAAAACTAAATGCTTGGAGTTGAGGAACATTTCTTATTCCTGTATCCCTAATGTCTCATACCAGGGACAAACAGAAAAGCAGAATTGCAGGACTAGAAATTACCACTGTTTCAAGAAAACAGGTGCTAAATACCAATCTGAAGTGGCCCCTTAGCAGACAGCTGCTGTACTAAGTCAGGGGACACAGGAGTATGTTCAGGGGGAGTACAAAAGCCTATCACCACCTGCCTGTCAGTTTGCTGTGCTGTAGTGGCTTATGCACTGCCGGTGATGTTGGAAGCTCTGCCATTGATATTTAAAATATCAGCAGGATCATGTTTCAGGTTCCAGATTAAGACAGGCTAGGAAGAAAGGCCTGGTGATCTAACTTTTACAAATCAGCCAGTGGAAACCCTATGGATCATGACAGAACATGGTCTGACTCACTTGTGTTGGATACATCATCAGGAAGGATCAATCACTGAAGGAAAAATAATGTTTGATTAAGGCTGGAGAGGGTAAGGGAAACCCTAAAGGACCTGGATTGGCTCAACATGTGTAACAATGGACTTGAACATGCTGGTCATTGTGAGGGTACCACAGGACTGGGCAGCATTTTGGTCTGTTGTATATAGGCTGCCACCAGTCAGACTTGACTCAGCAACAGCTACGAACGTATGTATGAATATGTATGTCTGTACGTGTATCCATGTATCTGTCTGCCTATGAAAGCATGACACCTATGGGGCAACAACAATCCTAGACTGCCTCAACATCTTTCTCTTTCAATTCTAGAACTTCTGGACTCTTCATACTCAACCAATTCATTTGATTTCAGCCCCTCTATGTGTACTCCTTCCAGCAGCTGATGGGCTATTTTACATATAGTCTCTGAGCACAACTAAGGCAGAGACTTTCCGAGCTCTCTTTCATCCAGTCATTCCTAGAGCATCAGTCAGAAGATGAAAATCACATATGCAATGGCCTACAAACCCACCAGCTCATGACAGGGTTAAAAAAACATGGGAAAGAATGCTCACTGGGATTGCTCTCTGAATGGCAGCTGTGGGAAGTGGCCCCTGGCACAGAATGCCAAGTCAGGGAAATGAAAGTCCTTCAGGGAAAGGAGGAAGGTGCTGAGGGGGCAGCTGGCCACTTAGGGCAGAAGACTGGGCCTCTTGCCAAAGGTCTCTTTGTGTGGTAACACCTGGACCCTGCCTTTTAAATTATCAAGGTTGAAAAGTATTTAAACTACCAGCCCTGGGGTAATCAGGATCCCCAAAAGAAGTATTCGTGGGCATGAAGGGTATATGTGAAGTAAGCGGAGCACTGAAACATATGGTGGGGTTTCTTCTACCCATGGGTTGGTTCCCTTTTCCAGTGCCCACAAATAACCTCTACTGCCCCACAGTCACTGAAAGGAGAGGCACAGTCTCCCTTTCTTGACTTCCTGAAACGCTCTTCTAACTCCTTGAGTGGGAATGGACACAGCTTGTAATTCTCCAAAGACAGCAGACAGCGTTCGCCTACTTGATGAAACCACTATTCACGTAGGGTGACGAATTGTGGTTTACCCAGGACTTTCCCAGTTTCAGCCCTGAAAGTCTTGTGTCCTCGGAAACCCTTCAGTCCCCAGTGAATTGGAATACTTAGTCACCCTAGTCCCAGAGTGACTAAGTACCCGGATTCACTGGGGCCTATTCAGACCGGTCCTAAATTTACCTTGCCCTCCAAAAGATACAATTTATTCTCTGAACTTTCTAATGGTCTATAGTATTTAGAAGCTCATTTGACTCCTAACTATATCTGATATTTCCGGAAGTATGACTCCCTCAACTACCCTAGTCCTCAGGGTAGATATAGCTGTACATGGAAGATTTGAGATACCAGCGTCACAGAGTCTTGGGGCATCCCTCCAAATTACGCAGCTAGTGGTCAAAACTGGGTAAAATCTAGGTTGCTTAATTTAGGAACCTCTATCTGCTGCACAAGACCTTTTTAAAGTGTTGAAGAGCAAAGATGTCAGCTTGAGGACTAAGGTGTGCCTGACCCAAGCCATGGTATTTTCAATAACCTCATATGCATGCGAAAACTGGACAGTGAATAAGGAAGACTGTAGAAGAATTGATGCTTTTGAGTTATGGTGTTGGAGGAGAATATTGAAAGTGTCACGGGCTGCCAAAAGAACCAATAGATCCATTTTGGAAGAAGTGCAGCCAGAGTGCTCGTTGGAGGCCAAGATGGCCAAACTTTGTCTCATACTTCAGACATATTGTCAGGAGGGACCAGTTACTGGAGAAGGATATCATGTTTAGTAAGGTGGAAGGTCAGAGAAAAAGAGGAAGATCCCCCAACGAGATGGATTGACCAAGTGGCAGCACTGATGGACTCAAGTGTGGCAACAGTAGTGAGGTTGGCTCAGGATCGGGCAGTGTTTCGTTCTGCTATGCATAAGGTTGGTACTGACTCGATGTCACCTAACAACAACAACAAAGTCCCTAGACCAGAGTTCTGGTGTGGCACTGCAGGATAACGCACTGGACCACAAGGTTGGTTTGAACCACAAGATCAGAAGCGCAAACCCATCAGCTGCTTGAAAACTCTATATAACAGGGTTGTTATGAGTTGGAATCAACTAGACAGCACTTGACAACAACAACAACAGTCACTAGTAGACCAGAGTTTCTCAATCTTGGCACTACTAGTTTGGGCTTGATACTTTTTTGTTGTGGGGGTGGGTGAGTCTGTCCTGTGCACTGTAGGATTTTAACAGCATCTCTGGCCTCTGCCTATTCGATGCTAAATTGTGGCAATTAGCCACACATTGTCAAATGTCCTATGTTTCCCTGCAGAGAAATCACCCTGCAGGAGAACCACTGCACCACTGTTCTACCATCTCTAAAATGTTCCACTGCTGCTGTTTAATTCCCACACATTGGTTCTGACGCATAGCGACCCTGAACAGGGTTTCCAAGGAGCAGATGGTGGGTTTGAACTGCCAACCTTCAGGTTCAAAAGGACCTTGAAGTCAAGTGTTTATCCTACAGTGCCACACCAGGACTCCTAAACTTTACAGTAGTCTCTACTTTTTCTCATTTCCATTGGCCTCTAGAAGAAAATATCATTCATTCTTTCAATTATTCATTTATATTTTGGTCTTGGACAGAGTATAAAAATTTGCAACCAGTTCACCTCATAGTAGAAGATGCCATGCCCAGGCAATTCTCAGTTTGAATACAAGTGGGGAGACTTGAAGTGTGCAACAACTAACCTTACAGTGGCTGAACAGCAGCTGGTTAACCGAGAGCAGCAAGGTACACAGTATTTTTCCACACTCCGACACAAATGATACTCTTTCTTTCTTTTTTAATGACAGCAGACTAGGAAATCTAGGATTCTGGGAAAAAGCCAACAGAAGCCCAGCTATTATTCTTCCTCCATTGCCTAAAGTCCTGCTGCAGAAGTGGCATGCTGGATTTGAGTTGGTTTGGGGTTTGCTGATTATCCAACGTATTCCTCCCCAGAAACAGATGCAAAGAGCAAGGGCTCAAGGCATTTAAGGAGGCCACGTAGGGGCAGTGAGTTAAGCACTGGGTTGTTCACTGAAAGGTCGGTGGTTCAAACCCCCCCAGCTGCTCAGCGGGAGAGAAATGAGGCAGACTTTTGTGAAGATTTACAACCTCAGAAACCCTATGGAGTAGCTCTACCCTGTCCTATTGGATCACTATGAGTCAATTCAATGGCAGTGGGTAAGGCATTTTAGGGAAAAGGATTCATACAATGTCATTTTCTATCTTAATGAATCCTTTGTCAGGAGAAAGGAGCAATAGCTCTTCCTGATGCCTGGAAGAGGCTCTAAAATTAAAAAGCAGAAGTCAAGCATGAAAAAGTGAAGGGTTCAGGAAACTCAACCAGTCTAAAAATGGTTCTCAGTAATGTGTTTCTATTTTTAAAATGTCTTAGCTTCAGTTAAGAGAAATGAAAACATGGGAGCTAAACCAAGGGGCACCATCTATCTACTTGGCTTCAGAACAGAAAAGTCCACAGGGTAGAAATTCAAAACAAGCAGATCATCACTGGAGACAAGTCAGATGACTACACTGCCATATTTACTTGCTTAACAGTTGCCATGACAAAAGGGCCACACCTAGACATTTGGATCAAGAACATGGAATTCTCTGATCCCAAATGCCTGTGATGCATGTCACCACTGCCTGTTAGTCTTGTGAATTAAACTTTTTTAAAAATAAAAAAATTTTTGCAGCGAATCAGTTAAGTCAACACGGGAAAGCAATTTCATCTCCAGAACAGGATGGAGCAACCCTGAAGAATGACACAAAGGGCTGGCACAACCCAGCTCAAGAAGGAGCCCCAGGAAGGTTGTGGCTGTACAACTGAAATCTTCCTGACACAGCAGCCAGCATTTCCTTGGTGTGTATGTGTGTTTGAGAGAGAGTGTGAGCGTGCTTTGATTGTCTGTTACTTGTAATTGATGAAACACGGCTAAGGGAAAAACAAAACTACCGCCACCACCTCCCAGTGCACGAAAAAACACGTATCAACCACAGGCATCACGTGTCTGAAGTCAATTCAAAATACACTGTGTTCTCTTCTCCTGGCCGGCAGCCTGCCTCTTCACTGAGGTTTGGCCTTTGTAAAACCCCAGGGAGTGGGAGCAATGCTCTCTCTGCCTGAACTAGCCCTTGATATTGGGGGCATATAGGGTTCTGTTTCCTTCTAGAAATGGCTCTAGCCTTAGATTGGTAGATCAATCCAAGACCTGATGCAAAACCTTGAACAACAAATCCTTATCGACAGGCATGTGTATCAAAGATACAAGGTAGGTGATATTCACTGCCATTAGATTCGGGGTCCCTGGCTCACTGATGGGGTGAGTTGTGTGACACAGACCTCAGCTGGTCTCTAGTGATTGTGTCCCAAAATGAAGCCAGACTGAGCCTTCACAGCTGAGAAGAGATCTTATTTTGGGAAAGTATGTTTTGGCTCATTTGAGCTTAAAAATGAGTGTGTGAAAAAGCGAAAAAGAAAGAGCTGGGTGGGGTCACCCCCAATGGGGACCACGCGCAGGCCTCTGCTTGGGCTCAGTTGTGTTGTTGACATGACTCTGGCCACAAACTGCCAAATGCTGCTCCCCTCTGCCTGTGAGAGTCACGCAGTCTAACTGATTTACCGAGTAGAGCTCGTTCAGGACCTTCACCAAGTCATCCTGGAGCTGCTGGCCGACTTCTTTACTCTGCAAGGAAAGAGGAATGACGGTTAATTGGGAAACAGAAGGAGGGGCAGCAAAAGCAAGAACCATAATACTGGCTCTACAAACAACACAGACTCAATTAAGGCCCATTATTGAACCTAGAAAATCAGATAACCACTCAGATCAGACCCAATCATGGTCAGATTGCTCAAAGACTTTTAATAAAATGAAATGAGCCCCTTCTATAGCTTAGCAAAAGCAATCGCGTGGAAGGGGAATGGGTTGTAGCCTTTGGTTTTTCAAATGGTCCCCAGAGTGTAAGGCTGAAAAAGCCACATCCTATCTAGCCAACTATAGTTAGGAGGGACAAGCATTTTCTGATACAGAAAGTCAAACATTTCAGGGGACTGAGGAGGGTGGTAAGGTATGAAATGGGATAAAACAGGAAGACAGATAGCAACTCGAAGAACTTCAACTACCTAACAGAATAGGAAACCCAAAGCAGGGAGAAACTACGCCACTTATTTGTTTTATTTCTACCCTAAACTCCCAGAAAGTGGGAACTCAATAATGACAGAAGGCTAGGTTAGCTGATGTTACTCAATTCTGATAATACATATTAGGGCCTCTCTAACTGCTTAATCCTGGGCAGTGACTCTTAAGATTTTTAGTTGCTGCTTGTCCAGGACTGGCATCTCACTACATAGCGAGAACAGTACATACAGAGAATGAGGAAGCAGGAAGGAGGTTACATGTCATGGCTGCTGCACAGAGGGTTTTATGCTAAGTCCAAGAAAGCAATGGATAACACTGATTGGCATTACTGGGGAAATGAAATGCCTGACTTTCTGAATCAGAAAATGCTTGTCCTATTTGAAAAACCGACAGGGGAAACCTTTGATTCATCTTCTGCCAGCTCATCTAATTCTTCCCTATTAAGAATTCAGATACCAATAATACCCTTCTAATAGGAGTCCTGGTGTGGTGCTGTGGGCTAATACGTCAGACTGCAAAGTCGTTTGAACTGCAAGGAGGGTGGTTCAAGCTCACCAGCTGCTCCTTGGAAACCCTATACAGGGTCGCTACTGTCCGAATCTTAACAACAACAACAATAGGAGCC
Source organism: Chrysochloris asiatica (assembly GCF_000296735.1). Lineage (NCBI taxonomy): Eukaryota > Metazoa > Chordata > Mammalia > Afrosoricida > Chrysochloridae > Chrysochloris > Chrysochloris asiatica. Next base: position 15,652,780 of record NW_006408527.1, read on the forward strand.
AGGAGCCTGATGAGGCACTGCAGGTTAATGCGCTGGACTGAAAAGTCATTTGAACCTCAAGGTCAGTGGTTCAACCTCACCAGTTGCTCCTTGAAAACCCTATACAGGGTTGCTATGGGTCGGAACTGACTTGACAGCACTGAACAACAACTATAGAATGTAGGAACTCTGGTGTAACGCTGTGGGTTAATGTGCTGGACTGTAAAGTCCCTTTGAACTGAACGTAAGGTTGGTAGTTCAAGCTCACCAGTCACTCCTCGTTAACCCTATACAGGGTTACTATGGGTCAGAACCAACTCGACAGCAGTTCATAACAACAATAATAGAAGGTAAGAGTCTTGGTGTGGCATTGTGAGATAAAGCACTGGACCACAAGGTCAGCTTGAACACAAGGTCAGCAGTTCAAATTCACCAAATTCATCAGAAACCCTATACAAGATGGCTATGAGCCGGGCCTGACTCGATGGCACTTAAATCAATAATAAAAAAAGGTAGTACTCCTGGTGTGGTGCTGCAGGATACTGCACTGGACCACAATGTTAATTTGAACCTTGCATTCAAACCCACGGACTACTCCTCCAAAACCCCATACAGGGTCACTATGAGTGAATCAACTCAAAGGCACTAACAACAATAGAAGACAAGAATTCTGGTGTGGCACTGTAGGATAAGCACTAGGATGCTAACCACAAGGTTGGTGGTTCAAGCCCAGTAGTCACTCCTTGGAAACCCTATATAGGGTCTCTATGAGTCGGTTTCAACCTATAGTAGCGACTCTGTATAGGGTTTCCAAGGAGTGGCTAGTGAACTTGAACCACCAACCTTGAGGTTCAAACTGACTTTGCAATCCAGTGCATTATAGAAGTCAAAAAACAAAAAAAGGGAGGCATTACATATCAGTCACTAAAATTTTGTTTTCTCAAGACACATAATTGTTTTTTTAATGTAACAAAAGAAATACGGTAAAACCTCTGAAAGAACCGTGAGGGGAAACCTATCAGAGAAGGAACACATAACTATTTTCCATCCAACAGAGAACAACAGAAGAGTGGTAACTGCACCCTGTCAAAGGTGGAAAACTTACAGAAACTGGAAAAAGAAGGCGGTCCCCATTAATTTCCAGCTCTCACTGTATTTATTATAATGAAAATTGTAAAAAGCCTCAAAAAAAAGAGATCATTCCACACACACACAAAAAGAAAAACCCAAAAGTAATTCTTCAATCCCGCTACAAAACTTGATATATATTCTTATCTTCTCTGTCATCGTTATTTTTATAAAATTGGAATTGCATTAAACACACACACAGTTTTATAACATTCTCATTAAAGTGTCTGCTCTGAGTATTTCCCCATACATAGGTCTTCTGTAACATTATAATGCATTGTATTGATGGAGCTTCCATTTGGGGGCATTTACTATGCTTTTTTATAATAAAAAAACGCAACACTGCATTAAGTTACTTTGTACATAATCTTCGCACATAACTTTCATTATTTCCTTGTAGAAATAACAGCTGTTCTGTTATTCAGGAAGCTTTGGGGAGAGCATGACCTCGGGTCTCAGGAAGGGCTGGCTTTAATGCTGACTATTGCGGAGGGGTTGGCAGAGAAGGGAAGCTGCTAGGGACCCTGCCCAAAGACAAGGGGGACATTTATTCCCTGGAACAACTACTGGGTTAAAGACTAATCATTTATACCAATGAATTCAAGAAAACTATCAATTTAAAATACCACCAGCAGAAATATTAAGCGTGAACACTGCCCCTCCTTTTTATTATTTTTTTAAATCTTGACAATTGAATATGGTTATCTTATTGTTTAATTGCGGTTCTTTGATTCTAGTGAGCTTAACTTCTTTTAAAAACCATGTTTATCAGCTATTTAAATTTTTCTTTTGCATTTTGTCATTCTTCTGTTAAGGTGTTCTCTGCCCATTTCTACTAAGGTATTCACTATGGAATATGGCATATATGTGGCTGTTGTCATAAACAGGCAGGGATTTTTGCAACTGTTAGTGGGGAAAGGGATAGAGAGAACCCTGAATTAGCTACTGGGAGATTCTCAGATTTCCAGCACCTCCACCTGTAAGTGGATATCTTTGGAAAATCTGGTTATAATTATTCTATGCCTCTGTTTTTCCTTCCATACAATGGAAGGCAGGGGCTAAAATATTTCTAAGGTCTTTTCCAATTTCTACCATCCTATGGCTCTACATGATCTTTTGCCTGTCTTTTCGGGTCTGTATTAAATTCAAATGCCATCATAAACTAGAAGATAATACATTACCTTGTCAATCTTAAATTGACCTTCCCCAAATGCCTCCCATCCAATGACCTCAACCAATGCAAAAAAATACACTGCCTTTTATCTAAGATCTCAACACTAGCTTCTCCTTCTCATTGTGAGGAAGACTGAGCTTCACAACAGCAGCAGAAGCCGCCCAAGGAGGTGAAGTGAGGCGAGATGACTCAACGCCAGCCCCAGGGTCAGCTACATGGCCAGGAAGTGACCAAGAGTATCACTTCCCACCGCCCTGCCCTCCGCCTTCAGACCAGCTTCCCCTGCCAGTCATGCATCCACACTTGCCACCACCTTATTTTTAAATGGCAGAGGTGACAGGAAAAAGTTCCCTGTTGATCTATCCTGTTGCCTTAACCCAAAAATCAAATAACTTAGCTAGAGTCAGGGGCAGGGGGCTGTAGTAGAAAGAGCATAACCCATAAAATAACATTAAACCCAGGCAGATGTTTCCTTTTGTGTACTGATTAGTTGGAGGACAGACTCCACTATTATCTGTGTTTATTTGAACAGGCTGCTGATCTGACTTACTGCTCCAGCAGAGTAACCCACAGAGTGTGCAGTGGATACACATGTAGCAAGCTCATTTGAAACATATGATAAAGCCTCCAGCAAGTGGGTGCAAATTTGGAAGAGAGGCAAGAAATAGCTAGTGCCTCTCCTTTCAGATGATAAAAGGTCATCAGTTCTCTAATTCAGAAACCTTAACCAATGTGCCTCTGGGCAAGAGCAAAGGCCCCAGTATCCTAGGAAAGGCTTCAGTGCTGGCTGCTGAGGAGAAGGGTTGACAGAGGAGGGAAGCTGGAGGGGCTCTGCCCAAAGACAAGAGGGACATTTATTCCCCCGGAACAACTAAACCTGATGAGGCGGAGCCCATGACAATAGAGAATGAGAGACTTTCCGCTGCTCCCTATGAAAAAGCAAGGGAGCTGCAAGGCAGAGAAGAAACAGCACTTACAGAGCAGCCTTTGTGCACTACCACACAGCCTGCATCTTTTTCCTTAAAAAATGTCTTGGAAGAGAATGAGTCATCTAAACATTGCAGGAAGCCAAAGAGAAGTCGGGCCTGGGGTGGGGGGTAGATGGAGAGGGGGAATTACTTTGGGCAAAGCTTTTCTCTTAAATGTTTGCATAGTAATCTTTGCCTGGAACAAGAAAATTAAAATGATGCCTAAATTTAGAAAAGAGATGTGGTGTAGTTAACATCACTAGTTCTACGGGATAGGAAGTGAAATGACACGCTGAGGCTAAGCTCTTTTATTCTGAAACTCACCACAACGCACTGGCCATGGTGTGTTTCATGGACCACCCCACCCCCAGCGGCCTGCTACTGTGACAAAATGGTCCGGAATCCTCTTTTTCAATAGATAACAGCATTAAACCCACGGCACTGAAAGGCACAGTCTCATCTCTTTGGAACTGCCACGTGCCTGGTTACTGGGCTGGTCACACCTCTACGCCTCTTTACAGCAATACATTCCCTGAGCTTGGATAGGGCTGTCTATTAGCATGTCCCAAAAAACATTACTTGGTTCTTCAGTTACATTATTTAGATCAACACCTGCAGGGGGGTGGTGCGAAGCAGAGGTACTGCTTATTGTATACCTACACTATTGTTGTTAAGTGAATCCGTTCTGACTCATAGCAACCCTATATAGGGTTTCCGAGGAGCGCTGTTGAGTTTGAACTGCCGCCTACAGTGTCACACCAGGACTCCATACTTAAGACTATAAAGCTAAGTTATTTGGTAGGAACAAAATTCTCCCCTATTTGTATTGGAGGGGGAAAAAAAATAAATAAAAAAGAGGAAGGCATGTCTGTGCCTTGTGGTGAGAGCTAATCTCAGCTGTGTCCAAGACTGAATCTGTTAGCAGGTAGAAACAGAAGCATCATTTACTTCTCTGCTGATTGGCCTGTGTCAGCATTTTCCAAAAAAAGAATCCAATTTCCAAGGACACATGTCTCGTTCCACCAGTGCTAATACCCCCTCTCCCACTCCAAAGAGACTTCAGAGACCAACTGCTAAGGAAATCCAATTCAAAATGGAATCTTCTTTTACAAATGTCAGAAGAAAGGACACGAACCCTATATTGAGCTCTGGCAGCAGGAGACACACCACTAGACACAGGGTGACTGTTTCACAGGCGCTCCCCCCCACTTCAAAGAGGCCAGGTTTCCCGAGTTGGCGCTTCACCTGAAATGCTTTTTGATGGGGAAGACAGAGCTGAAAAGCAGGGCTGTTTGGCAGCAGGGCCAGTATGACGGTGAGCGGTACATTTTGTCTGTCCCCCACCCAACTCTGCACACTAAAATGTGAGGCTACGGTGTGAGGCTACGTGCTGGGGAACAGGGATTTGGGAGGGGCGTGGCAGTGATCTGGTAGGTCAGCGTTCAGGAATAAGTTCTCAATTCCACCTTGCTCAAATGCCCTACTTGCTTGTATGTTGTAGGACTTTCTGTCCAGCACTCATTCATTAGGTAAGATCCCACATGATGGGCTCTGGAAAGGCTGAGCTCCCTACATGCTAGACTTTAGTTAGGACCTGAAACTCTAGAGAATCTTATGACAGAATAAAATACAAATATACTGGGAGTCACCATGAGAGGGACACCTGAAGTAGTTTTACCTTCTAAAGACAGGGATGCTTAAAACACATTTTTTGTTGTTGCAACCCAGTATAGTATGTGGGGATGGGATGGCGTGGGAATAGGGGTTGGTTATGTGCCATGGAGGTGGTTCTGACTCATAGTGACCCTGTATATGGTTTCCGAGGCTGTAAGTCTTTACGGGAGCAGAACGCCTCATCTTTCTCCTGCGAAACAGCTGGTAGTTTCAAACTGCTGATCCTGAGATTAGCAGCCTGACCTGTAACCACTACGCTACCAGAGCTCCTTGGGGGGCTGGGGATATTTACAATAAAAGTACTTATTATGGGCAGTATCTTCTGATATTTTCTATTTTCTACTATTTTTTAAAAAATATTAGCCATAACAGGTTTTAAATGATTGTGCACACTTAATCACCTATTTGGAGTCCTGGTGTGGCACTGGGGCACCAGACTGCAAAGCCATTTGAACTGCAAGGTCGATAGTTCAAGCTCACCAGCTGCTCCTTGGAAACCCTATACAGGGTCACTAGGGGTCGAAACCAACTCGACAGCACTTCACAATAATAATCATCTATTATAAATTATTTAATTATTATATTTGATTAATCATCACAGACTTAATGAAGACAATACTGAGCTAAGGATTAGCACTCACCACCTAAGACAGGAGCTACATAACTTGACCTCTCACAGTAGCCAATCAGATGTTTCAAAGCAGGTTCAGTTACTAAGTTTTTGTAAGGGGGAAAATGACTGGGTTTTAAGGACTGAGCAATAAGGAATCTATCAGCAAATATTTACAGAATGCCTAACTATATTTTCTGGCACTGTGGGTTAATGCACCAGACTGCAAAGCCGTTTGAACTGCAAGGTCGGTGGTTCAAGCTCACCAGCTGCTCCTTGGACGGTCGCTATGGGTCGGAATCAACTCAATGGCACCTAACATCAACAACAACTATGTTTTAGGCACTTAAGACTTGACTGCAGATCCAGTAGTATACACAGCAGACTGTTTTAAAGTTTATACTCTACTGAGAGAGATGGGCATTAATCTGTCGGCACATCAGAATGTAACTCTCCCAATCTCAAAGAGATTGACTAGGAATTAAACAGACACAATTTATTCTAGCCAAAGCCAGTGTGAGGTCAAATGCTTTCTAGTTTTCCAGAATTATAAACCTGATTTTAAGAAATCTAGCCAATACATAGTAAAACTTATTCTTTTAGAATCTGCCTTTCTAAGTTACTAACTGGTTATAATGAGACTGACTTAGTATAAGTGGCTCCCAAAGTAGTCAAATTCCATTTTAAAAGAATCCCTTGAGCCTATAAGCACCACAGAAACAAATCTCACTGGTAGTCACTTCATTCAAAAGTTAATGGGTGTGAACTCTCCCAGTGGCAAAAGCCATATTTTAAAATGTCAGAAACCTGTCTCAGAATTTATCTTCTGAAACATGGATGGTTTCTCAATTAAATTCCTATTTAGTTATCTGAAAAACTTAATATTTAAAAGCTACTAAAATAAGAAACTATCTAATGGAAGAGATAGATTATAACTTTCTTAAGCATCTTTTCTGTACTCCATAATACTCAATCTAGTATACACAGCAACTATAGTCAGTTGCTAAACCAATGAGATGAAATTTTAGTTTAGATTTAGACGCTACCCCTTCCTGTAACAAGAATGAAAATATATAGTGGCATTCTCTTCCCACCGATTATTGAAGGTAGAAACTTCATCCGAGATTACTCACATGAACTTCCTCCCACTGCAGTTTGCAGATGAGCTGAAGAAAGTGCACTGCTGTTTCTAGGGTCACTCAGCTGTTAGTACCCTGACTAGGTCAAGGAGAAACATTGCTGTTGTTGTTAAGTGTCATTGTTACAACTCGTAGTGACTCTGTATATATAGGGTTTGTGAGGAGTGACTGGTGGGCTTGAACCAACAACCTCATGGTTAGCAGTACTCCAGGCTCTGGAGTAGGACTTGAATCCTGATTCTACATCTCAACTGGGAGTCCTCAAAAAGTTAACCTGTAACTACTCTGTCTCAGTTCCCCTATGTATAAAATAAAGTAATTCAGATAAAGTATTTACAATAGAATGTAACACCTAGTTTGTACTCAGTGTTGTAGCTGTTGTTAAGTGCCTTTAAGTATGTTCTGACTCATAGAATCCCTGTATAGGGTTTTCATGGAGTGGCTGGTAAGCTTGAACTGCCAACCTTGCAATTCAAACCAACCTTGCAGTCAAATGCATTAACCCACAGCACCACACCAGGATTTCACACATGTACTCAACAGATGTTAGTTATTATTAATATTCGAATCCAGTCCTCTCAACACCCACTTGAGTTCTCGTTGCGCCACCCTGTGCTGTTGCCTTCTATGTACACTCAAAAAAATGCATGAAATTGAGACAGCCCCAAGAAACAATCTCTAAGTTAGGAATACCACTAAATTCCTCCGATGGTGGACTCTTTTCACCCACAGTAAAGACGGCTCTTTGGTCTACCTTGTGACTACTGTTGCACATTCTATTGTCTTCCATGGGTTCAGTAAGTAAGAGTTCTAAGACACATATCCAATTTTTTTCTGAGCAACGAAACAAATCTCCAAGAAAGATAAGAAGTAGGTATTTAGCCGAAAGGAAGAAATGAGGAGTAGGTAGAAGAAAACTGTTGTTCTTTTGTTAAGTGCCATCGAGTAAATTCTGACTCATGGCGACCCTGTGTAGGGTTTCCGAGGAGTGGCTGGTGTGTTTGAACTGCAGACCTTATGGTTAGCAGTCCAGTGCTTATCCTACAGGATTCTAGAAGAAAAAATAGGAGTATGGAATTATTTTGTACCCATCCTGGTGAATTAAACAAAAAGATAATTTTCAGTTGTCATGGGTCTTGGTCCAACTGGGATCATAAATTCAGTGCTTACAGGTAGTAAGGAGTTGCTCTTATTACCCAGGTCATAGATGACAAAGACACCCACTACCAAGCTCTGGTTTAATAAAATCTAGAACTCTTTTCTTCTGAGGCATTGGTTTCTGAAAGCCATATTCATGAGGCCTTTCCAAAAATTCTAGAATAAGTGAGCAATCACACTTGATAGTGACCCTGACTGACTTCGGTTTGACAGTGAGCTCTGTGGACACTCACTCACTAGGCTCTGTTACCACTGAGCAAAGCCTCTTGTCAGAGAAACACATTTGGACAAGACTGAGCTTCACTGAACTGGAGCAAAGGGCAGGAGCCAGCCAGGAAGAGGCTGAAAACCTCTGCTCCTCCATGACCTTTAATGGCACAGTCTGAAACATAGTCCATAAATATTACGAATGTGTTTCTCTGGTTTGTTCCAATATCTTCTAATCCCAAGAAACTAAGTTATGATGAGAAAATCAACTTTGTGGCTTCATTTCCTAAACCATCACAGCCATCTTTTCCTGGGCAATGTCTTCCATCTTTAGTCTTCTGGAGAATGGTTTGAGTGGGAGTCTAGTAGTGACTTCAGGTCTGGATGACTCATGCCAAAGCATTTCTTGAGGCCCCTCTGAAGACCAGTGATGATCCCATATCCCATATAGGACACTGAAGGCTAGAAATGGTGTCGTGGTGACCCCTGCATAGACTTGAACTCAAGAGACAAAAGACACAAAGGCATTCAGGCAACATGAGAACACAAATCTCTCAGCTGCTGTAAAATGAACTCTGGAGGAAAAACAACAATAGTTTGGAACTGGGAGAGAAGAGAAGAGAAAGCTAGAATGATAAAGTGCTTGCAAGCATATGTCCTGCTACAGTAAAGAATTTCTTGAGCCGGAGGATGGGAAGAATGCTTGCATGGCTCCCAGATGGCTGAGCTTGAAGGAGGCTGGAAGCAGAGGAGTTAATAGAGCTCATCTGAAAGTTGGCAGTGTAAACACCAAGAGGAGAGAGCAGCCTGGTAGAAGTGAAAAAGCATTGCCCATACAGGAAATGCCTGAGGCACTGGGAAAATCGCTGATTAAATACTTTAAGAGGAACCTATCAGCAAAGCCAATACCTTGAGTGAGAGACGTGTGCAGTTTCAGTGTTCTAGAAGCTGCCTTAGAATCCCATTGTCAAGAGGAGGCAAGAGGCTCCAGGGGCTCCCATTATGGAGAGAGCAGTTTATTGACATGGCAAGGTGCCAGAGTTGGACCTAACTATAGCATAAAGCCAACTTCGGGAGGGTGAACTTAGTTCTTCACTGACAGAGAAGACTAGAGCACATTTCTTTATGTCTGGAATAGAAATCTCATTCTGGATCAGCTTTCTTTAGTTACAGTCGTGATTTGCAGCCTCTTGTCTTTGTCCATACTAATCTCACGTGCAGCTCTCCATCAATCACGGTCCACATACACTTAAAAAAATCTATATGCATCTTCCCTCCTGCCAGGACCTTACCTCTATTGAAAAAAAACCAATGAATTATAAGAAAGAGTTTGGAAAGGGAGATTTCTAATTCTCTAGCTCTAATTTCTCAGATAAACTCTTTAATCCTTCCTCTCCAACTCAGGTTTAAACTTTCTAAGCATCCTTTTGTGCACTTCAAAAGAATGTATGTTCTGTCTACAGTTGTCAGGCACAGTGTTCCAGATATGCCACTTAGGTCAGGTTAGTTGTGTTTTTCAAATCTTCTAAATCGTCACTGGATTTTTGTCTGACTGTGTAATCACTTCCTAAGACAGGTGTATTAAATCTCCCACTGGAGTTGATCATTTGTGCATTTCTCTTTTTAAGCCATCCATTTTTTATTCATATATTTTTTAGAGCTTGTTATTAAGTACATACTTAGTACTAGTAATTTGAATCTTTTACTATTATGAAACGTCTCTATATCTCTCTAACAATGCTTTTTGCATTAAATTCCATTTTGTTTGATTTTATCACAGCTATCTTTGTGTTTCCTTGTGATTTTGATTTGTATTCCTCTAATGCATCAATTGGCGCTGTGGGTTAATGCGCCAGACTGCAAAGCCGTTTGAACTACAAGGTTGGCAGTTGAAGCTCACCAGCTGTTCCTCGGAAACCCTATCCAGGGGTCAGAACCGACTCAGTGGCACTTAACAACAACAACAACAATGCATCAATAAGAAGCTCTGGTAGCGTAGTGGTTATAATTCAGGCTGCTAACCTCAAAGTCAGCAGTTTGAAACTACCAGCCATTCCATGGGAGAAAGATGAAGTTTTCTGCTCCTGTAAAGATTTACAGCCTCAGAAACCCTATGAGTTAGAACCAACTCAACAGCATTTAATAAAAATGTCATCAATGGGAGAAAGGTGAGGCTTTCTACTTCTGCAAAGATTTACAACCCTGAAAACCGTATACAGAGTCACTGGGAGTCAGAACTGACTCAATGGCACACAACAACAACATCAAACATAGAGTCCTGGAGTGATGTTGTAGGATAAGCACTGGACTGCTAATCATAAGGGTGGTGATTCAAACCCATGAGTCGCTCTTTGGAAAGCCTATACAGGTTTGCAATGAGTAGGAACTAAATTGAGAACATTTATTGACAACAACCATGTGGTCAGGAGTCCTGGTGTGGTGCTGTAGGATAAGCACTGGATGGTTAACTGAAAGATCAGAGGTTCAAACCCTTGAGTCTCTCCTCGGAAATCCTATACAGGGTCTCTATGAGTCAGAAAGGAGCTCTGGTAGTGTAGTGGTTACAAATTGGGCTGCTAACCTCAAGATCAGCAGTTTGAAACTACCAGCCATTCCGCGGGAGAAAGATGAGGCTTTCTACTCCTATAAAGATTTATAGCCTCGGAAACCCTGTGCAGGGTCATTATGAGTTGGAATCGACTCCGCGGTACGTAACAACAACAACAACATGAGTCAGAAGGAACTCAACTGCACTAAACAACAACAACGTCATCAGGAGAGACCAGTCCTTGGAGAAGGATACCAATGTAAAAAAGGAAGGCCCCTGATAAGATGCAGTTGCATAGCGGCTATAACAATGAGCTCAAAAAATGATTGTGAAGATGATGCAGAACCAAACAATGTCTTCTTCTGTCGTACACAGGATTATCACAATCAGTCGGAGAGAACTCAATGACAACAACCACAATGACTAGCAACAACAACTAATGATGTTGGGCACTTCAGTATGTTTGCTGTCCATTTGTAAATATCCTTTGGAGGCATGTCTATGCAAGTCTCTTGCTCATTTTAAAATTGAGCTGTTTGTTTTTTTCTTGTTGGATTAGAAAGGTTTTTTTTTTTTTTTTATAAAAGCGGCTTCCAAAAGTTTATTGAGAAGTGCGATGAAAAGATAATGGAATTTTTCCTTAAGCATTTTGAAGCCCTTTCATATATTCTGGACAATAGATAATAGACTTTCAAATATTATTTCTCATTCCTAAGGCTGCAAGAAAGTTTTTAATTTTGGTGAAGTACAATTTGTCTTTGTGTGTGTTGCTTGGGCTTCATATGGCATATCTAAGAAACTGCCTAATTCAAGGGCACAAAAACTTATATCTAAGAACTTTATAGTCTGAGCTTTTATAGTTAGCTCTCTGATCCATTTAGAGTTGTTTGATCCTTTGCAGTTTTTTGTTCTTATCATTTAATTTCATAAACATATTGTTGTTGTTAGGTACCGAAGAGTTGGTATTGACTCACAGCGATGCTATCTATGTACAACAGAATGAAACCGGTCCTGTGCCAACCTCACAATCATTGCTACTCTTGAGCCCAGTGTTGTTCCCACTGTGCCAATCCATCTCATTAGGGGTCTTCCTCTTTTTCTCCAACCCTCCACTTTACCAACCCTGATGTCCTTCTCTAGAGACTGATTCCTCCTGATAATATGTCCGAAACATAAGAGATGAAGTCCGACCAACCTTGGCTTTCAAGGACCATTCTGGCTATACTTCTTCCAACATAGATTTGTTTCTTCTTTTGGTGATCCCTGGTACTTTTACTACTCTCCTTCAATACCATAACTCAAATGCACTAATTCTTCTACACTCTTCTTTATTTATTGTCCAACTTTCCCAAGGATATGAGGTTACTGAAAATACCATGGCTTAG
>NW_006408527.1:15665169-15666855 GCF_000296735.1 Chrysochloris asiatica
ATAAGCCAGCTTTTCAAATTAAGTGATAAGCATACAGATTGAATAAGTATGGTGAAAGAATACAACCCTAGGGAAACACCTTTCCTAATTTTAAACCATTTGGTATTCCCTTGTTCTGTGCGGACAACTGCCTCTTGGTCAATGTACAGTTCCTCATAAGCACAATTAAATGTTCTGGAATACTCATTCTTCACAATGTTGCCCATATCTTGTCATAATCACACAATGGAAAGCCTTTAAGTAGTCAATAAAACACAGGCAAACATCTTTCTGATATTCTCTGCTTTCAGCCAAGATCCATCTGACATCAGCAGGGATATTTATCCCTCATTCCACATCCTTGTCTGAATCCAGCTTGAACCTCTAGCAGTTCTCTGTCAAAGTACTGTAGCAGCCATTTTTGAATTATCTTTAGCAGACATACTGCACATTGCTAACGTTTGCTCTGATTAACACCATTTTATGGATCTCCTGTGGATTTGCTGTGTCTTTTGGTTTTGGGTCACATATCTTGTCTCTTCATATTCCTAATTACTACAATTGAGTGCTAAAAATAGTACATGAAAAACCATAGAGATACATTAAGCCTAGGATAAAAGTATCTTCCTCTAGAGAGGATTTAAGTTTGCTTCTAGCCACCATTTATCCTAGATCACCTTAATCCAATTAGATTTTAGGATCATTTGAAGCTAGGCTTCAGTCTCTGTGAGGACTAATCTACTCCTGGGTTCACGCTTACTCCTAAATTGTATCTCTCTGTGGTTCCAGAGCTGGAGGATTTACCCTACTGCCCCCTCCCCTTTGGCCTTAAATTCCAATTTTTGTCCTGCAGCTTAATAAGTCTATTAAAAGCTCTGCTCAGCTTTTCAGCCCTGAATGCCCTATCCAGAAAGGCTGATGCCTCCAAAGTACCAGAAGGGTTGGTCTGAATGATCTAAACTGGCATTTCTAGATGCAGAACTCCAAGTTTAAGCTTTTGAAGACAGAGATCATTAAGCTTATTATAACCCACACCAGTGCAATATGGTAGCACAGTGGTTACGAGTCAGGCTGCTAACCTCAAGGTCAGTAGTTCAAAACTATCAGCTGTTCCACAAGAGGAAGATAAGGCTTTTTGCTCCTATAAAGATTTATAGCCTCAGAAACCCTATACAGACTTGCTATGAGTCCAAACTGACTCCACAGCACATAACCACCACCACTAATAAGTACGTGGAGTCCTGGTGTGGCACTGTGGGATAAAGCACTACACCACAAGGTCAGTTTGAACCACAAGGTTGGTGTTTCAAATTCACCAGATGCTCACTGGTGACCCTATATAGGGTCACTATGGGTTGCAAACAACTTGACAGCACTTAACAAGTACTTAAAACTAAATATGAATATTTTAATAAATATTCAGTATTTGAATAAATAGTTCTATATTAATGAATTGGATACTGGTGAATAGAATTCTTACCATACATATGTTTTAACGTTGCTCATTTCCCAAGATGAGGTAAGCAAGTCATTCTGGTGAAACAATGGAAAAGCAAACCTAAGGTTGTAACTATGGTTCTCAGTATTTCCTTAGGGGCTTTTCAAAAATCACAACGCATCAAAAGGAAGCGGAACTGATCTCCAAAAAAGGGCATCTTTGAAATTAGCAAAAGTGACTTAGGATCGGGAACAAACAAGATGGTGGAT
>NW_006408527.1:15672415-15673606 GCF_000296735.1 Chrysochloris asiatica
TCAACATAATATCCTCAAGGTTCATCCTTATATAGGAGTCTTAAATGGGGCCAGCTGGGGTCTGAGAAAGGTTTGGGCATCTAGTCCCTCGGTCATACACTGAAAACATCAGCTTTGCCAACTGCCTCAAATTCCTTAACAACACCCTGACCTTTAATGAGATAAGCATTAAAAGGCAATCCAGTAAATGGCTCTACAGTGATGATTGTCTCCTCTTTTTTATTCCTCCTAAGACTTCTACCTGCAGATAGGATCTTTTACCATTGAGTTGATTCTGCCTCATGGTGACACCAGGTGTGTCATGAGTAGAACTGTGCTCCACAGAATTTTCAACTGATTTTTTGAAAGCAGATTACCAGGTCTTTCTTCCAAGTTACTTCTAGGGTGAACTTGAACCTCCAACCTTTCAGTTAGCTGTCAAGTGTGTTAACTATTTGTACCACCCAGGGATTTTATGAAAGGCACAGTCCTTCTGAAATAACAGCTCCATTTTAACATCTTCTGATGAACAAATCTTCCATGGCTCCCTAGGACTCTTAGAATAAAATCAAATTTCATGGTCTGGAATTCAGGGCTCTTTCAGATGCGTTTCAACTACTCCCCTCATAACACTCTGATTTGACCAAACTATTGTGCTCATCACTTTCTGAAGAGTCTTCATATATTCTTACACTTTTGTTCATTCTGAAGTTGGTTCCTCTCATATGGAATCTTTACAAACTTCATTTTTCCATCTTTACTCACTGAAATAGTTTTCATTCATTAAAAATCATGCTAAAATATCATCTTTCTACTTACTGTATGTAAAGAACTTACATAGTACATGGCTGGCACAGTAAAATTTCAAAATACAGTCTTTGAAAAAAAAAGTATGTGTTTGGGGGGTGGTGTGTGTGTGTTCATTTTCAATCTGTTGTTGTTATTAAGTGCCATCAAATTGATTCCAACCCATAGTGACCCTGTATAGGGTTTCCAAGGAGCAGCTGGTAATTCAATCAGTTGTTGTTGTTAAGTGCCGTTGAGTCAATCCCGATCCATAGTGACCCTGCCCTGTATAGGGTTTCTGAGGAGCAGCTGGTGAGCTTGAACTGCCAACCTTGAAGTTCAAATGGCTTTGCAGTCTGCCTCATTAACCCACAGAGCCACACCAGGATTCAATCAGTAGTGCTATGGAAATTGGTACCCGTTAGG
>NW_006408527.1:15673706-15688697 GCF_000296735.1 Chrysochloris asiatica
TGTGTGTGTGTATCTATATATAGATAGATACACATATATACACACACATATGTACATATGTGCCCCTACCTCTTATTTTAATTAAATATATCTATGTGTGTGTGTATATCTATATATAGATAGATACACATATATACATACACATATGTACATATGAGACAGACAGAGAGTCCTGGTGTGGTGCTATGAGTTAATGCGCTAGACTGCAAAGTCAGTTTGAACCACAAGATTGGCGGTTCAAGCTCACCAGCTCCTCCTTGGAAACCTTATACAGGGTTGTTATGGGTCGAAACTGACTTGATGGCACTTCACAACAACGACGTACACACACACACACACATATATGGAGTCCTGGTGTAGCACTGTAGAATACACACTGGATCCTAAGGTTGGTTTGAACCACAAAGTCAGCAGTTCAAACCCTGCTCAGGGTCTCTATGGGTCAGAACCAACTCAATGGCACTTAACAACAATAACAAGGTAAGGTACTTGGGTGTCTGCTTTATAATTGCTCATTGATTGTATACATGCATTGTTCTCTATCTGTATGATATTTCAGTTTGGTGTCGTGCTGTAGGATCAGTACTGGCCTGCTAACCACAAAGTCAGTGGTTCAAACCCACTAGCTGCTCCAAGAAAACCCTAAACAGGGTCGCTGTGAGTCAGAACCAGCACAACAGCACTTAACAATAACAGCATTATATTTCAAATTCTCAAAATAGAAAGAAAGAAAGAAAATGTTCCATGGTTAGTCAGTCCTATCTATCAGGAATACAGGAATGGGATAGCTTTGGCTAGCATGAGGCTTCTTCAGAAAGTTCATGGAAAATGGACATTTTCCATGAACATTTGAAGCCACCTTGTACTTATAAGTTTGTGGATCTTCTTTAACCAACTATCCTAGATATGAGCTCTTTCCTCTATGAGTTCTTTCCTCTACAGCCTGGACTGTATTCTCTAGCAATTATTATGATATTAATGGGAGACTTAACATATCTATAAGGAGACCTAGTGGCACTATAGGATAAGCACAGGTTTGCTAATAAATAGTAAGGTCAGCAGTTCATATTCACAAGCTGCTTCATGGGAGAGAGAGGCAGCTTTCTGTCCCCGTCAAGATCTGTAGTCTCGGGAAACTCTACAAAGGGTTGCTATAAGTCAGAATTGATTCGATGATAGCAGGGGTAACACTTCTATACTGACAGCCTTGATTCGTTATGCAAATTAATGATTTTATTTCAGTGATATCAAAAGCTTACAAAGGCCTTGAACTACGTCTTGCAATTAATAATTAATACAAATAGTAATTGCATCTTCTGATCACTTGATGGTGATGGTGGCTGCGTGCTATAGAGTTGGTTCTGACTCCTAACAGCCCTGAACACGGTTTCCAAGGCTGTAAATCTTTTCAGTTAGCGGTTGAATTTGCAACCCACTGCACTACCAGGGTTCTTTCATATTTACTTACTGCTTATCATTTATAGGCATTACACTTCACTTAATCCTCACAATAATTTTATGAGATGACTATTACCATTACCTCTATTTTACAAACACTGATGTTTAGAGAGATTAAAAAATTTGTTCACAGGTACGCTGCTGTTGTTCAGTGCCTTTGAGTCAGTTCAGTTCTGACTCACAGCGACCCTGTATAGGGAACGGCCGACCTTGCAGTTCAATTGACCTTGCAGTCCAGTACACTATAGCCACTATGAAATTGGAATTTAAACTCAAGTATCCCTGCTGTTAAGCAATGCTTTTTTGTCAGATTTATAGTCTATGCCTTTATCTTACACAATATTTAGCATGTAAAGGACCGTAAACTTGTTCAGCAAGCAAGAAAGGGACAGTACAAAAGAATATTGCTGATACATTCGTTTTTAATCCTCATGTCTAACTTGATTAAAAATTATGATTCTGTCTTTCAAAAAGAGAATCTACACATGCAGAGATATAAAAATAAACTGCAAGGATATTCTAGAGAGAGGGAGGAAATCTAAAACTTGGTCAATGTTCAAATCCACTTGAACTTAGATGGCAGGTGGGTCAAAGGGCAAGTGGTAATAATAGCAGGTTTCACCAAGCACCTTAGCCATAGCATTGATGGAGCTAAGCCAAGGGTTTACCCATCTAGAAAGCATTACTCTTCCCACTGTCCTGGGAGGCCCCGTGGAAGTCTTAACAGCCCTGTTCTTTGCTGTAGATTCAAGACCTCTGGATGAATGGGATGAGGAAAGTGGGTAAGTGACAAGGGTGGGTACTGTCTTGGGGGCAACGACTCTCGGTTTTGTCCTTCAGAGTTCAGGCAGCCATCATCTTGGGGAGCCCCAAGGAAGGGTATAGAAAGAGGCTGAAGACAATGGGTACTTTCAGAATCACCCCTAGTGCCAAGGAGGAAAGAGAGGAGAAAAGGGAAGAAAAAAACACCCAGGAGAAAGGAAACCACTGCTTGATCCATTCCCAAGGCCATAATCAAAGAATTGCTTGCCAGAGTTATAGCAAAAAGACAGCAACAGCATGCTTTTTTGCATTCCTGTCTTTCCACGCCAAGCTGTCCTCTCAAGTTGGAGATGACGAGCATGGCCTGCTGTGGGCCTTTCCCCTAATCATCCCCAACCCCCCAACTCCTGGGACAATTGAGCTGTGTCTCTGGCATGTGTGGAGCTGTAGGTCATGGCCACACTTAACGGCAATATTCATTCTCCACAGGCGCTACAGGGCTCCTCAAAACGCCCTTTGTGTCACTGCGTCTTTCTCTCCACCCCACCCCCTTCTCCCCCCACAACCCCGACACTAATTTAATCAAGATGTCTTTCTAGCTCATAGATGGGTGGACTCGTCAGTTCCGCATTCCTCGTGGCATTAGGGAGTCGTCGTTGTCAAATATGTAGACTTGTAACCAGCATGAGAGTCAGGAACTTGAAGCCAGAGCATGGCAACTTTCTGTGAAACCCAAGGCAGAAAGAGGTTTATGGTGCATTCTTACTCTTTTTAATTAACCCTAAACATTCCAGAGAGGATGAGAAACATTCTTTACGCAAACATGCAGGCATTCAGTCAGAAGCAGAAAGACAGAGAGAGAGAAGCGTTTGCATGATTTCTAGAATCTGCTGAACTAGAGAAGGGAGTCAGTCCATCACAATAATGCCTACCCTTCCTCTCCTCAACTCTACTCATCTTGCTCAGAACTCTGCAAAACCTGAAAACTCTCATTGTCTTACTCAAAGACCAGATCTGGATAGGTTTGCCTTCCTTAGCTGCTCCTCTAGACCACAGTCAACAGACAGAAGAATTCAGAGAGGATGTTGAAAGTGCGGTAGCAAATTGAACCAAAAAAATCAGTACAAAAACAACAACAAACATCTGCAGTCCTGTGCCCCCACCTAGGTTATGGATTCTTTTCCTACACCATGGTAGCTCTGAACACACTTCTACTTGTTGCCATTTTTCCTGAGTTAATTTGTGTACATCAAGTTGACCCCTAAAGCCAGAGTTTACGAGTCTGGATCAAATCTAAAGAGCTCAAATCTGAGTTCCAAGGAACTCAGTTACAATCTATCTGAGGAGTTGATTTGGAAGTGTGTTGTGATTCCTCTTGTCAACCACAGATCTAATCATCCTGACCTTCCGCCTGGGACAAATAACCCATTCCCTCCATCATTTGCCTGCTGGTTAAATCCACTCACATCATCATGGACTGAATGTGCTATTTACATCACTTTACAATGTGTTAGGTATTACAAGTAACCTGTTGTTAAGTGCAGTCATGTTGGTTCTGACCCAAAGCAACTCTATATAGGGTTTCCAAGGAAAGGCTGGCAGGTTTGAGCCGCCAAACTTGTGGCTCAATCTGACTTTATGGTCCAACGCATTATCCTGTAGCATTATGCCAGAGATGACAATGTGTTTGGGAGGATGGACGTTACGTTATCTACAAATACTACATCATTTTATATAAGGAACTTGAGTATCTGTGGATACTCAATATATATACTGATATATACTGAGGGACTACTGACTATGTGTGGAGTCCTGCTGTGGTGCTGTGAGTTAAAACACTGGATTGCAAGGTCGGTTTGAATGGCAAGATTGGTGGTTCAAACTCACCAGTTTCTCCTTGGAATACCCTATACAGGATCGTTAAGAGTCAGAAGAGATTCAGTAGCACTTAAACAACAACAACAAATGACTATATATTCAAAGGACTATTGTTTCAGGACCCATGAGTAGATTTTTGGAAACCCAGAAGGACTCCAAATATAAGAGGGTGTGTCCTCCTTAGCTTTGGGAGTAAAAAGTCTGAGCTCAACTTCCTTTGCTTCTGCCTAGCTCAAGTCAGCGATTGGCCTGAGGTCAGGAACAACTGCAAATTCTTAGGTTAATCCCCAACTTCAAGTAATTATACAAACCCAATTAACCTCCCAGTCCTGAGACACTGAAAACTGAAATGCTCTTTTAGGTTCCTTAGCAGAGTTGTACTAAAAACGTCCACCATCCTCAGAAACAAACATTTCACTGCAATGCCTCCTGAGTCAGCACTGACCCTTCTTCCCCCATTTCTTTTTGTGGCTTGCATACTTTTTCTCTGGAAAAGTTACTAAGCATGCTTCCCTAATACTATCAAATCCTAAGACAGTTCTAGGTTTCTTGAAAAAAAACAAAAAAAAAAAAACTGTTTCAGCAGAGAATATTTATTTGGACCCAACAAAGGATACCAGCTAAGTCAACAGAGGGCAGATTTTGGAGTAACGAGACAACCGCCTCTGGGATCTGGAAAACAGTCTCTCATGTGCTCACATCCTGCAACCAAATGCTCATCTGCTTTGAGGATTATAAATGGCTTTGGGTTGAACAAAAGGAACTTAGTAAGAGATTGGTTGAGGAGAAGCAGCAACGCCATGTAAAGAGATTTTACAACATGTTGGATAATATCACCTGGTTTGTTTCTTACACGAGTAACACAGGGCTTCATAGATTAATTAGGTAATCTAGACATGTGATTTTTATCCCTGTCTCAGAATTGTTTCCAGCATTTAAATCTAGAGCACAAAATAAGTCCAGACCATTCTGACTCCAAAAATTGCTGGAATATCTCGTCGATCTTCTCCATTCCTGTTTCTACTGCTTTCATTCAAGACCTCATCATCCCTTAAATAAACAATAGCTTTCTCATCACTGTTCTCACCCCTGTGATCGCTCTCTTGTACCCAAACATTCAAGGGGAATCTTTCTTAAGGGCAAATCTCTTCAGCATCCTCCTTTGGTCAAAACACATTACTGTAACGGTTTCATCTACAGATGCTAAAATTAGTGGACAAAAGAAGAAATGGGTTTTTTTCCCCCATAGTCTCAAAGTATCTCCTCACAAAATACTTATTAATATGCAAAGGGAAAAAACAGTAGCTCTGGAGTAACAGTGTAGATACTTGGCAGACAACACTCTAATCAAATGATCAACGTTATCCCCACCAGTAATGCATCAAATCAAAAGCAAGTGCCAACTGATGATGCGTCATAAGGACACAACATCAATTCTATGAACTGTTCTTGCTGAAAATGCGTTACCTGAATCCAACCATGAGAAGCCATCTGACACATTCAAATTGAGGGGCATCCTGCAAAATAACTGACCAGGACACTTCCAAAGTGTCAAAATCATAAAAGACAACGAAACTGGAACTGTTACAGACTGCAGACAGTGTGTGGTCCTGCATCAGAAATTGGACTTCAGTGTGCAGTTGGTGAAATCGAATTAAGGTCAGTAGGTAATAGTATCGTATCAGTGCTTTGTCCTCAGGTTGATCATTGTAGTGTGGCTACGTATGTACAATTTTAACGCGGGGGGAGTCTGGGTGAAGATGACACAAAAGTTTAGGTACTGTTTTGACAATTTCTCTTTCTGAAATTATTTCAAAATAGGAAAGTTAAAACAACTACTATAACAAAGTATAAGGCTGTACCTACCTCCTTAGCCTCATTCCTGTCATTCACCTACAGGAGTTCTGTGCTTAACCAGCCTTACCCAGAGTACCTATAGTTTATACCTTTTTTTGTATAGGCTGTTTCACCTTCCAGAAACAATGTCTGCCCGTTCCCCACACTCCCACTCATCCCAATACCTGAAAAATTTCCTAAGCAAACCTGACCTCATTAGCACTCAACTGCAATGTCAGTTTGAACCACAAGGTGGGCAGTTCAGATCCACAAGCCACTCCTTGGAAATCCTATACAGGGTCACTATCAATCAGAATTGACTTGATGGCACTTAACAACAATAACAAATTAGTACTTGAAGTTCTGGTGAGGCACTGTAGGATAAGCACTGGGTGTTTAATTGCAAGGTCGGCAGTTCAAGCCCACCGGTGGGAAACCCTGTGGGTTGCTATGAGTCGAAACCGATTTGACCACACTTAACAACAAACATAGTACTAATTTGTAGGCCATCTTCACATCCTCAATACCAGACAATGCACCAGAGTTGGAATGCAGTATTGTTGAGTGAGAATATTGTCTACACTCAGAATCACTACAATACCTGTGTCTGTATAAGGCCCAAGCATATTCATAGAAACTCCCTCATTGAATGAGGTATAAAATTTCAGAGAAAAACCATTACTTTGCAGATGAGAAAACCAAGTCCCCAACAGATTAAAAAGTGAAAGTTACACTATGAGTCAGTGTGAAAACTGGGATAAGACCCTGACTCCCAGATCAGCATCTTTTGATTCACAAAAAACCAGAAGAGCCTCTCTCTTCTCCAAACCAAGAAGTACCGCAGCAGGCATGCAGAACAAATCTGCAAGAGTGTTTAATACATGCCTGCTAAAATGAACTGAATCACCAGGGAGCAGCTGATTTCACTGACGCTGAACTTGAAAAAGGTGTCACTCTCAGGCCTAGCCTAACCAAGATACTGGATATATGGCTAGAATATACTAGTCATAAACAAAACCCCAAACTCAGCAACTGTGTGTCACAGTAGAATTGTGTTCCGTAGGGTTTCCAAAAGCTAATTTTTTAAAGAAGCAGATCAGCAGGCTTTTCTTACCAGGTGATCTGGGGTGAACTCAAATGGTCAACTTTTGGGTTTGCAGCCAAGCACACTTGTTCCACCCACAGGACAATCTTAGATGAGTCCAATCTCCAGAAAGGAAATCTGGCTTTTCTCCAGGGATGGAGAGAGGAAGAGGCAATAAGTCTGCATAGCCTTGAGCTATGTAGTATCTGGCCAGAGGCAACTAGCTCAGATCACATCTTTGCATCTGACCTGGGGAGAAAGCCCATCCACTGTGTCAGAAATCATCTGCTCTGATTACAACACTCTTTTTAATCTTCCTGGCCCAGGAGGAGATATGCACTGATAACTTTAATAATGTCAGCAGGTACAATTAATTTCCATTCCCTCTCTTCATACACTGCTATGTGAAGGGGACTGGAAGGGCGGAATTAAACTCCATTAAGGATTCAGCCCGAAGCTCTGCAACAGACAAGACTCAGCGTGGAAACCCTCTCTCTGTGTTTCCTCCGAAAGACCAATGCTGGCTGATGAAGGTTTAAAAACCCATGTGTCACTGGGGTGGGTGGGTAGGTAATCATTTATTTTGTAGTTGGGTAAAAATGACTTCAAGAAAAAAATTACATTAAATTTCAAAGCCCAGACAGATTGGATATGAGTGTATTGGACAGAGTTAATTAAATAAGATTTAAACAAAATGATGCTGAAATATTTTATGTTGTCTCAAAGAAGAATATCTAATTTATTAAATCATTGTGTTCTATATTTAATATAGCCCTACTTTTTATGACTATCAAGATTGTTTTTTGTTTTTTTTTTTAACTTTATATTTTAACAAATTGAAAAAGGGAATCTTGAGTTATGTACCATTTGTCTTCCAAAGCAGCTTCCTGTCCTTTCTCAATGGTCTTCTTACACGATTTGCAAGAGGCAAAGTGAGCAAGAAGTATGCTTCTTGATCTTACTATGAGCATACAGAGGTCTGGGAAGGTCACCTTGTGGTGTAAGGCTCACAAGAACGTGATGCCAGAATTTGAATCGATTTTTCTCTTTTTAATAAATAACCTCTTCATCTCTCAGGTTTACGCTGCCTCTGTATTCTTGTTAGGTACCAACGAGTCAGTTCTGACTTAAAGCAATCTGGTGCATAACAGAATGAAACACTGCCCAGTTGTGTTCTTCTGGCACTATATCTGATAATGTTCCACTGTTCTTCAGGAGGTCTTCAGTGGCTATAAACACTCAGACATGGTCTGCCTCTCTTTCTCCCTAGTCTATCTTAGTCTGGAAGCTCCGCTGGCAACTGACCACTCTGGATGACCCTGCTGGTATTTCCAATACTGGTGGCATAGCTTCCAGCATCACAGTAACATGCAAGTCACCACAGTATGACAAACTGACAGAGCTTTTGTACTACTGCTCACTATTAGTTGGAGTCCTGGTGCGGCACTGTGGGTTAATGCGCTGGACTGAAAGGTTGGTTTGAACTGCAAATTTGGTGGTTCAAGCTCACCAGCTGCTCCTCAGAAACCCTATACAGGGTTACTATGAGTTGGAACTGATTCGATGGCACTTCACAACAACAACAATTACCTAGAAATGCAAGACAAGTGCTTAACATTTCAGTGAAATTGTGCTGAAGGCACCACCATTTTCCAAGATTCCCAAAATCAAACCTAATGACATTTGCTGAGATCCCATTCTTCCCAATCCCTTTGGATATCGAAGTTTCTTCTCTCTTAGGTCCTATGAACTAATAAGTGAGTCTCACTTTCCTTTTGGCCATTTTACTTTGTTCTTTTTCTCATCTCTTTGGACTCCTCAAGTCTTGCTTCTTGGCCTAAACCACTCTTTTCTCTGAATACTCATTTTCATGAGCTTCACATGTAACTTTCAAGTCTCCTTGTCAGTTGTTACCCTCACTGAGCCTTCATTTTACCATGCCTAAAACTGAACTCAAGCAGTGTGGCATCAAGTCCTGGTAAAAGTACTGAATAGAAATAAGAAGGCCTGATAGGACAGGCCCTACCTCTACTAGTACCTAGCTATGCAACCTAAGGTAAGTGACTTCTCTTTTCATATGCTTAATTACAGGACTAGACTAGAACCAGTAGCTCTTCCTCATACTTTACCCCTCAAAAATGCAACTCCTGCTTCCAGATGCTCAGACCTAAGCTCTTGGAGTCATCTTTGGCATCTCTTTTCCTCGTAACCCTTAGTCAACCCAGTAGCACATCCTGTTAGCACCATCTTCAAAATACATCCCGACTTTGACTACTTCTTTCTTTTCTCTTTTTTAATGGTGAGTTAGGTGAAAATGTACAGAGCAGATTGATTTTTCATTAAAAAATTCACACACATTTAACTTTGTGACAGGGATTCCAATTCCCACAACGTAACAGCACTCTTCCTCCATGTGTTTACCATTTCTCTGTGTCCTTCCTACCTTCTGAGGTTGTTGTTGCCATTAGATACTGTAGCGTCAGTTCAGGCTCACAGTGATCTTATGCACAAAAGAACAAAACACCGCCCTGTCCTGTACCATCCTCACAGTTGTTATATTTGAGTCCATTGTTGCTGCTGCTGTGTTGCTCCATCTCGTTGAGAGTCCTCTCTTTTTTCCTGACCCTTCCTTCCATTTTAAAAAGCACGATACCCTTCTCCAGGGACTGGTCCTTTCTGACAACATGTACAAAGTATACAATATGATGTTTCGTCATCCTGGCTTCCAAAGAGCATTACAGCTGTACTTCTTTTTTTCTTTTTAATTTTTAAATGTTTTATTGTGAATTATGTGATAGTTTACATGGGAGAATATTAGTTTTACATTTATTCTATCGTATATTGTTTCATTGCCATGGTTACAATCCCCTCCATGCATCATCAACCAACCAAAGGGTATACTCTGCAAGCCTGCCTCCCGGTCATCAGCACACAGCCCCTCTCCCTCTCTGTGTCTAAATCCCCAACTGCTCCATCTTTCCACATCATCGTCTCTGTCTCCATCTCTGGCGTCACTGCTTCTCTGGGTAGGGTCCCGCTCTTCTGCTCTTCTCCCTTGATGGTCCCAGGGACCTCCGCTCCTAAACTGCACAGTTAATCACTTTCCTCCTTGCTACAAAATGTCTGCTTTTACATTTCCAACCCTCACAGTCAGTCCTGATAACAATTATTCAATATTGTATCACAAGAGACCTATCCCCATCTCCTTTCATCAGCCCTGCTCAGACAGATTGGATACTACTCAGTGAGCTTCTACCTTCCTCCGCACCCTCTGGATCTAGGTTCCCTCTTGAAAGCTTGTAAGCCAGTCACTTCTTGCCTTTGTAGCCCCCCCCCCCTTCCCCACTTTGGGTAGCCAATGTCCAAGTTGCCCATCCCTATCTACTCTGTGTGTGGAGGGGGTGGGAATGATCCTCACTATAAAGATTTGTTCTCTCTTTAGAGCTACTGCATCCATAGGTGTAGGTCAAGTTCATCAAATTGTATCAGATTACTCTTTTTTTCCTCTTCTTTCTTCTTCTAGTTGAGCTCTGATCATCTAGCCATTGAAGCCATATACTTCTTATAAGACAGATTTGTTTGTTCTTCTGGCAGCCTATGGATCTTTGAATATTCTTTGCCAACACAATGATTCAAATGCATTGATTCTTCGTTGGTCTTCCTTATTTACTGCCCAACTTTCACATGCATAAGTGATTGGTGGTAGTTAGGTGCCGTGGATTCTGTTCTGACTCATAGCAATCCTGTACAGGGTTTCCGAGGCTGTAAATCTTTACGGGAGTAGATAGACTCATCTTTCTCCCGTGGAATGGCTGGTACTTTCGAACTGCTAATCTTGCAGTTCGCAGCCCGATTCGTAACCACTACACTAATAAGAGGCGACTGGAAATACCATGGCTCAGGTGCACCTTAGTCTTTAAGTAACATATTTGCTTTTTAACACTTTAAAGAAGTCTTTTGCAGCACATTTGCCTAATGTAATATGCCATTTGATTCGACTGCTATTTCTTTGAGCATTGATTGTGGATCCAAGGCAAAATAAAAAATAATAAAAATTGTAGATTCGAGCTTGATCCCTGGACAAATGCTGCCTTTTTGATCTAGTACAGTTGATTGCTGTAATGAGTGCATACCTCTTTAGTGGTACTGTTCACCTTGCAGGTCTCTATTGTTTAGATGACAGTTGAGCCCCAGGGGTGAGTTCAGTTCCAGGCTTGAAGGCTGTCTACAGGCTGCAGCCTTAGGATTCCACTAGTCTTTATGAGACCAGTAAGCGTACGCATTTTTATGATTGACTTTTGTTCCACATTTCCCTCCCACTTCTATTGTGATCCCCGCCAGAGTGGACTCAGAACACCTACACTGCCACCATCCTGTTTCATCCCACCATCATCTCCTGCCTGAAGTATTTTCAGATGCCTTCTGAACTGGTGTCCCTTTCCTGCTTCCACCTTGCACTCTTTCAGGCTTCGCTTCACACAGAGCTGGAATATTCCTCTTCAAACACGAGTCCGATTATAATACTCCTCTGTTCTAAATTCTCCAGTGACTCTTGAATGACCGTCAAGGCCCTCCCTGATCTGGTCCTCTGTTTGGCCCTCTGCCCAACCACATCTCCTGCCATCCTTCCTGTTGCCTATTCTGCTGAAGGTTTCCTTGTCGCTTCTCTAACAGGATAAGCACACTCCTCCCTCATGGCCAAGACATGCACAGTTTCCTCTGCTTGAAATACCATCCTCTGAGAACTAAACAGCAAAACCCCTCACTTCCTTCAAGAATCTGTTCGAATGCCAACTTAGTGAGACCTTCCCTGACCACCCTATATAAAATCGCAATAACCCCAACAGCCCCACCCCCATCATGTGACATACTATATACTGGTTTATTTGTGTATTCGGTTTCTCCCTACTAGAATACAAGTTCCATGTAGGCAAAGACTTTTTCTTTGTTACCTGCATATTCCTGTACCTAGCACAGTGCCTCAGACCTGGGAGGCACACTGTAAATATCTGCTGAATGACTAAATACACTTGATTCCACCACCTCCCTAGCTCTGACTCCTCCCACCTTATGCCAGGTCACTTGGTCCAATCTGAAATTGCTTAGCTGATAGGCCAGTTAGTAACTCCCGTTCTTTCCACTGCCATTGCCATTATCCAAGAACTAATGCTCATGTCCTCCCCAGTGATGTATGGCAATGAGCTCCCAAACAGTTTGTCTTAATCTAAACTATACTGAACACAGCCCATCAATGTCCCTGCACATCACCACGGTGTCTGAAATCTTATTGCTCTGCCTAACTCCTTGACCTAGCATTATCACTGAGGCTTGGAACTCATTGTACATTCCCTGCCATGGCTGGCCAACAGGAAGTCTCTGCTGCTAACAAGATGGTCTCATGAGTGGCATCTCTAACCGGGACAAAGAAGAAAGGAAGTTGGCACCACACAATATGGAAATATTCAAAAGCTATTTCTCTAAGATAAAGACCTGGATGGATAATTGAGAGAATCCTGACAGCCTATAATTAAAAGAACATCAATCCAATTCTTTCTCCTCTATGAACCTTATCTGACTCATCGCTTATGAATTTGTTTCTTTTCCAAGCTCCTATGGGCACCTAATGAACTGTATCACTCATTAAACTACTGTATTCAGTTGTAATCTGTTTCATGAGCCTATGGTAGTGCTAAATTGAGTGCTGATACGCAAATGATACTTAGTAAATAGAACTGAACACACGACTAGTGATTACTAATGCTTTCAGATTGAAATAAAGCAGTGTTTGTTGGATTTAGAGAATCTCTGAAAGAAGGAGCAGGCAGGCTTGGGTACTTTTCCTTGTCTGAGAACTCAAGGGCCCAGAAAGGCCACTGTCTCAAAGAGCAGCTAAGAGGGAAGGGTTCCTGCCCCCTCCTATCCTCTACCCTCAGAAATGAACATCAAAAAGGAAAACAAGGTCATGGGAAGAGGCAAGGCAGGAAAAGTCATGATGCTTAAATGGGCAGAAGGCTTAGATTATCTTGGGTTTGGGAAGAGATGACTAAAGCTAGAGACTGGATCTCCCAGTTTGCCTTCTGTATTTCCTTTCTACCTTCTAGACAACACACGGCCGGTGAAGAGGAGCTTAGAGAGACAAGGACAATCCCTGCCTGAAGAAGTCACAAGATGAACACTCTCCTCCTATATGAACATAGTCAGACACCATCTGGCCATAATAGAGCTCCACAGAACATTTTCTTTCCAGATTTTACTGCTTCCCCTGACCTTCTAGAAAGAAAGAAAGATGGTATGAATAATTTTCTTTAGTGAAAACATGAGAAAATGGAAACTGTATTGCAGAAAAACTCTACTGAGCAAATCAGGGCCCAGGCTCAGACATCATTCTGCAGTCCAAGGCACCAGCTGAGATGAGACAATGAGGAAGACAGAAGAGGGAACTAATGGACAAGGAGAGAGAAGAAACTCCATCTCCTTGCTTCACATCAAATGGAAGTCCGGATCTCCAAACGAAGCACAGGTCCCATAAACCCAAACCAATCCATTATCATGGAGTCAATTCCAACTCAAAACGACACAATAGGACACAGTAGAACTGCCCCATATGTTTTCAAAGCTGCAAATCTTACAGAAGCAGAGTGCCACTTCTCTTCTCCCAATGAGTGGCTGGTGGGTTCAAACCACTGACCTATTGGGTAGCAGGCCAGCACTTAGCCAATGTGTCACTAGGACTCCTTCATAGACTACCTGTTATTGTTGTTGTTAAGTTCTGTTGAGTTGATTCTGACTCATAGCAACCCTGTATAGGGTTTCCAAGAAGCAGCTGGTAAGCTTAAACTACCGGCCTTGTGGTTCAAGCCAAACTTGTATAGTCCAGTGCATTAACCCACAGTGCCACATCAGGACTCCCATATAGACCACCTACTCACTCTAAAAATAAGTGACTTCCAAGAAGATACCACTACAAAAAGAGGAGCTAATAAAGTTAAATACTGACTTTAATGGCATTCTGGATTGTTTATGGCCATAAAATAGCATGAACCAGAAAGACAAGAAAACAAACAGTTGAAGAATCCAGGGCCACTGAACAAGGGATTATGAGTCCGAAGGCAGAATGCTGTAAAATCATTAAATATAGTGTTTTTAAAAAAGAAGCAATAGCATGAAAAAAAGGCTCACTTACAATGTTAAATGAAAAAATACACAAAATGCAGTATATACTATGCTCCTCATTTCTAAAAATGAAAACAGTACACAGAAAAAAGATCATAAGAAAATATACTAAAATGCTAGTACTTATCCCAAGTTATCATTATTTTTATTTATTTGTTTTACTCCAAATATCTTAGACAAACATGTCTTACTTTGGAGATGAAAAAAAAAATTAACTTAAGGTTTTTTGGATTATGCTTCAAAATAAAATGAAAAGATGTTCTTTACTGTCTTAGTCTTGTCCCTGGGCCCCTACAATAACTACTTATCTCACCAAGAAGATACTTCCAAGAGCTTTTGAGACCATGAGGAGAGCTACTTCTAAGTCCCTCTGGTCTCTTGAAGCCAAGAAAAGTGCTGACAATGAAAGTTAATGTATACTTGGGAAGAATCATGTTGAGTAATTACTGACTAGGGAGAGCTGGATACAGACCCAACCAAAGTGTGGAGCAAAGGGGGAGAAATAAGACAAAAACAAAAAAATGCTCAAGGACTGGGTTTAAAAGCAAGAAAAGTTAAGTATTATCAGGTAGAAAAGTCAAGAGTTCAGAAAAAGAACATTAGGATAGAAAACCTGAAGATGCTATCTCAAAAGAAAAAGAATTATTTTTTTTCACATTTAAAAATAAAAATCAGACTCAGTACAAAGCCTTCACAGAGTATAGGACCTTAGGTGGAATCCTGAGTCCCATCCACAACCTTGTGAGATGAGACATTCCCGCTAGAAAGGACAAGCAGACTGGAACAGCTACAGTGACAGA
>NW_006408527.1:15689424-15762427 GCF_000296735.1 Chrysochloris asiatica
GAAACAAGTTATATGAATTGTTGAATGTGAAACTGATGATGTGCCCTGTAAACTTTCACTCAATCCACAATAAAAACCTTAAATTAAAAAACAAAAACAAAACAAAACAAAAAATCACACTCAGACAAGCAGAGAGGAATTCAAAGGAAAGTTCTTGACCAGTCAGTTCTGCAAGAACAAAGACAGAAACCAAAGGTACCCCCCTTCTCTTTGGACTAGCTAGACAAGAAGCAGAATCAGAATAGCACAGTAGAAATTCTGGTTAGACCCAAGCACTTATATGTCTGTATGTGGAATGCACATGCCATTAGCTCCGTGCACACCATTGGTCCATCAGCTATCAATGACTGCTACCTTTCTAACATGGAAGACAGTAGAGCATGGTGATGTGAAGAGATGACCCAGAAGCAGACATCCTAGGCTCCAAGCCCAATTCTGTCATCAACCAGCTAATTACCTTGAGTAAAGTACTTATCCCAGGGCCCATGTTCTTATCTCTAAGTGAGGATGATAATATTACTACCCATCTGAAAGGGTTGTTGTGATGATTAAATGAGCGAATACACGCAAAGCATTTAGCATAGTCCCTGGGAACTGGTTAACATTCCTTTAGAATCACATATGATTGCTATCATTTATTTTTGTTATTACTGTGGATCTTCTAATAAAAACATAGGTAATGTTAGTGCAGTTTCTCCTAAGTACAATGAACAATCACAAGGTACTGCTTATTTGCATGCTACTCGATGAGTTGTATTCTTAGGTAGAGTTTGCAGTCATGTATGAGGTATACAGATGGTTAAAGAATAACTTGTCTAGAATTATCAATTGGGTTAAAGCCATCAGATGAATGATTGAATTAGTTCCACATAAAGGAGCTCTGGTAGCGTAGTGGTTACGAATCGGGCTGCGAACTGCAAGGTCAGCAGTTCAAAACTACCAGCTGCTCCGCAGGAGAAAGATGAGGCGTTCTGCTCCCATAAAGATTAACAGCCTCGGAAACCCTGTACAGGGCCGCTATGAGTCGGAACCGACTCCACGGCACATAACAACAACAACAACAAATGTTGCCATATACATCATCATTCATTGTTTGTTGACACAGAATCAGTTATGTCTCGTGGTGACTGCATGTGTGCAGAGAAGGGCTCCATGGGGTTTTTAACGCTGGAATCTTCCAAGCAGATCTCCATGCCTGTCTTCAAGACATCTTTGGGTGAGTTCTAACCACCAACCTTTCATCTAGTAATTGAGCGCTTAACTGTTTGCACCACTCAGGGACTCCTACATAACTCCACACAAACTACTTTCTATTAAATGGGCAAAAACACAATTAAAATGGAAGGACACCTGGTAACATAGTGGGTTCTGAGTGGGGCTGTTAATGGCGCAAGGTTAGCAGTTTGAAACTACCAGCCACTTCGCAGGAGAAAGATGAGGTTTCCTTCTCCCATAAAGATTTATAGGCTCAGAAATCCTATGCAGGCTCGATGTAAGTTGAAACTGACTCCAAGGCACATAACCACCTGGCAAAAACTGGAAAATTCAGATTGTCACCACCCTGATCTGGAGGTCAGTCTTAGCATCAATATTGGTGGCTTAACTAGATATTCCATGGTTCCTAGTGTGATGTGGCCATTTGAACTGCATGGTCAGTGGTTCAAGCTTACCAGCCATTCCTTGGAAACCCTATACAGGGTCGCTACGGGTCAGAAATGACTCAACGGCACTTAACAACAACAACAACATGATGTGGAATCCTGGTGTGGCATTGGTAAGAACTGGACTGCCAGGCCAGTGATTCAAGCCCACTAAGTTGCACCTTGGAAAACTATACAAGGTTGCCATGAGTTGGAATTGAATTGAATCAATGTCACTTAACAACAACAACAAAAATGTGATGTAACACGAAATATATGACATCTCCTATTATAAGCATTCTTGTCAAAAATATTTAACCTGAATACATTTATTCTTTACAGCCAACTTCCAACTTATAGAAAATACAAGATACATAAGGAAACTAAACCACAACACAAGGAAGCATAGAGACAAATCTAGAAGGTGGGACACTCTACAGAACAACTAGCATTCTCCTCAACAAATCAGTGCCATGAAAAGGGAACAGAACTAGACTAAGAGAGATTTGAGGGACACAACACCAATGTGCATCAGACACTGATTTGGACAAACCATCTTTCAGGGACATTTTTCAGACAATTAAGGAAATGTTTCTATGGCCTGGATATACAAAAAACCAGAAGAGATGAAAATTTACTGAAATGCAAAGGTGGAGGTTTTGATGAAAATAGTAGATTATAAATTAGTATGTACAACATAATCTGGGTTTTCATATTTTTTCCTCTATTTTTGAATTTTCTACAATGGTCAAGTCTTATAAAAAAAATTTAAGTTATTCAAAAGGGAGAAGAGAAAAGCAAAGAAGAAGAAAGGAAAGGGAAGATAGAGAGAGGAAGCAGGTTTTGAATTCACTTTCTTATTTTTCCAAAGACTGTTGTTGCTAAGTGCAGTCAAATTGATTCCAACTCATAGCGACTCTGTAAAATAGAGTTTCTCAGGAGCAGCAGGTGGGTTTGAACTGTCAACCTTGTGGTTCGAAGTCCAGTTCTGAACCTACAGCACCACACCAGAATTCCTGGAAATAAGGTATTAATCCTAAAATGTTGTTGTTGTTGCTGTTGTTAAGTACCGTGGAGTCAGTTCTGACTCATAGTGTCCCTGCACAGGGTTTCCAAGGCTGTAAATCTTTACGGAAGCAGAACACCTCATCTTTCTCCTGCGGAACCGCTGGTAGTTTCAAACTGCTGACCTTGAGGTTAGCAGCCCGATTCATAACCACTACGCTACCAGAACTCCTTAATCCTAAAACATAGGGTAGCAGAAAATTTCAGTTTCATCTCTTCTGGCCTTAGGAAAGAGTTCTTTATCACACTGAGTTTTAATTTTTTCAACTATACAATGGAAAAGGAGCTCAGGTAGCTAGTGGTTACAAGTTGGGATGCTAATCTCATGGTCAGCAGTTTACAACTACTAGCAGTTCCACAGGAGAAAGCTGAAGTTTTCTGCTCCCGTAATGATTTACAGACTCAGAAACCCTAAATAGGGTTGCTATGAGTTGGAACCAACACCATGGCACATCACCATATCATGGACAGAAAAGCAATCTTCTTTTCTCATATCAACATTATTCACAGCAGCCTCAAACTGAAAATGACCCAAATGCCATCACTAGGACAATGGATAAAAGTGAAAGTTCTATTTCTCAGGAACTCCTTCAGTTCCAGAAAAACAGGGACAGCTGGTCATTCTAGATGCTGCCCACTGTAGGAGACACAAAAATTGGAGTTCCAGCCTTGCCAAATGAAAGGATGTGATAAACATCACAGGCTTTCCAGAGAAACTCCAGAAAGGTCTTGTCTTAGGTGTAAAGAAAACATCCCAGGACTGCTAACTGCAAGGTCGACAGTTCAAACCCACCAGCCACTGATGACACTTAACAACAATGAAACATTAATTCAAGTGCCCTCAAATTTGAGATGATCAGTCAGTAAATTAATTGCCTACTAAAATAAGACTCGATGCCACCTAATAACAATAAAATAAGACATAACACTCTTCAGAGGAAGACAAGTCAGTTTAATATATCATCTCTAATGTCCAATGTGTCAAAAAAAAAAAAAAAATGCTAGGCATGAGGGTAAAACAAAAAGATCCTTGGTCAAGAGATAAACTAATAAACAGAAGCAGACCCAAGAATAATGAGATACTAGAAACAGTAAACAAAAGTATTAAAGTAATTCTTTAAAATACCCACAGGAAAAGATAAATACAATGAATGAAGACATGGGAAACTTTAGTAGGTCTATGGAAACTGTAAAAAAGTGCCCAATGGAAATCATAAAACTGAAATGCAATATCGCAAGTAAAAAATTTACTGGATGTTATTAATAGCACAGTAGGATCCACACTGGACTGGGAATCACAAGGTCAGTGGTTGAAGCTCACAAGCTGCTCCTTGGAAACCCTTTATAGGGTCACTATGAGTTGGAACTGACCCAATGGCACTTAACACCAACAACAGATTCAACAGAAGAAAGGGTTACTGAACTTGAGAAACCATCTAAGTTAAATATAGAAAAAAAGATTGGATAACATGGATAGCACCTCAGTGAACCTGTGGGATCAGATTAGGTAATCTAACATATGTGCAACTGGAGTCCCAGCAAGAGAGGTGAGCGAATGGAACAGAAATATTTTCCAAAATGTGCCTAAATTCAAAGGGGTTGGGGGAGAGAACTCCTATGATACACAGACCCAGTACAGTTAGGATATTACATTCATCCAAGCAAACTACAATGAAAACAGCATAATCAATTACCAAGATAACTTTATTAAAAGCAGCTCATAACAACAACAAAAACTCCACATTATATACTGGGCACCAATTTAAGAATTACAGTTAACTTTGAATCAGAACCCATGAAGGCTAGAAAACAAGGGCATGCACAATTTCAATTACTGAAAGGGTATTACACCTACTTCCTCACTAACAACCATATCATTATCCAACATTTTGTATATATCACAACAGTAAAAAAAAAGTACTATCCAACTTTTTAGGGCAGTATCAACATATGATGACAGTTACGAATGCTGAGGTGCAAGGTTAGACTAATGCTGACTGTGATGGTTAAGGTTAAGTGTCAGCTTGGCTGGGCCCTGATTCTCCATGGTTTAGCTGTTACGTAACCTTCCATTTTGTGATCCGATGCGGTCGTCCTTCAGTTTTGCATAATGCCACCTTTCACATAACAACCTGGTCTTTGGAATCTCATCATGTGGATGAGTGAGGAGTGGGTGTATTTGATTCCATTTATTAAAATACTGTGAGATGATGGGAAGGTTTTTTTCAGTATCAGGGTGCTGGTTACATAGTTGTTTTCATGTTGTAAAAAATAATTGAACTGTATGTTTTATTTATTATTATTATTTTAATGTTTTATTGTGAATTGTGTGATAGCCTACATGGGAGAACATCAACTTTACATTCATTCTATCATCCATCATTTCATTGGCATAGTTATCATCCTGTCCATGCATCCTCACCCAACCAAGGGGTATACCCTGTAAACCTGCACACACACCCCCCACAGTCCTCAGCTCCTTTCCATCTCCTGATCCTGAGCCCCCAGACCCGCCAATATGTGGACTTTGTATAGGTATTTTATACATCCACAAAAATGTTGGGGAAAACACCCCAGCAAAGTAGATGAAAGAACTAGAAAAAATATGTATTTGGCGGCTATTACAGTGCTTGGTATTTATTGTGATGTGCCGGAGAGTCGGTTCTGACTCATAGTAACCCTGTACAGGGTTTCCGAGGCTGTAAATCTTTATGGCAGCAGAAAGCCTCATCCTTCACCTGCGTAACAGCTGGTAGTTTCGAACTGCTGACCTTAAGGTTTGCGGCCCGATTCGTAACCACTATGCTACCAGAGCTCCTTGGTATCTATAGCAAGCTTTTTAGGAAAGGTTGGTATTATTATTATTATCATCCCACAAAATTTGGGGAGATCCAAGTATACCAAAAAGACCTAAAATCCCTGAGGCAAACCTTACTTCTCAATTTGGGTTTAAGCTCCTTTTAAGTATCTAGTATAATGCTGTGTTCACCATACTAACTCAAATATTTATTATCACATGATGTTTTAGAGTAACACAAGGTTGCTTCTGGATACTTTTGTCTTCTGTCAACTGTACTTTTCCTTCCTGGTCTTCATTTGTTTTTTAGTTGTTCTTCAGATCAATGTTCCCTTCCCTTGCTTTACAGGGCTCCAAGCAATAGTAAGTCTTTGAATGTTCTAAACATAGCACTTTGGGCTCTTGTAGAAAAGGCATACAGATATATCTAAGAACTAAAACAACAAAAAGGCAAACATGAACTAACCTAAGCAACAGACTGCAGATATCTTTGACGTACATTCCCTTTGAGCTGAAATCTTTCTAAGTCCAAAAAAAGCCTGGACCACCAAGAGAGAAGCCCCAAGGGAGAGGATACAGATGCTGCTGACCTACTGTCACAGAAACCAAAGCTGAAACACCACAAACAGCACTAGTTGCAAAGCTCCCCTCAGTGTTGGCTTTGGCAGCCAACCTGACGTCTCTTATCAGCAGAGATACCTTTGAAGTAGTTGGCAGCCTTCCATCTCCTCCTCAAATAAGCACAGCTTCACATCCTATTCTTCTCTCCAAAGATCTCTTTATCAGATATGAGAGAAGAAAGCTCAATTAATCAGAACAGATTTTTTGCTACCAACAAGATCAATTGGGTAACTAGCTAAGCCGTGTATAAAGCACTGAGCAACCTTGTTAGTGACCACATGATAATGCAGAAGAAATGTAGTCAAAGAACAAATACTAAATTCATTGGGAAGGAGGGAGGGTTAGGTCACTCACCCATACCTTTTAAAGAGCATGCTAAGATAAATCCTTTCTCAGGAAGGCAGAAGACAGGGAGACGACTTTTAGTTCCTTCAGGGACATCAACTGCATGAGCGCTGCCAGACATGTCTTCTCATTTTCTTATTTATTACAATAACACCATATAACATGTCTCCTTACAATATTATCATCTCACCTCACATATATTTTTGAATCCCAACAACTGGAGGCAAAGACGCTATAGGAAAGCCTACCCTAGTACAAAATGGCGAAGCAGATAGCCACACATGGCTTTTAGTTTGAAATCTCCTGTACCCTCTTTCACTGCCAGAACCATTTCCTTACTGCTAGAGAAACTCTGACTGGCCATGGCAGTACTCTTGTGACTTATAACTCTTGGTAGATAAAGGGCAAGTTTAACATCTGGGGGCCCTGGGTAAAAGGAATAATTGAATGTACTATATTTCTTCCTCAGCAACCTTCCTGCATTTTCTGAAGCCAAACCCACCCTTTCTCACCTCCCAGAAATAAGGCAGGGAATCATGATGGGCTGTCTGGAGACACTGACCTGGATGCTTCAATAATGTCTATTCATATGGGTAGGCAGGATCTGATGGCTTCAGATGTCTGCTGGAGTCTGAGGTTTCCCCAAGATGGAAACTAGAGAAAGCACTAAATTGATAGCAGTGGTTCATGGACGTATGCATCACTGAGGTCCTAACCCAGGGACGACTCAACTACACTGAGGTGAGGCCCTGGCACTGGTATTTTTTTAATGATCTTTTAAAATACACCTTCTTGAAGCATAATTTATATGCAATAAACATATATACATGGTAGCGTAGTGGTTACGAATCGGGCTGCGAACCTCAAGGTCAGCAGTTCGAAACTACCAGCTGCTCTGCGGGAGAAAGATGAGGCTTTCTGCTCCCGTAAAGATTTACAGCCTCGGAAACCCTGTACAGGGTCGCTATGAGTCGGAATTGACTCCACGGCACATAACAACAACAACAACAATGTACATATGCTGAATGAGTTTTGTAAAATGAACACACATCAGCAGCAGCAGCAAAATTAGATAACATTTCCATCATCTCTGGTGTCCTTTTGCAATCAACTGCTCCTCACTACCCCTCCCCTGGCCTCATGGCAACCATAATTTGCCTTCTATCCCTTTACTTTTTCCAAAGTCTCACATAAATGGAACCATACAGAATACATTTTGGGCCTCATTTCTTTGGATCAGCCTAATTAATGGTTTTTGAGTTTATCTCTGCATTGTTGTACGTATTAATAGTTCAATTGTTTTTACTGCTGGATAATATTCAATATGGATACACCATAATTTGTTTTTTGATTAATCTGTTGATAGACATTTGAATTACTTCCAGAGTGTGTGTAGCTCCAGTTTGGTTATAATGAATAAAGCATTAATTTCCTATTGCTGCTATAACACATTAGCACAAACTTGGTGGCTTGAAACAACACACATTTACTCACTTACTGTCTAGTGGCCAGAGGTCTAACATCTGTTTCACTGGGTCAAAACCAAGGTGTCACAGATATGTGCAATCTCAGGAAGTCCTATGGGGGAATCTGCTTCTTGGTCTTTCGCAGCATCTACAGCTGCATTTCATAGGTGATGGTCCCTTCCTTCAACCTCAAAGCCAGTCATGTAGCATCTTCTCATTACGACAGTGCTTCCTTCACCTGGTTTTTTTCTGCCTAGACTCTCTCTCTGTCTCTTTTTCATAAGGTCACCTGTGATTGTATTTAGGGTCTACCCAGATTATTCAGGATAATCTCCCCATCTCAAAATCTTTATCTTATCTGAAAACTCTTTGCAATAAAAGATTAACATTCTTAGATTCTAGCTGAAAGCTGTGGTCTTTGATCTTCATCAGTAAATATTTTAAGTCCTCTTCACTTTCAGCAAACAAGGTTGTGTCAACTGTATTATTACAATAGGTTGTTAATGAGTCTTCCTCCAATCCTGATGCCATGTTTTTCTTCATATAATTCAGCTTTTCAGATTATTTGCTCAGCATACACTAATCGGGCTGCTAACCTCACAGTCAGCAGTTTGAAACTCCCAGCGGTTACACAGGAGAAAGATGAGGTTTTCTGCTCCCGTGAAGATTTACAGCCTCAGAAACCTTATGCAGGATCACTATGAGTCGGGAACTGGCTCCACGGCACATAACCACCACCACTACAGAGTGAAAAAGTACGGTGAAAGAATACAACCCTGTCACACACCTTTCTTAATTTTAAACCATTCAGTGTTCCCATGTTCTGTTAGAACAGCTGCCTCTTGGTCTATGTACAGATTGCATATGAGCACAATTAAGTGTTCCAGAATACTCATACTTCACAATGTTGTCCATAGCTTGTCATGATCCACACAACTGAAAGCCTTTGCTTGGTCAATAAAGCACAGGCAAACATCTTTCTGGTATTCTCTGCTTTCAGCCAAGATCCATTGGACATCAGCAATGATACCCCTCCCTTCATGGCCTCTTCTGAATCCAACTTGAACCTCTGGAAATAATCTTTACTAAAATTTTATTTGCATGGGATATCAATGATATTGTCAGATGATTTCTGCATTCTGTTGGGTCTCTCTTTAGAATGGGCACAGATATGGATCTCTTCCAATTCAGCTGGCCAGATAGTTGTCTTCCAAATTTCTTGGCATAGTTGAGTGAGTGCTTCCAGTGCCCCATCAGTCAGTCATTCTAGTGAGTATACAAGTATCTCCTTGCAGTTTTAATTTGCATTTTCCTGACTAGTGATATTAAGTATTGCTCATGTACTATTTGCTTATCTTCTTTTACGAAGCGTCTGCTTAAATCTTTTGCCTAGTTTTTGAAGTTAAGTAGTCTGTCTTCTTATCGAGTTTTCAGTGTTCTTTATATATATTCCAATGCAACTACCTTCTCAAATATATGTATTGCAAATGTGTTCTGCTATTCTGTTGCTTGTGGATTTTTGGGTGGTGCTGTAGGATTAGCATTGGACTGTGAACCACAAGGTCAGCATTTCAAACCTACCATTTGCTCCTTGGAAACCCTATACAGGGTCACTATGAGTTGGAACTGACTCGACGGCACTTTATAACAACAGCATTCTATTGCCTCTGTTCATTTTCTTAAACATGTCTTTCCAAGTGCAAAAGTTTATTTTGATGTCCAGTTTATCATTATTTCTCTTTGGTAGTAGCTCATGCTTTTGTATCATAAGAAATCAGTATCAATTCAAATCTTTGCCTATTTGTCTACTCAATATCACGAAGACTGTTTTAAAATACCCACAAGAATCCATGCAGAGGCAGAGTTGAGAACTAATGGTCCGCAAGGAACCTGGCCTAGCTTTCTAGCATTCTCAGTGTGATCTGAGTTTCCGCCATAGAACCAACCTTAGGGTATCCAAAGTAAAACAGGAATACTGTTGACTGGAATCTGAATAAAAGACAGAGGCAAACTGAGAGAGTTTTAGGATTATCTGAATAGATGAGGCTTTGTAGCTTACAAACGAGCAGCTTTAGGGATAGAAGCAATGCACCGGACAAGCAATGTGGGAGGAGTTTTGAGTATGTTCCAGCTCAGCGAAAAGAGAGAAAACAGTATTGCGCGCTCCCCTCTGGCAACAAGCACACTCAAATGTATTTCAGTCTAATCTGGCAAACTGGGGGAAATCACTTCTGCTTCTTTAGTACAAGCTTCTCTTACACGCAAGGGGGCTTCAAAGACTTTGTGGAAAAATGGAATGAAAAGATAATGGAGTTTTTTTCCATGAACTTTTTGACGCCTCCTCACAGAGCTGGGAGTCAGACTTGGCTGTGTTGGGCCACCGTTTTTGAAGCCTCCACATTAAACAAATGAAGGTGGTAGCAATAATATTTGCCCAAACGTTGGTTCCAACAGGGATTAGACAGACTGAGCTTTCATTACACGGAAGGAGATGTCAAGAGCACCAAATGGGTTCAATTTTCCCTGCAGTCCTAGACAAAGTGGGTCTGTTTCAAAGTTGTGGACAGGAGGCTACTTTCCCCAGATGTTATATTTAGCTACAGGAATCTCCATCCTGGCTTCATGCAAAATGTAAAATATGTCTCAGCAGACATAACCACACACCAGAAGGCTGCAGGGAGCATCCCTTAAGGGGGTTCAGTAGCAGAGAGGGACCAATTGTGCAGCTGCCCTGACATCCCCAAATTAGCTGAATTCGATGTGAGCCAGACTTTTTGGCCAGTTCTCGTGTTTAATGAGTTCTTTGTTTCCTACTTACTACAGATTCTGCTCCTGGGGAGAAAAACATGTTCACTATAGCACTCCCAACTTTCAACGACTTTCCGTCGACACCTGGTAGGAGAAACAATTCATTGCTGATGTCTAATACCTCAATACCCTTTGAAGCTTAATGTGCAAGAGAAAAGGTGAAGTCAATTCCATAACTCAGTAAAATACTTGGATTCAACAATGAAAAAGAATCTCAAAATACTCAATAGCCTTTATCCTGCACATCAGACCAAGATAACCTCAACAGAGCAGGTGGATGTAAAGTTTGGATTCTAGACCCACATGAATGGATCTAAATACTGGCCTCACCTCTTGCTTGCTTCATTTCTTTAAATCTCAGCTTTCTCCTTCATTAAAATAAAAGGGGGAGGGTATGATCATAGTAACTCTAAATCCAAACTTGTTGCTGTCAAAATCAATTCGGACACATGATGACCCCATGTGCTACAAAGCAGAACTGAACTCCATAGGGTTTTCTTGGCTGCCAATATTTTATGGAAGGC
This sequence comes from Chrysochloris asiatica, assembly GCF_000296735.1. Classification (NCBI taxonomy): domain Eukaryota; kingdom Metazoa; phylum Chordata; class Mammalia; order Afrosoricida; family Chrysochloridae; genus Chrysochloris; species Chrysochloris asiatica. The sequence goes on from NW_006408527.1 coordinate 15,700,691, forward strand.
TTTGAACTGCCAACCTCTCATTAGCAGCCAAGAGCAAATGATTTGTGCCACCCAGGGAGCTAATAGTAATTACCTAATAGTTATTTTAAGGATTGAATGAAAGACTACACATAAAGTGTCTAACATAGTACCTGGCAGAGAATAAGCCTCAAAAACATGTTGACTTTTACTATCATAAGCTTTGCCAGTGAATCATTAAATTTTATAGATAAGAAAAAAGTAATAGGAGTGGTAGTTAAGTGTTGAGTCAGTTCCAATTCATAACTATGCTGCATAGGATATCCAAGGAGCAGCTGGTGGGTTTGAACCACCGACTTTGTGGTTTGAAGTCCAGTGCTTATGTTACAGCGTCACACCAGGACTCCAGATTAGAAAAAAAAAAAAAAATTAATAAAGAAGAACTTGTGTGACTTTTACAAACGACAAATTTAAATTCACATTAAAGCATGGGTGTCCAGAACTAGGCATCCACAGCTGTACAAGAAATAAAGATCTCTTTCCTGAAGCTTGCATCTCCAGAGATTGTGGACTTGATCTCCTCTTGCTGTTAGAACCAAATTTACAGGTAAAAGCAAAGGTATATTCTACTTTACACATTTGGAATCTCATTCAGCATCCCTCAGCTACTGGCCATAATATATAATCCTTGAAATTAGACAAGACATAATCCCTAAAACCCTGCATATGCAATATTTTCTTGGCTGAAAGACCTTTGAAACAATGTTCCATTTCTCAAGAAATTTTGGTCTTCAGTTACCTTAGCTAATGTTTTCTTCTCCCCGTGCTTCTTGCACCTTTGCTTACCCTGATCTCTGGGGCTGTTATTTGCCTATCATGATTTAACAAAAGTCAACTAAGAAACAGAAGCTCCATGCATAGTACACACTTGTTACCACAAGATCACAGTATATTAGATAAAGAAGGCACCTTGGAGATCACAGGAGCCCTGGTGGTGCAATGGGTAAGAGCTTGGCTGCTAGAAACCACCAGCTTCTCCACAGGAGAAAGATGTGACCATTTGCTTCTGTAAGACCATTGTTGCAAGTCATCACGTAGATTCTGACTCATAGTGGCCCTAGGTGACACGTTAGAGCCTCCCATAGGGTTTCCCAAGCTATAAACTTCATGGGAGCCAGGTCTTTTCTCCCATGGATTTGAACTTGTGGCGTATCGGTTAGCTGACTTGCACTTAATCATTGTGGCACCAGTGCTCATTCTGTGACGTTTCCAGCCTTAGAAACACTATGGGCAACTCTACTGTGTCTAATGGGGTCGTTACGAATTGAAATAAGAGTCGATGGTAATGAATTTGACTTATTTGTTGGCAAAAGAGATCATATATAACCCAAACTCACTGCTGACAGCTATGGAAACCGCTCCAACTCAACACAGCAGAGCTGAGTCTAAGAGACAGTATCCCTTGGAAAAGGGCTCTGCTTTCATAGCAAGCCCAGAGAAGCTTCACACAACAGGCAGGGCACCCAGGCACATTCTGTAGGTCTTTTATCCAATTTCTCAACAAGCAGGATTTTAATTCCTCATGTGTAACACACTCTAAGTAAAACAGATAGAAGAACTGGAGTATGGAGGGAGAATGTTTCTTTGCCTGTTACTAGAAAGCAAAGAGGTTCTCATTCAGCCTGAACAGAATTAACCTACTCTTCTGATCTACTTGAAGCAACTTTTACTTCAAAGTTTTTGGCCTATGTTGAGACTCAAGGGAGAAAGGAAAGAGAGTGTTCATCCAGTGGGATAGTAAACATTGGCCATTCTACAATATTATACATATTTCTAATCAACTCTGATTAATACAAATTTCTAAAGATCAAGATGCAGACTTATGATCAGCAACTAAACACAATAATTTTGAAGAACCTCACAAAACATTGTTGAATTTGAGAGATCTGACAAAAAGTGCATATACTGTATGGTTATTGTTGTTAAGTGCCATCGAGTTGGTTCCAACTCACAGCAACCCAGTATAGGGTTTCCAAGGAGCAGCTGGTGAGTTTGAACTGCCAACCCTGTAGATCAAACCAACCTTGCGGTCCAGTGCTAATCACACAGCACCACACCAAGACTCCCATATACTGTACACTTCTATTTTTACAAAGTATGAAACAAAGCCAAACTAACATCTTGTGTTAAAAGTAAGGACAGTAGTTAGCCTTGGAAAGGGAAAGTAACTAGGAGAGCATGAGGGAAGCTTCTGGAGTTCTGTAACGTTTTGTTTCTTGATCTGGGTGCTGGCTACCCAGGATGTATTCAGTCTCTGGAATTGTACTGAGTTGTACACTATGACATGTGCACATCTCTTGAATGAAATGTCACACATAAACAGTCCTGTGAGAACTGAGAAATTCTTCCTTACACACCTCAGCATAGAAATGCAGCTTAAGGAGGTCAACCTGAGAACATGGTTAGGAATACCATTCACAGGGGGATAATTTTCCTCCTGGAGGTCAACAGCTCCCTCATTCCCTACCTTGTATATGTGCCACGCACAAAGGCCGGCCTTTGGTGAAATGGAGCCAGGGGCACTCACGACATTGATGTCTGCCTGTCATGAGCATGAACAACTCTGACTTAGAGTCAGCCTGATTCTTCTCCCAAGGCTGAGAGGAAAAGAAGCTGAGTTAGGGGTGAGTCTAAATGGGTGACTATCTCTCACAGAAGTTTTTCTCAGATGAACAGAGAATGGAGGAGCAAACCAACAATCAACCATCCTTTCCTTCTTGAGATGCTGTAAGCGGTTGTCAAGGTCATGGAGAAGAGGTGAAGTGGGATCTGATTACCGTCAAGGTTTCACCGAAGGAGGTTTAAAGTTTAGTCACACCCGCACATCACCAAGGACTGTAGAATATTGCAGACTGATGACAACCAAGTTAGGACAGGCACTGGAAACCAGGGAGGAGACAGTGAGGAGCACCTTCACCCCTAAACTAAGTGTGGCCCAACCACTGCTCAGCAGGACCATTAAAAACAGCTAAGGAGTTATTGGAGGAGTTAGTGTTCTCATCCTTCTTTATCAGATAATCGTGTTGTCAGTATCCTGCTACTATGATTCAGGGATGCAATTCTGCAGATGTTGTTGCTGTTGTTAAGTGCTGTTGAGTTGGTTCTGACTCAAAGCGACCCTGTATAGCATTTCTGAGGAGCGGCTGATAGTTTGAACCACTGACCTAGCAGTTCACATCAACTTTGAGGTCAAGTGCTTATCCTATGGTGCCATCCCAGGAGCTTATTATGCAGAAAAAAGGTCCTAAATCAGTTCTTCTTTTAGGGAAAGAAAGGGAGGGAGGGAGGGAGGAAGAAAGGAAGGAAAGAAGGAAAGAAATTGCATTCTAGAAACAAAACTATAGAAATGATTCCTGAAAGTATAATCTTAGAAACTGGGTTCTGCTGTCTACTCATCTAGATCCAGAAAACTTCCTAATATTAATCATTGTAAAACTGGTCAATGCCAGTAGCAATATATTGCTATATCCACCCAATCCTGTGTATCCGAGGCCTTTCCATCATAGCCTCAATTCTTAACAACGGATTCCTTAAATGGAAATCAATGACTTCCAGATAGCTCTTTCTATGTAGAAGACTTCTATACCCTCTTTCTGGAGGCCTGGTGTGGCACTGGGGGTTAATGCGCCAGACTGCAAAGCTGATTGAACTGCAAGGTCAGCATTTCAAGCTCACCAGCTGTTCCTCAGAAACCCTATAGAGGGTCACTATGGGTCAGAATCAACTCGACGGCACGTAACAACAACATACCCTCTTTCTACTTTTACCTCAAGGGTGATGATTTGCCTTCAGAAAAGTCATCTAGGGAGGCTGGATCTTGAATGTTAGCTATAATACATCATATGCCACCATTTATTACCGAACCTCCAGAGTAAATGACTCTGTGAAGAGCTCAAGGTGAGAGACCTTAGAAAACAAGTTACTGGGTCTCTAAGAAGATGGTTCTACCATTGATTGGTAAGGTGGATTTGGCAGACATTCAGTAAGATTTCACAATTATTTAGTTTTTCCTAAGACTGAAAAGGTTAAATTACTCAACCTTTGCCCAAAGAATTGTGATAAACAATTGAACCCTTTCTGGGGTGCAAAGACAAAAACTATGTCATGATAGAATTAATGCAGTGCATGAGCCCACCCTGGAGCCAAGATGAGAACCTGGAAAGGGAGGTGAAGCAAAAGCATGCATGAATTTGCTAAATGAACTGGAAGAAAACATGAAATGACACCTAAGGCTTCTGAATCTCAATAGCTTCCCACATCACTGGACTGCAACCCACTAAAGCACAGCCATTATTAATTGTAGGCAGATTATGAATTATGCTGCCAGCCCTGAGGTTGTTCCTTGCAAACAATCCCTTTCCCAGGGCTCTTATTACCTTAGCTCACAAAGGAAAAAAAATGAATGCTAATTCGTTTCTTTCTCCATGGGTACATAGTGAGGAATGAACAGGCTGCGAGTCTTTTAAATGTGCCAATAAAATATTCTTTCTCTTATTTACAAGTCTGTTTTTCATTGCTACACCTCAGAAGCTCTGTGACTAGGAAGATCAATTTACCTTTTTAAAGAGTCTTCCTGAGTCCTCGCTGACTTGGACAAATCGAGGAATGATATTATTCAAGTAGATGTCACTCAGGGTGGTGTGGTCCCGGCTCTCCCGCTTCACCTGATTTAAGAGGAGATTCCAGCAGTTGACTGGAGAGAGAACATTCTGATCCTTCCTGCAATTAAATGAGAAGTAAAATTTTTTAAAAATCAATTCTGTTAAGTCATCTATGACTGCAGTCTATGTAACAAAATTACAGCAACCAAAGCCAAAGCAGACATACAGATACCTTGCCTGAAACTGGTATCTCCAGTTTTCTCATGCTCTAAAAACTTACTGGAGGGGGAAAAGGGGGGGGGGGAATAAAAATATCGAGAAGAAAAATAGAAAAGGATGAGAAAGGCGAACGAAGAGTATCTATTGAGCATCTACCAAGTTCTAGGAACTTTCTGAATGTTTTAGAAGGATCATCTCATTTAACCTGCACCATTTTGTTGTAAGTATGATCCTCATTTTACCCATTAGAAAACTGAAGCTCAGAGAGGTTTTAAGAGGGAGTCAGAGTCTGGAGCTACAGTTCTGTGTTGTCCAACTAAAAGCAGTCAAGGCAGCCTGAATCTAGTCACTAACCTTCCCCACTAAGTAATTTGGTTTGCATTTAAAGACATCAATCACTACATTCCCACAAATTTATCGGAACTGATTTGACAACAGTGAGCCAAACAATAACAAGACTCAATTAAACAACTTTGGGAGCATTTGCCATGAAAAAAAAAAACAACCCACTGAAAACGATTCAATTCCATAGAAGACCTCTACAGAGGTTTTGATTTCATTGAAGGAGTCATGATTTTCATAAAACAAAGAGGACAGACCAGATCTGAACACATTTATTCCTTATTCCTAGAACTTCTGCAGCTTGAGGGGAACAGTAAAATATCAAACCATGATGTTCATTTCTAATGAAATTGTGATCTAAAAGAACTATTGATTACCTATTCAGTTCATAGCACTAATTTAAGCCACGGAAAGTTTTGCCCTTGGAACTCTGATTTTTTTTATGGTGAGAACTAAAAAACAAGGGTGATCTATACAATTTATCAAAGCCTTGGTTAATTTAAACTCACAACAGCCAAAAAAATGGATCTTATGAGCCACATTTTCCATGTGAAGAAGATAGGACTAAGAATAATAGTCAAACACCTTGCCCAAGTTCAACACATCTAAAAGTAACAATGCTGGAATTCAAAACCAAGCCAGTAGCGGCAAAAGAGTATTGTTTAGAAGGTCACCTTGTGACAACCTGTTCCTTCCCGTTCACCTCTGCTTCCCTCCAGTTAGTCTTTTAGTGTAAGACAGTGAGGTGATGGTGCTTTTTTTGTGTGTGACAATTATGCTCCTAGCCAGACCTGGATGCTCCCAGCCACCTGTGATTTGTGGACTGCAACTTAGGCAAGCCAACTATTAACAAATAATCACACCACATCTATTCTGGCTTCAGAACATACCACCAGATCAGCAAATCAAAAATCTCTCCAACCAGTACCAAGAAGTTGCTTCTAACCAATGAAGAATACAGTCCACATTTAACTTGTTCTGAAACTGCTCTTCCCTGATGGCCTTTGTGCTTCTGTGGCTGACACAGCTAACAGCTATGTGCCAAACACTGTGGAAACATTATGCCCAGTTACAATTTTATGAAAAGAAAGATATGACAATATTCTAGCTAAAAAGATGAAATCCATGTAATTAATTTACTCCTTTCAAAATATTTAGCATCTGAAAAGAGGTGAACAGGAAACAATTCTAAATTCAAACTGGTGAGAGATTTGAACACATGTATTCAGTGACATTTTATGTTTTATTTGCTAGAAAACTTTTACACTGATTCCACATCAATTTCAGTTACAAACTCCTAAATAATCCAATTTACCTTTTTGTTAGGTGTTGGTTTCTCTTGGGAAGCTACCCGTGCCCTCATTAAGTATGGAGTATGCTTAGCCCTGGTGTAGTGCTGTGGGATAAAGAACTAGACCGCAAGGTTGGTTTGAACTGCAAGATCGGCAGTTCAAATTCAGAGTGGTTGGTGAATTTCAACTGCTGATCATGCAGTTCAAACCCACCTTGTAGTCTAGTGCATTACCCCACAGCACCACACCAGGGCTTTTTAAAAAAGGTAGATCTCTTATGATCTTCGATTTACAATTGGTGTCAATATGTCTATTATCAAGGGTAGACAAAGGTTGCAGTCTCTATTGGTTAGAAGACAGGGCTGGTGGTGTCTTTTCCTATAGTACTTTACACACATAAAAACATTTTCGCAATTCAATTCCACAAATGTTTATTGGTATCTCAAAATAACAAGGTGCAGTATTAAGTGCTTTAAAAATAAATAAATAGACCACTTGCTATCAAGTTGATAGTGACTCATAGTGGTCCCATGGGGCAAAGTAGGACTGTTTCCAATGCTGTCCATCCTTGTGGGAGCAGACTGCCACATCTGTTTTCCAGGGAGAAGCTGCTGGGTTTGAACCACTGATCCTTTAGTTAGCACAGCCAAAAGCTTAACCACTGTGCTACCAGGGCTCTTTATTAGGAGCTTTAGTCATTCCAAAGATGCAAATGTCACAGTCTAGGTCAGATGACAATGACAGACCTAAAACAGGCCAAAGAGAGCTTTACTATAGGTATGAACAAAGGGCCAGCAAACTCACAAACATAGCCCACAAACCACAAGTCGAGATGGGAGAAGTACCAGTCATCACCATGGGAAAGGAAACAGGGCAAGTACCTCCTCCAGGGTACTCAGAAGAAAGGAGGAGCACATTAAAATGTGCAAATAAAAAGAATGAGTGACAGTGAGTAACTTTAAAAAATAAAACGCCTTATCATTTAACTACTTTGTTGTTGTTGTTGTTGTTGTGTGTTGTCGCATTGGTTCCCACTCATAACAACCCTGTATAAGGTTACCAAAAGTGGCTGGTGGGTTTGAACTGCTGACCTTTCAGTTACCAGTCCAGTGCTTACCCTATAGTGCCACACCATCCTCACCTAACTGCCAAGCCACTGCAAATCATGACCCAGTCAAGATGGCATATATTTTGAGGGGCACAACTCAATCCATAATCCCTCCATATTCCCTTTCTCTGCTTATCCATGAAATTGGCGATCTGCTCCAGGAAAGACTACAGTCTAGAAAACCCTATGGGGTAGTTCCATACTGTCACCAGAAAGCACTTGAAATAGTGTCCCCAACTCTCCACGTGGCAGGCTCCTAAAGACCCCTGTTAGTGACTGAATTCTCAATTCCTCTTCCCTACTGTTAGTATATGGAATTCTGGTACAGCACTGTGGGTTAATTTGCTGGACTGCAAGGTCACTTTGAACCACAAGCTCAGTGGTTCAAGCTCACCAGACACTCCTCAGAAACCCTATACAGAGTCGCTATGAGTCAGTACTGACTCGATGGCACTTAACAATAACTGTCTGGTAGCATAGTGGTTATGAGTCAGACTGCGAATCTCACGGTCAGCACTTAGAAACTACCAGTGGTTCTGTGGGAGAAAGATGAGGCTTTCTAGTTCTGTAAAGATTTATAGCCTCAAAAACCCTATAAAGGGCCGCTATGAGTCAGAAATGACTCCACATTACATAACCACCACCACCATCACTGTCAGTATAGGGAGCACAGTGGCTCTGTAGGATAAGCACTGGGCTGGGAACCACAAGGTCAATGGTTCAAGTCCAGCAGCCGCTCTGAGGGAGAAAGATGAGGCTTTCTGTCCCTGCAAAGATTTACAGCCTTGGAAATCCTATAACAGAGTTGCTATGAGTCAGAACCAACTTGACTGCAATCAACAACAACAACAACAGCAAATGAACTTATGTTAAGATTATCTCAAGATTACATCAACTCATGTGTGTGAAACAAGATGAGTTGGGCAACCCAAACCAAAACCTGACGCAATTTGATGATGCAACTTACCTAAAACTGCAACAATTATTCATAATTCCAATTTAAATAATTTTCATTTATAAGCACAGTCTCATTGTTCTCATTGACTTGACTCTGTAATGTTACTGTTACTGTTAGTTCTGTCAAGTCAGTCTGGAACTGTGCACAACAGAACGAAATACTACCCACTCCTGCTCCAGCCTCATTACCACTGTTAGGTTTCAGCCCATCACTGCTGCCATTGTGTTAACACAATGACTCTCTACTCTACCAAGCATGATGTCCTCCTCCTGAGATTGTTCTCTCCTGATACCATGTCTAAAATACATGAGTAAAGTCTTGCCATTTTCCCTTATAAGCAGCAGTACTTCTTTTAAGACAGATTTGTTTATTCTTCTGGCAATCCATAGCACATTCAATATTCTTCACCAACTCCAGAACTCGAAGATATCAATTCTTCTTTGATCTTCCTTATTCACTGTTCAGTTTCTGCATACATATGAGATGATTCAAAATACCGTCACTTAGGTCAGGGGCATTAGTCCTCAAAGTGACATATTTGCTCTTTAACACTTTTAGAGATCTTTTGTGACAAATTTGTCCAGTGCAATATGTTGCTTTATTTTTTAACTGCTACTCCTATGGCTGTTGATTGCGGATTCAAGTAAAATGAAATTCTTGGCAACTTCAATCTTTTCTCCACTTATCATGGTGTTGCTTATTATTCCAGGTGTGAGTGAAGCTTTTTGTTTTCTGTATGTTGAAGTATAATCCATGCTGAAGGCTGTAATTTTTGATGGTCATCAGTAAGTGTTTCAAGTTCTCTTAACTTTCAGCAAGCAAGGTTGTCATTTGTACACTGCAGGTTGTTAATGAATCTTCGTCCAATCCTGATGCTGTGTTCTTCTTCATATAGTCCAGCTTCTCTGATTATTTGCTCAGCATATAGATTGAATAAGTATGGTGAAAGGATACAACCCCAACACACACTTTTCCTGATTTTAAATCATTCACGATCCCTTTATTCTGTTTGAATGACTGCCTCTTGGTCTACATACACGTTTTGCAGGAGCATAATCAAGTGTTCTGAAATTCTCATTCTTCAAAATGTTATCCATAATTTGTTATGATCCATACAGTTGAACATTTTTGCATAGTCAACAAAACACAAGTAAATATCTTTCTGGTATTCTCTGCTTTCAGCCATTATCTATCTGATGTCAGTAGTAATATCCTTCATTTCACATCCTCTTCTGAATCCAGCTTGAATTTTTCACAGTACCCTAATGCAACCGTTTTTCAATTATCTTCAGCAAAATTTCAATTGTGATATTAATGATATTGTCCCATAATATCATTAATATCACAATTGAAATTTTGATATCACTGCATTCTATAGAGTCACTTTTCTTTAGAATGGACACAAATACAGATGTCTTCCAGTAGAATGGTCAACTGTCTTCAAAATGTCTTCACATAGACAAGTGAGTACACCTCCATACAGGTGAATGCTTTTGCATCCATTTGTTGAAGCATTTCAGTTGGTATGCTGTCAATTCCTTGTTTGTTTGTTTGTTTGTTTTCCCAATGGCTTCAGAAGAGCTTGGACCTCTTCCTTCAATATCACCAGTTCTTGATCATATGCTCTCTCCTGAAATGGTTGAATACTGACTAGTTCTTTTTGGTACAGTGACTCTGTGTATTCCTTCCATCCTTTTTTTTTAAAATCTTTTTTAAAAAATGTTTTCTTGTGTTTCCAGTGAAGTTTACACAGTAAATTAGGTTTCCATTTGACAATTTCCATACAGTTTGTTCAGTGACAGTTATATTTCTACAATGAGTCAGTGTTCTCTGACTGCATTCTGTTTGATCCATTTTCGGTATTCTAATTTCTCTGTCTCTTATCTTCTTACCTTCCATCCTTTTTTGATGCTCCCTGTGTCGTTCAATAATAGTTTGCCCACAGAATCCTTCAAAGTACTCTTCATTAATTTTTGTTTTTAAAAGTAGATTTTATACCAGCAAAACAGAGCTTTGATCTATTTCATATATTGGGATTTTAGGCAAGATTTTTATTTTTAAAAAGGTGTCTATGAGTTTGAAAAAACAAAAAAACAAAAAACAGTACTAGATCCTGTTGTGTGTTTTTTCTAGGGGTTCCCAGTCTCATTATTACTGTAGCACTTCACATAATATTTTCTGGTGCTTTGAGTTTGTGTACTTTCTCAGACATAGTTCTCTTTTCAACTGAAGCCTTTTAATGAATTCATTGATTTATTTTTGGATAGCGGTGGGACAGGAAAGGTGCAGGGCATGTGTGAGGAAGGAAACACAAATCTACCTTACAGACCATTTTAACCAGCCAGCATGCACAAAGACTAGTTTAGAAACAAGCTCCAAAGATGAAACATACTTCAGGTTGGAAAATAAGCAAGTCAACAAGACGGGATTTCATAGGGAGCATATTAAGGTTCTGCTAGAGCGGTTTCCTGCTCCAGCGACTTCACACAGCCTTATTTTATTTGCGGCCGCTGGAGCCAAGAGAACTTCGTTTGGTTAAGAGATTGAAATTCTTCTTTATATCTTTTCCATCTATCATTTGTTTGTATAGTCTCTTTACTTTCCCTGCCCCCAGAGCTTTAAGTTGTGTAATACTTGGGCATTTAAAGAAAAGGACCTGCATCCCTTAGGAATGTGCTGAACAGCTGCAAATCTCCTCAAACCATTAATCCCTAAAAAGCAGACAAAATATCCAAAAGTATTTTTCTTACTTTAATTTCTTTTTTTTCCAGGACAAGCAAGAACACATAATACTGGAATGACTGGAGTCAAAAAAAAAAAAAAAAATAGGAGACCTAAAAAGTCACAAGCAGGCTGCGAATATGCAAAAGAGATTATCATTACAAATGCACTGAAAGAGATAAAGCTGCAAAGCTGAATCATTAGCTTTGAATACATTAGCCTAGTTTTTCTCTCTCAACTTAGACTATTTATGGATGTTCCATAAACTTAGCAACACAGCTCAGAGGGATTTCTCTAAAATACCTAAGGGAAGAGCCTACTCTGTAAAAGTCCAAATTGGCCTCTTTCTTGCACTTCCTTTTCTCCCCATATCCCCTCTGTTCAGTCTCAGTTGCCTCATCTATAAAACAGACACATTCTCTGTCAGTGTACAATGAACTCCCCTGTTGCCGGTTCTGATTCATAGTGACCCTGTATAGGGTCTCCTAGGAGTGTCTGGTGAGTTTGAACCGCCTACCTTGGCGGAAGGGAGTCCTGGTGTGGCGCTGTGGGTTAATGTATCAGACTGCAAAGCCATTTGAACTGCAAGTTCGGCAGTTCAAGCTCACCAGCTGCTCCTCCAAAACCCTATACAGGGTCACTATGGTTTGGAATAGACTCGATGGCACTTAACAACAACAACAAACTTGGGGGCGGGGAGATAGTTAGCAGTCCAGGGCTTCTCCTACAGCACCACATAGGATTCCTACTAGTTCCCTAAATGTCTTCAATGCATGGGGTATGGTTGTAAAAACCTGGGAGATCTCTTGGCTTAAGATACTGTTAATCATTCATCATTTCTGATTAGCGCATCATTTGTCACTTGTATAAAGCTAAAGTCCTCAACTACTGGCTGAAAGGTTAATGGTTCAAAATTACCCAGAGATGCCTCAGAAGACAAGCCTTGTGATTTCCCTCTGAAAGGTCACAGCCATGAAAACCAGGGAGGAGGAGCACAGTTCAACTCTGTGCACATGAAGTTACCATGTGTAGGAAGTGATTCAACACCAACAAACAAAACGTTCATGGGTATACAGATGAACTCATGGCACAAGCATGGCATTATTGGAATGAGTTCAACATCTGCATTGGTATACTCCCTTTTGGACCTACAGTTTCTGACTTTACCTCTCCACCTCACAAGGCTATCTGTTGTGTGGATCAAATGAAATGGTAGATGCACAAGAATTATGTGAAAAATAAAGCCCTGTACAAATGTGAGGAAATATTATTATTATTATTTCCAAACAAACTAGGCCTCAGCTTTCAACAATTTTCAACATGGCCTTTACCCAGCCTTGGGCCAGGGCCAAGAGTTTAGCCTGCTGAAAATGCACAGCTCTCTGAAAATAATGGCTGGGATAAGACAGCAGCAACAGGCAATTAACAAAGCAGCTGTAAGTCTCAGGGAAGAAATAAGGGAGATACCAGTAGGAGAGAGGAATTTAATCTTCCATTGTCCTTCCCCTAAGGGACAAGGGGAAGATAAATCCTATGTTCTGAGGTTGACAGAAGAAATCCAAAGAGAGCCCAGGTGTTTCAGCAACTTCCACCGAGCCCCCTTTTCTCAGAATTCCTAGCAAACCTGCTGTTCCGGGGTTGCAAATACCAATACATCTAAGAATGTTTGTCACTTGTATAAAGCTAAGCAGTCGGAGTCCTGGTGTGGCGCTGCACAGGATAAGCACTGGACTATTAACTGCAAGGTCAGCAGTTCAAACCCACCAGTCACTGCTTGGAAACCCTCTACAGGGTCACTGTGAGTTGGAACCAACTTGACAACACTTAACAACAAGAAGCATATAAATGATGGTAGCCAAAATCCCAAAATGAGTCAAATACATCATTCATGTACATTTACTTCTCACTTATTCGTCGACATTTTGCGTTTATATCAGGTGGGTTAAGAAGAATTAAAAAAAAAAAAGGTATATGGAAAATAGAAGAGATTGTGTAGTGACGGTTGGATAAGGAACAAGTAACAAAGCTTAAAAAAAAAAAACCTAAACGCTTTCCTGGCACCCTGATTGAAATGAAATGAACTGAGGCAGCCAAGGAGATTATTTTATTTAGATGAGTGTTATTAGTCTTTCTGGCTTATTTTCCCTATTCTGCATTTTGCTGATGCTGACAGAAGTAGACAGGCTGGATAGAGGCAAAGCTGCAGGGATTTATGGTCTGATGGTGCCTTACATAAAATCAGACCCTTGCTGACCCAGATAAGCCAGGGTTGGATTGGATTTGCTGGTGGAAGGTGTTAAAAAGAAGGAGGGGGAAAGAATCACCAAGGTGAGAACTGACTTGAAAAAAGATTCTGCTGTAATTGTGGCAGCTGGTCGTGTGACCCAATGGTAGAGCGAGAGCCAGGGGTAGGGAGTATATCTTTCAAAAGCAGGCAGGCAGGCGGACACACTTTCCTGGCCTTTATCACAGCCCCAGCTTCAAAGGTGCCAGCAATGAGATCAGAGTAGGAGAGTTAAGAGATGAAAAAAGGGCCAAAGGCAAAAACATGTACATCTACTCCTCACTTGTTCGTCAACATTTTGCATTTATGACAATAGTAAAAAACCTACTATGGGACTAATTGTGCACAATAAAGAGAGGAGAAAGGGACGAGTGGAGGGGAAGTATGAGGGTAAAGTTTGTGAGAGGGAGCAAGGTCCTGGAGAAGCCTTTAAGGTTTGTAATGGCCAGGTCGGGATGAAGGAGCCCTCTAAGCTCACAGCAAACTCCGGGCTGGCAGGGACAGATCAGACACAGGAGTTGGGTGGAGGGGCTTTGTAATCTTTTTCCAAAGAGGCCTCTCTGTCACCTCTGCAAGTGGGCAGTCCTCAGCAGCCTGTAGGCCTAAGAGCTGCCCACCCCGGAGGCAGTCTCCAAGACTGGCAAGCAGGAACGTGGAGAGGTCTGGGGTGCAGACAGGTAATGGTAGGCCCAGTTTCATCCTTGGTGGTAAGACTACCACTACCCCCTACCAGTTCTGCAATGATAGGGAAGGTGTGGTGGGGGAGGAGGGCCTACCCATGCCAGGTGCATCTAGAGGTGCTGAGGATGCCCAATCTCAGGTGTGAGAACAAGTAGGTGAGTGGGAAGGGGAGCACAAATGCCAAAGACAGGACCCAACTCTTGGATAACGCCTACCAACCTGGCCTTTGGAAACTAACCATATGTTGATTGACAACTGAGGAGTCAGTGTATTCATGTGTGGCAAAATAAGCTTTCAACATTTCAGGGACCACTTAGTACCATAAGTCGTCTTCAGTAACCTAGACACATGATTAGAAAGGATTCAAGCAGTGGTGTACCCATCTTACTCAAAATAGTAGGAACTGTCCCCTATAATCAGGTTTGGGGGAAGAGCTGCATGGAAATGGAATTCTTGTGGCTGTGGGTGAGTGCCGAGGAGCCCAGCCACACCCTTGGTCGAATGGCATGTCTAAGAGCTAGGGCCTTAGGAATCTGCTTTGAAGTCAAGTACTGGACAAACCTGGTGCCTAGTTATTTCCTAAAGAGTTATTGGACTAAGGTTCCTCAGAGTTAGGTTAGAGAACTGGGAACAATCTCCAAGTCTAAGCCATTGTAGAGTCTAACTGGAGACTTTTCTAACCATTTATATCTTCCTTTCAGCGACCCCACATAGCACCTGTCTTCCTGGAAGAGAGGAGGAGGTTTTCCTAAGTTATCACTCCAGAAACAGCTCTGCAGATGTAGACACAGGGTCTACTCAAGACTTGGATCCCAGCCAACCAGAATACTTGCCTGAATTTCTGGCCTATTATTATCCAGGATCTCAGTCCCTAATCTCTGCTGCCTTCTTATTTCATTCATTTATTCATTCACTCTTGATAGAGCATCAAATATGTGCTGGTCACTGTTCTAGGAACTCAGGATAAAATGATCAACATCCTTGTTTCTAACTTGCTTCTCCCATGTTTGCAGATCTGATGGAATTCCTGTTCCAAGGCTGTCCATTGAGGAGAAATCCACATCTCATCATGATCTTACTGCTTGTGCTAGCATAGCTTGGATGAACTCACTGTGAAACCCTGAGAAGGTTGTCTTATAAAACTGGCCTGCCCACCAGTCTCCTCTTCAACTTCTGCACAGCTGGTTTCTTCCCATGTATATCCCATGTCTTTGCACTAGCATTCTTAAAACCATAACCCACTGTGATCAAGTCAATTCCAATGCACAGTGATGCTATAGGACAGAGTAGATCTGCCCCAGATTCCCTAGGCTGTAAACTGTACAGAAGCAGATTGTCACATCTTTCTTCCACAGAGCAGCTGGTGGGTTTGACCTGACAACCTTTTAATTAATAGTTAAGTATTTTAATACTATGCCACCAAGTCTCCTTTATAGAATTATGTTGTTGTTGTTACGTGCCATCAAGTAGGCTGTAACTCACAGAGATCCTGTGTATGGTTTCCAAGGAGCAGCTGATGGGTTTGAACCACTGACCTTGGGATTAGCAGTTCAGTTGCTGATCCTGCAGCACCATACCAAGACCACACCAAACCAAAATCAAACCTACTGCCATTAAGTCGATTTTGACTCATAGCAACCCCGCATGGGTTTTCTGAGGCTGTAAATCTTTTTTCATCATTCTCATCAAACCTCATCACTTGCCCATGGATCAGCTGGTGAGTCTGAACTACTGACCTTATGGTTAGCAGTCCAATGCTTATTCTACAGAGCTACCAAGACTCCTTCCTACAACTATAAAGAAGAATAAACAAAGAGACTATTAAGCCTTCCTTATATTCTCTGAGTACAATTATGTTGCTGCTAAGTGCCATCCACTTGGTTACGATGCACAGTGACCCTGTATAGGGTTTCTGAGGCTTTACAATCAAATGTACTAGGAAATAAAAACTATGCACTCCACCCCAATGATCTGGAGAACTAGAGGCTTAGAAATTCTCTTTTGTATTGTTTCTCCTGAATTGCGTTAGCCCCCAAAGTATGTGGGCTCACATTTAAAGGGTTGATGTCTTAATTCATTCAGTTAAACTAGATCACCGTTAACATGAGCAAAAGACATAGCGAAGGTCTGACTGATGACCAAGAACATAAGTTCTACATGTTTCTCAGTTTAAAAAGAATTTGTAACCATCAGCACTAGGTTGACAGCTGGAGCCACATTTTCCGTGGAAGAACCTCTGAACAACTCTACAATTATATCTTCAGTTTTTCGTCTCTTATTAATTAAGATGTCACCAGAAGTCCCATAAGTAATTACAGCACATGACAAACATACAGAGGGAAAATATACACGCAGATGTGGTAGTAGACTTTCTAAATAAATAAAACTTGGAAGGAGACTGAGGCAGACAGTTTGGTTCACCCTGGTCATTCATTCTACAGAAATAAATACATGTCTGTTGTCAAACTGGAATGACGTCACTCAGAAATCTACAAACCTATTTTCAAAACAGTTGTAACCACCGTCTTAAGAGCAGGCATCTACCTGTCACCAGGCATCGTGGAGAAGTTTGATCCACAGTCAGCAATTCTTCCTAACTGGCAAGCAGGATTTAAGTATACCAAGTACCAACAAGCCACTTTGGAAAAAGAGTATAGTCATACTGATTTCTCTCTCTTGAATGCCTGTTGCTGGGACAATGGGATTCCTTACATGACTCAAGATAACAATGTGGAACGAAGGAAAAAGTATTATGGCTTGATTCTGGGAAGCCTCATGGAATAAAGTCTAAACCGTCAGGGGATCAGCTGCAGGCATTATTATCTTGCCTTCATGGATAGGAAGTTTCTTGAGGGTACGGTATGTTTGATAATATGCAATTTAAACGTATCTCAAGAACTGGGTTGGTACTTAATCAGTATTAAACCCCTGTAAGTGTTGAACACAGTGAGATTATGATTCATTTAATGAACAGTTCATATCTTGAGCCTCCATCAATGTTGCCTCATCAACTGCTCTAGCGTGTATTTTATTGCATTCACGCACTACATGACTACTGAGTGACCAAATTTGTACACCCATTAGTCTGTGTGCTCTACAGCGTGTTATTAAGCATGCTGACTTTACTGGCAAAATTTTAAAGGGCTGGATGGTGTATGAGATGGCTTGGCTAGTTTCCAGGTTAGTAGGTCAAATTATTTTGTTCTAAAGGAGCGTAAGGTATTTGGGTGTATAAACAACTCTACCTCAGCAAGGTAGTACTCTTGTAGGGTATGCTTAAGACCTAGAATTTAGTGTCAGCTCTGCCACATAATTACTCGACAAACACTCTGGGCACTTCAACATTTCTTTGTTGGCTTAAAGAAAAATGCATGAGGACAGCAGACTTGCCCTGCCTAATTTATATGTCTGATATGAAGATCAAGTCAAACAAGTTGATGATCATAAAACAAAACAAAACTTTATAAATGAAAATACCCTCAACTAGAAGTCAGTATTTCCTCATGTGTTATTATTGTTATAACTATTCTTATTACCCGACAGTTCTAACAATGTATTCATACCCACAAAGCTAAGTGGCTAGAGTTCTGATTGAGAAGACAAACCCATCCCAGGTCTTACCCAATTCCCATTAGGCAATTTTGCAATGACCTTGTTTTTATAAAGTCCCTATGTCATCAGTATGCTCAATAAGAATACATGGTGCTGCTACTAAGTCATCATTAGGTCCTCTGGAAACTCTCAAACTCAGTATATCCACTACGCCCAACCTAGCAAAGGCTTTAAAAGAGAAGACATTTCAAGTAAAAAGAAAAAAGCCAGAGGGTACAAAAAAAAAAAAGAATTATGGAATTTCAAAGCTAGAAGGGACTTTCAAGTTGGTCTAGAGTCTGGACCAAACCAGTCATTTTCTAAGTAAGGAAATTGAAGCTCGGGGAGTCCAAGGTCACAGATGGTGACAGAGCAAGGCAAGAACCCGGGTCTCCTGACTATCAATCCCATCCTCATTTCATTGTGGTTGCTGCTATATGTCAACCAAAATGCCCTTAGCATCTACAAAGCTCTAGTGCTGAAAAGAGTTAATGGACACTGCTCAGCTGCCCAAGCCCCAGAGCGCAAAAAGCTATTCTAGGACAACACATAACAGGAATACCAACAGTCCACGAGCCCAGAGAGAGCAAAACTGCTGGTGCCTGATGGCGCCGGAAAGCATGTTGACACACTGCATGTGGTCAACACATGAAAGGCAAGTGAATGGGAAAAGCAGTTTTGAATCCCATCCCATTCTAATTTGGGACTGGCTCTGGGCACCTACTAAATGGCTGAGCCACACCCTGGCCACTCTGTAAAATGACCCTTCAGTTCCTTCCCTCTCTATTCTGTGGCCTTGGTTAACCCCTTCTCTGCCTTCACAAAGGCCATAACACAAAATGAGGACTGTGGCAGAATATGAAGATCCAGGAGTGAGCATGGATGATTTTAGACACTGTGTATGAGAAGATTCTCTTGTCTGCATTCGGAAGCCAGTCACTAGTACCTAGCACCTCTAATCAACTATGCCATCTGAAGCCCTAAGTCTCCAGGCTCGTAAGTCCTTAAGAACCGTTTCTCTAAGTGTGGGTCTTCAGAACCCAAAATCATCTAACATCAGAGTCACCTGGAATGACAGGTTTAAAAGGTAGATTCATGTACTTCTCTGCTAGAAACTGGGATTTGTTAGAGGTGGAGTGAGGTACAGTACCTGCAGTTTAAATAAGCATCCTAGGTAATTTAATGCACACCCCAAATCTAAGAGCCAATACTACTAAACTGTGGGAAACAACACAACATACCCACTGCCGTTCACTCAATTCCAACTCACCGGGACCTTACAGGGCAGAAGAGAACGGCCCCATAGGGTTCCCAAGGCCAAAAGTCTTTACGGAAGGACACCGTCACATCTTTCTGCCATGGAGCCAGTGGTAGTTTTGAACTGCTGACTTTTTGTTTAGCAGCCAAGTGCTTTAACCAAAAATAAATAAAACAGAAAACAGTGGAATAGAATAACAGAACCTGGTAGAAGATACCAAAAAATTGTTATTTTTTGAAAATTTGTTCTCATTTACTAAAAAAAAAATATGAATACTCCAGCTTGCGAAATAAAATAGTGATTCATGATCAAAAGGTTTAAAAGTCACTGCTTTAGAGCAATGTTACTAAATTATGAGGGATGAGTATGTACCCTAGGCCTTTGTGAGTAATTGAAAGAAAGTTGGTATTCTCTTCAAACAAAAGAGAAGAAGTTAGGGAAAAATAGAAGACAGGCATATACTCATATGTACCATAATCTGTACAGGAGTCCAAGTCTCCCTGGACTTCTCTAGAGAAAAGTTCCTACAATGTCTAGTTCTCTGTTCATAAATGTTATTGTTAAGGGCTGTCGAGTCGGTCCTGACTCATAGCGACCCTGTATAGGTGAGCTTGAACCATCGATCTTGTGGTTCTAACCGACCTTGCAGTCCAGCATATTAACCCACAACACCACACCAAGACTCCCTGGTCACAGTAGGTACCTGATAATCACAGAACTAGGCCAGCACCTTTCTCTTGATGCTCTATAGATCTGCCAGTGTCTGTGTGACAACACATGCGAGACAAGTAGACCCTCTATGTGGATCCTCTTCTTACATTCAAGGTGACTAGAAATGCTTAAGGTAAATGATGTTCTACAGAAGATTGGGAGAAAACCGTTGGGCTATTCCAAGTATGAGGATTTTGAAATGGATGGTGTAGGAGCAGTATCTCTATTTCCCGAGAGCATTCTCCCCATCTATAGTACGCAAAGGCAGACATTTTTGTAACCTCACCGATCAAGTTAACAGAAGAATGTCTACTTTATTCTCAGGTTGGTGACTTCATTGACTTCTGACACAGAGCTCCTTAGCCTCACTTTCTCTGTATGGTCTAAACGACAAAAATTCCTTAAGTCTTGGGAGGTTCAAAAAGGCCATAAACAAATAGAAAAGCAGCAACAACCCTAGTTTGATTAGCAGTATATTGCCACTATGCATGTGTTGTTGTTGTGAAGTGCCTTCGAGTCGGTTCTGACCCATAGCAACCCTGTATGGGGTTTCCAAGGAGCAGCTGTTCTTGCAGTTCAAATGGCTTTGCAGTCTGGTGCATTAACCCACAGCGCCACACGGTGAAAATGGGGAACAAGGTTATAGACACCAGTGTTTGCTAGATAAAGTATACAAAGAAGAGACGGAAAAGTGGCAAGGTATAAAGTGGTGGGGAGGATCCATGCACAAGAGAGGAATGAGAAATGCCACTGAGAAGACATAAAAAGGTCTAACTCCAAAGCCATCCTAAAATTTTCTAACGCTTTTTAGTAATTTGTTTTTATGTGGTGGAAATTGGCGCAGAATCTAGGATGCTTTGGGCCCATCTGTTTCTGAACCTAAACTGAAGACAAGAATCAGAACAGCTGGAAGCCACAGCACTGGGAGGAGGAGAAATAGAAAAAAGAAAGAAAGAAAATGTGTGGGAGATGGAGGAAGAAGATTAAGTAGGGAAGAGGAAGGGAATCTGGAAGCCATCTCCAGACAGAGAGAAGAAAATAGTCAAGACAGAATTGATGCAAAAGAGTTATTGGAGAGGTCAAAGCCTCTGAGTGAAGACAACCAAGGAGGAAACATAGCAGGGATGGCAGAACAGGGAAACAGCAAACAGTCCAGCAACAGGACCTTACATTCTGCATGCTTGAGTATCAATGAGTAGTGCCCTAGGACTTCACCTCTGAGAGACTAGATGGTTTTCACCCAAAGGTCCTAAAGCAAGCATATTACATGAGCTGCTAGTAAACAGTCCATGCTATCGGAGCTTAGAACTGAACTGAAACCGTGGTTCTTGATTCCCTAAAATGCAAAAGAGGTGATCATGGAGAATGGCAGGGAGAATGTGACAGGGGTAGTCTTTGGAAAAATGGGCAAGGCTCCCAATCCAAAAGCTCGACTTTCCAGAGCCAAGGAAGGTCCAAGAGCAGGGAGAATGTCCATAGGATGATCCTCATTGTATGCTCTTTGCTTCGATCACTGCCCCATCATACTGACTTCTGCTAAAGACCAGACTGAATCTGTGGATGAGGTCTCTGACGTCTCCTGAGACTGCTTAATCTCTTAAATTGCTGTTGTTTTTAAGTGCCATCAAGTCGGTTCCAACCCACAGGGACCCTGTAGAGGGTTTCCAAGGAGCAACTGGTGAGCTTGAACCACCAACCTTGCAGTTTAAACTGACTTTGCAGTCTAGCGCATTAACTCACAGCACCACACCAGGACTCCTGCTCAATCACTAGATCAAGAGAAAAGATTTAGCAGTGAGACATGTCAATCAAGACCCCATTCTAGAAGGGAAAGGAAATGAATTCTAACAGAAATAAAGGAGTCCTGGTGTGGCACTGTGGGATAAAGTACTAGACCATAAGGTCAATTTGAACCACAAGGTCGGTGGTTCACACTCACCAGTCACTCCTTGGAAACTCTATATGGGGTGGTTGTGAGTAGGAACAGACTCGAGGGCACTTAACAGCAACAACAAAAATAAATACATTGAACTGTATTTCAAATTAATTAACAGCTTCGAAATGGTGGAGAAGGAACTAATTTTTGAACACTATTTTGACTCCAAGGCTATAAACAAAAATAACACAAAACCAATATTAAACTCTAGTTAGTTCTGGGGCAGCAATTCTGAAACTAATTTCTGTATATTCTCAGGTTGAGCAATTAAAAAAATATATAATAATTTTTGGGATAAAGGGAGCCAGGCTCCACACAGTTCAGAGAACAAAGTTACAAATATAGAAATATGAGAAAATAAAACAAAACACGTGGATTGGGATTGAAGATATCAGTGTGAAGTGATATTTTTAATATAAATAGGTATGAGTCAGAACTGACTCAATGACATATAACAACAACATAAATAGACAGGAGTTCTGGGGGTACAATGGTTAAGCGTTTGGTTGCTAACTGAAAGGCTGGAGATTTGAACTCACAGCTGCTTACAGGGAGGAAAATGTACTCCTGGGAAGTTTACAGACTAGAAAACCAAACAGAGCAGGTCTAGTCTGTCCTACTGGATCATTATGAGTCAGAATTGATTTAACAGCACACAACAACAACATACAGATAGGTAGGCAGAGAAGTATGTGAACATATATGTATACACGAAGAGGTTTCAAAAAGTTTGTGGGAAAATGGAATTGAAAGAGAATAGGATTTTTCCATGAACTTTTTGAAGCCTTGTAAAGCATGGTCTGCTTAGAGAAAAGAGAAAACAACAAACTACAATACTTTAGTAACAATGAGCACATATATGGTTTCCAAATAACATTTTCTGCTAAAAGGAACCAGGGATCTCTGAAGAAATAACTGGCTCCAGAGCTGAAGCAAGGGAAGTACAAGATGACCCTGGAACATCTTGTAAGATGTACTCAATGCATTGAGTACATTAAGAATGTACTCAATGCAGACATGACAACAGGGCAAAAGAGCCAGTTTGAAGGGCTCCACTGGCCAAACCAGGGGCACTCTGAGCATCACAATAAATAAAGATCATAGAGGATTATGACCTGTATAATAAAGTAAGAATCCATAAATGCTCACTAAAATGAACAAATAAGAGGGGGGAGAAAGGAAAGCTCTTCTCAGAATGGAATTCCAACTTATGTTGAAGGACTGGTGGATTTAGAAAAACCAACATATGGGTCAAAAGTCTCCAAGAAAACATCAATGTCATGAAATATAAAGAAAGACTTGGAAACCATTACACTCTAGAAGGGACTGAAGAGACATGACAACTGAATACAAAGTACGTATAATCAGGGATATTCTTGTCATAAGTAACATTTTTTGAACAATTGTTAAAATCTGAATTAAACCTGTGGATTATAGAATATTTATTATATCAATATTTATGCCCTCAAAGATAAACCCTGAAGCCTATTTAAAACCATACAAATTTAGCTTAAATATAAATAATTTTTTTTTAAAAGGGCTCCCTTGAGCATCATGCTCTTTTAAGAACCATCTATATGAAATCAAAGGAGTCCCGGTGTGGCGCTGTGGGTTAATGCACCAAACTGCAGAGCCGTTTGAACTGCAAGGTCAGTGGTTCAAGCTCACCAACTGCTCCTTGGAAACCCTATACAGGGTCGCTATGGGTCAGATGGCACTTAACACCACCAACATATGAGATCAAATTGACAACAGCATCTTGAAAGATTAGGCAGGAACCTCAGAGGGCAGTGAGTTTATATTCATGGGGGAGGAACAACTCAGAAAAGAGCAAGATTTGTTGTACAACTTGAAGAATGAAATCAGTGTCATTAAACTGCACCTGCAGAAACTGTTGCATTGGTGCATGTTTTGATACATTCAACAATAACACAATAAATAAAACTTATATAAAAAACAGTACATGTAGACCCCTGAAACCAGGGCTTAAACGTGGCCGGGTCCTCAATGTCTCTCCCCACCATAGGAACTCGGGGAACCAGAGTGACGCAGAAGGAGTGCTGAAGGAGATCCAGAGCACACTGGAGGGAGATCGAGTGAGCCATGGGGATTGACAGTCTCGAAGACTGGCAATGGGGTACAGCCTCAGCAATGGATCAGCCGAGTGAGCTGATGGCATCCACAGTGCTCCGTGAACACACACTACTGATAGTCACCCTGGGCACCGTCCCCACCTGGACAGACCGAGGACTGGGCTGTGCCGGAGACCCCCGGCTCCCACCCTGCTGCTGGTGGTCTTGAGAGACAGGGTGATGGGAGACCCCAAGCTACCCTGCCGGGCCCCGCCCCGACTCAGTCTTGTCATTGTTGCTCAGTTTTTATTTCCCCTCCTTTTTGTAGCGGGCTGGGTTTTAAATTATAAACTTTAGCTGCGTCTAGGTGAAAAAGTTTTTAATAAACACTTATTACCTCTTCACTGGACTGGGCCGACGACGTTAATATTTTTCCTCTGTGGAATAATGTTCCATATGGGTGGACATGAGACCTTGCCTTCTTACCCCCACCCCCCACCCGTCTGCCCCTGGACCAGGCTGGGACTCAGGAGACTGTTCTAAGCTATGGGAACCAGAGTGGCCTGTACCTAGCTGTATCTGGACACCACTGCACCTTCTGCCTTCTGGAATAAATGGAATTAAGCTGGAAAAAAAAACAAAAAAACAAAACAGTACATGTAGATTTTGAAAACTATACTATGAGTATGTCAGAAAGGGCCTTTGGTATTAGTAAATACATACTGAAGTTTGTCTGGGCCAAGGAGCATCAGTCAGGCATGCAACTTAGTCTCAAGTATTTCAAATAAAAGTGGTGTGTGTGTGTGTCTAAAGAGACAGAAAGAGGATAGGGCAAATGCAGTAATATGTTATTATTTGGGGGGCTGTCTAGAGTACTGGTATGGCGCTATGGGTTAATGCACTAGACAACAAAGTTAGTTCGAACCACAAGGTCGGCGGTTCAAGCTTACCAGTTGCTCTTCGGAAACCCTATACAGGGTTGCTATGGGTTGGAACTGATTCGATCGCATGTAACAATAATAACAACATCTGGATAAAGGGTATTGTTGTTGTTAAGTACTGGTGAGTTAGTTCTGACTCCTAGCAACCCTGAATAGGATTTCCAAGAGCAGCTAGTGGGTTTGACTGGAAGACCTAGTAGCCACCAGCCCAGTGCTTATCCTACAGCACCACACCAGGGCTCCAGGTAAAGGATATATGTAAGAAATCTTTGCACTATTCTTGTAACTTTTCACTAAGTCTAAAATTATATCAAAATTAAAAATACTTTATAGAAATCATTCCTCCTCTCTCTCCTTTGACAGTGGTGTGAGTATATGTTGCCTTGCACTGGCACGTCTATTACATAAGCCTTCTGTACTCTACATGACACCTTGGGCTTCCTGAGGGCACATGCTGGGTCCAGTGCCTCCCTGTGTCCCCAGCATCTGTAGAAGACCTGTTGGTCATTGTTGATGATAAGAATATGGCCAAGCATTCATTACTTAACCTATGTGATATAGGTGACTAAAACCATCATTCAACAATTCTGACTCCTCAACTTTGAGCTCTACATTCCTGTCAGTTCACCCTAAACAGTACCTCCAACAGCTAGGACTATGGCATATTCTTCTGTGTATAGTTCATTCCTATAGCAGTCCTTAGCAGAGAATAAAAACCAAACCAGTGGCTTTTGTGTCGATTTCAACTCAAGGTGACCCCTCTATTTATAAATGACCTCCATAGGGTTTCCATAGGCACAACCTTCCAGAAGCAGATCATCAGACCTGTCTTCCAAGTTGCCTCTGGGTAGATTCAAATCACTAACTTTTTATTTAGTAGTCAACCTAGGGACTCCTTAGAATCAAATAGGTGCTCAATAAATAAATGCTGAAAGGAGGAGGGGTGGTGAACCTCATATACTGGGAATGGCATTTGCCAAAAATTTTCCTGCTAACGGAGAAAACAGCCAAGAACGAGCTTGTTGTTTTCAAGAAGGAATAGCAGTACAAAGATGTTCTTCCCCTTGAAATAATTTAAGTGATTTTATCACAGATTTTCAAGTTAGTGTTTTTGGCTAATTAGAGTAACTGGAAAACAGGCCCAGATCTGATAAAATGCTGTTTTTCATTTGATTGAAGGTGAGGGCCCTTCTGCAGTTTTCTGTAACTTAATACCTAGAAGGCCTACTAAAGATGCTTGTTTGTTTCCATTATGGCTTCTCCTGAATGCACACACTGTAAAGTGCAAAGCTTTCCTACACACTCATCATTTGGCTAGGAACCCAGAAAGTTTGTCTAAAAGGCTTGGGGAATGACAAGCAGCAGCTCTGAAGTCTTACTAAAGCCACATTCTCTTCACCCACTTCCAATTAATGATGTAATGGAGACCTGGCCAAACCAACATTGAAAAGGTAGAAGAATAAGGTTAGAATCCAAGGCAAAGCTCCTTAGCATCACCTATTAATCTGTATATCATAAGAACTAGAATGGCTTCAGGAGGTGCTGATGAAAGAGACTATACAATGAGAGTATCTGCAGGAACGTGTAAGCAGTGCTCTGTGGTAGGGCATGGCAGACATTTCTACCCATTACTAGCTAAAAGAGAAGCCGGGCGGTGGCTGACAAACGCGGACACTGTATAAAAAAGTGGGGGAGGTAAGGCAGACAGGAAGTCGATACAGCTAAAAGGCTGAGACTTTCTTAATTGTGCCTTCCCTCTTGGGCTCACCCGTTCTCCATTCAAGTCCCCTCAACAGTCTGTGCTTTTGTCTTCTACAGAAATCCGTCTGAGGCATCCTTTCCACCTGTACACTGCACAATCAATTCTGCACCAACTTCCTCCTTTTGCTAAAGCCCCAAGATGCTGCCTGTAAATTTAAAGAATGTCAAGCATCAACAGAAATCCCCACCCCCACTCCCAGAATTTAGTTATGAACATCTGTTGTTTACAAGGGTTCAGGCTGAGAGCTGCCAGACTTGTTCTGCAACCTCTACTTTTAACACGAAGGCTGCCAGGGAGGGATGTCTGAATTTCATGCAAGAATGCCCTGTCCTGATTGCTTAAGCAGAAATCGGCAAACACATCGCAACATCCTATTGCTGAAGAGAATCCTAGTCTGTTCAATTCGTTTATAATCCTGGCTCTTTAACCAGCTGTAGCCAAAATATCAGAAGTAGAGTTCTATCTATTGATCCCCTGCGGTATTGAGAAGCCAAGGGACAATGATAGCTGGAAGCGTTGATAGGAACTGGCAGAAAGGATCATTGTTTTACACCTCTGAAAAATTCAAACCCTACGTTGTTCTCATTCTCCCGAAATCCTTCATTAACACCGAGCCCGTCCCACATGTCCCTGTTTCTCTTCACAGCGTGATTCTGCAGTGCGGCGCAGGAATTAGATATAAAAGTCTTTACTTCAATTAACTGGGGACCAAATCTAATTGAGAACATAACTATCCTATCTTTTACCTTCCCCTGACTGAGCCAGGCGTGAGAGTCCCTTCTGAGTACTCCACTTTCTTTCCCTTTCTGCTAACTACTGGAACCTGCTTTAAATGGAATCCTATTTTTAGATTCATGTGCCCAAGTGTACATGTGTTCTTATTATTCTTTCAGTCTGCCTGATTTCCCTCATTTCAATTATAAAAGTCCATACGGCTGAGACTGTCTTTTCTTCTTATCTTGTAAAACTCCCACATAACACACTCAGCCCCCAATAAAGATGGCATGGCTTTTGCCTTTAAAAAGAGATGTGGATCAAAGTCAATTCATTTAATTGGCTGCAAATTCCTAAGAATTAAAGATCCCATGAACCAGCCACACATCACTTCCTGTGTCAACTATGGGATCATTATGGGGCTTACAAGAGCCAGGAGAATGAATACTAAAAGCTCCCCTTGCCCCAGCACTATTGTCAAGGGGCATGATCACCGGAGTGTCTGTTGCTCCACAAGCTGAAAGCCAGAGGTGGTATGCACTCTCACATGTCAATGTAGTCACTTGGAGACACAGGAAGCTCTCCCGAGGAGGCCCTAGTATCCTCCCAATTACTCATAAAATTATGCTTTGCTTCCAACCTTCCCTCTATCGTTCCCTCGTCTGAAAGGATGATGCGAAGCCATTTATCAGAAGTTTGGGAGTCTCGGTCTAGCCTGTTATGCCCCTGACAGAGCCTTGGTCTTGATGTACACTGCAGGAGGCTGAACAGAACCGGCATTCTTTTATTTATCCAGGTCACATTTGGGATCTGTTCATCTCAGCATTGTACTTTTATAGAAACTCAATGATTTGGCAATTAGAGCTAACTCTGGACTCTGTCCTACAGGGTCGTTATGAGTCGGGATTTACTGAATGGCAGTGAGTTTACGGGCTCTGGCAGATACTAATCAAAAGGTTGGTGGTTCGAGTCCACCCAAAGGCACCTAGAAGAAAGACTTGGTGATCTACTTCCAAACAATCAGTCACCGAAAACTCCACGGAGCACAGTTCTTCTAAGACACATATGTAATCTCCAAGAGTCAGACTTGACTGGTGTATTTACTCTGTGGGGACAAGGATATTAGAAGGTGATTGTTTTACAGATGCCCTCCACTGGATTGCTGTTATTATCTTCATCTAAAAGTACCATGCCAGGGTTGAACTTCTTCACCTTTTGTTGAAGAGTACCTTTGAGTACTAGTATCTGAGGACAAGAAGAAACATACAATTGCTGAGCCTTTATAGGTATTGGACATACAATTATATTGAGTCACATAATTGCATAGGTTCTGCCCAATACAACTATGTCATGCAAATCAGGAGGGAAGATGAGTATATCAGGAATAAGGGCCCATAGGTATCTCTGAAGAAAATAGAGACTGGTATGATACTACCTAGACCAGCCTTGGGTATGCTTAACTCTACAGAAGGAGTATTAGTGAATCTTGTGGTGCTGTGGGATAAAGCACTGAACCCCAAGGTCAGTTTGAACCTCAAGGCTGGCGGTTCAAATTCACCAGCTTCTCTCTGGAAACCGTATACAGGGTCACTATGAGTTGAACCGATTTGATGGCATTTAACAACAACAATCTATTATAACTACATTGTTGTTTATTTACCATTGAGTCAATTCCAACTCATAGCGACTTCAGAGGAGTAGAACTGCCCATAGGTTCCCAAGGATATAATCTTCATGGAAAAGCGAATGTCATTTCTTTTTTCCTTGGAGTGGCTGGTGGCTTTGAACTGCTGACCAATCAGTTGGCATCAGAGCAAGCTCCTTTTAGTACGAAGGGGCTTCAAAAAGGTGGAGGGGAAATTCCAGTATCTTTTCATTCCCATTTTTCCACAAACATTTTAAGTCACCTAATACTACATAACAACCCACAGCTATTAAAAGCCCCACTGCTGTGAAGTTGATTCCAACTCACAGTGACCGCATAGGACAAGGTAGAACGGTTCCACAGGGTTTTAACAACTATGAATCTTTTTGAGAGCAGATAGTCTCACCTTCCTCCCGAGGAGTAGCTGGTGAGTTTGAACCACTAATCCTGTGGTTAGCAGCCCAATGTTTAACCCAATGTACAACTCAGTCCCTACATCTGAGGATGGGATTAATAGTAGTTACAATTTATACTTACTATGTGCCAATCACTGTCCTAGGAGCATCATTCATATGAGTTCATTTAAGTAGCATAGCAACACCTGAGATAGGTACCATTATTATCCTCATTTTGCAGATGAGGAAACTGAGGTGATTAAAAACAGGAATCCAGAATCACACAGCTAATAAGTAGGGGAGTCCAGGAAGTCTAGTTCCAACATCCCCCACACTCACCCTCCCTTAACAGATGAATTCTATTGAATAAATTCTTTCTTGGTTTCGAAGACTGTCCACTACCCAAGTTGCCTTCTGGTGTATCTTCATTTTGCTTTAACGTGTGTAAAGCACCTTCCTAGTTCTTCCTCAAAAGAAAAAACCCACTACCACCTAAGATTGTATATGAACTGGGCCAGTGAAAAACTCACCAAAAGATCTCATGTTTGGCTCAAAACAATGACAGCTTGAGCCATGAGGAAGAGAAGCTAACCCTTACTCAATACCAGTTGCTGCATCTGGACAGACAAACAACTCCCCCATAATGTCCAAGATGAATGAGTGAGGCACTGACCCCAGGAAGTCAGGGTTCTCCTTTCTGGCAGTTTCATACTTGCTTCTACAAGATCACGTATACAAAGGGGAACTTACTGGTCCTTCACCCCTCTCCAACGTGCAACCACAACTACAACATTCCCCATGGTCAACTGACTCACTGCTTGTCAACCCATTGCTGCCCTGTGAGACTGACGAAGAACTTTGAACTCTATTCCAGAAAAGGAATCCATCAGCAGTAGGTGACGTAACTACAGAGATGGTGCACATTCAAATACTGGGCCCAACGCCAAGAACATGGACTCTACACGAATTGCTCTTTAATTAGTTGTGTACCTAACCTCCCACTGAAAGGAGTATCACAGGTTGAATGTCTACCAGATTCTTGAGATACCTAGCTTCTACTCCCTCACATCCTCCCTCTTTGGTAACAGTACTCATAATCAGGCTTATAAGCAGGCTTACTTCCCATGTGTATGTCCTTAATATACTGCAAACTTAATGTCCATGTGAATAGAATACTGTTTGTTCATCTCTGTCCTCAGTACCTCGCTACATCAGTTGTTGTTAAGTGCCGTCAAGTCGGTTCCGACCCATTGCAACCCAATATAGGGTTTGCAGGAACACACCCAAAAGTGTTTACTGTGTAAATATGCAAATAAATATATCTTTAAAACCACTTTTATTCTCTGCAAGTTAAGTCTCACAGATAATGCAAGGAATTTCCTTTTTTTTAAACTCTAATCCCTGACGTTGGAAAATCACAAATATTTCTAGTCTGAGCCATCACTTCTCTATAACAGCCCATTGCTATTGTTGTTGCTGTTAAGTGCCGTTGAGTTGGTTCTGACTCATAGTAAAATAGGGTTTCCAAGGAGCTACTGGTGAGTTTGAACTGCCAACTTTGAGGCCCAGTGCTTATCTTATAGCACCACATCAGAACTTCCCTCTCTGGGCTGTTGAATACAGAAATCACAGGAAATTTCAGCTCCAACAGCCTTCCAATACTTTAAATGCAACATCCCCAAACCAAATTTCTCATAATCTAACCCTTCAAAAACAACTTCTCAACTTTTGTTTTCCTATTAGCGGCACCATTAATTTACCCAAGTCCCAAAGAAACTTCACAGCCCTCTCTCTTTTGTCCTTCCCAGCTCACTTGAAACCTGAACCCCATCGGTCAGCAATTCCTGTAGTTCCTTCCTGCACCAGGTGTTTTCCATCTGTCTATAGACTGTCGCCCCGGGAGCGCAGGGGGCAGTCTCTGTCTTGCCTGGCATGCATCTGGCACATGGTAAGAGTATACTACATATTTGCTATATGGACACATGGATACATTCCTATTCTTTTCTTTCACATCAATTCAGATCCTGCTACCTACTGTGGTAACTGGTTTCACTGTATAGAGTTTCTCATCATCTAGGTAAGCATCAAGAGCCCTAGTGGCACAGTACTTAAGTGCTTGGCTGCTATCCAAAAGGTCAGTGATTCAAACCCACCAGCTACTCCATGGGAGAAAGATACATACAGCAGTCCACCTCATAGAGATTAGCCATTGCCATTGAGTTGAATTCTGTAGCACCTCTATTGGACAGAGTAGAACTGCCTCATAGGGTTTTCAAGGTCGTAACTCTTCACAGAAGCAGACTGCCCCATCTTTCTCCTAGAGAGCAGTTGGTGGTTTTGGACAACCAACCTTTTGGTTTGCAGCCAAGTGCTTAACTATGGCACCACCAAGGCTCCTGTTGTTGTTGTTATTAAGTGCCATCAAGTCAGTTCTGCCTAATAATGACCCTGTATAGTGGAGTCCTGGTGTGACACTGTGGGTTAATGCGCCAGACTGCAAAAGCTGTTTGAACTGCAAAGTCAGCGGTTCAAGCTCACCAGCTGCTTCTCAGAAACCCTATACAGAGTCACTATGGGTCAGAATCGACTCGACAGCACTTCACAACAACAACATAGTGTTTCCAAGGAGTGGCTGGTGAGTTTGAACCACCAACCTTGTAGTTCAAACTGACTTGAGGTTAAGTGCTTTATCCCATAGCCTTGTAAAGCCCATGAACAGATGTGCTCTGTGCTATAGGGCTGCTATAGTTCAGAACTGACTCAGTTATAATAGGTAGCAAACTGCCACCAGGTTAATCTTCCCTAACAGAGTTCATATCTAAGCTCAGACACTAAGCTATTCAAACCTTCACTGGTTGTCAGTGTGTACTACATGAAGTCACAGCTCTGAGCAACTAGTCAAGGCCCTCCAAAATACGACCCTAAGTACATTTGTCTAGTTCTTCCCTCTACACTTCTCACCCCAGCCAAACCAGTCTACTCAACATATCTCAAAAGTGCTTTGTACTTTTCTTCCATTACACCCTTTTTTGCCTAGAATATTTCTCTCCTCTTCATCTACCACAATCCTATTCCTTTTCTGCAAGATTTATCAACCTCATGCACAACAGAACAAAATGCTGTTCACTCCTGCACCATCCCCATCTCCATGACTGGTTACGGATCAGACCATGATGACACAAAGCGTTTTCACTGGCTAATTTTTTGTTGTTGTTGTTGTTGTTTGGAAATAGACCAACAGGCTTTTCTTCTAGTCTGTAAGCTTCACTGAAAGCTCTTCAGCATCATAGCAACATGCAAGCCTCCACAGGCAGACGGGAGGTTGCTGCATATATGAAATGGACTGGCCAGGAATTAGACTCGGCCTCCTCCTGCATGGAAGGCAAGTATCTTCCCACTAAGCCATCAATGCCTCACACACTTGGTACTTACCACATATTGCCTTATATGAAAGGCCTGTGTTCTTAACTTTGGGTATGATTTATCCCTGACTGCTGCTGTTGTTGTATGTCACTGAATCAGTTCCAGCTCATAGGGACCCTATATAGAGTTTCTGAGAGTGGCTGGTGGGTTTGAACTGACGACCTTGAGGTTAGCAGTCCAATGCTTATCCTACAGCATCACACCAAGGTCCTATAGGATAAGGATATCCCTGGCTAGATTAACATTTGTGTGGAAAAGGACCACTACTTCTACTTCTTTAACCCTCTCCCCCTAACAATGTCTTTAAAATGTCCAATAAATATTTGTTGAAGGGAAGAACTGGAAAACGATGCTAGCAATAGGTTGTAATTTAACATAAGGTCTCTGTAAGGAACACAGCAGGGGGATTCCTTTAAAAACACCACAGGGAAAAAAGAAAATGACCTCAAAATAAAAGAACCAACTGAGTTATGACTGAGAGGTAATTTACAGGAAATCTATGTGAAAATAAAATAAAAAATAGCCAATGCATCATCAATTAGAGTCCTGCTGGGCAATATTAACACAGATTTCACTTTAAAGAGATGAGAAAAGGCTCTGCAACAAACAGGAATACATTTATATTCTTCAAGGGGCCAAAGAAAACACAAGAACATCTTCCCTAGAAGGCTTCCTACCTTCACATCGTATTTTATCTCTGCTTTTAATCCAACTAGGCTGACAAGCACTTCAGATATGAACAGGCGGCTACCACAATTCAAAGGGATGCAGGAAGCCGTATCATTCACCTTAAAGCAGAAAAAGGTAGACTCAAAAAAATCCTTATAATTCCATTTGCGGCCTTGCTCTGCATTCAGCTGGGGAGGGGCAAGAGGAGAGGGATGGGACCACAGGGTCAGACTTTGCAAGAGATCCACCCACTGTGTGGGTTTTAATGAGGATGTTTGCACTGAACACAGTATGGGAGAGGACAAAAGGTGAGCAGGATCAAAGGAGAATAGGAAGCAAAGCCAAAGGGAGACCAAGTAATGGCTTCCAGAAGAAGAACTTTTCAAGGATGAAAAATTGAAGTGTAGCGGCATTTGTCCCTCAGTGCAGTCACTCCTAACTGTAATGAAATATCCAACCTAACCTAGTATGAGTGGCTGACATCTAGCCTGACTGAGAAACTGGCCTAGAAAAGCGTGGGCTGAATCCATGTGGACCAACTTCAGCTCTGGCCAACCTGCCCAATCCCAAGTTGACCAGTTTCCACGTCCCTGAGCTGTGTCTGCTGGCAGCTGCTTTCCTGGCAGCACGGGGAGACAAATTCATGGCATTGCTGGGCCAACAGCTGCTACAGCTCTGGGGGAGGTGGTGAGTGCCCGCTGAGATACTCTGGGCAGAGAATGAACTATTCTAGGGACCAGTCCTAGAGTCAGCAAAATCAAGGCTACAGTTCACTGGCTAAATGAAAATACAATACAATCACCACTCCAGAGCTACAAGAAGCCAACAGCCTTTCTCTGCCCACCTTCTTTCACTTCAGCACTTGAATCCTGCCCTCACATGTGGCCCCATCTTTTCTATTTCCAAGGGCATGACTTCCGTTTAGGTCCACATTAACCTCTCCACTGGACTGTAATACCTTCTTAACAGGTCCTCCCTCCTTAGGTCTCTCTGCTCCAATAGATCTATGTACTGTCTCCATAGTTACCTTTCTAAAGCACAGCCATAATTATGCTCCTTGCTCAAAACCCATCAATGGCTCCCCACTGCTTACAGAAGAAAGCCCAAATCCTGTCACCTGGCATTCATGCACCTCTATAATCTGGCCCCTACCAACCTTTCTAGACTTAACTCACTATAACATGTACTGCTTCTGTTCTTCAGCGGAAGAAACGAGCTATTCACTAGACACATTTTTCCTACCTGTATGTGTTTGCTAACATTGTTCTGACTAAAATGCTTCCTTCCGGAACTCCTGCATTGTCTCAATTACATTACACTTACAGGTCTGGAAGATAGCGTTGGCACTTTTTTTTTTTTTTCCATTTCTCATCCACTGAGCCTCCCTAAAGCCCTCTTCAGCACCCCAGCCAGAAGAAATCCCTCTTCTCTGTGCACCTGGGGCAGTTTGTATGAGGGTGGTCATGATCTTTCATACACCTGCTCTATATTAGTTTCCAAAGGTTGTTTCCTCAGGCAGTTAGCACAAAGTGGGCGGCTTACCATGACAGAAACTCATTATGCCACAATTCAGACAGCTAGAAGTCCATATTCAGGGTGCTCACTCTGGAAACTTTAGCGGAAGATTCTTTCTTCTCTCTCCAGCTGCTGGTAGACCCAGAAATCCTTAGCATGCAGCTCCAGCGTAACACCATCTCTGCCTCCATCTTCACATGGCCGCCTGCCCTGCTTCTCTGTGCGTCTTCTTTTATAATAACACAACTGAGATTGTTATCAAATGTTGCTGTTGTTAAGTGCCGTTAAGATTATTCCGACTCTCAGTAACTATATAGTTTCTGAGGAGCGGCTGTTGGGTTTGAACCGCTGAACTTTGAGTTAAAAGTACAGTGCTTATACTACAGTGCCATACCAGGTCTCCCAGAATGGATGAGGACCCACATTATTCTAGTGCAATCCCGTGTTAACGTAACTGATAACACCTTCAAAGATCCTATTTCCAAACAAGGTCACACTCATGAGCGCAGAGGTTAGAACTTCAACATGTATTTTGGGGGGAATCCAATTCAATCTATGGAGTCCTGGTGTGGCACTGCAGGATAATGCACAGGACCGCAAGGTTGGTTTGAAACGCAAAGGCAGTGGTTCAGACTCACCCAGCCATTCTTTGGAAACCCTATACAGGGTTGCTAAGGATCAGAACTGACTCGACAGCACTTAACAACAACATGGACTCTGGTATGGCACTGTAGGATCAGCACTGAACTGCAAACCAGAAGGTCAACAGTTCAAACCCACCAGCCACTCCTCGGAAACCCTATACAGGGTTGCTATGAATTGGAACCAGCTTGACAGCACTTAACAATAAAAACAACACTGCAGTCAAACCTATATCCTAACAAAAACAGACACGTCTAAAATGTCTTTCTTGTGCCAAAACGTCTACTTTTCAACTGATCACAAATGTTTTGAGTTTGGACCGGTGGTGCCGCCTGTCCAACGTCGGAGTAGTTTCAGTACCATGGTTTGTCTTTGCACAGCAGTGTTTGTTGTACCTGCCAGTATCTGAAGTCCGGATTGTCTTCTGCAACATAAGATGAAGCGGAGCATGGAAAAACCAAAGTTCTGCTACTAATGTGTTGAGAAGTAGAGGTCACATCGCTGCATCACAAAGACAAAGGTAGAAACCCTCAGCAGTGTGGACTCTTGTACCTTAATCAGATGCTTACTGAACTTAGGCAGGCAGACTGTGGGTTTAACGGTGGAGAAAAGACGAAAACTAAAGCGAAGCCACCAAATGCTGAAAGTACACCAGGTGAGGTATAATTTGGAATTTCACATATACAAGAAGGCTTCACAAAGTTCATGAGAAAATGGAATTAAAAGATAATGGAATTTTTCCACAAACTTTTTGAACCCCTTGGTATACTTACAGTAATGGAACCTACCAATCCTACATAACAATCTGCCTTTTATATACATTTTTAGGAATAAATTATGTATGAAAGCACACAGCTACATATGAAAGTGGCTCTCTCTTGTCAAGCTTCTTCCCATCTTCTCTCCATGAAAGGTGTGCCTGTCCCCTCTCCTCTGTGCTAGGCTATGCAATAAGAAATTGCTTCAATGCAACCATGTTTTACGTATAAAAACATATGTCATAAAATTTACCCTACCTCAGATATCTTTACGTCTCTTTTAATGCACAAAAGAAATTGCTGGGATTAACTTTTTACAGATCTTGCTAACTGAAACAATTCTAGTTCTAGTAGACAACACTAGCTTTTTGACTGCTTTAAAAAACAAGAGAACCTAACTCTTCCTCTCCTCCTCCTCTTCCTCTCCCCACCTACTCCTTTCCTGATACTTTTTACCTCTCTTACTCCTTAACAAGGAATCCTGGTGTGGCGCTGTGGGTTAATGCGCTGGACTGCAAAGTCAGTTTGAACTGCAAATTCGAGCAGTTCAAACTCACCAGCCGCTCCTCGGAAACCCTATACAGGGTGACTATGGGTTGGAATCGACTCAATGGCACTTAACAACAATACCCCTTTAACAAAGGAGTTCTGGTGGCATAGTGGTTATGAGTTAGACTGCTAATCTCAAGGTAAGCAGTTCAAAACTACCAGCAGTTCCGCAGGAGAAAGATGAGCCTTTCTGTTCCCGTAAAGATTTACAGCCGCAGAAACCCTATGCAGGATCACTATGAGTTGGAACAGACCCCATGGCACAAAACCACCACCCCGCTCTACCACTACCCCTTAACAAGGAGTCGTGGTGTGGAGCCAGCACCATTGGATAAGCACTCAACCTCAAGGTTGGCTTGAACCCCAAGGTCGATGGTTCAAACTCACCAGCCACTCCTTAGAAACCCTATATAGGGTCGCTACGAGTCGGAACAGACTCGACGGCACTTCACAACAACAATAATAACCCTTAACAATGGATATCTCCCAAGCCTTGCATTCTAGATTCAGCTCTGTTTCTCTTCTCTTAGTTCATATACTTTCACACCTTCCCAAATCACTTTTGTACTGAAGACTCTGCATCTTACCTCAGCAGTACATCGCCAGTCAACACTTGAAGGCTTCCAAGGCCAAGTAGCCCCAAAGTAGCCTCACTATTCACAACGGGCCTTCCCTCAATAACCTCAATGCCATCACGGATGCACAATTATTCCAGGTTTCCAGATTGTAGGCATCCACTCCCCTCTTAAAGCTCTTTACCCAACCAGGTATCCAGTTCTGTCCAATTTCTTGAATGCTTCCTGAATCCATTCCTTCCCCTCTATATTTTTTGCTACCACAATCTTCCTATTGTTACTGTCATTTAGTGCCATCAGGTTGGTTCTAATAGCAACCCTGTATAGGGTTTCCAAGGAGCATCTGGTGGGTTTGGACCGCCAACCTTGTGGTTAGCAGTCTTACAGTGACACAGTTATCTTACAGGACATGCCAGTACCCTACTATGCAGGAATTACTCCAAAGGCTTTCACCCTGGCCTCCTCTGGCATAAAAATTCATTCTCCTAACCATTCTTTTTCTCATTATGAGTGGGCCTCAAAAAGTTCATGGAATTAAAAAGATAATGGAAAATTTTCACAAATGTTTTGAAGGCAACCCCCGCAAGCCCCACCCTGTACTTCTCTCTCCACCCAGAACCCACAGGGCTCACTACCACGTTGTTGTATCATATCTGAACTCTGCTGCATGGCTGTCTGAGAGCCGTCAGATTGGGGTCCACTCTACTACCTTACGGTATTTCCACTGCTCTCATACTATTTTGCTCTATGAAAGCCCTTTTCACATTACATTATTTCCATGTCTCTCCTCCCTGTTGGCCCAGAAGATAAATCCCAGTGCTTATCTTAAGTCTCCATAGGAGTCAGCACAGAACCCAGTACCCAGTAGGTATTTAACAAAGGTTTGTTGGAACAGTAGATTGTTGCTCAGCAAACTAGCATAAAGTGACAGGTAAAACGATAGAGATGGCCTTCTCTGATTGGTTCTCACAGCATCTTGTCCTGTCCTTTCATAATATTTACCTCACCTTTAAATTATGCATCTAGTTGTGTGGATTGTATAATGTCTGTTTCTTCATTCTTATTGTAAGTGCCATGTGGAAGCAGCAGTACGTGCTCACTTCTATATCCCGAAGCACAATATCACGCTCAAAGGACTACAAGGAATGAGCAGTGGATATTTGCTGAGTGGATGAGTAAGAACTTTCCCTTTAAGGAAGCTGGATTCCTCACTGGCCCCACACTCCCCACCTCCAAACATCCCTGCCTCTTTTCAACCTACACATGCTGTTTTCTCCTCTCCTACACAAATTCTACCTTCACAGTATAACTTAAGTCCCATCTGCTTCATGGAAATGCTATTCCAGACTCTTTTATCTCTCCTGGTGATTTATCACTGACCTCTTATCACGTCGATGTTCTATTTAACACCAATGTTCTCAATGAAATCATGATTACTTTATCTTCTAATGGTTTGTTTATTCAAATATTGTTTCCACAACCAGATTTGAATCCCTGTAGATACAAGCAATAAACTTCTTTCATATTTTCCAAAACTTGGTACAATCTTGAGCAATACAGGTTGCTTGGAAAACATGGAGCTAGGGACCAAATTTATCAGAAGTGAAGTCAATTCTTCCATCTCTGGAGAATGCACCATGTTCCTTGTATGTGACCTTAATCAGAGCAACTCGGATGACTTAGAGATTAGCACATTTGTACTTCAATGTGTAACAGATATGATTTTTAAATGGAGAATCTGTACTAAAAATCAAATGCTATTTACAATTTAGGAGGACGTTACCGACAGAATAAATTCAACTGTGAATCATTATTCTAGAGTGAATTATTCTTCCCCTGAGTCCCCATTAATCACATGTTATAATAACATTTTATTATATCACGATTGTTTATCAGACAGAAAACAGGACTTGGGAAAGATAAGGAATTCTAAAGAGAAAACATCTGGAGGAAATCCTCCTTCTAGCTTATAGTGGTTCATATGTTTTCTTCAAACTCAACCTCCACATTCACCCCTCAGAACTGGTATGTAAGGATAATGTATGTTCTATATTAATTAAGAGCTGTGGTAGCATAGTGGTTACGAGTCAGGCTGGCAACCTTAAAGTCAGTAGTTCGAAACTACCAGTGGTTCCACAGGAGAAAGGTAAGGTGTTCTGCTCCTGTAAAGACTTACAGCCTCGGAAATCCTGTACATGGTCACTATGAGTTGGAACTGACTCTACGGTACTTAACAACAACAACAATATTATTAGGGCAATAAACAAAAATAGAAAATAGGGAAAAGTGAGATTCATTTGGTATGAATTCTAAAGTGCATTCATGTACTTACTCATTCAAGGATGTTCATGAGCAACTCCTATATACTATAATAAATCCAACACTGTTAGATGAATCAGATACACTTATATGGTCCACTTAGAGTAGACCGTTGAATAGGAACGGACTCAATGGTACCAAACAATAAGGGAAGATAATATGAGGGAGAGTTCTGATGCCCTAAGAGAAGAGTAAATAAAATGCTTTAAGAATTCAAAAAAAGGGAAACATTCCTCTGGGATTATCAGGAAAGTTTCTTGGAATAGGTAGCATCTAAGCTAGATCTTAAAACATGCGTATGGCTTAGACACGAAGAGATGTGAAGAATGGGTGCATGAGCTCAAATATTAGGATGAGCAAAAGCTCACTGGAATGGGAAGTCTAGAGTATAGTGGAGCAGAAACAGGAAATACAACTGGTAAGATTCTTGGGGACAAGTGGTGGTGGTGGTTATGTGCCATGGAGTCATTCTGACTCATAGCGACCCTGTCCAGGGTTTCCGAGGCTGTAAATCTTTACTGGAGCAGAAAGCCTCATCTTTCTCCCACGGAACAGCTGGTAGTTTCAAACTGCTGACCTTGCGGTTCACAGCCCGATTCATAACCACTACACTCTACCAGAGCTCCTTGGGAGGAGGGCATTAAAACCAAGAAGTCTGCATATCTGTAAACAGAAAAGTGCTTCTCAA
The DNA here is from genome assembly GCF_000296735.1 of Chrysochloris asiatica. NCBI lineage: Eukaryota > Metazoa > Chordata > Mammalia > Afrosoricida > Chrysochloridae > Chrysochloris > Chrysochloris asiatica. The sequence goes on from NW_006408527.1 coordinate 15,741,078, forward strand.
GTGTTAATGTGCATATCAATCACCTTGGGGTCTTGTTTTGCTAGGTCTGGGGCCTAAGATTCTAATATTCCAAGTGCTACCAATTCCAAGCGTCAAAAACATAGGCAACGGGAAGTCACTGACAGTTTTGTCCAGAGAAACTGCCTGATCACCAGTGTACTCCAGAAGGATGAAATCTGATACTAGTCAGGCATCAGGCACACTGGCACAGTGAGAAGCTGCAGGCTGTGGTCCTCTACTGTGGCTGTGCATTAGAATCATCTAGGAAGCTTTTACACTGTGTATTACCCAGCTCTCACTCCCAGAGATTTGTATTTAATTGGTCTGGAGTGAAGCCCAGAGTTCAGTGTTTTTTTAAAAAAGTTCTCCAGAGGATTCTAATGTAAAGCCAGAGTTGAGAACCTCTGCTATCGATGATAATAGTAAGTACTGCAATACTTTATTCAGGCAAAAGATGATGAGATCTAAACTTGGGTATTGGCAATGGGAACAGAGTCAAGAGCCAAGATGCATAAAATATTAATAAATGTAGAAGACACAGACCTTAGTAACTGCTTGCACAGGGATTCAGATGTATACATCATTCATTTCTTCTGGTTAAAGACAGTTTGGTGACTCTAGAGCCAGAAAGCCTGCTTTAAATTCCACCAATTATACTTAAAAAGTATATGTTTCACCTTGGGTCTCAGTCTGTTCATCTGAAAATTAGGGGTAATATTAGTAACTAACATATGGAGTTGTTATAGGGAATGAATGAGTTAACATAAAGCACTTAGAACCATACTTGCACATAGGAAGAGATTTCAAAGTGTTTGCTGATGAACAGCATGGGTCCACATCTATTCTGATCTTTCCAGGATGCTGCACTGTATCTAAAACTAATCTGGAAAGAAGTCCTTGAGAGCTCTAGACCTGGAGCAAATTTAAAGTCACTGGATTATTACCTAATCCAGCTGGATTTAAGTGGCCCACCCTGATTCCCTCCATTCAGTCCTACTCCCAAGGTCTCAAAGAAGAACAATCACAGAGGACCCTACTTGAACTGCTGGTCCTTGGTGCTGCGTGTCTTGGCCAGGAAGCGCTCAGCCAGCTTCTCCAGGTTGCGAGAGTAGTCCATCTCGATCTCAGCCTTCTTTCGGAAGAAGTCCTGGAGGTCCTGCAGTAGCTGTACCCGGAGCTCACACTGCTGGTCCAGGCATTTCATCTGCTCGGTGAGCTGAGCGCGGATCTCTGCAGCAGAAACAAGGGAGCATGGTCAGAGGAAGGTCCCTAAGCCAACAAGCCCATACCTTCCACTAAGTCATTCCTTGTGCCCTGGGGGACTCAAGAGTCCTTAAATGAAAACAAAACCTAAATCCTAAACTAGCCATATAGTGTAGGGTACTTCCAAAAACTCTATAAATGTTTTTTCAGACCAATGAGGAATATTGTAAACCAGGAAATCTGCTGCATCATTTAAGAGAAATTGCTTATTAGATTTATTGTTAAGTGCTGTCATGAAGTCGGTTCTGATTTACAGAGACCTTGCATAGTGTTTCCAAGGAGCACCTTGCAGTTAGTGCTTAACTAACTTAGCACCTTGAAATGCTTAACCTACAGCATCACACCAGGATTCATATTAGACTTATTAGATATGATATTCAGAGCTACTATTTATTGAGTAACTTACTGTTACTGTGTCACTAATATAATGCTGGGAGCCCAAATGAATTCTCTCCCAACCACCCTATGAAGTAAGTGCTACTTTCATCCCTATTTTAAAGATGAGAAAACTGACTTTTGAAGTCAAGCTATTAAGTGATCGGAGCTGGGATTCTGAGCCAGACAGTCTGGCTTTAGAACCCAAGCTCCTGTTTATAATACAAGCAGGCTTCAAAATGTTTGTGGAAAACTTCCATTATCTTTTCATTCCATTTTTCCATGAACTTTTCGACCCCACCCCACCCCACACACATACTTCCTCTCACCTCTTCAAGAAGGTTTTTTTAGTACCTTCACAAAGCAGAGCCAGGGTCAGTGTTTTCACAGAGAGTGTTGTTATGAGTAGGAACGAACTCAAGGGCACTTAACAACCGTAACAATAGTAAAGAGCCTGCCCAAGGTCAAATGGTTGCAATCAAGACTGAAACAAGTTCCTAGACCCTATGTAACCAAACAACCCATTCACTGTGAATCTGATTCTATAAGTTCCCGTATCACAGAATGTAAATTAAAGCTTCAAAAAGTTGGCCTTGGAAGAGATTTTTCACCTGCAATTTTTTCACTCATATCACTCACTGTTGCTTCTTTCTCATCAGTGCCTCTGAGCTCCCACTGTATCCAAGTTAGAGAGATTTCTGGTTCTGCTCTAACTGGGCAGATTTCTCTTGGGCCAAAGTCCTCATATGGAGCAAGCACACACCTTTTCTGTGGAATTGTAGCCATTGCTTACGCAACCAGATCAGCCTCAAAAGCAATACTGCATTTGTTACTGACAAGAGACACCAAGCAAATAGGAGTGTAGCTGGCAGACCTGGCACCCACAGGAAACAGCTTGCCAAAGCCAGACTGCTTTTCAGCTCAGAGAAGATCTGCAATGCGTACTCTGCAGAAGCCATGTCTCAATCCCCATCTGAGTCAGAAAAGAGCCATTTCTTTCATCCCCTCACCCTGCAAGCCTGCTCAAACCCAAGTAAGGATGGGTCCCAGGGAAAAGGAGCACCTATATTCTGCCTTTCCTTATGGTAGTGGTGGTGGTTCTGTGCCGTAGAATCAGTTTCGACTCATGGTAACCCTATGTAGGTTTTTCAATGCTGTAAATCTTTATGGGACATTGGTTACCCAAAATGGGAGGGGGGCTGCAAAGACAAGAAATGACTGGCTTACAAGCGTTCAAGAGGGAAATTAGATCCAGAGGGCGTGGAGGAAGGTAGAATTTCCACTGAGTAGTATCCAGTCTGTCTAGGCTAGGCGGGGTTGATGAAAGGAAATGCAGATAGGTCTCTTGCGATACAATAGTGAATAATTGTTATCAGGACTGCTTGTGAGGGTTGGAAATGTAAAGGTAGATGTTTTGTAGCAAGGAGGGGAGTGATTAACTTTGTGGTCTAGGAGTGGAGGTCCCTGGGACCATCAAGGGAGAAGAGCGAAGAGCGGGACCCTACCCAGAAAAGCAGTGACACCAGAGATAGAGGCAGAGACGATGATGTGGAGAGATGGAGCAGTTGGGGATTTAGACACAGAAAGGGAGAGGGGCTGTGTGCTGATGACCGGGAGGCAGGCTTGCAGAGTATACCCTTTGGTTGGTTGATGATGCATGGAGGGGATTGTAACCATGACAGTGAAATGATATACTATAGGATGAATATAAAACTAATATTCTCCCATGTAAACTATCACATAATTCACAATAAAACATTTTTAAAAAAATCTTTATGGGAGTAGAAAGCCTCAACTTTCTCTTGAGGAACAACTGATAGATTCAAACTGCTGACCTTACAACCCAACTCATAAACAACTACGCTTCCAAGGCTCCTTGCCTTTCCTTAGGAACATTCCAAATTCACTCCCAGATGGTACAGTTTTAACAACAGAGTTAATCTATGCTAGGTAATGCATGGGGGGAATCTGGCGTTTCATCCAAGATGTGGATAGATGAGAAGCAAATCCAGGACTGGGGGCATGGCATTCAAAGTTTTGCGAAGTACTCCTTTTATAAAGCAGAAAGACAGACGTATATAAATGGTGTCTTTAGCTTTGCCTTGGAGCACCTGGGGGTCTATAATCTCACCTCAATCTTTGTTTGTGTTTCTGTTTTTATAGATACCAGTCTGTAGTTCAAGTATCTGGTCCTTTGTGGGTGATCTTAGGTAAGTGGTCAATGCAGTTCTCATCTTCCTTATACCTGCTCTCCCCCTCGCCAACCACCAATGTCTATCAGCCCTGCAGTAACCTCACCTGAACTGAAACTGAGCACCACTGGATTGTTGAGAGCAGACAGAAGGCTGTGCAGGAAAGCCGCCTACCTCATCACTCATCAAAGCTCTCTTGTTCTGTGTTTTTCAGAGTCTGATTACAAGGATGTTGGGGGTGGGGAAAGATCCATGGAGGTCACATCAGGCATCTGGTTCTTGCCAGAGAATTCTAGACCTCTTAAAGGCAACAGTCCTTGTTGAGACATCTGCCCCCCTTATATCTATGAATGAAAAGCTGGCAGTAATAGTCACTGGGTGGGCCAAACACTCTGATATTACTTGGAACTTGTCCACTTGACAATGGGTGCCTCTTAGGGCTGTAAGACTCTCCAGTGAGGCAGTCCAGAACAGACGTGCAACGAGATACGGATGGCAGAGGGGTTCTCGACTCCCTCTAAGTCACCTGAAACGCACTTATGACTTGTCTTCAGTAATCTCACAACCAGGGAAGCAAAACATAGCATTCAAGATTGGATGAAACCTACCCCTTGTCAAAAAAGCAAAAAAAGAGCTCTAAGCAAAATCCTATGACACCCATGAACTTCTAGAGGGTGGCCACTCCAAGATTATCCTGTCCAAGGAACAAGCATTTCATAGGAGACTATTGAAGTCCATGAATTTACCTAAGAAGCACCCCCCAAGCACATCCAGCCAGTGTGTTCAGACTTTTCCAGGTGCCTCAGAGAGTAGGCCACGCAGTTCCAACTGCATCCCATCCTCAGCCCCTGAAGGCAAGAGAGCAAGTGTTTACCCAACACCTTTTATGGTTCATACTGATGTGCATCATCTCATTTAATCTTTGCAAATGGTCTACAAGGGATGACTACACTGATAAGAAAATCGAAAGTAAGATGGGTTAAATTATTTGCCACAGGGTCATACAATGAGGTTAAATGTACAGTTGATGCTGATTTGAGGTTTGACTGACTTCTCAAAGAGGTGAGGACAGGAAAACATATTGACGTCTGAAGTTTTTGGACATTGTCTCTGAATATATCATAGCAACTAAGGCACTGGTATGGAATCCTGGTCCTGGTTGTTGTGGCGCTGTGGGTTAATGCGCCAGACTGCAAAGCCGTTTGAACTGCAAGGTTAGTGGGTCAAGCTCCCCAGCTGCTCCTCGGAAACCCTATACAGGGTTGCTATGGGTTGGAACGGACTCGACAGCACTTAACAACAACAACAAGGCACTGGTGTGGTGCTGTGGGTTAATGTACTAGACCACAAGATTTGTTTGAACTGCAAGGTCAGCAGTCCAAATTGGCCAGCTGCTCCTCGGACGCCCCATACAGGGTTCCCTATGACTCAGAACCAACTTGGTAAAAACAACAAGGCACTATAGGATAAGCACTGGACTGTTCACCTTAAGGCTGATTGTTTAAACCCACCAGTCACTCCTCGTAAACCCTACACAGGGTCTCTAGGAATTGGAACCGACTCAATGGCACTTAACAAGTCTCCTGCCACTGGAACATTCCTCTCACCTTGCAGCCGAGTAATTCAGTCCCTCAGTCAAGTTTTGACCAACCCACTGGCTCCCAAACTAGCCTATGTTTCAACTAGGCCACACCCAGGCTGGATCCCTTCCCAGCTTCCTAGATGTACTCCACAGGGCAGCTCTGGAGGAAGTGTTTTTTTTGTCCTATGACTATACCCTGAAAGCGGCCAGTTAGCCCAGAGGACAGGGTAACTGAGAAAGTCCTAGCCCTACCCCTGATCCTGGAAAAGTTTCCACGAATAGATACCACCTGCCACTGTGGTTTATTTGTGATGATACCACTGAGCAGCTTCCCCCACTCCCCCATGCCTTACAGAACCTCAGAGCAACCACTTTTAAGAGAGACTCTAACCATCCCAATGGCCAGACCTGTGACTCTAAGACAGAATGGCTATCCTGTCCAGTGCAGAATGTGCTGTCTCAAGCTTTTGTTGCTGCTACTGATGTTGTTGCTGATGATGATGTTGCTGTTGCTGCAAAGACAAACAATGGTTCCCAAGAAGACAGCTGTGCCAGTCCCAGTCCTCTGTCCATGCACACAAAGGGCAGAAAACAATCAGCTACTGAATGCCAGCATGCCTGGGCCAAGTGCCGAGCCCGGAGGCCCTTTGCACCCTGGCCTACCAACAAACCACAAGGGCAGAAAGAAGAAAGGGGCAATTTATAAAAACACGAAGGAATTCCTCAGAGTTCCCTCGTGTGTTTAGGCAAGCATGCACGTGCACACACATGCACCCTCACAGACAAACGCTACTCACATAAAACATCCCCTCCACAGATCAACTCAAGATCACTTTGCAGAGCCAGCTTTAGAGTTGGAAGAGATTTCAAATTACAGGGATGAAAGGGTCCTTGTAGGTTCTGTCCCTGAACTACATGAAAAAAAGTCAGGCTCTTAATTTCTAAAAGTCATTATATCTCAAAGGTATGAAAGAATTTCTTGGTCACTGCCAAAATATGTGACAACAAACATACCTTCCATGACATTCACTACTCAACTGGGTCCATTAATCCACTGCAATGGCCGCACACAACTCAGAGACAGTACTCAGAGGTATGGGTTTATTAAGGAAGTTAACAGATTATAACACAGGATCAGAAAATGCTCAGGGCATAGTTGTTCCGGTCAGCTGCTGATAAATGCCCACAGGACACACCACTCCACCATAAGCCTCAGCCTGAAGGCACTTGGCTCTATGGTTGAGCAAACTTCGCTCTCCCACTTAAGTGCCTGGAGGCACTCTAAAGTCACTCCGCTTGATTTGTTCAATAGGCTGGGAGGTTGGCTGCTCTGTCTCACGCTCTGGTTCTTGGTTCTGCTGCTGTTGTGCCTCTGCCACTCTTCAGCATCACAGCTTTCTGTCCCAGGGTCTAGGAGGTTGAATGCATAGGGATCTCGGAGTCCAGAGGAATGCTTCCCTCCTAGACCTTCTTCCTTAATGGCACTGAGCTTTCTCTCCTGCTTCTGAGATGGTTCATTTTAACCCCATGCTAGAGTTTCAAGTTTTTACAACTATAATGAACTCTCCTAACATCCACAGCTGAATCAGGCCATCCCATCAGTATCTTCTCTTACCCAGACCCAGCAGGGCAGAAACTCTGTTTGGTAGGAGTTACAGACTACGTTTAGAAGAAACATTAGATAATCCACTATAGTACAATCACCCACAAAGCTAAATGACGAAAGTTGCCATCAGGTGGATTACTCTGTAAGCAAGGTAAACACAGGCTTTATTGTGCTAATTAATCTGATGTGGGGAAACATGTGGAACTGTTCAGTACAGATTAGTAAATAAATACAAGTAAACTCACGTTTACTTTGCTTACTGGGTACTCCATCCCTGTCAAGGATAGTACATTTGAAAGAAACTTTGATTCTGTAAGACGGTACTATGGGGTTGAGAGAGAGAAAAATGCCAGCCATACTTAGATGCAAAATTTTTGAAGTGATGCAAAAAATGTGAGATTGTTCACTACAGATTAGCAAGTAAACCTGTGCTTCTTTTGCTTAATAGGTAACCAGGCACGGGTCACTGTGAACTACCTGGAAAGAAACCCAACACAGTCTATTTGTTCAGCACATCTTCACTGCATTCCTACTGTAGGGCAGGTCCTGCCCTAATGAAGGTCAGCATCACAGGGAAGAAGAAAGAGACGAGAGCAAAAAACACTCTTAATGCTTTTGCTTTGAAAAATTTCTGTTATAACAAATCTATGGTAACAATAAGCTCCTCGGAAACCCTATATAGGGTCTCTATGAGTTGGAACTAACTCGACAGCATTTAATTAGAGTCCTTAGGGTGGCAGTTTAGGATAAGCACTAGACCGCTAACTGCAAGGTTGTTTGTTCAAACCCACCAGCCACTCCTCAGAAACCCTAGAGAGTTGGAACCTACGCTATGGCACTTAACAACAACAACCACAAGATCCTAGAATTAAATTTAATTTGTGCATGGGTTCAATATGAATCAAGGGCTATGACAGTTAAATATGATGGTATTTAACAGGATTTGTGAATGCAGAACTTTGCGAATATACTAAAAACTGCTAAAGTGAATATTTTTTTTAAAGGATGAATTTTACAGTACATGAGTTTTTTAAGCAACAGATTTTTTTTTAAAACAATTAATCCTACCAAACAGCATGTTTTGTTAAGCACCATCCCACCAGCTAAGGAGGAAATAGCCTAGCAGACTAGGTATCAAAGAAGGAATACATTTTTGGTTTCCATTTTTCCATTTGTATGGGCTGAATCTCAGTTCTCCACTAAATAGTCTTAAAGCAAACCTTGGAGGCCTCCCTTCTAGACAGCAGTCTTGGCTGCGACATCAAACTCCACTGGCCAATCACCATTCCATTATTTCCAAAGAGTGTCAGCTCAAAGCCTGGCAAGAAGTATTTCTATGCATGGGTTCAGACCCAGGAACGGCAGACACAGCCAGTACAGCTTCCCCTGGGAAATGCTGATTTGGCCACGGCTGAGACACTAAATCCACCTGTCCTGGGAGCTAAAAAATGGCACCTTTGCTTTTTGAGATTGATACTGAAGGGTCACCAATAAGGATGAAAGTGGAAGACAAATTAGTCCTCACAGGATACTAATCATTTAACAGAAAATGGTTAGGGTCCTGCCACACACCTACAGTGTGGTATAGACTCTCCAATGCTGGTGGGAGAGTCCTCTGAAAACTGCCCTTACTCCAGAGAACAACCAGGGAATTCACCAGTCAGCAGGGTACAGAGGGATGGATTTTGTTCATCCTATAGCCTTTGAATCCAGAGATCTTTCCAAAGCCATCTCTTTTCTTAAGGAATTTGCTCTGATTGAGTCATGTCGAAGCTTCTACGAATGCCACATTTCTAAGGAGAACATGGGGGTGGAAGCAGACTGGGAGAGTAAAGTAACCTTCCAGGGGAGTAACATAAACGCTGTGCTGCCCATCTTCTTGATGTGCCGGCACCAAGAGGGCAGGAGCTGCGACACCCAGAGGTCTGTTCACAGCCCACGGAGCATGAGATCAGCTCATGTTCCCCACTGGGAACCTGGCCTCACTGCCAATCTTTTTCAACAAAATCTGCCTCACCTGCTTTTAGCCTTTTCACAAACACATGATGTCACCTGGGCCATCTCAGGAATATTAATTCCTTGTACCTTTCCAGAGAATGTTACATAAGAACACAATTGATGCTTTCATCTGCCTCTACTCTCTATATCTCTTACCAAAACCTCTTATCACAACAGTAATCTGCCCCTCTCAAAACTCTTCCCCAGGAAATAAAATGCCAGAATGCCCTGCCAAATCTCGCTCTTGACCCTGCTGGCTTGCCTCTCTTTAAGCTTTAGGGCTACAGAACTCACAGTAGGGGGAGGGCCCTTAACAATCCTTGTGGGACCCATGAGAGAACCAAAGCCCAGAAAAGGGAAGGGAATTGCCTGAGATCACACAGTATTTTTTTTTACAGATCTAGGACTGGAACCCCAGTTTCTGGATCCCCAAGCCAATGATCTTTCGTACTTATTCTTATCACAAACATTAATTAGAGCACTGGCTAAGGGCTCTGGGCACACAAAGACAAAGTTAGCAGGGAAACAGGTCAGAAACATGTAAAAACCTTTCACAATACAAATAAATGTGATCTGCATAGTGCTGTGAGAACACAGAAGGGAGCGACTTGCTGTATCATATCTTTCAGTAAAAGACATTCCCACCTATCTAGGTTTCAGAAAAGGGGCATGCTTCCAGTAAACTTGAAAACAATACATATTCCTCCTCAAAGAGTATAACTAGAAGCCTTGCTGTTCCTCATCATTCTACTTTACTAAATACAACAAAGAAATACTCATAGACATATTCCAATCAACCAACAAATATTAAGCTTTAAATATTTAGTATTTTTTAAGCTTCCAGGAAATGTGGGTGTGGAATTGCTTTTCTGTCCTAGTGTCTATATCCTGCCCATGCTCTTAGTCCACACAATGTTGGTATAGCTGATTTTACCTTTGCCTTCTCTAAGGATGGTGGGTGTTACCTCCAGGCCTAGCTTGAGAGCTACCTGAGGACAATGAGAGTGTGAACCAGAAACTGTTGCCACCATATCGCCACCACAAGTGGGAAAGCTGTTAGAGAACAGAGCAGGCCCAGAGAAAGCAAACTGAGACATGAGGAAAAGGACACGTGAGCTCCTGAAGCCAGCCCTATCCCTAGACCACTGAGTCATACCATTCAACTCATTCACTTTTTGCTTTAATGTTTACATTGGCTTTCTGGTCACTTATAAGCAAAGGACTTCTAATGGATAAAATGAGGAATTCTGAAATATTCATAAGTATGAAGATCCTTGTTCTCTAAGGATCTTTGCAATCTAATGTGATGATTGTTGTTGTTAGGTGCCACTGAGCCAGTACCAACATTATGCACAACAGACTGAAACACTGTCCGGTTCTGCACCAGTTTCACAATCATTGCTACACTTGAGCCCATTGCTGCTGCCACTGAGCCAATCCATTGTGCTGGGGGTTTTCCTCTTTTCCTCTGACCCTTCATTTTACCCAGCAATGTGATATGATCAAAACAGACAAAAATTTTAATATATTACATAACTACACACTATGTAATTATACAAGATGTAATTATGTACTATATAAACATATGCATATGCTTTTGTGTATGATAAGTGTAGGAAATTAAGAATAAATCCTACAAGTAAAAAGTTTGAGGGCTCAGGAAGATCAGTAGGGTCTAGTGTCAGGAAAGTCATACTTCTTGAAGAAGACTGTAAACTCTCTCAGAAGAAGAAATTTGTCTGCTTTGTTCACCACTGTACCCCTAGGACCCAGCACAATAGCTGGCATATAGCAGGCTCTCAAATTTGTGAAGAGAAGGAAGAAAGAGGGAGAGAGAAAAAATGGAAAAATAGCAGTCTAAGTTAGTGTTCTGAGCATGAGCAGCATTTCATTAGTAGAAGGGTAAGTAGAGAATGTTCTAGAGGAAGGTAACATGAACATACGCCAAGAGATAGGAATGTTCAAGTTTGCCACTTTGTGTGGTGGTGAGGATAAGGTACACAGAGGAGGAACAGTGTTACAGGCCAACAGAGCAGTTTGGCCAGAAATGTAGCTGATGAAAGTCTGTGTCATGATGAAAACAGTAAACAGAGTTGAAGAAAGATCAGAGTGGAAGAGATATGCTGGATGGATTCCTAAGCCTACTAAATTAAGAGATGGAGCTGGCTGAACAGTACAGAGGTCAATACGAGTAGGAGAATTTCATGAGTGGAAAATCCCTGAACATACTAACACTAATCTCCACCAATAAAACATAGTGCCAGTGATCCTAAAGCTAATTATCCCAGACTACTCCTTCCCTTTACAGTGGTAAGCAAACTGGATGCTTAGGAGACATCCTTGAATTCAAAGGTAAAATCGTAATCTCAGTGGGAGTAAAGAGCACAAGAATGTTGGTTTTCCTTTTTACTATAGTTCTGCTCTTCACTGTCTGGCCTATGCAGCAGACTGTCCCAAAGTCATGAATTAAAGGACTTTTCCTCCCCTTGCATTAACTCCACACTCCTTAAAAACAATACATGGAACTCGTCAGTGGGAAGCAGGAGCAGAAAAGAGGCCCCAAAAGTTTCCAAAAGATGCTCAGCCATCCATTAGCTTTCCTGCCTCCAAGTGGAGGTACAGAAATCAGTTTCATAAAGTTGATGAGGTGGAAAAGTGTGGAGGGAGATATCTCAATCAACTTCATCATCCCCCCTGCTCTGGTGGAGAACCTTGGTGGCATAGTGGTTACGCACTCGTCTGCTGGCTGCAAGTAAGCGGTTTGAATCCACCAGCTGCTCCACGGGAGAAAGATGTGTCTGTGTCCATGAAAATGTGCAGTCTTGGGCACTTACTGGCAGTTTGACTCTTTCCTGGAGGATCACTATCAGTTGAAATTGACTTGATGGCAGTGGCTTTGGTTTCTTTGGGTTTCACTACTCTGGCAGGCCGCCTTAGCTCTTTCAAGTGACTCAGTAGCAAGTCAAAGACAAAAGGCTCCCAAATGAACAAGTTGCCACATCAAATACCAAAGTAGTAATTTTAGCTCTTAGGCCTTGCCTGAGATGTTTAAAAAACAAAAATCTCAAGGTCCAAAATCTAGAATTAACTTGTACTGCAAACTAAAGATTTGGAATCAGAAGACCAATAGCTCCTCCAGGAAATGTCACCTAGTTTGATGCCCCTGATTTATTGCTAGAGACAAACAGGAAGTTAGTCCCCAAGAACAACAATAATCAACCAATAAGTCTACCCAATGTTTACTTTACATTGTCTCTGTGCAAAAATCTGAGTGATTAATCATTAGAATATAGAAAACACAGTCGTGCTTTCAAGGAGTTTATAATCCAACTGGTGAGGTGGGGAGGACTTAAATGCAAAAGTATTCAATAGCATAAGACTGATCCCAGACCATGGTCATAGAGGAGGAAAGCAGTAACTATGGTGAGTCTGAATTGGTTGTGAGGCTTAGAGTTGAGAAAGGATTTAAAAAGAAAGTAGAGGTGCTAAGGGAAGGAGGGTTATGGTTAGCAGAGCAAGTAGAGGACACAGAAACAGGCAGGTCAGACTCAGGAGGCTGGGAGGAAAACACTGAGACATGGGGGTTCACACAGAGAAGTATGAGGTAGTTGTTAAGGGCTACTGAGTATGGAGAGAGGGTGAAAAAGCAAGCTGGGATCAGCAGAGAGGGCTCCATGTATTCAATTAGCAAAACAGATCCAGAACCTAAGAGGAATCTGTAAACTATGCACAAAGCAAGATAAGAGTCTTAAAAAGCAGAAAAACAGAACAAGGAAAGTAAAAACTCAAGGAGAACTCTATACTCTATCAACCAACTCCTGAAAAGATCCACTATCAATTCAAACACGTTCAACATAGTAACTCAAACAAAAAAACCTAGTGCTGGCAGTCAATTCGAATTCATCGTGATCCTATTGTTTTTGTTGTTAACTGCGGTCGATTCGGTTCTGACTCATAGCTACCCTATATAGGGTTTCCAAGGAGTATCTGGGGAGCTTAAACCTCCGACCTTGCAGCCCAGCGCATTAACCTACAACACCACACCAGGACTCAGCAACGCTATGTTGTTGTTGTTAAGTGCCGTAGAGTTGGTTCCGACCCACAGAGACCCTGTATAGGGTTTCCAAGGAGCAGCTGGTGAGCTTGAACCACCGACATTGTGGTTCAAACAACTTTGCAGTCCAGCGCATTAGCCCACAGTGCCATATTGACACTAGAACTGCTCTGTAGGGTTTCTGAAGCTGTAAATCTTTATGAAAGCAGACTGCCTCATCTTTGTCCTACACAGCAGCTGGTGATTTCGAACCACTGACCTTTCAATTAGCAGCCCAGTGCTTAACTCACTGCTCCACCAGGGTTCCTTCTTATCACAAAGGACAACAGTAAACTATATGTCGCTCAAGGTTTCAGCACAAATTGAAAATAAACCAAAACAATATTAAAATCCAGAGTTTAACTTCCTAAAGAGCTGATTCTGAAAGATTCATCATTTTGTGAGGGACTCTGCAGCTAAATCAAACCAAACAAAACCCATTGTCATCGAGTTGATACCATAAGGACCCTGGTCAGGGTTTCTGAGGCTGTAAATCTTTACAGGAGCAGAAAGCCTCATCTTCTGCATGCAAAGTGGCTGATGGATTTGAACTGCCAATGTTGGGGTAGTAGTCCAATGCTTGTCCTTCAGTGCCACGTGGGCTCGTTAGCATAAGATACAGTATTGGCATACTGTTTCAGGTTTAGTTCAACAAGCATAAACCAAGCACGAATTAGTTGCTGGTTGTTGTTGTTGTTAATTACCGTGGAGTCGGTTCTAATTCATAGTGACCTTGCACAGGGTTTCTGATGCTGTAAATCTTTACAGGAGCAGAATGCCTCATCTTTCTCCCACGAAACCACTGGTAGTTTCAAACTGCTGACCTTGAGGTTAGCAGCCCGATTCGTAACCACTATGCTACCAAAGTTCCTTAATTAGCTGCTGGTAAACAAGATAAATAAAGATTAAGGAGAACCAAGAAGGAGCCCTGGTAGCACTATGGTTACAATTTGGGCTGCTAACAGAAAGGTCAGCAGTTCGAATCTACCAGCAGCTCCACAGGAGAAAGATGAGGCTTTCTAGTCCTGTAAAGATTTACAGCCTCAGAAACCCTGTGCATGGTCACTACAAGTCAGAAACAACTCAACAGCGCATCACCACCAAGGAGAACCAAGAGATTCACTTGCCTTTTAGGATTTCTATGGAATATCCAGTTGGAAAAGACAGTTTTATTCTTACTCTGGAGTTCTCAGGAGTGGTTAAATCTGGAAAGAGACCTTTGGGGGTCATTAGCAAATAAATTGGAGGAGGTTAACCAGGAAAAGGAATGCAGACAGAACATGTAGAAAAAAAAAGAGAAGTGGGCCCAGACTGGGGAACAACTCCATTTAGGTGGAAAGCAAAGAAGAGGATATAGGAAAGTAGACTGAAAATAAACAAAACAGATGTACAAAAATGTCCAGAACTGCAGAATGTTTAATTAAGAGAGTTGGGCAAAGAGTTCATTAATTTGGCAAGCAGGAGACTATCATTATTGACAGCCTGCTGTGCTGGATCCAACTATGCATTACCCAAGAAGTACACAGTTGCCTTGCTGGCTGGTTAGAACAGCTTGCACTGCTTTATTTACAACGGCTATTCTTGGTCCTTCATGTTGCGGGTGGGCCAGCCTTAGCACCTTGCCTTGGAGTCATGCTGCATGCCTCTCAATTCCCACCTCAGGGTTTCCCCTGTTGCCAGTGAGACATGAGGTTTGGAAGGACCTGCTAAGTCATCATTCATGAGACCCAGAAATGCAGAGGAGAGACTTCATGAAATTAAATTCTGACCAATAGGAGATGGAAGTTGGTGAATGAAATTGTCAACTTCCGTCATCTAGTAGACTGTTCAGAGGTGCAGTAACTTCATTTAGTTTCTCAAAGATGTCCCACAAGACGGAGCAATAAGCCTCCCAAAAAGCTTTGGCCAGCTACAAGCAGTCCCTTATATTAGTTTTCCACTCATTTCTGTGAGTTTGTCATCCTGCGCTGGTATGCATGTTGCTATGATGCTGGGAGCAAAGTCAGCAATATTTTTCAAATACCAGGAGGATCATTCATGGTAGACAGGTTTCAGGGGAGCTTTTACACTCACAGACGAGGATGAAAGGCCTGGTGATATACTTTCAAAAACTAGTCAATGAAAATCTTACAGATCACACAGAACACTGTCCAACTCAGATGATTTGGACATGCCATTAGAAAGAATCAATTGCTAAGAGGAGGACCCTGTACTTGGTGAAGTAGAGGGTGAATGAGGGGTGTGGAGGCCCTCGATGAGATAAATTGGCCCAGTAGCCACAACAGGGCTGGAGATTGTGTTGTTGGTTGTGAGCATGATGCAGGATTAGGTAGTGCTTCATTCTGGGGTTGCCATGAGTTGAAGTCAACTTAAGGGAATCTGTCTATCGTAATCGCTCTCCTTCCTTCCCTGCCTCATTCTCCTTCTCCACATCCCTGTTCCCTGGGATGGCACTCCCAAATAAAGTGTCGACACAAGCTTTGGCCTCTGGCTCTATTTTCCAGGGAATCTGGCCTTAGACCTGACACATGTCTGATACTGTTCTAGATGTTTGGGCATACAATTCTTTCCTGCATAAAGGTTATATTCTAATGAAAGAACCCTTGAGAACAGCAAACCAATGATTTTTCAAGAACTCAACAAATATGGTAAGTGATTGATTAGTAATCAGAGCTGATTTACTTAACTACAATTCATTTTCTGTGGAAAGTTGGCTCAACAAAAAATTATATGCAAAACATTTAATGTATTTAGTAGTAACTACAGATTCTATTTCATAAGTGCTTATTACTATGTGCCAGGTACCCTTTGTAAACATTATCTCATTTAGCCCTCAAAACATCCCACAGGGGCAGGTTTGCAGGGATGAGCAGACTCTGCATTCAGGAAGACCTGGGTCTATCACTTACTACCCAGGTATCTTATACAAAAGACTTCAACTCTCTGTTTCTTTATATCCAAAATGGAGTTTGTAACAGCAGCGACTTTATTTGGTCACATTGAAGAAAAAAAGAGATAGAAGTGTATATAAAGCACTTACTATTACATGTCGTGCTGTAGGATAAGCACTGGATTGCTAACCACAAGGTCAGTGGTTCAAATCCACCAGTTGCTCCTCAGAAACCCTATACAGGATCCTCTATGAGTCAGAACTGACTCAACAGCACTTAATAACAACAACAATATATGTCTGATACCTGGTAAGACCCCACTAAAAATCCATCATGATTACTACACTTCACAAATGAAGCACCACCAAGGTTAAGAAGAGCAGCTAACTAGCTGGTCAACGTCACTCCGATAATAACAGATCATTACACGTTTTGAACTTAGATGCTCAATTCTAAAACCAGTGCTCTCAAGACAACTCTCATACACCCAGGAGTCTAGGAAACCAGGCCAAGGACTCCTCTGATAGCCCTTCACACTGAACCCTATAGTTCTACCTTGGCAATGTTGACTGGTTACCAAGAATGATCCCTGAACCTCTTCAACTTATCAAACAAAAGCCCTCATTCTCACTATCTTTAACTCCGGATTTTTAAGTGTGTGTTGAGGTGGAGTGTAGAAACACCTTGTATCATTTTTTCTTGAAAGGAATAACAGGAAACAGTCAATACGATCACCGAGAGCAGCTATCAACACAGAAAGCAAGTATGGCTCTATAGCTC
Source organism: Chrysochloris asiatica (assembly GCF_000296735.1). NCBI lineage: Eukaryota > Metazoa > Chordata > Mammalia > Afrosoricida > Chrysochloridae > Chrysochloris > Chrysochloris asiatica. The sequence continues at coordinate 15,757,858 of NW_006408527.1, forward strand.
GAATGTATGGGTCCAAAATGCCACCTCCACTGAATTAATGAAATTAAATCAACCAATGGCTTTCAAACTTTTGCAAACCAATCCAACACACACACAATAAACTATGAAAGCAAAATTTTATGAAATAATTGTTGTTGTTGTTGTTAAGTGCCGTCGAGTCGGAGCCGACCCATAGCGACCCTGTACAGGGTTTCCGAGGGTGTAAATCCTTACGGGAGTAGAAAGCCTCATCTTTCTCCCGCGGAACGGCTGGTAGTTTCGAACCGCTGACCTTAAGGTTCGCAGCCCGATTCGTAACCACTACGCTATACTCATCCTCAATATATGCTATAAATTCTGATATTTTCTATGTCTTTTTAAATGCTGGTTGTTGTTGTTGTTAAGTGCCATCGAGTCAATTCCAACCCATAGCGACCTTGTGTAGGGTTTCCAAGGAGCAGTTGGTGAGCTTGAACCACTGAAATTGCAATTCAAACAACTTTGCAGTCCGACGCATTGGCCCACAGCGCCACACCAGGACGGCCCACTAATTTGATTTCAGACTTACTAAACAATTTTGACCTGCAATTTCAAGAGCTCTGAAATAAACCACATGACTTCCAAAGGCTGAACAAGAACACAGAGTCTTCAAACCATTCCACTCCTTTGTGGTTATTATTAAATCAGAAAATGTCTAAGTTTCACTTCTTGCTGGAAAAGAAACTGCACATTCTGGCTCTTCCTCTCATTCCTTCCACAGTTCACGTGAGCACTAGAACTCAGAGAACACCCAGGAACCAGCAGGCACATGCTGCCTACGCAACTCATGTCACTGTTGCCCAACCCAAGGTGCTACCATTTGGTATCAGGGACAACTATCTTAGTTTTATCTTCCTGATTTTGAAGCCCAGTGACTACAGTTTTCCATAGCTCCTTTGGAACAAAGAAGTTGCTGATCTAGCACAACAAAGCAATGCTATTTCACACTTAATAAATGGATTATAAACTTACTAATGGCTACTTTTTTTTTTTTTTTTAAAGTATCTCTTTTCTTAAGAGATACATACTGAAATATTCAAGTCTGAGTAAAGTAATGGTGGAAAGTGAGACTGGGTGGTAACTAGAGATGAAACACAGATGAAACATAATTGGCTGAGAACTGTCAAAGCCTGAAGTGGTATGGTGGGCGCATGGTGGTAGTGGTATGCCATGGAGCCGGTTCCAACTCATAGCGGCCCTGTACAAGGCTTCCAAGGCGCAGAAAGCGTCATTTTTCTCCCACGGAACAGCTGGTAGTTTCGAACTACTGACCTTGAGGTTAGCAGCCCAATTTGTGACCATTACACTACCAGAATATTGAAAGTACCATGGGCTGCCAAAAGATCCAACAGATCTATGTTGGAAGAAGTGCAGCCAGAGTGCTCCTTGGAGGCCAGAACGGCCAAACTTCGTCTCTCATACTTTGGACATATTGTCAGCAGGGAACAGTCACTGGAGAAGGATATCATGCTTGGTAAGGTGGAGGGTCAGAGAAAAAGAGGAAGTTCCCTCCCCCCCACCCCATCCCGCAAGATGGATTGGCAAAGTAGCAGCATCAATGGGCTCAAGTATGGCAACAATTGTGAGGTTGGCCCAGGATCGGGCAGTGTTTTGTTCTGTTGTACACAGGGTCACTATGAGTCAGTACCAACTCGATGGCATCTAACAACAACAACACTATCAGAACTCCTTGTGGTGGGTGCATAGAGGTTCATAAAACTATTCTCTTTTTTATATATTTTTGAAATTTTCATACTAAAATATATGTGAAAATCTTAATGGCATGTAAAACCAGGCATGAAAAATTCATGGTACATGAAAGAAAAGATAAATGGAACAGAAAAATACTCGGAAATCTAATACAGGGCATTCTCCCTAAAACGAAGGAGGACTAAATCTCCAGGTGAAAAAACATTCCCTATAGCCAGGAATTAAAGAGGTAGCATATGATCAAGAGCCAATGATATGAAAGGAGGAAGTACAAGGTGCATTGAAGGAATTGGGAAAAAACAAGGCATCAGGAATTGATGGAATAAAAACTGAAATCGTTCAAGAAAGTGAGGTGGCACAGGAAGCACTCACTTATCTCTGCCAAGAAATATGGAAGACCAACTGATTGGAAGAGATCCATATCTGTGCCCGTTCCAAAGAGAGGTGACCCAATGGAATGCAAAAGTCATGGGCCAATCTCTTTGATATCCCATGCAAGTAAAGTTTTACTAAAGGTAATACAGAAACGACTGCAAGCTTCCATTGACAGAGAACTTCCAGAGGTTCAAGCCGGATTCAGAAGAGGCCGTGGAATGAGGGATATTATTGCTGATGTCCAATGGATCTTGGCTGAAATCAGAGAGTACCAGAAAGATGTTTACCTGTGCTTTATTGACTACGCAAAGGCTTTCAATTGTGTGGATCATGACAAACTATGGACAACATAGTGAAGTATGAGTATTCCAGAACACTTAATTGTGTTCATGAGGAATCTATATCCGGACCAAGAGGCAGTTGTTCGAACAGAACATGGGAACACTGAATGGTTTAAAATTAAGAAAGGTGTGCGACAAGGTTGTATTCTTTCACGATACTTACTCAACCAGTATGCTGAGCAAATAATCTGAGAAGCTGGGTTATATGAAGAAAAACGTGGCATCAGGATTGAAGGAAGACTCATTAACAAACTGTGATATGCAGATGATACAACCTTGCTTGCTGAACGTGAAGAGGATTTAAAATATTTACTGATGAAGATCAAAGAGCACAGCCTTCGGTATGGATTGCATCTTAATATAAAGAAAACAAAATCCTCACCACTGGACCAATAAACAACATTGTTATCAACAGAGAAAAGATTCAAGTTGTCAAGGACTTCATTCTTCTTGGATCAACTATCAACACTCACAGAAGCAGCAGTCAAGAAATCAAACGACATATTACATTGGGCAAATCTGATGCACAAGACCTTTTTAAAGTGTTGAAGAGCTAAGATGTCAGCTTGAGGACTAAGGTATGCCTGACCCAAGCCATGGTATTTTCAATAACCTCATATGCATATGAAAGCTTGACAGTCAATAAGGAAGACCGTAGAAGAACTGATGCTTTTGAGTTATGGCATTGGAGGAGACTATGGAAAGTACCATGGGCTGCCAAAAGAACCAACAGATCTGTGTTGGAAGAAGTGCAGTCACAGTGCTCCTTGGAGGCCAGGATGGCCAAACTTCATCTTTTATACTTTGGACATATTGTCAGGAGGGACCACTCACTGGAGATGGATATCATATTTGGTAAGATGGAGGGACAGAGAAAAAGAGTAAGACCCCCCAGAAAGATGGAATGGCCAAGTGTCAGCTTCAATGGACTAAAGCGTGGCAACAACAGTGCGGTTGGCCCAGGATGGGGCAGTGTTTTGTTCTGCTGTGCATAAGGCTGCTATGAGTCAGTACCGACTCGATGGCACCTAACAACAACAACAACATAACCAGGAAAAATGTAAACAGAACCATCTACATCAAGACATAGGATGTTCATATTTTTGAACTTCAAGGATAAAGAAAGAACTATTTAAGAATCAGTGGAGAACAAACAAGTCTTCTAACATTGGCCGGGAGATCAGGCTGGGTGCAGATTTCTCCATAGCAGCATTCAAGACCCAAAGATGAATGGAAACGTCTGAAAAAATTCTGAGGCAGAGCAGCTGTGAGATCCAAGAATATTATGGCAAGCTGCAGCAGCACTCAAGTGTAAAGGAACAGGCAGTTTTCATCTCAGAAGATCTCAGGCATGAACCTCTCTTGAGTAACAGAAATCCTGCACCCAATAGATCAATCAAAACAAAGCCCACAGAACAAAGGAGCCCTGGTATTAGAACAGGTGGTCAGTAACAGCAACAAGAGCCAAGAATGGAGGAGTGCAGGTCAAAAGGAAAAAATACATAGAAGTGACAAAAATTGGGAAGAGAGATGTTAAGGATGTGTAAGAACATGAATCACCCTATGGTTCCAGGCAGAGAAGCAGCCAATCTGTCTAAAAGTGAAGACACAGTTGACCATGTAGTTAGAAATGCTAATAATAACTTCAGTCCCCTAACCTTTTGCTGCTGCTGTTGTTAAAGTGCTGTAGAGTCAGTTCCAACCTATAGCTACCCTTGTGGTTCAATCCGACTTTGCAGTCCAGCACATTAACCCACAGTGCCACACCAGGACTCCATTCTCCTGGTTGAGAACACCCAATGTTAACACTGGGCGAGAGGCACGTTTCACCATCACTAAAGCCAGCACCTTACTGCCTCCCCACCTGTCCTTCTATCCTAGGTCTATCTACCCATGTGTACTGGAGCCCACCCCTTCCCATCCACTCAAGGCCTGTGCTTCTAAAATCAGACCCTTATTTTCTGTATCATCATTTTTCAGATTGTTATTGTTCAGTGCCATCGAGTCAACTCTTGACTTATAGAGACCTCATGTCTGAGTAGAATTGTCCCATGGAGTTTTCTAGACTATAATCTTTACAGAAGCAGCTCCCCAACCCAGGTCTCTCTCCCATGGAGTTGCTGGAT
>NW_006408527.1:15762527-15834513 GCF_000296735.1 Chrysochloris asiatica
CATGACTCCCTACTGGATAAGGACCAAACAAACATGCTGAATATTTTTCTATCTTATTAAATACAAAAAAAAAAAAATCCCACATTTCCCTGGAGCTCCCCCGCTCCTTCTCCACAGCTAGGATGACTGCCCATATCTCATGTCACTACTTTCCCTCCACTGAGCCCAGATTCTCAGTGCTCCTGTCTACTTAAAGAGCCCACAGGGTGGGTGATAATAACTTCCACAGTGCCAAGCACCACAGAAGAATCTCGGTGTCACCCTGGTCATCTCCTGATTGGCCTCTTGCCTCACTGACTCCACATTCTCAGTGTCCTTTACCAGACCTTCTTCCTCTTCTTCAACCTCAAAATATGAAATCCTCCAAGGCTCAAGCTTAGGCCTCTTTTCCACGTTAATTACTTCTCTAGAAGACAGCATCCAGTTCTGTGCCTGTTGATTTCCAACAGCTCCCTAAACTCTCAGCTCCTATGACTCTGACGTTTCGTCTTGGATGTCTAACCTAGAGTTTAACAGGATACTCCCCAGTCCAAGTGTTCCCTATCTTAGTAAATTAACACATGCCAAGGAATCCCTAAGGAGCTCTGGTAGCATAGTGGTTACGAATTGGGTTGCTAACCTCAAGGCCTGCAGATAGAAACTACCAGCCATTCTGTGGGAGAAAGTTACGGCTTTCTGTTTCTGTAACAATTTACAGCCTCGGAAACCCTGTGCAGGATCACTATGAGTCAGAACCAACTCCATGGTACTTAACAACAACAACAACAAGGAATCCTTGGGTAGTGTAAATGGTTAATGCACTCAGCTGATACTTGAAAGGCTGAAGATTCTAGAGGTGCCTTGGAAGAAAGCCTTGACAATGTACTTCCCCAAAATCAGTCCCTGGAAACCCATCACAGTTCTTCTCTGATAAACATGGGGTTACCATGAGTTAGAGTCAACTCAGTAGAAATTGACTTGGATTATTGTTTTATCTTCTGTCAGATCCAAAACTTTAATAGTTATTATTGATTCTTGTCTCTCACTGTCACTGAAACTTCCAATCTAATTCATTAGTAAATCTTGTAAATTGTACATTTAAAATGTGTCCAACAGCCAAACACTTCTCACCTCTCCCACCATTGCCCACTTAGTCCATGTCAACATTGTAGCTGGTCCCTCTGCCTCCATCCTTACTCCCACATGGTCTATTCTTGACACTGTACTTTACCTCATCACCTTCCAACTGCTTCACAGCACACTCAGGAGAAAAGCTGGCCCGGCCCCTGGTTACCTCTCTCCTCTCACTGTTGATTCAGCCTAACTCAGTGGAGTCCAACCATCCTGGTCTCTGTGATCAAAGAACATGCCAAGCATTCTTCTACATCAAGGCCTTTGCATCTCCTGTCCCCAAGACTTGAAGCAGTTTCCCCTAGTATTCATATGACTAGCTCCCTCATGTCACTCAGATCTTTGACTCAAATGCCACCATCTTAGAGCAGTCTTCTCCAACTACTCCCTCTGAAAGAGGCACTGACTCTATTCCCTTGCCCCATTTTATTTATCTTCACAACACCCATCATAGTCTGACATTATAAAGCTATTTAGCTGCTTGTGTATTATCTTCTCCCCCATTATCATATAAGCTCCATGAGGGTAAGAAGTTTGTTTAGTTCCTTGCTAATCCCTGGGTGTATAGTTCCACACACACAGTGGTGGTGGTGGTTGTGTGCCTTGGAGTCAGTTCTGACTAACAGCAACCTGCATAGGGTTTTCGAAGCTGTAAATCTTTACTGGAGCAGAAAGCCTCATCTTTCTCCCGTGGAATAGCTTGTAGTTTCAAACTGCTGACCTTGAAGTTACCACTTCAAGGTTACAACTTGTAACTATTACACTGCCAGAGCTCCTTACACACACAGTAAGCACTCAATGCATATTTGTTGAACTAAAGAATGAAAAGCTATACCTTGGTGTGATGAGATTTGGAACGATGCATTACTGACTACTATGTGTTTTTCAGTTTTTGTTTAATATTTTATAGTGAACCTTTCTTATTTAAAAAAAAGCAAGTTATCTCTTTAAATATTAAAAACGAAAGCCAACCAAAAATCAAAGGAGAGCTGCATTATCTGTCAGCTCGCTGTATTCTGACAAGTGTCTCCCTGACCCCCCTAATTATTTATGACAAAAGAAGTCACAATGCAGTGTCTACCAGGGCATTTTTCATAATTAATGAAACCTTTTTGAGGAGGAATCTTCCCTGGAACAAAACTTAATTGCCCATAGCTGACCAAAAGACTGAAGGCAGTGAAAATCAGCAAAGGTCTTTCTTCAATTTCATTTCCCACTTTAAAGAGTTTTTTGTTGTTGTTGTTGTTATTGTTTCAAAATTCCTACCATAATCCAGATGCCAGAATTTGGGTTCTGTAATTATCCTGTGAACACAAAAATGTGATGCTGTTCAGTAACACTTAAACAAAAAATTAGGGTCCATTAAGCTGACACTTTCTGAATATATTATGCAAGGAGGCTTCAAAAATTTCATGGAAAAATTCCAGTATCTTTCAATTCCACTTTTCCACAAAATTTGTAGAACTTCATAGATCAGTTTCACAGAATCTGAGAGGCCAGAGAGAATAGTAAAATGTGTCCTCTGAGAGTCCCAGCACACCCCGGACCATCAAGTTAATCCCGACTCATGCACTCATCTGATTAAATCTTTAGTACTTCAAAGTCAATGTAAATACAGAAGATATATGAATAACCCAATCCAAATTGTCTTTTTAATTATCAGAGGAAAGGTACTCCCATCCCTATATTGTGTTATCGCCTTCCAGAGACATAACTGAGATCCTCTCAAAGATTTCACCATTTAGAAATCCTTTAAGTTATACTTCATTTTTTTTTAGAATGCAAAATATAAAATTTCCAAACATTAAGTGGAAAATAGGTTTCTCCAACTTTCAGAAAATGTGTTAGCAAGTAATTAAATTTCCAACTACATTTTAATGCATATTTGGTCCCAAGCGAAACATATTTCATTTTTAAATTTGTTTTTTTACAAATGACATGGTTTCTTACATAATTTATTTAAGCAAATTAAACAGTGTACATCACTTGTTAAATGAGGAAAAGAGAAAATCATTGTTTTATTCATAATGGATGCTAATAAATTTGGGAAATATGATTAAATTTTAAAGCCTATATTAAAAGTAGTTGTATAATATAATTTTAATAGTGTTGATATGAAAGAAAATGTTTTACCTAAATTCACTTCATTATCATAGTTTATAAAAATGACTTTTTTTTTTTAAATTCCTGAGAGGGTACACAAAAATTATATTACTCTGAAAGTTATTCATAAATTTTTTAATGTTGGGAAATGCCAGGATAATACAGAAATCTTTTTAATCAGACCCCACTAATTTTAACCAGCTTTTCTTCTTCAGATCCTGAGCTTGCCGTCTCAGGGAATGTAGTCTAAGAAAAGAGAAGAGAATATCACCTATAAGAAGTAATAAGCCCATTATCAGGGGGAAGGAGGATGATATAAGAGCATACAGCAGTCCCTGGGTGGTACAAATGTTAATGTTCTCAGCTCAGCTGCTAATCAAGTGTTTGGAGGTTCAAGTCCACCCAGAGGTACTTCAGTAGAAAGGTATGGGCTGATGATCTGCTTAAAAGTAAAAACAGCCGTTGAAAGCTCTATGGGACACAGTCCTCTCCTGACACACAAGGGACCACCATGAGTTGGAATCACCTCAGCAGAAGTGGTTATAGTAAGAAAATAACAGTAGGTATGCCAATCTGGTGGCATTATTACTGTTGTTAAATGCTGCTGAGTCGGTTCTGACTCACAACGACCCTTTATAGGGTTTGTTGTTGTTAAGTTGCTGTCAAGTTGGGTTCTAACTCACAACAACCATGCTTAGGGTTTTCAAGGAGAGGCTGCTGGGCTTGAACCATCAGCCTTGCAGTTAGCAGTCCAGTGCTTACCCTACAGCGCCACACCAGGTAGAGGTTATAAATCTTTGAGGGACCACAAGGCCTCATCTTTCTCCCACAGAGCACATGGTGGGCTTGAACTGCCAACTTGTGGTTCACAGTCCAATGCTTATCCTACAGAGCCACCACAGGAGTCAGTGTAAGTTTCCCAAAGGAACTAGCCTTGAAAAACTGGAGTTAGTCTGAGGAAGAGGCAAAAGCACTTTAGTACAGAAGGAATCGCACGGTCAAAGGCCCAGACACAAGAGAAAGGAAGTTCAATACAAGGAACTGAAATCCTCTAAGCAATTCAGAATTGCTGAAGCATAGATTTCAGTGGGAGGGTGAAGAGATGGGACTAAAAAGAGAGGCAGGGGTCACTCCCTGGAGAGTACCTCGAATAACTTGAAGAAATAAGAAATGTTTCCTAATTAAAGCAGTGGGAAGCCATTAATGTGAAGCCAGAGTAGAAATTAGATAAGCAAACTACAGATAGTGTTTTTAGTGACTTGAGTGTTCCCCTTCAAGAGGGAGCCAAAGTAGAAGGGAAATGTAAGAATTCTTATTTCAAGAAGATCCAAGGTTTCCAATACTTTTCCTTAGAATGACTCCTACAACACGAATCTTCCAAATAAAGTGACGTAAATGTCCCCAAACCCCAAGAGCTTAGTGCTTCCAAACATTACCAAGAAAATGACCACCTACTCTGATCTGCATGTAGATCAGCTCAGAGATAGGTATCAACCGGACAAGTACTGGTGCATGAATCAGAAGACCTGATCTGGTAAGTATTTATCCCCTGCCTACCCACCCTGCTGTGGTGCTGTGGGTTAATACGCCAGACTGCAAAGCCATTTGAACTGCAAGATCAGCGGTTCAAGCTCACCAGCTGCTCCTTGGAAACCCTACACAGAGTCTCTATAGGTCAGAATCAACTCGACGGCACTTAAAAACAACAACCCGCCCGCCCGTGCTTTGTCTCAATCACATGCCTCAGCAATAAAAGTAGAAAGGATTCTATCAGCTGCTTTAAATCAAGTCACTAGAAAGAGACAATGAAGAGCAAGTAAATGCTTCATAATATATGGTATGTCTCTATCTATAAGACTGCCTCTGAAACAAATATCTGACAGTTCAAATCCATAGCTAGGCATATTCAGAATTTTCTGAATTTTGAGCACAATTCAGAGCCAAGTAAGCTGGCAATGAAAGTTGATTTAAGACAATTAAAATTAAACTCTAGAATTAATCATTTTCAGCAGTCATGGGCCACGCTTGAGCCAAATGCAGAGACAGAACTAAATCAACCCGAAGTTGGGAAGACCAGGATCCAAGACCTTGAACAGACTATGTGGCTTACCGTAATATTTTAATACTATGTTTAATAATATAATACAAAATCATAATATTTTGTAGACTTAGTCATGGTTTTACTTGTCCCAAAGAGTTATTACTGATTTTAAGGATCAATGAGAAAGTAAAAGCAAAGTGTTGCATATTCCTATCAAAAGAAATCATTCTTAGTCCCCGGTACTCTAGTCCATCTTACTATGTTTGTTGGTATTTTTAAATATTTATTTTATTTTTTTCAGCACAACTTTTTAAAAAGTACATTGTGTTTTTGACAGAAGTTTATGCAGCAAATGAAGTTCAAATTTAATTATTCATTTGTTGCTTTTTTCAAAGGACATTATTTTTTAAAACTGTTTGGAATTATTGTATGTGTCTTCACACTTTTCAGGATAGGATTATATAAAAATTGATACTTTTTAAAAAACATTAAGATATGTTTAGTGTGTTGTTGTTGTTAAGTGCAGTAAAGTCAGTTCTGACTCATAGTGACCCTGTATGTCGTTTCCAAAGAGTAGTTGGTGGGTTTGAACCACTGACCTTTTGGTTCAAGCCTACCTTGCAGTCCAGTGCTTTATCCTATAGCACCACACCAGGACTCCATTTTTAGTGTAAAAAACATGAAATTTAAAAGTTGCCTTAAAATTTTCATTTTCCTTTCCAATAACTATGGACTTTCCCAACTTTCAGAAAAGAAACTCTGCTTCCAGTTCTTTAATACTAAATGATACAATTCTCAGAATGAAAGACCTAAAACACAGTTCCTCTAATTCACAAGCTCTATTTCAGCTCATTTTAAACTCTCTACTTGTGACACTCAGCACAATGTACATTAATTAGCAATTTACATCTGTCTTCCCTGCCAGTCAGGAATACCACAAGTCCAAGACCATGTCTTATTCATTGTTACATCCCCAGTTCCTTGTGCAGAGCTGGCATAAATGTGAAAATGAAATAAATGGAAATGAGTTGTACTTTCCCTGTCTCCAATAATGGGTCTTTGGCAGCTTCCAACAAAGGCTCAGAGCTTACTATGTGCAGATCATGGGTCAGCTGGGCTCACAGTGAAGATTTATGCCTAACTGCCTTTCTCGACTCTTCCTTCATCTTCCCTCTCCACAAGCAGAGGGGAGTTCCCACTGGAAATTGCACAATTCTTTGTGCAGAGAAAAACAAGCTTAGTTCCTGTTGCCCTGAACAGCATAATATCCTGGCCCAGTAGCTTCCACCTTAAATGAAAGGGAGTAAACTCAATCCGAGTTTGCTCCAATATCAACTTTTACCTCACTGCGATATTACCTTCTAAGTCACTTAATTCTCTTCTGTCCTCATAAGTTCGATAATAAGCAAATATAACTTTTGCATGATCTAAGGCAGTGTTTTCCTAACTTTTCCTGGCTGTGTCCCATAATGAAATGAGCAATACATGTTCCACTGAGACCCAGTATGCATAAAGGGCACATACACACTCATCCAAAACAAAAGTTTGATGCAACAATATTTATCCTTTCTCCACCCAAATCACTTACATATTCTCCATTCTCTTTTTTATCCCTGTTCACTTAACTTTTCAAACATGGTAGTGATGGTGGACTAAGTCTCAGTTCCTACTCTGCAGTTGGAAAAACACTGGTCTACAGTCTGTGCTATCATGGGTGTTTTCAAAACCAATCTAGAGACTTTACACAGAAACACAACAGTTTTGAAAAACAAAACATAAATACCAAATCAAGTACACTCGATTTAACTCTCATCTAGAATAAGCAGTTCTATCTCCTCCCTTGGAAAAACATACTACTTAACAACAAAGAAACACAGATACAGAAGTTGGTGCTGGACTGAAACCAGATGTGTCTAATACACTACAGGCTAAGAGAAAGCTCCTGTTCCTAATGAAATAACTTCAAAGTGACCCTCTGGCAATGCCATTTGGGTGTGAAGGAGTAATGAGGAGAGTCAGCCAGGTCTGCTTGGGTCTTCCTGGAGTTTGAGCATTAAAATGCTTTCTCTTCTACTATATCTCACTTAGCGAGCCACTGTTGCAAAGTTCATGGTTCAGCATTAGAAAGTTGCATACAGACGATACACAGTGTTTCAGGATGCTTCTGGGATAAGAGAATTTAAAGTGAGTTAATACCTTGAAAGATGACTAAGAGAGAACCACATATCCTGAAAAATCTTAGGTGTTTGAGATTCTTGAAGCAGAGAGGAATATAGATTAAAAAGTAAGTTATGTATCTTTACCACCACTCATCTGTCAGCTTCTCATACTGGGGTGGCTTGTGTGTTGCTGTGATGCTGGACTATGCCACCCGTATTAAAATACCAGCAGGATACGCCTAAAATAGACAGATTTCAGCTGAGCTTCCAGACTAAGACAGACTAGGAAGAAGGACAGGCAGACTACTTCTGAATGTTTTGTTGTTGTTGTTAAGTGCCATCGAGTCGGTTCTGACCCATAGCGACCCTGTACAGGGTTTCCGAGGCTGTAAATCTTTACGGGAGCAGAAAGCCTCATCTTTCTCCCATGGAGTGGCTGGTAGCTTCGAACTGCTGACCTTAAGGTTCGCAGTCCGATTCATAACCACTACGCTACCAGAGCTCTGAATGTTTAGCCACTGAAAATCTTATGAATGAATAGCTGTGGAACACTGTCAGAGAGCACCAGGATATTAAACATTGAAACATGATGAATAGCACCAGAATATTGTTAGATATAGTGCCAGAAGATGGGCCCTTGATGTTGGAAGCCACTCAAAATATGAATAGGGAAGAGCTGCCTCCTCAAAATAAGAGTTGACTGTGATAATGCAAATGGAATAAAGCTTTCAGGACCTTCATTTACTGATGGGGCATAACTCAAAATGAGAAAATCAGCTGCAAACATCCATTAATAATTAGAACATGGAATGTACAAAATATGAATCTAGGAAAATTGGAAATTGTCAAAAATGAAATGGATAAAGGCTATCATAAAAATTGATATCCTAGGCATTAGTGAGCAGAAATGGACTTGTATTGGTCATTTTGAGTCTGGTAATCATATGGTTTACTATAACAGGAAAGACAAATTGCAGAGGAATTATGTCTCATTCATCATCAAAAAGAACATTTCAGGATCTATCTTGATGTATAATGCTGTCTGTGATAGGATAATATTCAGAGGCCTACAAGGAAGACCAGTTAATAACACTATTATTCAAATTTACACACCAGGCTTTAAAGCCAGTGATGATTAAACTGAAGAATTTACCAACGTCTTTGGTCTGAAAGTGATCAAATGCACATCAAGATATACTGATAATTACTGGTGAATAGAATGCAAGGGTTGGAAAAAAAGAAAGGATCAGTAGTTGAAAATAAGGCCTTGGTGAAAGAAATTATGCTGGAGATCCCATGATAGAATTTTGCAAGACAAATGACTTCTTCATTGCAAATACCTTTTTTTAGCAACATAAAAGATGACTAGACACACGGGTCTCACCAAATGGAATACACAGAAATCAAAATGACTACATTTGTGGTAAGAGACACTGGAAAAGCTCCATATACATCAGCCAAAACCAGGTGAGGGCTGACTGTGGAACAGACCATCAATTGCTCATATGCAAGTTCAGGCTGAGGCTGAAGAAAATTAAAACAAAAGCCAAATTCTGACCTTAATCATATCCCACCTGCATTTAGAAATTATCTCAAGAAGAGATTTGATGAATTAGACACTAATGACCAAAGACCAGAAGAGTTGTGGGATAACATCAAGAACAGCATATAGGAAAAAAGCAAAAGGTCATTAAGAAGACAAGAAAGAAGGAAAAGACCAAAATCGATGTCAAAAGAGACTCTAAAACTTGGTCTCCAGCATAGAGATGCTAAAGCTAATAGAAGAAATGAGGAAGTAAAAGGGCCGAAAAGAAAACGTCAAAGGGCAGCTCAAGAGGACAGAGTCAAATATTATAAAGAACAAGGGTCTGGGCATAAAAATTAAGATCTTTCAACAAACTGATGCAGCACTAGAGGCATTTGCTCATCTATGCCAAGAAATCTGGAAGACAACTACCTGGCAAACTGATCGAAAGAGATCCCTATTTGTGCCCATTCCAATAGAATGCATAAATTATTGGACAGTATCATTAATAATGTATACAAGTAAAATTTTGTTAAAAATGATTTAAAAACGGATGCGAAAGTACATTGTCAATACAAGCCAGATTCAGACAAGGACAAGAAACAAGGTATATCATCGCTGATGTTAGATGGATCTTGGCTGAATGTAGAGAATACCTGAAAGATGTTTACCTGTGCTTTACTGACTATGCACAGGCTTTCAACTGTGTGGATTATGACAAACTATGAACAACATTTCAGAGAATGAATATTCTGGAACACTTCATTTTGGTCATGAGAAATCTGTACATGGACCAAGAAGCAGTCATTCAAACAAAACAAGGGAACACTGAATGGTTTAAAATCAGGAAAGATGTGTGCCAAGGTTGTGTTCATTCTCCATATTTATTCAATCTGTATGCTGAGCACATAATCTGAGAAACTGGATTATATAACTAAGAACATGGCATCAGGACTGGAAGAAGACTCATTAATAATGTGCAATATATAGATGATACTTCCTTGCTCGCTGAAAGTTAAGAGGACTTAACATACATACTGATGAAGGTCAAAGACTACTGCTTTCAGTATGGGTTGCACCTTAATGTAAAGAAAGCAAAAATTCTCACCACTGTACCAATAAATAACATCACAGTAAATGGAGAAAAAATGAAAGCAGTCAAAGACTTCATTTTGCTGGGATCCACTATTAACACTCACGGAAGCAGCCGTCAAGAAATCAAACTAAGTATTATTGCACTAGGCAAATCTGCTGCACAAGATCTCTTTAAAATGATCAAGAACAAAGAAGTCATTTTAAGGACTAAGGTGTGTCTGACTCAAGCCTTGGTATTTTCAATTGCTTCATATGCATGTAAAATATGTACATTTAAAAAAGAAGACTGTAGAAGAATTGCTGCATTTAAGTTATAGTGTTGGAGAAGAGTATTAAGGAACATTCTGGCTGTACTTCTCATAATACAGATTTAAGAGTATTAAAAGTACCAAATAAATCTGTTATAAGAAGTACAACCAGAATGTTCCTTAATACTCTTCTCCAACACCATAACGCAAATGCATCGATTTTTCTACAGAAGAACAAATAAATCTGGTGGGTTTGAACCGCCAATCTTGTAATCCAGTGCTTATCCTATAACGCAACACCAAGACAGACTCTTGGTTGTTGTTGTTGTTAAATGCCATCGAGTTGATTCCGACCCATAGCAACCCTGTATAGGGTTTCCGAGGAGAAGTTGGTGAGCTTGAACAGCCGACCTTGCAGTTCAAATGGCTTTGCAGTCTGGCGCATTAACCCACAGTGCCACACCAGGACTCCAGTATATTTACAGAGTAAAAGCTAATTGCCTAGACGGCACTCAGCATTAGGCATCTTCTTCTCAGTCCTCATCCACTCCCCTTCCTCACTGACCTTTTTTTCTACTACCCTGCGTCACCTATAGGGATCCACTTCTAATCCTCAACTACACCAACCATACTTCTACCTCAGGGCGTTTGCAATGGCTGTTTTCTCTACCTGAAATCGTTTTCCCCCAAAAACCATATAGCTTACACTGCCATCGCCTTCAAATCTTTGCACAAATATGACCTTTCTATGAAACCTTCCACAATAGCTCCCCTTCCTTACATGTTAAAATGAAATGGATCCCACCTACCCAACCTTCCTGTCCCTCCTAACTATACCTTCTAACATACAGTGAAGTCCAAGTACTGTTCATGCTTACTGTTTCTCTCTCTCCTCCCCCACAGGAATATAAACTCACAGAGACCTTTGTTTTATTAAGCGATATATTCAAAGCACCCTGAGTAGTTGCTTGGTACAAAATAGACACTCAGTAAGTATCTTTTGAATGAGTAGGTAGTGAATGAATGAATGAAGAACATATGCTATAGTAACCTCTCTAACTACTTGAGGCTAGCTTAAAAAGAGCAGGGTCTTTTAGTAAGATGGAGATAAATGATTGACATACAGAAACACTAATGTACACTAAAGTGTAATGGCCAAACTTCCAGTACACATTAATAATTCTGGACCCTCCCTTATTTTTATGGACGGAGTTACCAACAAATGTGGGAATGGCAGCTGCCACACAAGAGGGAGAAGTCATAAAGGGGAGAGGCTTCTACACAATAGCCACAGTAAAAACCCAGACACTTTTAAAAGGGTACAATTTAATCCCTAAGTATTTTCTATTTACCATTACTTGAGGAGAACTGGTAGATTTGTAGGATAAACTCTGCACTGCTAACCACAATCCTACCAGCTGCTCCGAGGGAGAAAGATGAGGGTTTCTGCTCACACAAAGATGTATATGCTTGGAAACCTTGGAAACCCTATACAGGGTTTCTCTGAGTTGGAACCTACTCAATGGCACCTAACAGCAACAACATCTTTACCTGAGCAGGAACAAACAGGAATTTGTTCTTCTAAATAAATTTTTTTTTTTTTTAAGTTTTTTTCTGTTTTTTGTATATGGACCTTGGTAAGTAGTTTGATCAGAGGCATCTCAAAACTTAGTTTTCAGCATCTTCCTGTCACCGATGAGCCTGCCTTTTCTGTAGTGGTTTTATTTATTTATTTTTACCTTCCCCTTCACTCAGGTTAATATGTGTCTCCCCTCTCAGGTTACTTACTAGAGGGAATATGCATATTTTTTTTTACTTATCATGGTTTGGGTGAAAGTTTACAGAGCAAATTCATTTTCCATTCAACAATTTATACTTTTGTTTGTTTCACACCTTTACTTGCAATCCCCACAATGCAGCAGCAGCATTCTTCTCAACTCCTGTTTCTATTCCTCCCTTCTTCCTGCCACTTTGCTTCCAACCTTCAGAATTGTTTGGGGAAAAATGCTGGTCTGCCTGACTGTTCTGAGAATTATGCTCCACATGGGTATTATTGTTCACTTCAAATAGAACTTGTTTGTTTTTTTTTTTTCTTTTTAACTTTTTATTATGAATTGAGTGAAGCTTTATAGACAAGATCATCAGTTTTACATTCAACAAATCCTACACTTTGTTTCATCTCAATGACTGTAATCCCCACCATGCAACAACAGTTACCCCACTTCCTCCCTCTTGTTTTTATTTACATTCCACCCTCCTCCCCAACCCCTCTGAACCTTGTTCCTAAATAAATGTTGCCCTTTTGATCTTTATTAGTTGATCATTCCATGAAGAGCACAGGGCGCTGTTGTTGCCCATTCCCCCCGCCCCCCAAATGTATCTATCTACCACTTGGTTGCAAATTGGGCAGACCTGAAGGGTTCAAACAGAAGATTTTAGGAAGATAGTTTTGCCAACTCTCTGAATGTCTGTAGTTCATTCCATGTAGAATGATGGATGAAGAAATTGCTTTGTACCTTTTTGTACAGATTTCTTAATAAAGCGATGTGATTTGAAACATGAGAATAATTTCTCTTCATCCTGAGAAGATCTGAAACTTGCTCTTCAAGAAATATTGCTATTTGAAACCAACAGCAAGACTGAAAACCATCAAGATTTTAGTGTGTCGGTTGGCCCATAAGGGTGAAATACGAACATTTTTAGAGGTGATCTAAAAGCCAGCTGCTTGGATTTCCAATCCTGAAACCGTAACAAGGACTGGGCAACAAATACCCAGCTACTTTGCTGACTCTGAGCCTGCTCCTCAGTGGGGAGGTCAGACTACACTAATAATAAAAGAAGTTACAAATAGAGGCCTCCACCAGTCTTCTCGGAGTTGAGGTATGGCCCTGTGGGTTAATGTGCCAGACTGCAAAGCCCTTTGAACTGCAAGGTCGGTAGTTCAAGCTTACCAGTCACTCCTTGGAAACCCTATACAGGGTCACTATGGGTCAGAACTGACTCGATGGCACTTAACAACAACAGCCAGTCTTCTCAGTCTCAATGAGAATCTAGCGTCCTGCCTGTGGTTGTGGTGGTGACTGTATGCCACTGAGATGGTTCCAACTCATAAGGACTCTTGTATAGGGTTTCCAAGGCTGTAAATCTTTAAGGGAGCAGTAAGCCTCATCTCTCACAGAGCGGTTGGTCGACTCCCAATTGTTGGCCTTGCAATTAGCAGCCCAATGCATAAGCCATTATGTCACCATGGCTCTTTAGCACCCTGGAGAGGGGTAGATTTATTTCTTATTAGTAAACATGGCCCCCCATCCAAGCTAAACTCCAGAAAGGATTTAAAACCATAAGGGAACAATTTCCACAGGCTGAGGTCATACAACAATGAAAGAGGGAAGAGGTTAATCTGAAATTGGTTATAATCCATATGTCTGGAGCAGAATCACTCTCTTCTCCAGACATCAGTCACTGCCTTTTCAACCCAAGCAACTTTCTCCACTCCCCCTTCTCACCCTTGTCTCCACACTCCCTCCTCAAAAGACACATTTTATAATGGTGAAGAGGTGGGAAGAAGGCAGAGGATTAGATTTCTCACATGGAAGCCCCTCTGGCAGCCTGAATTTACGGAAGCTACTCTCCCAGGAGGGGGCATATTGTGACCAAGCTTCCTGCAGTACCTCCTGTCATCTGCAAAATTAAATTAAATGGTCCTTGCTTTTGAAGTCCTGCCATCAGTGTACCAAAGGGAACATTTGAGTATACCAGGCAGGGATGATGGCTTTTCCTTTTTACCAACACACACAAATCATTAGGAGATTAAGCCTCTGAATAGCTAATGTGCATTTTCATAAAGAAGGAGAAGTTAAATGCTCAATCTAACACCCACACAGAAGGGGTTGAAAGGGGCTGGGGTTGCACTTGCTGCAGCCACTGGGAGGTGATTAAAAGCAAGGGCAGACAGAAAGTTAAAGCCTTTTTTTACCTCACTTTCATGGGGTGGGGAGTACTGGGAAAAATGCCAGGAGGTGATGGAGTGGGGAAAGGATTGTTGTAGGCCTAGAAGGTACTAGGGGTCTGCCTGGAAGGGGAGATAACCATGCGTACAAGTGCATACACACACACACACATAGACACGCACGCACATGCAGACACACACACACACACAAGCAGGGGCTGCTCTCTGTGGGGGCTAAGCCTGAGAACACTGGAAGTACTGCAGTCACCACACTACAGATGGCTGCTCTGAGACAAGTCAGCATTTAAAGCAAAGCGACATATTGCTGTCGTTTCGGCTCCCTCCTGCTCTACCACCAGTTTCCACTCTCTGCCGGGAAAACATAGACCAAAAGATTCTGACAGCTCTACCGGCCCATGACGGAACAATTTAATTCAACAAACTTCTTTTCCACCCACCTGGTCTCATTCCAACGTGCCTAAATTTGGAACAATGGAAGCAGGTGGATGAAAGGAACAAAGAAAAGAAAATTTGGAATTGACAATCTTCACAGTGACGGTATGTAATTTGAAAAGCAACTCAGACTGGGAAGGGGCTTTCTCCAAATATATGATTTCATGTAAGTCATATTTAATTCAACCCACTTAAACGGATCTTTACTGAGCACATATTACTATGCCCTGTGGGAAAATACAAAAAGGTTGGTCAGAGCCCCAGTGTTATAGAAGTTCAATCTAAAAACCCAGTAGGTTCCTATTCACGTGCCCAGAGGGAACTTTTGCAAAAATCTAGTAGAGGATCTTGATTGGTGATATATAATTAAAATCCTATGCCCACCTAAAGGTCACTTGTGCCAGTTTCTTTAGACCTATTTCTGTGAAAGTTAAAGTGAGTAAGGCAGAGAAAGAAATAAAGGAACCAGATGACTCTGCCAGTGAAACTCAAACTTACCCATTTTTTGAATGTGAGATGACTGGCAAGAAGGGTGGAAGAAAGAATCTACATCATACATTCTGAGACACATACATCACATACTCTGAGACATATATGTCCACAAGGGAGGCTAGTTTTTCACCAAGATTTTTTTTTTTTACCACCATAATTATAAATTAATCTGTGTTCTCTCTATCATGTTCGAAAAGATACAGAATTTTCAGAGCAAACTGGGAAGAGAAGTACCTTGAAATCTAGGATTTGGGGAAAGACACTAGGATGAAATTTACTGGGTAAAGGGGTAGGGGATCAAAGAAATTAGGAACAAGGGAACTCTGCAAAGCTCTCTTACCAGTGATGACTATACTCCCAAGTTCTATATCCAATGTCCTTCTGGAAATATGTACTGGGGATCACAAATACCTACAGCATAACTGGAAAGGCTTATAAATTCACATCTCTCAATACAATGACTTGCTACAGAAGAGGTTTTGTGAAAATGAAAAGTCTCCCTTTCCCGAGAAGACTTAACTATGAGGTCATTAAAATTAAGACTCTCTTTTAAACTTTCACATTGCTGTCCACAAGAGGAGCTCCAGGACCTGGGTCAGTCTGAAACTGACGAATCATCAGACTTCTCTGTCACTTATTCCTTCTGTCAGTATCTGTCAGAAACTAACCAAGAGCAATGGTCCGAAAGTGTCCATTGAGAAGGATTCTCAGTCTGGAACCCTGTTCTGTTGTGAAAAATTCAACAGCATATGTAATCAGTATTTTACACCAAAGAGGAGTCACTTTAAAAAGCCCAAGGACACAGGAGAGCCAGAGTGACAGGGCTTGAATTGTGAAAGGAAATATAAATTCTTACACTTCCCACTTCCACTGGCCCAAGAGAAAAAGCTGACCAGACAAAAGGAAGAGAGTGGTGCATTCTGGAATACATCACTCTTGCTCATGCTCCTTGGGAGATGGCTGGAGTCAAAATGTCCTCCAGAGAAACACTGCCTTCTCCCATTTGGTAAGTCTTCAAACTAAAGCCCAGGAGTTTGCCTGCTGGATTTCAACACTGTTGTAATGCACTGAGTCCCAGGGACCTCTAACTATCTGTGTACGAACTCCATGGTTCTCAAAGATGTCCAGCAAGTGAAGGAGTTTATGGCTGCAAAGATAGAGACAAAATGATGTTTGGAAAGAAAAGGATTATCTTCTTTCTTGATAACTAATTTCTTCATTTTGCTTTTCTATAGTTTCTCGTTTGTCTACAACGAACATGTTGTCTTTTAATTAGAAAAGACAAGTAGTAACCAGTTGCTGTTGAGTCAATTCTGACAGAACTCCATGTGTATCAGAAAAGTGTGCTTCATAGGGTTTCAGTGGTTGAGTGTTTATAAGTAGACAGCCAGGCCTTTCTCCATGATGCCCCTGGACTGATGCAAACCACAAACCTTTCAGTTAGCAGCTGAGCACATTAACTGTGTGCACTATGCAAGCACTCCAGAAAAAAAACTATTATGTTACTTGAATTTTTTTTTTAATTGGCATAAGCACCAAAAATGCTCTGAGATTATATTCTTGGGCTGCCCCACCTTCTGTGGATAAGAGATATAGGGATTAAGAAGCTAAAAGAGAAAGCATGAAAGAAAATGTAATTTTACTTAAAAAGATAAGGAAACAATCTGGGGGATGCTGGGAGAGGGTGGGAATTGCCTAAGATGTAGTACACATACTTTGATAGAAAAACTGAATTTAACACAAAAGGTGCCTGGTTAGTGCACCACTCAAAGAAATACTCAAATAGAAAATCATTATTTCCCACTATGTTCTGAGAGGAAATCGTTCTACTTGTGTATGTACACCCACTTATGGGAATACCAAAGACAAGGCTGTAATGCAAAAATCTGCATTCTACAAAAATGGAGGGGGACCACATCAGATCACAAAATGGAGGATGACTGCATTGTTGTATAAATACCAAATGACACCATTATACACTGCCAAACTGCATCTTTACATAGGTGCCAAATTACATCATTATATAACTGCCAAATTTCATCATTAAATAACTGCCAAACCATGGTCTCACCTCTCAATTCAACTTTTATCACTG
The DNA here is from genome assembly GCF_000296735.1 of Chrysochloris asiatica. Taxonomy (NCBI): domain Eukaryota; kingdom Metazoa; phylum Chordata; class Mammalia; order Afrosoricida; family Chrysochloridae; genus Chrysochloris; species Chrysochloris asiatica. The sequence goes on from NW_006408527.1 coordinate 15,779,798, forward strand.
TCAGATATATGTTGTTAGCGTAATGGTTACGAATTGGGCTGCGAACCTCACAGTCAGCAGTTCAAAACTACCAGCCGCTCCGCAGGAGAAAGATGAGGCTCTCTGCTCCCATAAAGATTTATAGCCTCGGAAACCTTGTACAGGGTCTCTGTGAGTCGAAAGCGACTCCAGCGCACATAACAACAACAACAATGCAATAATTAGGTAGCAGATATTTTACTATAATCGTAAATGCATCCATCTCTGGGTATGTCAGGGCTATAAGAGCTTGACAAACAAAATAATCCTATGTTGTGTGCTGTCCAGTCAGTTTCAACTCATAGTGACCCTCTATAGGGTTTCTGAGGAGCGACTAGTGGGTTTGAACTCCCAACCTTGCAGCTAGCAGTCTAGTACTTATCCTACAATGCCACACCAGGACTCCTTTCCAATATCTTAATAATGTAGCTCCAGTTTCAGGAGAGCCACAACTAGCTGTTGGCCATAGCCAATCAGACAAAATAGAGAAAAGGATCACTGTTCACCCTTCATTTCTGCTCTCCGTATGGCATCCTGGAAGAGTAGAGTCTTATAGGTTGTTTACCAGGAGTCTCATGAATGAGCTTCTAATGTTAATTCAGTGCTACATGGACCTGGGCTTTGAGGAAGCATGCACCACAGTGAAGGGAGAGGTAGGTGTCAATTTCCAACAGAAACGTTGTTCTCTCCAGCTCTGGAAAATCTGTGGTGAGATATTTGTTACAAAAAAATAAAAAGCATGCCACAGAAAAAGGGGTCAAACCTAACAGGATAAAACTAATCTTCCCATTCCCCAAAAAACACCATGTTTTAGGTCATAAAACAACCTTCAATAAATTAAAAAACACTAAAATAATACAAAGCATCTTCTCTGATAATAATGCTACAAAACTAGAAGTCAATTAACAGAAAGAACAAGCCAAAATCAAACACATGTAAAGTGAATGACACCTACTTAAAAATCACTGGGTAACAGAAGAAATTAAAATTGAAATTGAAAAGTTGTTAGAATGAGAATGGAAACAAACATAGCAAAACCTCTGGAGAACAAAAGCAATGTTCCTTACTCGGAGGAGTGTTTATAGCAATAAATACACACATCAAAAAAGAAGAAAGGGTCAAAATCAATGGCCTACCCCTACAACTTGAACAACCAGAAGAGGAACAGCAAATGAAGTTCATCACCAGAAAGGCAATAATAAAACCAGAACAGAAATAAATAAAATAGAAAACAGAAAAACAAGAGAAAGAATTAACAAGAATAGAATAAAATTGCCAAATCACAGGCCAAATTGACAAGGGAAAGAAATGAGACATGCAAATAAGCCAAATAAGACATCAGAGAGCAACCTTACAAAAGAACCAACTGCAATAAACAGGAGCATAGTAAAAATACTATGAAAAAATAAACTCAAACAAATTTGAAAACCTAGAAGAAATCAACAGATTTCCGGAAAACACAATACCTACCTAAACTAATATGAACAGAGGCAGAAAACCTAAATAGACTCATAAAAAAAGAAGTTCTGACCCAGTTGACAGCACTGGTGAGTTCTACTAACATTCAGAGAGAAACACTGACACCAATTCTACTCAAATTCTCCCACTACAGAGAAAAAAGAAACACTCCCTAATCCAGTCTATGAAGCTGGCATAACTAAAGCCAGACAATGAGACCACACACACACACAAAATTATAGACCGACATGTACAGAAATCTACAGGGAAAAAATTTTGGTTGCCACAATGGCTAGACAAGTACTACAGGTATTTGGCACAAATGACTGGCATATAATATGTAGGACAGAATCACACATCAAACATACACCCCCCAAATAAGTGGCTATGCTTTTTCCTTATCCTATGCTTTACTAGAAGTCCTAGTGTGGCGCTGTGGGGTAATGTACCAGAGTGCAAAGCTTTTTGAACTGCAAGGTCAGTGGTTCAAGCTCACTAGCTGCTCCTCAGAAACCCCACACAGGGTCGCTATGGTTTGGAATCAACTTGATGGCACACAACAACAACAATAACAACATGCTTTCCTATGTGGAAAAAATCTTCACCTGGCGAAAACACCTTTGAACAGTACAAAGAGTAAAAGGAAAAAGGAAGTCTCCCTCCCATCCCCCAGCCATGCTGGAATGTCTTACAGTCTTAAGGAAACCACTGTTAACTATTTTTTTGTATCTTTCCAGAATTATTCTACATGTATGCAAGCATTTGTGTATCAGCTCCCTCCCCTTTCTAAACACTTCATACCATGTGTGTTTCATTTAACTGTATCCCAGAGATTTTTCATATTGTTACATATCAAATATGCTCCCTTTCGTTCTAATGGCTACATAGCATTTCAGACTTTCAGTCAATCAGTCTTCTTCTGATGGTCTCAACCATTGTTCCAGCATTTGCCACCAAAACAATGCTATCAAAAATGCACAAATGAATTATCTCTATAGACTAAATTCTTGGAAGGGAAAAGTTAGGTCAAAGAATAGGTACATTTTACATTCTGATAAATACTACCCAATCAATAGTGTAGTAAGTGGAGGGTCAGCAAAAAAGAGGAAGACCTCCAACAAGATGGATTGGCACAGTGGCAGCAACAAATGGGCTCAAGCTTAACGATTATGAGGATGGCACAGGACCAGGGAATGTTACCTTCTGGTATGTATAAGGTCCCTATGAGTCAGAACTGACGTGACATCTCCTAACAACATCACTGGTGTATAAGACCTCCTGTTGTTCTGCCTGCTGACACCATAGTATATTGATAATGGTTTGGCACTGTGGGTTAATGAGCCGGACTACAAAGTCATTTGAACTGCAAGGTCGGTGGTTCAAGTTCACCAGCTGTTCCTTGGAAACCGTATACAGAGTCAATATGGGTCAGAACCAACTCGATGGTACTTAACAACAACAATATGTAAAAAATGATTACTCACTGTAGTTGAAATTTCATTTCTATTCTTTTATGAGGTTGATCATCTTTTCCTATGTTTATATATATTACAATGTCTTTTATTATTTTGTTTATAGCAGTCATGCTCTTTGCCCACTTTTTCTTCTTTTGGATTACAGATCTTTTTTCTGTTTTTGTTGAACGAGTGAGCACTTTATCTAGAAAGAAAATTAGTTCTTTGTCATATGCTGCCAATATTTTTCCCCATTTGTCTTCTGATTTAGTTTATTTATTTTTGTTTTAAATTGTGGTAAAGTATGTAACACAAAGAATTTGCTGCTTCAACCAGGCTTAAGTATTCAATCCTGGTGTTTATGATATTTTGCAACTGTGCAGAACTTTTTAAAATGTTCTAATTTTTTTCTTTAATCAATCTTTTCTAATCTAGAATCTGAATTTTCTGTCAGGCTTATATTCTCATCCTGTGTTTCATGTTTTTAAGCACTTTTTATTTCACTCTTTACATTTATATTTTGATCTACCTACAATTTACTATTATGAAGGACGAAGATAGGGATGCACTTTATTTTTTCCCCCTAAATGGCTACCTAGTTGTCGCAAACCTAGTTACTGTATTCCTCTTTATAATTCCACCAATTTGAACATGCCATGGTTTATGCTATGCTGAATCCGTGTGTATTAAGTCTATATCTGAATTCTCTATCCTGTTTTTCTAGAGTCTATTTTTAATTTAAAGATGCAAAAAAAAATCCAGGAGGCAACCTTGAAGTACCAGAAGGAAAAGGAAATGACCTGCAAAAGCCTAGTGGCAAACAAGAGAAATTGATCAGATCATCCAAAAACTCCCAACCAAAAGAAGCCCAGGCCCAGATTTCACTGGTGAATTCTACCAAACATTCAGGGAAGAGCTGTCACCAATTCTATTCAAATTATTCCAAAAGACAGAGGAAGATGGAAAATCCCTAATACATTTTATGAAGCAAGAATAACCCTCATCACTAAGAAAGAAAATTATAGACCAATATCCCTCATGAACATGCAAAAATTATCAACAAAATCCTAGCCAACAGAATCCAGCAGCACATCAAAAAGATAATACATCATGGTCAAGTGGGATTCATAGCAGGGATGCAAGGATGGTTCAACATTAGAAAAACAATCAATATAACCCACCATATAAACAAGAAAAAAGAAAAGAACCACATGATCATATCGATTGATGCAGAAAAGGCATTTGACAACATCCAACATCCATTCCTGATAAAAACACTCAGCAAAGTAGGAATTGAAGGAAAATTTCTCAACATAATTAAGAGCATATATACAAAACCAATAGCCTATATTACTCTCAATGAAGAAAAACTGAAAGCTTTCCCTCTGTGAACAGGAACCAGACAAGGATGCCCTGTGTCACCAGTTCTATTCAATACTGTGCTGGAAGTCTTAGCAAGAGCTACATGGCAAGACAGGGAAATTAAAGGCATCCAAATTGGCAATGAGGAAGTAAAACTCACTCTATTTGCAGACGATATGATCATGATCCTACACATAGAAAACCCTAAAGACTCTAAAAAAAAAAAGCTACCAGACCTCATTGGAAGATTCAGCAAAGTGGCAAGATATAAGATCAATATACAAAAATCAGTTGGCTTCCTCTATACCAAAAACGATAGCACTGAAAAGGACATTAGGAAAGCAATACCATTTACAATAGCCACCCAAAGGATGAAATATCTAGGAATAAATGTAACCAGAGAAACAAAGCACCTGTACAAAGAAAACTACAAAACACTACTACAAGAAACCAAAAGAGACCTACAAAAATGGAAGAATATGGAAGAATACACCATGTTCCTGGATAGGAAGACTTAACATTGTGAAAATGTCAATACTGCCCAAAGTAATATACACACATAATGCAATCCCAATCCAGATTCCAAGAACAGTCTTCAAAGAGATAGAAAAAACAATTACAAACTTTATATGGAAAGGAAAGAGACCCACGGTAAGCAAAGCACTGCTTAAGAAGAAGAGTAAGGTTGGAAATCTCTCGCTCCCTGACTTCAAAATTTATTACATGGCTATAGTGGTCACAACAGCTTGGTACTGGTCCAATGAAAGATACATTGATCAATGGAATAAAATTGAGAATCCAGAAATTAACCCATCCACATACAACCAATTGATTGCTTACAAAGTACCTAAATATATCGCATGGGGAGGGGATAATCTCTTCAACAGATGGTGCTGGCAGAACTGGAAAGTGATATGCAAAAGATTGAAACAAGACCTTTACCTCATGCCTTATACAAAAACTAACTCAACATGGATTAAAGACCTAAATGTGAAAGCCAGAATTATGAAGGTCATCAATGAAAAAATAGGGACAAATGTCAGGGTTCTAATTCAGGGAATAAACAGACTACCAAACATTTTGCAAACTACACAAGCACAAGTAGACAATAGAGATGAGTGGGACATATTAAAAGTTAAAAACTTATGTGCCTCAAAAGACTTCACCAGAAGAGTAAAACGGGAACCCACAGAATGGGAAAAAATCTTTTGCAATGACACATCAGACAAGGGACTCATTTCTATAATATATAGAAAACTACAACACTGCTACAAGAAAAAGACAAATAACCCAATTAAAAAATGGGCACAGGACATGAAGAGACACTTCACCAAGGAGGAGATCCAGGCAGTCAACAAACATAAGAAGAAATGTTCATGATCACTAGGCATTAGAGAGATGCAAATCAAAACAACAAGGAGATATCATAACACACCAGCAATGACAGCAAAGATCAAAAAAGTAGAGGACAATAAATGCTGCTAAGGATGTACACCCTCGGAAACCCTATACAGGGTTGCTTTGGGTCGGAACCGACTTGATGGCACATAACAATAACATAACAACAAGGATGTGGAGAGACTGGAACACTCCTGCATTGTTAGTGGGATTGCAAAATGGTCCAACCTCTCTGGAAAGCAATATGGCACTTCCTCAGAAGGTTGGAAATAGAAATACCTTATGATCCGGCAATTTCTGTACTTGGAATTTACTCACAAGAAATAAAGCCAAAACATGAGTAGACATATGCACACCAAAGTTCATAGCAGCACTATTTACAACAGCAAAAAGATGGAGACAGCCTAAGTGCCCATCAATGGAAGAATGGATAAATTGTGGTACATACACACAATGGAATATTATGCTACCTTGAAGAACAACAATTAAGCTGCAAGCCACCACAAAACAGAGATGAACCTTGAGGATATTAATGTTGAGTGAAATTAGTCAGTCACAAAAGGAAAAATACTGCATAGGACCACTATTGTAAAAGACTAAGAAAAACAACCCATACTAAAGCGGGGGTTGGGGGAGAATCTCCGGAGATTCTTTGCTGGTTACCAGGATATGGGAGGTGGGATGAGGGGGGAGGGAGGGGAAGGTGGAGCACAGGATAGTTTGGGTGCTACGGATAAGAGCAAAACACAAGAAGGGGTAGGGGAATGGAAGAACAAGGCGGATGGAAAAACAATTAAGGCAGGTTTGCATGGGTGAAGTAAGACACAGATAAATAATGATGTATGCATAACCTTGGAACAACAGGGCTCTGGAATACAGGGACTAAGACATGGTTGGAATGGGCAAAAAGGGAGAAGTAATGTTAAAATGCCTGGCTGTCTTTTGAATCTTGGTTTCCCTGGCATGCCATTATAAAATAGACACTTGAGGAGGAGAGAAAGGAATAGCCAGAAATATTACCATAGAAAGCTTCTAAGTCCGTCTTCTGTCTATAATTGATTGGAATACCTAAAATGGGACTACAACATGCCCAGTGAAGGAGGCTTCCTGCAGAGCTTCTGCATTACATAAGACAGTAGGTGGAATTCTGAACCCCATTCAGAATCTTCTGAGGTGGGAAATTTCCACTTCAAAGGACAAGTAGACCAGCCTGAAGCAGCTAGAAGAACAGAAGATACTTCTTGAAAGAAAGATGGACAGGAAAAATACAAAACAATAATGGCAGTCTGACTGACTACTACAGGAACAAGCAAACTGCTCACCCAGGAGACACCAAGGCAAATGGCCAAGTCCCCTCAGGGCAAACCCCCTTCCAAGACTTAGACTCAATGGGAATACACGAGCAGACACGTGCTGTTACTGGTGATCATGCTGGTCAGCGACAAGGGGAAGTGAGGCAAAAACAGCAATGAAGCTGCGAGTTAAGTCCAACCACATTCCATAAACTCCTGTGAACCCGGGTGGAGACCTGGTTGGCCAGCAGTGTGACAAGACCTGGGGACTCTTGGGCCCAAAGTCAGTGACATAGCCACAGAACACTAGAGTAGAGAATGAAGTGTCCAGCTGATAAGAAGAGCGAGCATATGCACCAGAACACCCACACTTGCAGATAATACCCACTTGACCTGGCTTCAATGGCTGGATGATCAGAGCTCAACTAGAAGAAGAAAGAAGAGGGAAAAAAAGAGTAATCTGATACAATTTAATGAACTTGACCTACACTTATGGATATAGTAGCTCAAAAGAGGGAACAAATCTTTACAACGAGGATCATTCACACCCCCTCAATACACAGGGTAGACAGGGATGGGCAACTTCGACATTGCCTACCCAAAATGGGGGTAGGGGCCTACAAAGGCAAGAAGTGACTGGTTTACAAGCTTTCAGGAGGGTGCAGAGGAAGGTAGAATCTCCATTGAGTAGTATCCAATCTGTCTGGGTGGGACTGATGAAAGGAGATGTGGATAGCACTCATATGGTAACAATAGTGAATAATTACTATCAGGAATGACTGTGAGGGTTGGAAATGGAAAGATAGACGTTTTATAGCAAGAGGAAGGGAGCAGTTGATTTTGCAGTCCAGGAGCAGAGGTCCCTGGGACCATCAAGGGAGAAGAGCAAAGTGCAGGACCCTACCCAGAGAAACAGTGACACCAGAGATGGAGCCAGAGATGATGACGTGGAGAGATGGAACAGCTGAGAACTCTAGACCCAGGGAGGGAGAGGGGCTGTGTGCTGAGGAACAGGGGGCAGGCTTGCAGGGTGTACCATTTGGTTGATTGATGATGCATGGAGGGGATTGTGACCATGGCAATGTAACAATATACGATAGGATGAATGTAAAGCTAATGTTCTCCCATGTAAACTATCACATAATTCACAATAAAACATTAAAAAAAAAAAAAAAAGCCTAGTGGCAGCAGTTTCATATAAACTGGAATTTTCAAAATTATTTTTCGGGTGACACTTCAGACTAATATTCACCTGTATCTTGGCTTTTGTGTTTAAATGATATACACCTTCTTAAAATGCAAAATATATATTAGAAAAGTATACAAATCCTAAATAACAAGCTATCAGCCCCCTTCCCTAAATGGGACCACTGTCTTGAAGGCAATCACCGTTCTGCTTGTTTTTAAACTTTAGATAAATGGAATCATATATTCTGTGCTCCTATGTCACACCTCTTTTGCTCAAAATTATGATTATGAAATTCATCCTTATTGTTCCCTGTAGTTCTAATTCACATAGTCTCACTAGTACAGTAGCACTGAAAGATGAAATTTTTCCCATGAATTTTGAAGACCCCATACATACACATTTGCATACATGAGCGGGCTTCAATAAGTTCATGGAAAAATGGAATTGAAAGCTAGTGAAATTTTTCTATGAATTTTTGAAGCCCCTTGCATACACACACACACACACACACACACACACGAGGGGACATTAATATGGAATTATCTTTTAATTCCATATCCTCCAATTCCATTTTTCCACACTTTTTCAAGTTCCCTCGTGTATGTATGTATATAAGAATATACACAAATGCATACACACAAAGATGTTCTTACGCTATTATAATTTTTAACTTTTTATTATGAATTGTTGTTGTTGTTGTTAAGTGCCGTGGAGTCGATTCTGACTCATAGCGACCCTGTACAGCGTTCCCGAGGCTGTAAATCTTTACCGGAGCAGAATGCCTCATCTTTCTCCCGTGGAACAGCTGGTAGTTTCGAACCGCTGACCTTGCAGCTCGCAGCCCAATTCATAACCACTACGTTACCAGAGCTCCTTTTTATTTTATTTTGTTGTGAATAGCACTGTTATTTTTAAGACTCCCAAACTTAAACTATCCAAATGCCCATCAAAAGCTAAGGGGATAAATATACATTGTGACATATTCACAGAGTGAAATCGTCTAATGTATTGAGAATATATGAATTAGAACTCAATGGCATTGAACAGCAACAGTAACAACAATACAATGTGATTTTGACATTATCTTTTTCAGCACTTTGAAACCATAAATCCAATTTTTTTTTTTTTCTGGTTTCCATTGTTTGTCTATTGAAAATCCAGCTATCAGAGTATTGATTCTCCATTAATGTGACATCTTGTTTTTTTTCCTCTGGTTGATATTAAGATTTATCTCTTTGTCTTTGCTTTATAATTGGATTGACTACCATGTGCCTCGAGATGTGATTTTGTTAATTTACCCTGGTTGAGCTCAAAGAGCTCCTTTTTATGTGTAGTATGGTCATTTTTGTGGTTTGGAAAAACACTTGGCCTTCTCACTTTAAACTTCCTGTCCTCTCTTCTGGGCCTCTAATTATTTGTATATTAAATCTTTGCCATGTATTCTTATGTCTTGAATATCCTTTTCTATACTTTAAGATCATTTTGGTTTCTGTGCTTCATTCTGGATACTTTCTTTTAATTTATAACTGGTTTACTAATTTTTTCAACTGCATCCATCCTATACTAAATCTATCAATAACTTTTTAATATCATTTATTACATGTTATTTGTTTTAGAATGATCATTTTATTCCATTTATCATTTACAGTTCTCCGCCACAATGATCTTACTTTTTCTTCTCAATAAGCATACTTTGTAAGGTCTTTTTTAAATGCATGTTTGACAACTTCAATATCTGGATTCTCTGTAGATCTGTTTCTATTATCTGTTATTTCTCTTCATTTCAAATTTTACTGTGATGTCTCCTCATATGCCCAGTTACTTTTATTGCATACTAGGCATTTTATATGAAGAAATATATTAATTTATCATCTAAGATGATATTATCTTTTTCCAAAGAGAATTTCCATTTGTTTCTGAGAGGCAGTTAAGGAAACTAGTCATTCAGGGTCACCTTAAAATCCAATCTTGAAGTGAGAATGTATGAAGCTTGGCCTCAGTCAATTTCCAGTTCATAATGCTAGAGTTCAGTCCTTCAGAATATCAACCCAATGCCCAGAATATTTACCAGGACCCACAGCCCTTGGCTGGCCTTGAATTTTGTTTTATACCTGTAGTCCTAATGAGTGTTTCAAAGTTCTGCTAGGTTTCTCAAGCACTTTTTCTTCCAGAACCAGAAGATGCTCCTGGGTAAAAAGTTGCCCAACGCTAATCTATGAGGTTCCTTATGCTCTAGGAGTCTTGATTCCAAAACTGCTGTGTTAGCTCTTTAACGACTTCAGATTTTTAAAAATGTTTCCCTAATTTTTCGTTGTTCTATGTGGAATTACCTGGTCCATGATATCCAGAAACAGCATTCCAGTGAAGACAGGAAGTCTGGAGGTAGGAAGTGAATATTTGGTGGAAACGGTTCAATGATGTCATTAGGGATGCAAGGCTCCATCTATTTCTATCATTCTTTAGTGAGTTTGCACAGCACCTTGTATCACAAGATGGCACCTGAACTAGGTAACACATCATATTCTAAGAATAAAAACCATGAAGGATGAAAGAAGTGGGTCATGCCTGCCAGGACTGTTTCCTTTTGCATATATATTTTTAATAAATGAGAATTTCTTATTTCATATTTTTTGTTTTGTTTGGGCTATTTATTTATTTATTGCCCTATTCAAAATAAGTTTCCTTCTTGCTTGCTAAAAGGAATTCTGGACCATCATCAAGCCTCCCTAGGTCTTTGTTCTCTGATCTGTCAAAAGAATGACTTGCACCATTGTTACTGTTAAGTGCAGTACAATCAGTTCCACTCACAGCAACCCTGGGTGGGGTTACTGGGGAGCAGCTGGTGGGTTTGAATGGCCAACTCTGAGGTTAGCAGTACAGTGTTTATCCTAAAGCACCACACTAGGACTTTTAAAGCTCCTTTCAGGTCTTGACATTCTTAGATTCATAGCTCATTTGTTTTCTTGTTATTCCTAGAGGACAAGCAGAAAGAAATAGAATTCACCTATGGAGGAGGCAAGAAATGGAGTCTAAAAATACTGTCTACAAGTTTTCTATCCCCTAGATAGCAAAGGTTTCAATTTAAGTTAAATCAATAGACTAAAATCTTGACTTAAACAATTAAGTTGGGAGAGTAGGAAAAATGCTCACTCTATGAAAAATAATTCTAATCTGCTGGCAGGTCTTGTTATGTTTTCCTAATGCCTTTAAATTATTATTAGATTTACAGTGATTCAATTTGCACACAACTTTCAGAAACACTTGTATGCTCTTTTGCTCATGACTAAGACTATTGTTTTCCTAAAACAGACCTATACATCTTGGGTTGCCTATCACCAAGAGTATCAAACATTCCTCTTTTTCTGATATTTCTCTGACCACCACCCTTCTGTAACTTTAAGAGCAGTTTTCTGACTGCTTCCAAGTGTAAATCAAATCTCCAGGTATTAATCTGAATGAAGCACCTTTAAGCTTCCAGAAGAGGAATGCTAAGAGACTCTATTTTTCCTTATTTTTCTCCACCCTTCCTCACATTCCTCATGACCAACCATCTCCCCCCAAAACGGGGGTATCATTTGTCTGCATTATGCCAAATATTTCAGCTTTCATTTTCACCATGGAAAGAGCATTAAACTCAACTGAATTATTCATGAGACCCTAGGTAATATGATCGTTGCTTTTGGTCTGAGCCTCAATACTTTCAGTCTTGCCATTCATTTTAGGGTTTCTGAATGGGGCTAACAAGGAACTTTTCTATACACATCATTAAACTGTTGGCATGTATCTTGTAATGGAAATGTACACTATATCAACACACCCGTGTATTTTCAAGGATGCATGTGCCAGGTAGTTCTTACTTTGGTCCATTTTTTCCTATTTCCCTGTAGTTTTATCCAGATGAGATTTTCAAAGTATGTGCCAACATGAGATGGTTAAATTAGTCAAGACAGAAACAAATGCTGAGTTCCAATCTAAAGATTCTCAATTTACCTCTGAAGATGAGAGGGGCAAACATTACAATCCACACCACCCAGAGTCCCGCTCCTTGCTGCATTTTTCTACATCTAGAGTGTAGTCGTCTATACACTGCCAGTGTTCAAAGTCTTTGGATGAGATGGTACTCCTTACAAATGTCAGTTAGATATGCCTCCTCTCCTCATTGTCCCCGTTTTCCTTGCTCTCATATGCCCCAGAGAAAAGGGAGATACAAAAGCAGATCAACTCTTCTTACCCCATTACAACTCTCAAACCTCACTTTTCTTAGTTTTCATCATTGGGGTAGAATAAGAAAGAGTGCTGCTCACTCTTATACCTTGGAATGTGGTAGCACTGTAGAATAAGCACTGGATTACTAACCACAAGGTCAATGATTGGAGCCCACCAGCTGCAGGAAAAAGATGAGGTTTTCTGCTTCCATAAAGATTTACAGCCTTAGAAATCTTATACAGCAGAAGTGGGGAACATCTGGCCCACAGGTCATATAAGGTCCGTGAAATAATTTAGTCTGGCCCTACCAAGACGACCGCAGTTCCAGCCATCACATTAAGGGTGAGTTCATTAAATGTTTGACAAAATAGAACAGGCTAACTTTAATTTTCTATGGTCTATGAATGATGTTATAAACTTTAACAGAAAAATGGTTCCCCACCCCTGCTATACAGGGCCATTATAAGTCAGAATCGACTTGATAGCACTTAACAACAACAACGCTTATACTAAGAGACCTCGCATGGTCACATGAGGTAAATCATTATCAGATGCTCTGGAATCAATGGCCTTCAGCAGCCAGACATGAGCACCATGTTTACACTGGCTCCAGAAAATTGGGAGCATATATAAGTCCTGGTGTGGCACTGTGGGTTAATGTGCTTGACTGCAAAATTGGTATGAACCACAAGGTCAGCTGTTTAAGCTCACCAGTTGCTCCTCAAAAACCCAATATAGGGTTGCTTTAGGTCAGAACCAACTCAACAGTACTTAACAACAACAAGTAAGTCTTTAAAAAATATCTCATCATGCTATTTCCTTACAAAACTATATTAGACAAGATATGAGGAGGCTTCAAAAGTTCATGAAAAAATTCTACTATCTTTTAATTCCACTTTTCCATGAATTTTTGAAGCCCCCTTATATGTCACATCTCATTATGAGAGCTAGGTTAACATACCAAACTTGACCAATATCTACCAAGGAACCAGATCTCAGAACAGGCTGGCTGGGGAAGATGAGTGCCCTCTGGGAAGAGCTTAATACAACACATAAACAAGCTCAGATTTCATTTCCCATTAACCCAGCGGGATACTAATGACTTTTCAAAGTTGCAGAGCAAACTGATAACATTTTTGGCTATCAATTTACTTTGGAGTATGTTGCTATTGTTAGTCCTCATGCGTTATAGAATGTATAACTGCTCCACAGGGTTTTCTTGGCTGTTACTAATGAACCCACCTCACTAAATCTTTTCTTCCGAGGTCTGTTCTAGACACGAACTTAATTAACGCCACAATGCTACCATGTAATACAACACATAGCTCTTTTTTTTTTTTTTTAGAATATCATAATTTATTAGGAGATTTATTTATTTGTTTGTTTATTTGTTTCTCTCCATGTCCCTATCTCTGCCTCCATCTCTGGTGTCGCTGCTTCTCTGGTCCCACACTCTACTCATGTTCTTCTCCCTTGATGGTCTTAGGATCCTCTGTTCCTAGACTGTAAGATTAACTACTCCCCTGTTTTGTTACAAAACTTCTACCTTTACAGTTGTGACCGTCACAATTAGTCATGATAACAATTACTCATTACTGAATCATAACAATCTCATCCCCATCACCTTTAACCAGACCTGTCTAGACAAGATTAAAACTATTCATTGAATATTATACCTTCCCTCAAACACTGCAACTAAACTTGAAAACTTGTAAGCCAGTCACTTCATGCCTTTATAGTCCCCCTCCCCTCATATTAGGTAGCCAATGTCTAAGTTGCCCATCCCTATCATCCCTGTATACAGAGGGGATAGGATTGATACATGATGTAAAGACTCCTTCCCTCTCTGTTGGCATTTTGAGCTACTACATTCATAAGTGTAGGTCAAGATCATCAAATTGTAGCAATTTACACTTTTTTTTTTTTTTTTTTTAATCTTCCTCTAGTCAAGTTCTGATTATCAAACCATCGAAGCTAAATTGAATGGCTACTGTCTACAAGTTTGGGCATTCTTGTGCATCTCCCCTCACTTCTTATCAGCTGAACACTTCACTCTCAGCTCTAGCCCTCTGTGGCTATGCCCTTGTCCATGAACTCAGGAGTCCCCAGGTCTCACCACACTTTGGACCAAACAGCCTTTCCTCTTCGCTCTCTCATCTCCACCTTTTCACCTCTTCTCTCTCTCATCTCTGCCTTTCCACCTCTTCCACTCACCAGTAGACCAATGTGGTTGCCAGCAATCTTACATGCCTGCTAATGTGTTCCCTTTGAGTTTCAGTCTTGGAGTGGGGTTTGTCCTGAGGAACTTGGTTGCTTGTATTGATAGCTCCCTGGCAAACAAATTACATTGCTCTCTTGTTTTCAGGGGTACCTCCTTCCTAAAGGAAATAATACCACTCTGGAAGCGCCTAGAATCTTAAGATACACAGAGAACTAACAAAGAATAAGAATCCCAAGGAATTCTCAAGGAGTTTGGGTGGAGATAGTGATTCGCAGTTGATTATCAATCAGGTGCAGGAGGTTCGAATCTACCCAGAGACTCTGTGGAAGAAAGACTTGACAAAGCACTTCCATGAAGATTACAACAACAACAACAAAAAACAGAGTAGCCCTACACTGTAACACATGGAGTTGCCATGAGTCAAGGGTCAACTCAACTTCAGCTTACAACAACAACAATAACAATAAGGAAAACGCTCATTTCTTTCTCAGATTCTTTGGAGAGCATCACTAAAAGATTTTCGTCACACAAGGTCTTACAGAGAATCTATAAAACACTAAAAATAAAAATTAGAGTAATTCAGGTTGAAGCTGAAATGGGGACACAGTTTTTCACCCTTATCTTCTTCTCCTTGTTTCTTCCCTTGAGGACTGCAAAGTGTGTTTGCTGTACTGTTTCTAAATAATTAGGTCTGCTACATTAAAAAAAAGAAGAAAAGAAAATGAAATGGGATGGGATGAATGAAACTCTCAAATGTTAAATATAATGAGCATTCTGAAGATGTGTTAAATATTGGGAGAAAGTAGGTTAGGAACTTGTAAGATACATTATAGATAAAAAGAAAAATAGAATACATGATTTTTTAAAGGATGGGATAAACAAGGGTGTTATTTATAGACAGAAAGAGGACAAAGTGGTAGAAAGGCCAAATCATAGTATGCCAATTATGCCACCACCAGAATGAAATGTATGTCACCCTTAAATCAGTGTCCCGTTGGTAACACACATTATGGGTGTCTTTTATTCCATGTGTTATCTGCCCCAATAATAGATAAAAAAATCATCCTATTTCCTTCTCTTTACCTCTTCACTCTTTGGAGATGTGTCTATCACACAACCTTATTTACGTTCTTTCATAACACTTATCACAATTTCTAATTATCTTATTCATTTCTTCAGTTACTTAATCTCTTTCTCCCTCAAAGCTTGGGGCCTAGGAGGTGGTAGGGGAAGATGGCAGGTTTCAGCTGTCTTGGTTATTACTATATCCTCAACCTAACAGTGACCAACACACAGTAAGTGCTCCATATATATATATATATATAATGACTACTGAAGGAGTCAAAATGAACTAGGTTATGCAGCAATAACAAACAAACCCCCCAAAATCTCAGTGGCTCAACACAACAAAAACTAATTTGTCATTTATGCTATATGTCCTCCATGGGTTAGGAAGGGAGAATCTATTCATCACTGTCATTCAGGGGCCCAGAATGGCAAAGACTTCGCCTGGACACTGACTTTTACCATCACCAAGGCAAGAAAAAAGACCACTGCACTGCCTTATCCTGATATCCGTTTCTGCTCTACAGTGCCAGGTATGGCCACATTTCATTGGGTAAAGCAGGTCACATGGCCCCACCAAACTTCAAAGGAAAGGAGAGAAATGGATATGGGTGACCAATGGTAGCACGTAGACAGTACCACAGCAACTCTAGAATCACACTGTTGTAAAGGGTTTCATTTGGCCCATTCCTCTGACTGGGGGGAAGGCTGTAATTGTTGTTGTTGTTGTGTGCCGTGGAGTCGGTTCTGACTCATAGCGACTCTGCACGGGGTTTCCGAGGCTGTAAATCTTTACGGGAGCAGAAAGCCTCATCTTTACTTCCGTGGAACAGCTGGTAGTTTCGAACTGCTGGCCTTGCGGTTCGCAGCCCGATTCGTAACCCCTACACTACCAGGCTGTAACTAGGAGGAACCAAAATAAAAGCAGGTATGTGAAAGAATCCAAGAAACTAACAATGGACACCACATACATTGTACCAGAAAGCTTTTCAAAATCAGTAATCATGTGACATGACAAGTGCACCTCTGCAAAAAAAATAATAAAGTATAGCCAAATTGTCCAATCAAGAGGAAATAGCTGCATTTATTATGTCATTTAACTTCAGAACAAACCAAATGATTAAGATACTCCTTGTAATTAAGACCATTTCTTAGGGACTGACAACCTACTACAGGAAAACCTGAGCTGGCTGATGCCATGTTTTCAGATGACAAGGAGAGAGCTCACTGAAATCCCATTCATATATACGTATTTTGTTTAACTCGGATAATATATGTACACAAAAGCAATAAACTTATGGCAGTATTTAGGCTCACTAAGACACCTCACTCATTACCAGAGAAGGCCTGTATAACATTCTGACTGGTGTACAGAACTTCCTCCTACTCCAGAACATGTCTCTTGGTATTTCCTGCAGATATGGAGTGAGATTTCATTCCTGCTAGACAAGGTTTTTTGGTTTGTTTTTTTTTTAAATCTAACCCAGTCAGTCTTTACAGTGAGATAACCTCCAGTCACAACTCTCCTTCCAAATGAATTCCCAAGTTGCCATGGTAACTAACACCTTCCTCCAATACTGTCAATATGCTTCCCAATCCTAAAGGCAGCCCTCTTGATTTACTGCCAGAAGTACCAGTCTCCTCTTTCCCAGAGAATGCCTTCCTTATCTCCAAATCTGTAGATGAGACATTTAAGAAGATTCTTTTCTCATAACAGCAGCAGCGACCAAGTACTGAGGGTCTACTTTATATATGCTATCTCATTTTTAAAACACCCCACGGTAGATTCTCCATAGTTCACAGATTAAAGTAATTGTAACTCTGAGGGACAGAAACAGGATTTGAACACAGAATTCTCTGCAGCATGCTAAGGCCCTGGCAGGTTCACAGCTCACACACCCTTTTCCAGCTCAGAGGAGCACCCTCAGCCTATCTCCGTTCCTTCTTCTTAAAAAAGGGTTTTTCTGCATTTGAAGATTGTTTTTTTTCCCTTTAAAAGTAACACAATGCTGCTCCAAATCCATTAGCACTTAAAGGTGCGTTGATACTGATTTGACATCAATAAAGAAGAGACTTCATTCTCCTGCTCATCAGTCCCTTGCTCCAAGAGTTCTGCTAAGGATGACTATGATAATGGGGGTGAAGCGTTTTGTACTCGGCAGAAGGAAGGAATGAGATCAATACCAGGAGATGGTAAGGCATCCAGTGTGACCTGGAGTTGCTTCTCTGAGCTCCTTCAAAGTCCCCTCACCACACCCCCAATGTGATCCACATCCTCATTATTCTCTATTAAACACCAATGGAATCGAGGGACATACAAAGCATGCACTGTATTTCTTAACTGATCCACCCTCTCCCCTCCTCAACACACAGGGAGACTTTATGTTAGCCTTGTAAATAAGAGCTCAACACTTCACATCTCACAGTTAGTTTTCCAGTCTGTGTTTTTAAAAAACCATTCACCTGGCAGAAACTGCTATTCCCCTGGCCAGCAGCTATTTGTAAAACTGGTCTGCCTCCCTACTTTCACACCAAAGACACTAATTTGTTAGTAGAACGGGGAGTATTCTAAATAAGACAATTAGCAAGTCACCTAGAATTCCCACCCACTCGGAAGAAGCACACAAACAAGAGAATTAACCCTATTTGTTGTTTATAATAAACAGGTCGTTCTACTCAGCACAGAGTCCCCGTGTTTGCTATGGAAATGACTAATTCCATGTTGCAATGCCTACAATAGTCCAGGCCTCTGCTTTATAAAGCTATGTGCTGCAATTCAAAAGGCACTCCCTCCTCCCCATCCCCATCTTCCCTTGCATACTCTTCACATCAATCCATTAAGGATTTGAAGTGTAATTTATCTTATTCACTATTATCCTGTTAAATTGCTCTACAGCTGTAGAAGAATTGGCAGTAATTGCAGTGATCAGTGATTCCTATTTCTTGAGCAAAGGGCCTTAAGTAGGTTTCATTATTAAAATTTCCAAAGGTTTTATTATTAAAATAAACCCGAGACAGAACAGCGTGCCTCCATGGGGCAGTCACACTAATGATTCTTGAGTTATGAAGGGATGTTGATGCCATCAGCAATGTTTCACTCATGAATGCCAATAATTGGGAATTTATCCACCAATAAAACCAACCAGCATTCTAAGAAAAAGGAAGAATAATCTTGTTTTAAGTAGCACATGCAGTGGTGTGCAATCCCTAAAAACGCAGCTTTTATCCATGGAGGTATTGCTTGTGATGGTACATCCTGAACACAGCTCAAGCATCCCTCTCTGTATGGAATTGGTTAGATGAACTCAGAGCATCCATCCACAAAATGGAGTACTATGCCGGTGTGAAATAAGAATGAGAGGATGCTCTGCACCTAATAGGGAAAGATCCCTGGGAGAGACAGCTAAGGACAAAAAGCAAGTTGATGAACAGACTATATAAGGTGAAAGATACCTACTGTATAAGAGAGGTGGGCTGCTAACCACAAGGTCATTGGTTCAATGAGCAACTACTGTGCAGAAGAAATATGAGGCTACCTGCTCCCATAAAGACTTAGTCTCTGAATGAAACTCTAAGGAGTAGTTCTACTCAATGCTATAGGGGAGATGTGAGCAAGAAATGATTTAACAGCAGTGGAATTGTTTTGGTGTTTTATTTTGTTTTTTTGATGTCTGCTTCATGGATGTGGAGTGGGGTGGCAGCTCCTAAACTTTAGATACCAAGAGACAAAGTGTTCATGCTTCAGACTTCTTATCTCACCCTGCCAGAAGTCACTAATCTAAAGACAATACTAATTCAGGACAGAGGAATTGCTGTTAGGTGCTGTTGAGTAATAAGCTCCAACTCATAGCGACCCTATACACAACAGAATGAAACACTATCTGGTCCTGTGCCATCTTCACAATTGCTGTCACGCTTAAGCCCACTGCTGCTGCCACCGTGCCAATCCATCTTGTTGAGGTCTTCCTCTTTTCTACTGACCCTTCACTTTACCAAGTAAGATGTCCTTTTCTAGAAACTGGTCCCTCCTGATAAAATGCCTGAAGTATGAAAGACAAAGTCTCATCATTCTGTCTTCTAAGGAGCATTCTGGTTGTACTTGTAACATAGCTTTGTTTGTTCTTCTGGTAGTCTACGGTACTTTCAGTATTCGTCTCCAACACTGTAACTCAAGTGCATAAATTCTTCTACAATCTTCCTTATCCACTGTCCAACTTACACACGCATATGAAGCTACTAAAAATAACATGGCTTGGGTCAGGTACAATGCATGCAGCAGACTTGCCTAAGCAATAAACACATCATTTGATTTCTTGATTGCTGCTTCTGTAAGTGTTGGTTGTAGATTCAAGTAAAATGAAGTCTTTGACAACTTCCATCTTTTCTCCATTTATCATGATGTTATTTATTGGTCAGAGGAATAGCAAGACTATTACATGGCTGTCTCCTTAGGAAAGGAAAAGTTGATAAAATATGTTGCTGCTGCTGTTGTTGTTGTTATTGTTCTTAAATGTTAACAAGTCCATTTCGACTCTTGGCAACCCCATCTGACAGAGTAGAACTACCCCACAGGATCTTCTAGGTTGTAATCGCTTCGGGAGCAGATCCCCAGGTCTTTCTCTCATGGAACTACTGGGGTGGATTTCAACCACCAAACCTTTCGGTTAGCAGCTGAGTGCCAACAAGGTTCCTTGATAAAACATGAGGGCCCATGAAATTTGATCATTATATGTAAGACCAATTAACCTGGTCTTCTAAAAATGTACAGACAGCAAAGGTATGGGATTATACTTAGAAAAAGAGACCCGGGGAAGAACAAGGTAAAGAATACTCATCCTTCTCTACTCTCCTTACAATTTTCATGTTATTCTTGTGTTTCCATAGTGGACTTTTGTCAAGTGGGGAGATACACACCCAAGCCTATGATGACAATTATCTTAAGGCCATTTTCAAAACAAATGCTTTGTATGAATCATTTCTGTGGTTTTCCTTCCCTAGACAAGAAAGGAAGAAAAGGGTTAAGAGAACTGGCACTAAAATGAATAAAATTAACTCACCTGTCCAACAAATCTCCAGGTATAACTAGATCCTCCTACCTAGCCTTATTCAAGATATCTCATCATTCATTCACAAAATGGAAGGAGTACAATGGCAAATGTTGTATTTTATATATTTTATCACATACACACAGCTAGGTGGTTTTAAATACAACAAAAACACTATGATCCCTGCCTTCAGGTACCATTCTTTCTCCATAGAGCAGCCAGAGTAATCTTCTCAAAGCTTAAATTAGATTACTTAATTCAGGGCTCAGCAAATGTGTTCTGTAAAACGCCAAAGAGTAAATATTTTAGGGTTTCCAGGCCAGGTAGTCACTGTCACAAGTACTCAACTTTGCTACTGTAGAACTAAAGTACCTATAGACAATACAGAAGGCAATGGGCAGGAGGAGGATTCAACAAGTTTTATTTACAGAAACACTCAGCAGGCCAGATTTGAACCCTGGGCAATAGTTTGCTGGTGTCTGATTTACTTAGTTGCAATTTTTCTCATTCAATTGGAATTACTCCAAACTTCTTTTCATGGTCCACAAGGCTCTCCAACTTCATCTTTGTATTACTTGGCCTTCAGCCTCTGTCTTAGTTACCTAGTGGTGCTATATCAGATAACGGTGGATGGTTTTAACAGAGAGAAACATGTTCTCTTATAGTTTAAGAGGCTAGACGTCAAAATTCAGGGCACAAGCTCTAGGGAAAGGCTTCAGCTCTGAGGGACATCCTGGGATCCTCTCAACATTGGTGGGCCTGGCATTCCTTAGAGATCGCCATGTATCTTGATATCAGTCTTCTCCTGAGTCTAGGAGGTTCTCAGCACAGGGACTCTGAGTCCAAAAGATGTACTGTGTTCCCAGCTCTTGTTTCTTGGTGATAGTCAGACACCTGTTTCTCTGCTCACTTCTCTCTTCTTTTATATTTTATAAGATAAAAGGTAATGCAGAAAATTCCCCTTACCTTGTATCAGGGCTGTAACTTCAGTAACGGTATTGCTATTGCATATCCCTACCCTAATCCCCCTTACAACTGATTGGCCAAACCCATCATGGACCACGATTATTACATCCTTACATAACTACCAAATCACTGTGCCTCATAGCCCAGCCAAGTTGGCAAGTGGTCATGGAGTGACACAATAGCCACCTGACCTTCTTTACAGTGCTCACTATGCAAGTTCATTCTCACAAGAGCAAGTTCATCATCCTTGCTCTTGCTGTGACCCACTCCCCCCACTTCTGGTTAGGACCACGCCTCAAATCTCCCCATAGCTGTCTCAGATCAAAAAACATTTCCTCAGACACACATCACCGATGGGGGGAAGTGGGGTAAAAGCAGCAATGAAGCAGCAAGCTAAGCCTACAATGTTCAGTGGACTTCTGTGGACCCAGTTGGAAACCTGGTTGGCAAGCAGTGTGAAGAGACCTGGGGACTCTTGGGCCCAGAGTCAGTGGTGTGGCCACGGAGGACTTGAGAGAAGAGTGGAGCTACTGGCTGACGGGAAGAGAGGACATATGCACAGGAGTGCCCACACTTGCAGATGATACCCACGTGACATGGACCGGATGACTGGATGATCGGAGCTCAACCAGGAGAGGAAAGAAGAGGGGAAAAAGAAGAAGAAGAAAAACAGAGTGAGCTGATACAGTCTGATGAACTTGACCTATACCTATGGAGCAGCAACTCAAAAGAAGGAACAAATCCTCACAGCAAGAAACATTCACACACACCCCACACAGTGGACAGACATAGGCAACTTGGACATTGGGTACTCAAATGGGGAGGGGAGACTACAAAGGCAAGAAGTGACTGGTTTACAAGCTTTCAAGAGGGAACCTAGTGCTAGAGAGCATGGCGGAAGGCAGACTCTCCAGTGAGTACTATTCAATCTATCTGGGCGGAGCTGATGAAAGGAAATATAGATGGGTAACTCGTGATACTGTAGTAAATAATGATTATCAGGACGGATTATGAGGGTTGAAAATGCAAAGGTAGACATTTTATAACAAGGAAGGGAGTGATTAATTCTCCAGGATAGGAGCGGAGGTCTCTGGAACCATCAACGGAGAAGAGCCGAGAGCAGCACCCTACCCAGAGAAACAGAGATGCCTGATAGAGACAGAGACGATGACGTGGCGTGATAAAGCAGCTGGGGACTTTGGACCCAGAGAGGGAAAGGGACTGTGGGTTGAAAACTGGGGGGGGGGGGAGAATGTAGGGGGCAGGTTTCTGGGATATACCCTTTGGGTGGTTGATGCTGCATGGAGGGGATTGGAAGCATGGCAGTCAGATGATATACGATGGAATGAATGTAAAACTAAAGTTCTCCCATGTAAACTATCATATAATTCACAATAAAACTTTTTTTTTTTTTAATTTCCTCAGAGAGACCCTCCACAGCTGGCCCAATAAAAGCCCACCCACCCCCATGCCCAAACATTCTCATAGCTCTATTTACTGTCTGCAAATTACTTTCCACTATCTGAAAAGTATCATTTGTTTGTTACATGTGTATTGCAGCAGCCTGGACCACCATGCCACCACCAGAATGAAAACTCCCTGAGGGCAGAGATTGATTTGTTCACCCCTTGGCTCCCAGAACTGTGCTTGGCATTTAGTTGCTGTTGTTGTTAAGCGCCGTTGAGTCGGTTCCGACCCATAGCGACCCTGTATAGGGTTTCCTAGGAGTGACTGGTGAGCTTGAACCACCGACTTTGCAGTTCAAACGGCTTTGCAGTCTGGCACATTAATCCACAGCGCCACACCAGGAGTCCCCTGGCATTTAGTAGAGGCTCAATAAATATCTGTTTTCTGAACTGTTACTGTTTCAAGTCTCACTCCCTCTAATTTCACTGGCATCGTCACTGCCACCAATGATCTTTGTGGCTGTTTGTCTTCAAGTCAATTCTGACTTACGGTGACCCTACAGACAAACTATAAATGCCCCACAGTGTTTCCTAGACGGTAATCTTTACGGGAGCTCATTTTTGTGTCTTTTCTCCAAGGAAGCCACTGGTGGGATTGAACTACCTACCTTTTGGTTAGTGTCCTAGTGATTAAATATGGTGCCACCAGGGATCCTTGCCAGTAATCTTTATAAAATACAAATTGGGTCATGTTACTCCTCTGCTGAAAATAGCTCCCCACTGTCTTAATACACAAATAAAAATTATGTGTTAAATAATTATGTAAATTATATATGGTAAAGCTCTTATCACACCTTCTGATACCTTCCCATTGGACTGTGAGAGCTCAGTAGCAAGGGCTGAGCCTCATTCATCTGTTTATCTCAGCATAGTCCCTGTACACTCTACGTGCTCCATCCATATAGAATCAAATCAACCAACCAACTGACAGGGATACAGAGATTAGTATAATGTTAAATTCACATGCAATTTGTTCAATAAATACAAACTTTAAAGGCAGTGAAACAAGATGGTTTGCACAAGACTTGTTCTTTCATTCTGTCTTTCTTTCTTTTTTTCTTTTGGAAGCCACCTGGGTAGGGGTTGTACTTATAACCAAATCTTGCTTTGGATTTTCTCACCCAGATTCTACCTGGCAGGCAGCCACTTACCACTTTCTAAAAGAATGGTGGGTGGAGGCGGGCAGAGAAGCAATGTGAATCTGTCCACACTGTTTCCTGTGAACAGCTCTGGTAAAAGAGTTAGAAGAGGAGACAGAACACTTGGGCTAACATGCAACTTAAGGATTCTCCATGGAGTCCAAGTGTCCACATTCTCCCTGTCATCTATCAGCAAACCCAACACTGGCTGTTTCGCTGGAAAATAACCCAAGACATACAGAGAATTTCTTCAGAACTGCCTCACCAATAGAATGGAAAATTGCTACTTCTGGAAGAATTTCCATTAGCCCTTTGAAATCCTTCAACATTCATTGGGGACAAGGAGTTTTCACCTAATTCAGTCTGATGGGTAGGAGACTAGAGTCTTTCTAGGGAGCACAGCCTCCCAAATCATTCAGCTGGGAAGTGGGGAGGGAATTTATTACTCAGAATCAAAGGGAAATGAAAACAGACCCACCCGGAAGGTTATTACTCAATCCTCAAATGGAGGATTGAGTTCCAAAGCCACCCTTTCCCTTCACATGATCATCTAAAAGCTCTGCATCTAAAGCAGAGCCAGCTAGGCTCTCTTCTAATGTTTTCTAATGTAATAGAATCTGCTTCAGCAAAGCTTGTCTTGAGCCATCCCTACACTCCAGAAATGATAGGCTATAAATTACTGGGTTTCCCATCTGATATAATAAAGTGCACGTTAGCACAGTCCTGAATGACCACTCTGTGTGCTGCTGAGATGCTTGAAGTGAATTTGACTGAAAGACCAGAGTGAGCATAAAGTGGAGCTAGATCTGGGATTACATCACATTGAGCCTGGTTTCTCACTCCTCATTCATGGGTCCAGATGCAGAAGCCAAGTGGGGGATAGGCAAACCCATGTGTCTATCTCTCATCCTCATTTGTAAAGAGTCTAAATACACTAAACTAACTACGTATCATGTATTGAATTGTATGCCCCCCAAAATATGTGTCAACTGGATGGACCGTGACTCTCAGTGGTTTGGCCATATCAGGTAATGGTTATATCAGGTAATGATATAACCACCCCTATGGTATAATCTGATGGATCAGCCAATCAGTTGTGAAGGGGTTAGGGTGGTGGAATGCCACATACTTACTCAGGTCACAGCTTTCTGCCACTGTAAGGGAGAGAGGTCCCTGCAGTGTGGCATCTGCATCTTATAAGAGCTAAAGGAGATAAATGAGTAGAGCTGCAGGGATCTGACAATTGTCAAGAAGAACCAGACACAGAACACATCCTCTGCCTCTGAGGTACCTGTGCTAAGAATCTCCTAGGATCTAGGAGAATGATGCCAAGACACCTGGAGATCTCCAAGGAACACTTGTTGTTGTTGTGTGCCGTGGAGTCGGTTCCGACTCACAGTGACCTTGTACAGGGTTTCCGAGACTGTAAATCTTTATGGAAGCAGAAAGCCTCATCTTTTTCCCACGGAACAGCTGGTAGTTTCGAACTGCTGACCTTGTGGTTTGCAGCCCGATTTGTAACCACTACGCTACCAGAGCTCCTGGGCCCATGGATATTGAAAGGAGACAAGGACCTTCCCCCAGAGCTGGCACTGTAAATTTCCATACTATTAAAGAATAAATGTGCTTGTTAAAGCCATCCACTTGTAGTATTTTTGGCATAGCAACACTAGGCAACTAAGACAATACATGATTAAATCCGATATGCAGAACTTCCAAGAATCACAAAACTGCATTCAAGAGAGCTGCACAGTCAACCTCAAGGATGACTAGCAGATCTCCTTCTGAAGAACCTGCCATTTGCCATACTTGGGGTCATTCAGACTTTTATTATTACTATTATTGTGAGCTGGGTGAAGGTTTACAGAGCAGTTCAGTCTTCTGGTCAACAATTCCTATGCACTTTGTTTCATGTCACTGACTGCAATCCCCTCAACAATGTAACATCCCTTATCCCACTTCCTCCCTGTGTTTCCTGTTTCCAATCTGCCTTCTTTCCTAGCCCTTCTGAGCTCTGGTCTTGGATAAATGCTGCCCTTTTGATCCCAAAGAGCTGGTAACTACATGGCGTACATACTTTTCTAGTGTTTCTGGTCCCCTTGTAGACCTGTCTACTGTTTGACTGGCAACTGAACCACAGTGGTGAGTTCAGTTCTAGACATGAAGGGTGACCAAAGGCCATAGCCTTAGGGGTTCTACCAGCCTCTAGCCAACCAGCAAGCTGGCTATATTATATATATATATATTTTTTTTTTTTTTTAATTATTTTGAGTTTTGTTTTATACTCCCATCCCCCCACTCTATCCAGGGACTACTAATGCAATCCCTTTGGTAGTGTAGGCGGGCACCATCTACTTTTTCTGATTTCAGGGTCATGGAAACTGATGTTAATGTCGTCCATTCATCTATTGGATAAATTGTTTACGTGCACTGTCAATTTTTATAACTCTGCTTTCCTGAGGCGAGGGAGAGACTTTAGATGGTCACTTATAAGTTTTTTAAGGTGGTTATTCAAACTTCTTGTCAATTTAAACCTATTTCCAACCTAGCTTGACAAGGAGCCAAGAGCCATCCATTTATATGGACATGCTGCCAAGCCTCTTTATAAGGTTATTTCTATATAATGTCCTACTTAACAAAAATGTAGCCCATTACCTATCCTTAATTCTCTTTGTCAATAGCACAGAGTGAAAACATTCACCTCCCTGGTATGAGTAAACACACAGTAAACACCACAGTGAAGATGTTTAGATCCATGGGTTTCAAGAGGAAAGAAAATGTTGAGAATGAGTCACTCAGCCAAGTGCCAAAAGAAATACTATAACCCTCCTCTACCCCATCTTGTCTAATTATAGTTGGGTTGATGCCAACATCTTAAGACAGATCAATAGGTTCTGGCATGGCACTGTAGGATAAACACTGGACTGCTAACCAAAAGGTCAACAGTTCAAACCCACCAGCCACTCCTTGGAAACCCTATACAAGGTTGCTATGGCTTGAAACTAACTTGATGACACTTAACAGCAACAACAACATAGGTTCTCAAAATGAACAGGAACTATTGAGCTGAGCTCTTTGAAACCCAAGCAGCAGCAATAAATCTTTAAAGACCAAAGGAGGTTTCAATGCGAGAAGGAGAAGTTTCATTTAGATAGATACAGGGAACTGGCTGAACACAGGGACTAAAGGGGCAAAAGGTGAAGCTGAAGCCCAGCAGAATCTTGCTAACTGTGATATCAAGCATGGTAGGATATGCTATTCTACTAAGGCACGGCATAGACAGGGGGTTGTAAAACTAAGGGCAACTGAAGCAAAAGTATCAGACCTAGGAAGACCAGTATCAGAGAATAGAGCTCAAGGTTCTCATAGATGTATCTTTAGAATAGAGTGAAACAGAACTAACTATACAGTGGTCCCAGGAGACCTATTGTTTTTCACAGCAAGAGTAGAGAAGGTTCACAAATATTCAGTCCTGGAGTCTACACTGCACTCTCTAAATAACACTGTCTATGAAAAGAAATCAAGACTCCCAGGAGAAATGGCTGAGTCCATGCCTGGTGTAAAATATAGACCCTGGAACATAGCACAGTGCCAGAAAGCAAGAAAGCTTATCAAAGCCCAACTGTGTTGTGTCCAGGGGCCATGGGAGTCAAGATAAGACAAAGTGAGTATATGAAAATATTTAATAAACAGCAAATGCAATGAGGTGTAATACTTCAAATGCCTAAAAAAAAAATCACAAGTTCACAATGATTTTATTCTTACAGAAAGAATAAAAAAAAGAAAGAAAAGAAACCTTTATTGGTCTCCACTGGAGGTTACTAGGTCACAAACTCATTATTCTTAAGTGACTTATGGCTTGGTGGTGGTTATGTGCTGTGGAGTCAGTTCTGACTCACAGTGACCCTGTATAGGGTTGTCAGGGTTGTAAATCTTTATGGAAGCAGAAAGCCTCATCTTTCTCCCACAGAACGGATGGTAGTTTTGAACTGCTGATCTTGAGGTTACTAGCCCTACTCGTAACCACTACAGTACCAGAGTTGCTTATATAGTGGCTTGGGAGTGGAAAATTAAACATTTTTGTAGTCTTATCTCTACAAATACAGGCAGACCCTGACTTACAATGTATTCGAGTTACAACAAAATTAGCCTTTTGCCTGCCTTGTTTTGCTCGGTGACTGTATAATGGTGTAGCTCATAACTGCTGATGCTATCAGTCTCCAATGTTCACTCTTAGATGCTAATGGTAGGATTTGCTGATCAAGACACTGCCGTATAGCAGGCTATGAAATTTTTAAAAGGAAAAAGAGGTATTCAATTTAAATTAGAACTGACTTAACAACAGAGCTGTCAGAAAGAGCCCCATTATAAATCAGGGACTATCGGTATATGAGGGGCCTTCAAAAAGTTGGTGGAAATGGAATAAAAAATTTTTAATTTTTTCCACAAACCTTCTAAAGTCTCCTAATGTATGTTCTGTATATATATTTGGGGAGAAGATTTGGGACAAATGAAACTAGTTTGACAAAATGGGAATAACTGCCTAATCTGGGTATTTGGTACAAGCAGGTTCATTATTTTACTTGTGTATGTATTTGAAACTGCCCCCACCCTCTATCTATTTTTTGCTCCTGGAATAAAAAAATTTTTAAAAAGTAATACAGGTTGGGAGTTGAACAACTGGTTTAGGCAGTTTCTGTCTACAAGAGAGACTAGTGTTTGAGTAACAGTTGTAGTCATACGAGAGGTTGAGTCAACTGGAGGTGCATGTAAGTGCACAGGGAGGGGCCATGATACACAGAGGTTGACCTGGATCTCACACCCCAGGTTTGGTTGGTAGCATGGCTTACTACTATGGTAGTTCTGAGGCTGCTTACAGAACTCACTTTTCAGTCATAACTCATTCTTCAGTCATAACTGGCTCAGGCAGTAAAAAAAATACAACCTGGTCTAGAGAGTTGTTGCTGATGATGTTGGGTGTCATCAAGTCAGTTCAGACTCATAGCGACCATACAAAGGGTTTCCAAGAGCAGCCGGCAGACCCTTACATGAATTCAATTGAGAGGAGGAAGACTAGGGAAATCAAAGGCAAGAGAAACAAGGCAAGGCCTAGCAGATTAGAATACATAAAGAATCCCTGGGTGGTGCAAACAGTTTAAACATACTTAGCTGCTAAGCGAAAGGTTGGCAGTGCAAATCTACCCAGAAGAGACTAGGAATAAAGGGTTGGTGATCTACTTCCCCAAATAATCAGTCTTACAACCCCTATGGGAGCACATTTATACTCTGACACACATGAGGCTGCCAGGAGTCAGCACTAACCCCACAGTAATAGGGTTTGGTGGTTAAAGGTACAGACTTCTTGACCAAAAGCTCCAAAAAAGCCCTCCAATCACTTCCCCAGAGATCAGCCCCATCCAAATGCAGACAGTCACACACAGTACCACCAAAGGCAGCAGTAGGAAGACATCTTTCTCCTCCACAGACCAGCTGTATCACTGTATCAGGCAGAAAACAGCCTCAGCAGCTCAGAACAGTCCCTCCCTAATCATCATTCAAATCACCAGCTGGGAAAATATTCAGAGAACCTGCATTCTGACACTCCACCGCCAAACAACTTAACTAGCAAAGAACAACCCAGCTAAACAGCAATGCCGGCTGCCAGGAAAAGTTGTGTAGGGACAATAAGTAAAGGAAAAGCAGGTCCCATGGGGTCCACTAAGACCCAGTGTCTTAGCTTCAGCAATTTCAAATGCAGAATCCATATGTGTCTGGGGCCTGTGGCGCTGCATAGGGCAGGTTGTCTCCCTCCATCTCGTCAAAGATAAATGAGCAGGCAAGCTGGCCAGAAAAGCATTCAGAGCATTACTCTTTTAAGAATCTTTAGAGGGTCAAAGAGGAATGAGTCTACAGGCTGCATGTATTCCCCACAGGTTCTGGGCATGATGTCAGCATCCCTTTCCAGATGTGTTTAACACTTTGTGGTCAGTTGTATTCCTGACATTGAGTGCCAAGGCTTTGCTAATGTGACTGATTCCAGGTCAGGCCAACCCCAGGTCCCTGGATCTGGTTTCCATTAGCTGAGAATTTCAGCCATACTGTATTGTTCCAGAGAGCCCTAAAACAGCTCTTTACCTACTCTCCCAAGCCAATAACGTTTGCCAAAGAAACAGGAAGGGGAGTGGGAAGCTCATGAATGGGGAGAGAGAATGCAATTAGCATACTACCGAAATAGCAAAAGGTAAAGGGAAGAGGCAAAACTGAGAAAATGATATGTAGGTTAGTAATGGACTCCTGGTGTGGCGCCTGTAGGATCAGCACTGGACTGTGAACCACAAAGTCGGCAGTTCAAACCCACCAGCTCCTTGGAAATGGCATACAGGGTCATTATGAGTCAGAACCGACTCACTTAACAACACAACAGTAACAAGGGGCTCACATTTATCTCTAAGGCTAGATCAATACCCTTTTGCTTGTATCTAAGTTAACAGCCAAGGGCAGTAGAGATTCATTGGCAGAATTCTCAATTTCATGTTGTTGTTGTGCTCTCATATCAGTTCCAGCTCATAGCCACCCTGTATAGGGTTTCTGAAGAGCAGCTGGTGGGGTTGAACCACCGACCTTATGGTCAGCAGTTCCGTGCTGATTCTACAGCACCACACCAGGACTCCCACCTTCCAAGTAGTAGATGTGAAATTGACTATCAGCTGACACATCTCATGCATAAGTCACCACCCATCTGTAGGTGGATGCTTGTACGTTCCTAGGCTGAACAAATCTCAGTGGAGCTTCCAGACTGAGATAGGCTAAGAAGAAACAGTTGGTTATCTACTTTGGAAAATCAGCCAATGAAAACCCTATGGGGCAAAATGGTCCTGTCGGATAGATGCAGGAGCAGGCAGCGTTTTGTTCATTGTGCATGGGGTCACCATGAATCAGGGACTGACTCAATGGCAGGTAACAACAATAAGGTAAGAACACAAAGTTAAAGTACATTGTGTAACCAAAATGAAGCTCTCTAGCTTCCATAAACACTGCACTCAGAATCCTGCTCTTTACCTTGACTCAAAAACGGGCTATTGAGATCTAAACTGGAAACAGGTTGTGTTGCAGTAAATTAAGAAAGTCTAGAGCCTATGCCTGAGTAAAACGAGATGCAGCAAAAACATCATGGGCTTTTTACATAATTGGTATTGTCAAACAGGCCACGGGGAGTGGAATTAAATACGACACATTCCTCGTGGATGATCGAAGTGCCTTCTAAATTCAAATTGGGGCAACCTTATATCACAAACCAGATGGCAAGAAATTCAATAAATGTAAGTCTCTTTTTTCTGCCACCCCAATTAGAGCACAGCTAGTTCACAATCATGTTCCGGCAAAGGCTGGAGATTTTCTAGTGGTAAGAGCCCTCTCTCACTTCACTCTGTTTAACAAAAGACCTCACACACTAAGAAAAACAATGGAGACCAGCCAGCTTCAGGACACATGCTTGCATGGAGGGAGTGGACTGTCCAATGAGAGGACTCTACACCCCTCTGACAACTCTACAATAAACTGGCTACACACAAATGCCTGAAATAAGGAAGTCCATCAAGAAAATGAACAGTTGGCAAGATCGAGGCTCCTGGCCTAAAGGGCTTGCACAGCTGGTCTGGCCATTCATCAAAAATTCTGAATTTAAATGGAAGACACGTTCTGACTGTGACATGTAATAAAATAACTGGAGCAGCACAGGATCTTGATTTTGGTTTCCTTTCCACCCTACACATCTCCGGTAATGGAAGAGTGAGCATGCCTGCGGTATGCTTGGCAGATCTGGAGTAGTTCCCATTCAGACTGGTCAATCGTTGGGATTTTCCACATATTACAAGGTAAGCATTCATCTACATTAACCTAGAATGTCCACATAAAAACTCCTACTTTGTGTCTGGCGGGAAGATATCAAATCTGAAAGCCTGTGAGCTCTCTCTCTAGCTCAGTTAAAAGAGGCTGGATGTAGTGAAGACTACATAATTTGTTGTCAAAGCCCTAATTTGAGATCAACCCCTACCTAGCTTTGTGGTCCCAGGTCACTCAACTATTTCTCTGGACTCTTTTCTCAGGTCCATATGAAAGAAAGGGACCTAGTGGTCTCCCAGATCCCTTCTGATCGTAACATTACATGGCTTTATGATTAAAGAATGATAGTAATAAGGCTAAGACTGTGGTTTAAATCCAATATAAACTCTACTCCACACAGAGAGCCATTCTGACTCCCTCTTCCCCATACTGACCACCCTATAAATATGTGTCATGGGTTCAAGCAACCCCCTCCTATACTGACTGAGTGATTCAGTAACAGGTCACTTTGTTCATTCAGCCAACATGTATTTACTCAGCACGTCCAACACATTAAGAATACAGCAATAAACAGAACAGACAATATCCCTGCCTTCATGAAGCTTTTACTCTAGTGGCAAGGATGAAGGGAAGATCAAACAGTTAAGTAGGGAAAATGAGGTAGGGGAACATTTTACAAACAAGAGTTCAGGAAGACCTCACTGATTCAGGGACTTTGATGAGAAATCTGAGGCAGTGAGAGTAAGCCATGCAGACACTGGGAAAAGAGTGTTCCAGAAAGAGGAAATAGCAGGGCCCTGAAACGGTACTGTGCCCGGCATGTTAAAGGAAATACAATGAGTCAATGGAGAGGAATGTGAGGCAGAGTAGTAGATGACAAGGTCAGGTAATAGGGACCAGATTGGTATCCTAGTGTGGAGCTGCAGATAATGCACTGGACTGTAAGGTTGGTTTGAACCACAAGGTCAGCAGTTCAAACTCACCAGCCACTCCTCAGAAATGTAGGGTCGCTATGATTTGGGAAAGACTCAACGACACTTAACAACAACATGTAAGGGAATAAAAAGCCACAAGAGTGTTTGAACAGAGTTGCAAAGTCTGACTTCCTTAGTAAATGGAATATTCTAGCTGTTGTGTTGAGAGTAGACTGAAAGGGCAAGAATGGGAAGCAAGGAGACAAGTTTGTAGACTACTGAGATAGGCCAGGTGAAAAATGATGGCAGACTGGGTCATGCAGTAGCAGAGGCAGTAATAAGGAACGGTTAGAATCTCCTATACTAGGTTATATTTTCATATATTCTGAAGCTGAGTCAACAGGATGTTTGTAGGCAGGGTTTTGGAAAATCTTGGGACTGTTTTAGAATCAAATGATGCTGAATGACACTAAACTCCAATATCCACTGGAGGTGAGGCCTAGGAGTTTGTTCATCTTTGTCCCACAGTATCCACTCAACACATTACCTAGGACATAACGTGTACACAGAAAACGGTGAATGGATGAGTATGGAAGTGAACATTTCATGAAGCCAAAAAGTCTACAGTTTGACAGGTCATCAGGACACCAAAAGCACTTGGTACTTACTAATCATATTGTACTAGCAATGAGCCTCCCTCCCTATCTCTTGTAGAAAGTCTCCACTTAGAGCTCATTTCACAAGAGGACTCTGGGAGGCTGACAGATCATACAGCCTGATGCTCTGAACAACTGAGCCACTTCCCCAAGATGCCATAGGCTAGTCACCAACCCTCACACCATCTCAGCACCTCCCATCTAAAATACAGGGATAAATGCTTCACAAGTCAACTCACATTCCAATAAATACTGATGCATAAGAAAGAAGGCAACTAAAAGGTATGATTATACATAATAATATTATTACAACACACAAGGACTAACACAAGCCAAATCTACAGCACTCTGATAGAAGAAGCCAGTGGAATATGCCCCCTTCCCCTGTGAAGTTAAGTCCAGTATCAGGAGGACAGGGATTTCTAGATTTTCTTTTCCCAATAGCACTGCTTTTCCAGCTCTGGGAGCAACTCTGTCAAGATGACCCTTGAACATCCCCAATTTCTGAACCCATAGCGACTGCTAGTATGCAAAATATAGGAGCAAGAAACTCCCCGTTAGAGAAAGCATTATAAAGGTGTGTTATAAACTGCATTCTGGCAGCAGTTTTCTCGGTTAAGTCATTGATCATCTTGAAGGATTAAATTAAAACCCAACATTAATCAGGTAGTAGGTGTGAAAAACATCTTATTTACCAAAACAGAAAAAGAGAAAAGAAAGACAAGAACTGGAAAGTAGATGAGACTAAATTACATCATAAAAGACCAAGTCCTAGGCTGAATCAGAAATCATTTGGTGTGACTTTAGATGAATAATTACTTATTTCCTTGTGCCTCTGTCTCCCACTTACTATAGATAAAGAAGAAATAATTTCAGCTCCCTCCTGTCATAAGAAGGATGTTATAAAGCTGAGAAGCTCCAGGGGTTTCCTAGACAAAGACACTCCACAAACAGAAGACTCTTTTTAGAAAAATAATTAAGGAGTCAGGATGCTCTTAGAAACACGCCCTGGTCTGGAAACTTCCTCTCTCAAGCATTATGGCTCCAGAAGTGGGCAAACAAAATATTGCATAAAACGTCAAACCCGTGGGTAGGGCAAGCCTTTTTATACATAGTGTCAGGAGTCCCAGATGTGAATCCGCTCGCACACTTATAATAACTACAATCAAGTGTTTAATGAACATTTATAGTGATGCTTCTGAATCTCTAGTATCCTCACTGACACAACCACAATGTTGTCTATCTATCAAGAGAAGCAGCATGTGCAAGGTATGAAGTATTAGAAGGTCCATGAGCATGAGCCTCTGGGCAAGTCCTGTCCCTCAATTTCCACTTCTGTATTATGGGACAACAAGGAGCTCTGGTAGCGTAGTGGTTACGAATTGGGCTGCGAACCGGAAGGTCAGCAGTTCGAAACTACCAGCTGCTCCGCGGGAGAAAGATGAGGCGATCTGCTCCCGTAAAGATTTACAGCTTCGGAAACCCTATTCAGGGTCGCTATGGGTCGAAACCGACTCGACGGCACTTAACAACATTATGGGATAACAACACTGAGATTAAATCAAGTACTATTTGAAACGCTGTTAGCACAGCTCTGGACTCACTGAAGGAGCAAAACAAGTTTTAAAATCCTCCTATCTCCCTACTGTTGTCGTTCAGTGCCATCAAGTCAGTTCCAACTTGTAGTAAGGCTGTATAGGGTTTCCAAGGAATAATTGTTGGGTTTGAACCACTGACCTGTGATTAGCAGTCCGTGCTTATCCTCCAGAGTCACACCAGGCTCTTCTTAATAAATAGCAAGTACTATTAATTCTTTAATCACAGATCCAGAGGAAAATGAAACAGGAAAGGGTTCACCCATCAATATCATATCTGCCTTTATTCTCCTGCAACTCCTGGGCTTGAACAGAACAAACAGGCTGAATGTTTATTAAGATCATGATATGGGTGTCCCAGGTAAGCCAGGTGCATAAATTCCAGACAATTAGGAAGGGACTAGTTGTCTTATGGACGGCCCCATACCTGGCCTAGTCAACGACAGAAGCAGACCCTGTCCTTTGTCCCAACTTCCCAAAGAGCCATTAGCCAGGCACACATAATTCCAGTAGGATGCCGGGTCAGCGGCTTTCTATTCCGGTGATTGTGGTCTAAGAATAGAATGCCCAAGCACAGGGCAAATGGACTCACAAGAATTGTGTTCATCCACTATCCACGACACCATCTGAGGACTATTTAAAGCACAAGGCCAGCAAGCACCCCTCTGAATGGGAGGGCTGACAAGGGGAAATGGCAGGGAATGCTATAAAAATAGTGCAACTTGTAGAGCACCAGTTTGGGTCCGAGGATTTTGAGATACAACATCCATCTTCACCAGCTCAGATATCTCACTTGGCTCCCGGTCAACCATTGAGCAAGGAATGTCAAGCTCAGTTTACAAATGGATAAGTGGGAAGCAGGTTTGCACACTGTGAAGTCTGTTGCTAATAACAGAAATGGGTTTGTTTGTTTTGCTGTTGTTGTTGTTTTAATAACGGAAATAGCTACTGCTGATGGTTGGCAGAGTCCTAGTGGGGTGCTGCAGGTTAATGTGCTGTTCTGCAAGGTTGGGTAGAACCACAAGGTTGGTGGTTCACACTCACCAGTCACTCCTTTGAAACCCTATACAGGGTCGCTATGAGTCAGAATTAATTGACAACACTTAACACACAATAACAAGTGCCAAGCCCTACTAGACTTCTCCACTTTATTCGCTCTCATCTCTCAGCCTTCCTACACGGGAGCTAGTTATTTTGTTCACATTTTACAATGAGAACACTGGAGTTCTGGGAGATGACGCAGTTCATTCAAAGTGATAAGAGTTTATATGTGGCACAGTCAGCATTTGAGCCCAGGTCTCTACGATACTAATGCTTGTTGTTACACAAGGCTGCTCCTTTGGGTTTCTCTCTTCTAATGTAGGAACTCAAGAAGCCGGTAATCCAAAACCATATTCTAAACATTAGATTTTATGCCTTATTACTGACATCATCAATTTGGTGAGTAGAGGGAGTGAAGTAGTACAAAGTCAAAAGCTGTGTCTGCTAAAAACCAGACCATAATTCCAATTAGCTAGACAAAAGAGATAGATCCCACATCAGCATCAGCGGAACCTTCAATAGAGAAGATCAGGAGTCGGTCAATCTCTGCTAAGGCTTCATCTCCTTATTTCTACATCCTGCACTACTTCACATCAGCTGGCTTCCCGTACTCTAGAGCCTCAACAATGACTGATTCAGCATCACATCAAGCAGGAGATTTTACTTCTCAAAGCCATTTCCCTACCCAGGTTTCCTGTTGCATACGTCTTGTCAACCTAATTTCCCAGAACACATCCAAAGTGACAACTCCAGGCTGCACCATGTTTAACACAGACTTCATTTTGCTTGAAGCCACAATCAACACTCATGGAAGCAGCAGTCAAGAAATCAACCCACCTATTGCACTAGGCAAATCTGCTGTGCAAAACCTCTTTAAGGTATTGAAGAGCAAAGATATCAGTTTGAAGACTAAAGAGCACCTGACCCAAGCATGGAGACCTGGTGTGGCGCTGTGGGCTAGTGTGTCAGACTGCCAAGTTGCTTGAACTGCAAGGTCGGTGGTTCAAGCTCACCAGCTGCTCCTTGGAAACCCTATACAGAGTCACTATGGGTTGGAATGACTTGAAGGCATTTAACAACAACCTATGTATGTGAAAGTTGGACAATGAATAAGGAAGACCTTAGAAGAATTTATACATTTGAGTAATAGTGTTGGAAAAGAATATTGAAAGTACCATGGAATGCCAGAAGAACAACCAAATCTGTGTTGGGAGAAGTATAACCAGAATGCTCCTTAGAATCCAGGATGACCAGACTTCGTCTCTCATAATTCGGACATAGTATCAGGAGGGGTCATTCCCTGGTGAAGGACATTATGGTTAATAAAGTGGAGGGTCAGCAAAAAGAGGAAGACCCCCAACAAGATACACTGGATCAGCAGTAGCAGCAATGGGGTTCAAGTGGAACAATCGTTTGTGGATGACGCAGGACTGGGCAGTGTTTTGTTCTGCTGAGTCACTATGAGTTGTTAACTGACTTGATGGTACCTAACAACAACAATTACCACTCTTGGTTGTTTGGTTGGTTGGTTATGTACCGTCAGGTCAGTTACAATTCACAGTTACCCTGTGTAGGGTTTCTGAGGCTGTAAATCTTTGTGGGAGCAGAAAACCTCATTTTGCTGGTACGGGAGAGGCTGGTAGATTCAAACTGCTGATCTTGTGATGGGCAGTCCAACACGTAACCCTCTATGCTGGTACGGGAAAAAATGTTCCTTTCTTCTAAGAAGGATACCCCAATTATAACATCTGGGAGGGGTCAGTTGAATAGTTCAACTTGGTATTCTGAGTACAAAAGAAGGAAAAGAAAATGAGATTTGGTTTCCATTTAGAGAAATGAGGAAGTGGAACAATTTCCATACAGACCTTATCTCCTTCAGAGTCTGGAGGTAATGCTACAATTTCAAGCCTTCCTCCCAGAAATTCTATCTTATAATTAGTTCTGATTAAAGATGTTGTTGTTGTTAAGTACCATCGAGGCAGTTTCAACTCATAGATACCCTGTATAGGGTTTCCAAAGAGTGGCTGGTGAGTTTGAACCACCAACCTTGTGGTTCAAACCAGTCTTGTGGTCCAGTGCTTTATCCCTCAGTGCCACACCAGGAGTCCAATGAAAGATATGCCCCTTTTTAAAAGTTGAGTTGGGCTCTTAGCAGTATATTCAATTATAAGCAGAGAGAGTAAGAACAAGATATATATTCACAGTCCTCCATCCAGTCCAAGCAGGTACATAATTAAGATCACTCAGTGCTGATGACAAGGAGCTCTGGTAGCGTAGTGGTCACAAATCGGGCTGCAAACTGCAAGGTCAGCAGTTTGAAACTACCAGCTATTTCATGGGAGAAAGATGAGGCGTTCTGCTCTCATAAAGATTTATAGCCACAGAAACCCTGTACAGGGGCTCTATGAGTCGGAACCGACTCCACGGCACGCAGCAGCAGCAGCAGCAGCAGCAATGCTGGTAACAGAAATAATACAGAGACAAGACATATTCTCACGAACACCATCACCATTTTAATCCTCTGGAGAAGACAACCTGGAAACAAGCCCCTGCCCCCCACTCTCCATCAATCACATCAGACAGGGAAGCTGGGCTATTGGTTTAATTTCCAGACACTGATATAGTCAAATCAATTAATCAGTGACTAAACAGTGGTCAGCCCTCCACTGTGTACTATAGCATCCACTGGGCATTCCTATTTCTGCTCTTTCACTTCAAAGGCAAATTAGGTTCAATCCTCACATGAAAGACTGAACAACAAATCAAAGAGCATTGAAATTACTGAAGGTTTCACCCAGTCAGCCACAAAGCCCCTCTCTTCCTCAGAAGTTAGACACACTCAGAGTCCTACTGTGCTATTCTAGGCTAAACACTGGACTTCTAACTGCAAGGTTTCTAGTTCAAACCTACCAGTCACTCCTTGGAAACCCTATGCAGGATCACTATGAGTTGGAATCAACTCAAAAACACAACAACAACAACAAACCCACTCAGAATGAGACCATAGCTGCCCCATCTACCAAAGAGATCTGGATCGTTCCTATGGATGAAATAGAGTAGTTGGGAAGTCCACTTCTCATGACTTTGTCTACACCCTTTCTCTCCAGATTTCTGAGAGAGCTATTCCCCGTCCCTCCATTTCAGTGCAGTCCACAAAAGCATAACATCTTGTACCAAAAGAGGAAGGTCTAGAAGTTTCCCTGTAAGAGTTTCCCTATAAGAACTTGAAGTCTACTGGCAGCTGAGGGCAGCTGGAGTCCACATTCAGAAACATTTTTGCTTCCTGTTCTGCTCTAGGGTAGAGAGTCCACTAAGAAGATCACCCCGTTCATGCTGCTCAGTACACATTGTTTCCACGTGCTATTTTCTCATATATATGCATGAAACCCTGTTCCTGTACAGTCTCCAAGGCAAATGGAAAGATTTTGAAAGGGGCACAGAGCCAGAGTATGATTCTTTGCCCATTCTACAAAAAAGGTAGTACTGCCTAGAGGAATTCCACTCCAGAACTGGGCGTCACAAGACTGGCTGGGGCACAGGCTCCCTCTCTGAAGTCCAAACAGAGATACCAACACTGCGTCAGTAAGCACAGCAGGTGCAGTGTCTGCCCAAAGCCTCATCTCTGTGAATGACCCAAACCTAAACAAGACCAAGAGACTGTGAAATGGGTATCTTTTTACAAGGTTAAACCATGGAAAGCAGTATTTTCTACAAAAAAAAAAAAAAAGATAACACCACATGTTTTCAACTCATAGAATCCTAAAAATCAAATCAGGCATTTTGCTAATGAGCAAGAACGTAAATCTATTATTGCCCAGGTGGCTCCAACCCAAGACCATTTCCTATTTGTCTTTAGTTACGAAAACATTTTGTAGGAAGATTACAATGTCTTGTAGGAACACCTTGTAAAACAGGCCTGGCACTGACAGTGGACATTATTCATCCACTCAGTCTATCTACTCCCCGCCCTTAAGAGTTCACAGAGGAATAGGCAAACGTAACACAGTATGAAGAGGGCCACACTAAGATCAAGTACAAAGATCAAGTACAAGCACCTAATGGTGCAACAGTTAATCACTCAGCTTCTAACCCAAGAGCTGGCAACTTGTGCCCACCCAGAAACATACAGAAGAAAGACCTGGCTATTTGCTTCCGTAAAGATTACAGTCAAAGAAAGCATTATGGGGCAGTTCTCCTGTGTCATACAGGGTCGCTTCAAGTTGAAAATCAATTCAATGGTACCCAACAAGAAGATCAAGTACAAAATCAGAGAACTTAAGTAACACTCAATGTTGCCTAGTGAATCAGATGATAGGCACATGGGGGCAGGAACCACGCATGTTCTTTTAAGTCCTCAGCAGCCAGCATAGTTCATGCACACAGTTGGTGCTTAATGCTCACGGATGGTTGCAGAATGACTGAGTGAACAACTCTTAGGGGCTAGCAGGCAGTACTTCTGTTAAAAACTGTAAGGTGCTTAGCTGTTACATTAGAATTCCACTGATGTCACTCACGAGAGAATAGCAGACTCCTAATTCTAAAGCTAGAAAGAAGAACAAAAATTAAAAGGAGAGGGTACTTACTCCACTTTATAATCCAAGTAAGTCAAAGATTATAAACTAAAGTTTTCTTTTAGATATGAGTGTGGCAATAGCAGTTTCTCTTTCAATTTAATCTCTTTTGATTTCAATTGATTTTCCTGACTTTATGAGTCCAAGACCATCAAGGACAAAGGAAGTAAAAAGTAAAAGGTATTCTGTGAACTCAGGCAAAGGAGACAAATCCAAATTGCCACAGCTTGGGGTGTCTTTTGAAAAACAGGTGTGTCTGTGAGGGGAGGGAGGTGCTTGTTAAGACTTTGAAGAGAAGCCAATAAAACTAATTCATATGGTTTCCAAACTAGGGAATTAAATGTGGAATCAAACGATAAAAAGGAGGGAAGAGATCTAGGTAAGCTACCAGTGTGTTCCAAGTTGAATGAGGGGAGACACACACACTATAAAATCCCTCCCAGACTTGGGTTACCCTTTGAACCTATGGAGCAATCGCTTCTAAAAGAAACAGCAGGTAAAAGTCTACCCTCAAAGAAACCAAATATTTCAACATTGAATATTTGGATGTAGGTACAAGAATATTTTCCTTCCCTTCAAATAACCTAAGCTTTGGAAAAAAGGCAACACAGATCTCTCCCTGGCATGAAATCTCTTATCTATACGTTAACATCTAGAGAAGAAAGACTGACCCTAGCCCCATTTGGCTTTGGAAGTGGAGGAAGCCTTTATCCTAATGAATTGTTCCCATCAATATTACTGCACATTTGATCCCAAGACCCTCTGCAAGCCTCATGACCCAAGGGAGGCCCTTAAGTGAGGCTCTCCCCAGGGTGGCTCACTCCATCACAGCCACCAGAAGACAAGACAGAGTCACCGGGGAGATTCTTATTTTATTATATAAGTCACAGGAAGCCACACTCAGTTCCCATCCTCTGCTACAACATCCCTATTCTACCCAGTGGCAACCAGCAGAGGTAGAGGAGGGGGTCTATTCACATTCAGGAAAATTATGGGTCTTGCTGACCCCATTTGAGGGTAACTACACAGTTAAAAGTTTCTCTTTCTCTTTCAAACCCCTTTCAGCAGAGTTACTTCCAAGGAATACTTGAGGCAACATCTATGGCAAAGGAATGAAAAAATACACAAATCCTATGAGAAAAACACAGACTTTAGAGGCAGACTTTTGAATCTTGAATCTCGCTTCCTCAAACTTGTGTGATCTTGGTTATGTTATTAATTTCCCTAGGCCTCAGGTTCCTCATCTGTACACTGGGGATAATAATACCTAGCTCACAAGGAGGGTGTGAGAATTATGGTATTTTGGAGCTTCTGAGACCCAAAGGCAAAGAGAAGAGGTCAGAGGTTTTGTGAGTTCTGTATGATTTCATTCTGTGTCACAGAAGCAAAAGCCAGATATGAAACTGAAGAAGAGTGACGTCCAGATAGGGCCTGCTGTTGTTAAGTGTCATCAGGTTGGTTCAGATTCATAACGACCCTTTGTAGGGTTTGAACCACTGACCTTGTGGTTCACAGTCCAATGTTTATCCTCCAGCGCCACACTGCTTATCCTAGGCATGAACAAACTCTGCCTGCATGCATGGCAAGGACACTACCTTGTAGTAAGCCAGCTCCGTGAGCATAAAACCAAATAGAGGAGCAGTCTACAGGGACAGGGGCAACGTATTTCCATAGACTTGATCAATACCACTGTAAAATCCTCTCTACTTTAGAATTCCCAAGTATGCCAACTGCATCGAACTCAGAATAAAAACCAAACACTGCAGATATCAGCCAAGGTCTTTCTTTTACTTGCTGTCAAGTTAATTCCTACTCACGGTGCCTCGCTGTGTATAGTATAGCACAGAACTGCTCCGTAGGGGTTTTCAAGACTGTGACCATTCAGAAGCATATCGCCAGGTCTTTCTTACAATGCACTCTGGGTGGGTTTGAACCACTAACATTTTGGTTAGTAGTCTAACACTTAGCCATATGCACCACCCAGGAAATAGCCAAATAATTCCTTCTAACACAAAATCATATTGTTGTTGTTACTGTTAAGTGCCGAGTTGGTTCCGACCCATAGTGACCATGTATAGGGTTTCCAAGGAGCAGCTGGTGAGCTTGAACTGCCGACCTTGCAGTTCACACTGCTTTGCAATCTGGCTCATTAACCCACAGTGCCACACCAGGACTCCTAGCCTTGCTCAAAACACAAAAACCAAGCCTGGTGCCATCAAGTCCATTTCAATTCATAGCAATCCAAAGGACAGACTAGAACCGTTCCAGAGGATTTCCAAGGACTCCCGGTGTGGCACTGTAGGATGAGCACTGGACTGCGAGCCACAAGGTCGATAGTTCAAACCAACCAGCTGCTACTCAGAAACCCTATACAGGGTCACTATGAGTCAGAACCCACTCAACGGCACTTAACAACAACAACATTCCTCACAGA
The DNA here is from genome assembly GCF_000296735.1 of Chrysochloris asiatica. Lineage (NCBI taxonomy): Eukaryota > Metazoa > Chordata > Mammalia > Afrosoricida > Chrysochloridae > Chrysochloris > Chrysochloris asiatica. The sequence goes on from NW_006408527.1 coordinate 15,823,130, forward strand.
AGCAGACAGCCTCATTGTTCTCATATGGAGTGGTAGGTGGGTTCAAACCACCTACCATTCTGGTCAGCAACCAAGTGTCTTAACCAATGTACCACCAGGTCTACAGTGAATAAAATCACCCACCTCAATTCAATCTATACAATTCTCAGGACAAGAGTCAAAACTTGTAACTGCTACAGACAAATGAAAGCATGGACTTACAGCTGCCTAAAATCCCTCTGGCTGGAAATAATATCAAGAGTCCTTTCATTTAACTTCCAGGCCAGGATGACTAGATACCATTTTAAAGCCAACCACAATAGTAGCTGCTGCTCTCGGAGACCCTAGTCAGGCCACTATGAGTCAGAACCAAACTCAACAGCACACAACAACACCTTCTTCTGAGAAGGGGAACTGTAGATAGTGACCTCCAGCTGCTATCTCCTAACATACAAAAAAGAGGACAGTCTGACATTCAGACATTGCCCTGCAAAGGGGATTCTGTGTGTCACCCACAGGCATTTTATCTCTTTGTCTATTTGTTTGTGGCTACTATTGCTACTGTTCTCACCCTCCTGACCAAGAGGCCCATGGTCCAAGAGGTACTTTTTCAGATTCATGCCGGCTGTGAGTGAATCTGTGTAAGACTGGGTTTGTGACATCTGTGGGGATCCAAAAGGGTGAAAGGACAAAAGACCATAATTCTCTCATAAATTCAGCTCAGAACTAACTTCAAGCCAATAACTAGAAAAATCACTTCCAACAACAATGTTTAATGGAGCATTTCCACCCTCTGCCCAGCTCTTGGTCCAGGACCCTGGGACCCGTGTTGCTATTTGCCTTGGCACCTACAAGCAGCTTGTTCACACACATTCAGACTATGAAAGCAAAGACATTTCTGGAGGACCATCCAATGAATAAGAGACCTGGGAGCACAAAGCAAAGAGAAACGCAGGGTCTAACGTCCTTTAGTGGCTCTTTCTCACTGCTACTTTGATTTTACGTACCACCTGCCAAACGCTAGCTAAACACTGAGCAGTGCCCAGCCACAAGAATCTTTTTTAAGTCTCTAGTCTAGAAGGGGTCTACCCTGTCTTTCCAGAAACCCCAAGGCAAGTATCAGGTCCTCCCTCTAGGCAGTCTCTTTAGATTTAAGGGTTCCTTTCACCCTGCTGGGAGATCCAGTGCCCTAAAACAAGAAGTACTCTGAAAACAAACTGTACTCATTACTCAACTGTTCAAAGATTAGGCCTGTCCCACATCTTCACAAATAAGGAGCACTCCCAGCTCCCAGAGATGCCTCATCCCTCAATGAGAATAATAATAGCACATACCTCTTGCAGGGTGGTAGAGATGAACTAAGATAAAATACACTTAGCACATTGGATGACACACAATGAGCATTCAATAAAGGTGAGTTATCATTGATGTTATTTTTATCATTCTAAGAATGAGATGCTGTTATGATGAAAAAAGTTATCTTCTTAAAAGACAAGTCATTCCAACCCAAGTATAAAGGCTTCATGGTCAACTTTTAGTTTCACATGCGAACAAAAGGAAGTAGGCATAGCAAAAACTCCTCAACAGTAGATACTCTACAGATTCTTGTCTGGGGCATTGTGAGCTGTGATACATACATGGTGGTGGTTATGTGCTGTGGAGTTGGTTCTGACTCATAGCGACCCTGCATAGGGTTTCCGAGACTGTAAATCTTTACGGGAGCAGAAAGCCTCATCTTTCTCCGGCAGAACTACTGGTAGTTTTGAATTGCTGACCACACATACGTAGGTCTATTTATTCAAGAGAGAGGTGTTTAGCACTAAATGAATCTCTAGTTGTTGTTTTGTTGTGGAGTGCTATCAAGTCAATTCTACTTCAGAGTGACCCCAGGTTTTACAGAGCAGAACTCTTCCATAAGGGTTTCTTGTCTTGGCTATAATCATTACAAAAGCAGATCATCAAGTCTTTCTGCCACAGAGCTGCTGGCTGGGTTTTAACTGCCAACCTTTGAGTTCGCAGCCAAGTACTTAATCATGGCACCACCAGGGCTCTCTCTATATCCAAGAGGACTTCAAAAAGTTCATGGAAAACATGAAATGAAAAGATAATGGAATTTTTCCATTCACTTTTTGAAGGCCCAGTGTCCACACACACACACTTATGTTTACAGATGCGTATTTGTACCAAGTGAAATAAATCAGACAGTGCAGGGCTCTTTGAATCAGAATGAATAATTATACTACTCTCTGGCATAATTGTGTGTGTGTGTGTGTATGTTGTTTGCTGTGGATTAGTGCCGTCGAGTCGGTCCGATTCACTGCAGTTCGAACCAACCTTGTGGTCAAGTGCTTACCTTCCAGTGTCACACCAGGACTCCATGTTGCTGTTTAATCACGCTGTATAGGGTTTCCAGGAGCCCTGGTATGGCGCTGGGGGTAAATGTGCTGGACTACAAAGTCGATTTGATCCGCAAGGTCAGCAGTTCAAGCTTGCCAGCCACTCTTCGGAAACACTATACAGGGTCGCTATTGGTCAGAACTAACTCGATGGCACTTAACAACAACAACATAGGGTTTCCAAGGAGCAGCTGGGGGGTTTGAACCTCCAACTTTGGGTTAGCAGTCCAGTGCAAATCATACAGAGCCACCATGCTCCTGGATAGCAAGCTGTTATTGTTAAGTGTCGTTGAATGGGTTCCAGCTCATAGCAGCCCTATATAGGGTTTCAGGGGCTTTAAATCTCCGAGGGAGCAGAAAGCCTCATCTTTCTCCCTTGGAGCAGGTGGCGGGCCCTACAAGTATATGCTCAGACAGATACATTTATATATGTTTAGTAACACTTCAGAGCACCTACTGTGGGTCAAACAGACGCTATATTATGGTGCACAGACGCGTAGAGAAATAAGACAGGGACCTTGCCCATCAAAAGTTTATAATCTAATAGAAGAATTATGAGATTACAGGTTGTTGTTGTTAAGTGCTGTCAAGTCAATTCCGACCCATAACAACCCTGTATAGGGTTTCCAAAGAACAGCTGGTGAGCTTGAACCACTGGCCTTGCAGTTCTTGATAGATGTTGTTGTTAAGTGCCATCGAGTCGGTTCCGACCCATAGCGACCCTGTACAGGGTTTCCGAGGGTGTAAATCTTTACGGGAGTAGAAAGCCTCATCTTTCTTCCACGGAACGGCTGGTAGTTTCGAACCGCTGACCTTAAGGTTCGCAGCCCAATTCGTAACCACTACGCTACCAGAGCTCCTTTCTTGATAGATAGCAAGTTGTTATTATATGCCGTCAAGTCAGTTCTGACTCATAGGAACGCTGTATAGGGTTTCTGAAAGTGTAAATCATTGAGGCACCAAAAAGTCTCACACAGTTGGTGGGCTTGGACCACAAACTTTGTGGTTAACAGTCCAGTGTATATTCTACAAAACCATCATGCACCCTGATAACAAGCTGTTGTTAAGTGAGCTTGAGTTGGTTCCAGATCATAGCAGCCTCGTATAGGGTTTCTGAGGCTTTAAATCTTTGCTGGAACAGAAAACCTCATCTTTCTCCCACAGAGCAGGCTCGAACCATGGACCTTGTGGTTTGCAGTCCACTGTTTATCACATGGAGCTAGTGGATGCAAGAACAAAATAAATTTATACATACAAATAACTTATACATCTTAAACAACTAATAAGCTTATCTAACTTACCCAAGCTACTCTCTAAAATATACTAGGTCCATGGCACACAGAAGGCCAGTTGCCAGAAAGCTTTTCTCTTGTATGTTGTTATTGTTAAGTGCTGTCGAGTCAATTCCAACCCATATGACCTTGTACAGGGTTTCCAAACAGCAGGAGGTGAGCTTGAACCACTAACCTTGCAGTTCAAATGGTTTTGCAGTCTGGCGCATTAACCCACAGCACCACATCAGGACTACATGTTGTTGTTGTTGTTAAGTGCCGTCGAGTTGGTTCCAACCCATAGCAACCTTGTAGAGGGTTTCCAAGGAGCGACTGGTGAGCTTGAACCAACAACCTTGCAGTTCAACCCCACTTTGCAGTCTAGCGCATTAACCCACAGCGCCACGTGGACCCAGGACTCCATATCCCTCATCAATTCCCAGCAGACCCCACAGGGTGCTTTCTCAGAGTCAAAAGTCCTGATTCATAACCGTATTTATAATATTGTTGTTATGTGCCATCGAGTCAGTTCTGACTCACAGCAACCCCTTCTCCAAGGAACGGCTGTGGGTTTGAATCACTGACCTTGTGGTTAGCAGTCCAGTACTGATTCTACAGCGCCACCCCAGGAGTCCCATATTCATAACAGGTACACTCTTAATTTAAGTATATCTTAAGTTATAACTGGAGTCCTCGGGTGGCAACATAGGATAAGCATTGGACTGCTCCTATACACCAGCCACTCCTATTCAGGGTCACTATGAGTTAGAAACAAGTTGATGGTACTTAGCAACACATAAACTGATGAAATGTAAGGACCAAAAAGAAATCTGTCTCCATGAAAACTAAGTGGAATGCTTTGGAAAGACTTGATAAAGGCAAAAAATTGCTGTTGAATTAGGTATGGGCAAGACAATCATAAAAACTGTGGGATCGAGCTTGAACATCTGAAAGTATTCTGCACTTCTCAAATGTCTTTAAGAACTTGCTCACCTTAAAGAAACTGAAACTAGAAACCAGAGATATGTAATGATTGTGGTTCAGGAAAGAAAGTCAACAGAACTTGACTTGAAGGACCCACACTCAAAGAAAAAGTCTTGACCCACATCAAAAGATTTGTGAATGAATATATATTTTCAAACTAAAACAAAGCACTTAGGGACTGTATCTTTTTTCTTTTTCTTTTTTAATTCCATGCTTTAACTTTTATGATTAACTGATTAACTACTTGTCCAATTATTGCCCCAGATAAAAATTCTTCAACATATCTAGCTGTTTTTCTTAGGTTGATATTACAATACATTAGTATGCCCTCAGCCCACCCTACTAAGAAACAGAAACAGTTGGCCATGGCGTTTATAAAACCACCCTGTTAAATATCTCTCAAACTGGAATCATGGGTATTGGCCATATTCCCAGAGAATGAGATGCTTGTATGCATGAGCCACATACTTGAACATGAACTGAGATAAGGCCACCTCAACTTTTCTCACAGGTCTCACTGGACACAGCCTATCTGTCAATTCAAGCATCAAATGCTTCTAACGTGGCATGTGCTGCTGTCATTGCAAGGAGAAAATGTCTGAAGTGATGTTTTATTGAGAAAAGGAAGAAGTGGCAATTGTCAAGAAGGAGTGGCATCCCTTCCCACCACCCCTTTATAGTCAGTCTAATACATTTTTGTTTATTAGCGTAGAACACTGTCTTTCTCTACCGCATAGCAAGACTGTGCTCACTAAGACTGAACCAACATCATTAGTTTCCCACCAGAGCTTTATGCCATCGAGATGCAATAAAGTCTGTCAGGGGAGGCAGCACAGAGCATCATGTCAGAAGAAGTCTGCCGCAGCAGAAAGCCAAATGAAAAGAGGCATATCAGTGAGCTTCAGTCACCTGACAATATTCTTAAAAGAGATACTTAACATATAGAGGATCCTCCAATTGATGGAAGAGAGAAAAATAACCCCCCTTCTTTTTTTCCCCTTTCAAGAAGGGGGACTGATATGAGAGGATGGAAAAGAACTGGGGGAGCCTTTGTGTATTGAGAGCCAAGTTTATTTTTATTCTCTCTGCCAGCAGAGGCAAAGTAATTCTATAAGCATCATTTAACTCCCTCACTAGAAACAAAATAGAGGAGGTCAGTTAATGCCTTGCATTCTACACTTCCAACACCAGAATCACTTGTTTTTCTCCAGAAAATTAAATTGATTCGCACAGAATAGCACCCAAACGTGTGCTTTCAAAGGCAGATCTCAAAGCTGGCGTTCTTTCCACCCTGCCATGAAGCCCAATGGGAGGACAAGGAAACCTTTCCTACTTCAGCAAGTCTGTGGGCTGTCACTGCCTTCAGAAGGGGTAGGCCTCCATGGACCTCTCAGATCCCTTCCCACCCCAAACTCTAGGATTTCGAAGGAACAAAAGGAAATGAGTATCAACTACTGCTGTCGAGTTTTAAGTCAGATATCAGGAAGAAATCCCTAATTTGAGAGTTGTCAATCAGTGGAACAGGTTTCAAAATAGGTTGTGGAATCTTCCTCCCTAGAGACAGTAAAAAATAGGCAAGGCAGCCATCTGTCTTGGTAGAGTGCAGGCTCTCCAGAAGACCAGTGACAGAAAAAAAAAAAACCTTTCTTCCCTCACAGGGAGGCTATGAATGAGACGTGTGATAAGGCCAATCAGGAAAAATAAAGGAAGGAAGCAGCAGTCCATCTGGGCCCAGGTAAAGCTGTGGATCAGGCAGCTGAGGCTTCCGGTGGAAAAGAACAGGAAATAACCACAGAGCTCTAAACTCTTCAGGGAGAGCCCAGCCAGTCAGCTTCCCAGTTGCAGCAGCTCCTTTTGGTCCTGGGGACTGGGAGCACAGCCACAGATCCTGGGGGAGGTCATTATTCCCCTCCCTCATTCCCACACAAAGCCTAAGTGGAAAATGGGAATTGCCAGATAAATTCAACGATCTCCCCCAGGTAGCCAGCCAACAGCACTCAGGGAATTACCTCCACCAAAAGTTCTCCTGACAACGCAGGGTCAAGCTTGCTTTTTAATTTTTTGTTTTGTTACTGTTACCTTTGCCACCTTCCTTGGCCATCTGCAATCCTCCCCGTTTCCTGCCGTTATTAACATTGGCTTTCATTGCTGTGGAAAGCTCTCCTGGGGCATGAAAAGAGACCTTTAGGAACCTTTAGCAAGCGAACTCCAACGGGAATTAGAAGACAGCATTGTTCTGGCTGGCGTCCTCTCTGCATATGTGAGCCAGCCCTTTGCCCCCATCACTATGCAACCACTTCGAATAGACATACTTAGGGTTTCCAACTATATCTTTGTTCCGAATACTGCAGCACACTAGAATTAATCATGTGGCAATGCCACATGGACCTTCAGGTACCCTGCTTTGCTGGTAGACAAAACACAAGAACCCACAGTTTTCTAGGTCTCTGTAGGGGACAGGGGGAGCTGAGGTCTAGGTGTCAACAACCGGGACTTGCAGAGCTGAAGTGGGCAGCAAATTCAAGACAAGGGATGGCCACCAGCTGTTGAGAGTCAGTCAGAGTGCAAGGCAAAACCAGTGCCTGAGGCTTGATTTTTCTTTTTTTTTTTTTCCAAGTATTTTCTGGTTGAGGTTGCCAATTAAAGAGAAACCTGAAGCCCAAGCATGCAGCTTGGTGCCAGGGTTTTTTGCTCCCTTTCTTCAGCAAAGTCAGAGAAATCTGCAAAGATAACTAGAGGAAAATCAATACTGCAGGGCCCAAGATTTAAGATGAGCCTTTTGCAGTGGAGAAATCTGAGTCTCCTTTGTCCTTGCAGCTGGCCTAGATAAGATGAGGTGGGGTTTGTACCCTGAAAAAAGGTACCAGAGTCACTGAGAAAAACAAACAGATAAAAGCCAACACTCATTGCCAACAAGTCAGACTCAGAGGAGAACTACCCCATAAGGTTCCCAAGCCCATTACTCTTAACAGAAGCCAACTGCCACATTTTTCTCCTGCAGAGCAGCACATGGATTGACATTGCCAACCTTTCAATGATTGTTGTTGTTATTTGCCGTGAAGTCAGTTCTGACCCATAGTGACACTGTATAGGGTTTCCAAGGAGTGGCTGGTGAGCTTGAAAAAACCAACCTTGCAGTTCAAACCAACCTTGTGGACCAGTGCATTAACCAAGAGCGCCACACCAGAACAATCACTTAATACTGTGCCACCACCTCCTGGCGTGGTGTTGTGGGCTAATGCTCTGGACTGCAAGCTCAGTTTAAACCACAAGGTTGGTGGTTCAGGCTCACCAGCAGCAACTAAGAAATTCTATACAGGGTCTCTATAAGTTGAGACTAGCTCGAAGGCACTTAACAACAACAACCACTCCTTAACAGATCCCCACTGCCACAAAATTGATTCCAAGTCATAGTAAGTCTGCATAAGATATCCGAGAGTATAAATCTTTACAGGAGCAGAAAGCCTCATCTTTTTTCCCATGGAGCCACTGGTAGATTCAAACTGCACGCCTTGTGGTCAGCAGTCCAGAGCTTATCCTACAGTGCCACCAGAGCCGCTTTGGGCATGAAATATGAGAAGGCTTCAGAAAGTTCAGGGGAAAATCCCACTATCATTTCATTCCATTTTTCCATGACCTTTTTTTAAGCCCCCTCATTCTACAGTCCCTCCCAAATGAGAATGATCAGTATTATTTCTAATAATACTTGGGTTACCCCAAACTGAGTGGAAAAAATGGAAGCAAATGCCACCTAGAAAGGGCAAAGGTTGCCATTTAGGGTCATGTCCTACGGCTCCCTAAGGAGCTCAGCTATGTCACCCACATTTCATCTTGCTGGTCTAGGAGCAAAGCTTACTATGAAAGGGACAGGCCCTGCTCCCCGTTGTGTTATTAGATGCCACAAAGCAACCAGAAGCAGTTGTGGTTCAATACCTGGCCAGAGTCCCATGACCTTTGGGAATGCACTAGACATTACTGTCAAAAACCAAGACTTGGGACTAGTGTGTGAGGAAGTAGCACCCCTCATAACTGTCCAGAGCCAGCTCCACATAGCTATGAAACTCAAATTTTGCTCATTTTTCAGAGCTGGGATCTTCAGCACCTTTGGGATTCATTCACCAGATGAGAGATCCACACTGCTGAAGGCCTCAGGGAACCGCAGCTAAGCAGCAGAGAGCTGGTTTCCAGGCAGGAGACTGAGCAGAAATTTCATGAGTAGAGCCTCGCACCTCCACCATGGGGGAGGGGGGGGGATCCTGCCCATGCCCTCTCTGCAGGCCACTGGGGAGCAAGTGCAGACAGGTGAGCAACTGTGCTGTTCTTCAAGCTATCCTGGAAAGGATAGCCCACATTATCTTTCTATAGCCTGAAGCTGGTAAAAGAAGGGAAAAAAGGAACCAATAATGGAGTAACCAACCCACTAACTTCCCATTCACGCTCATAACTAAACCCAAGGAGGCTGGCTGGCTGCCTGCCAGCCAGTCCTCGCCCCAGAAGGATGCAGCTGAAAAGGCTGTCAAATCATTGTGTGGTGTAGTGAAAAGAGCACAGGATTAAGCCTCAAAAAATCTGCATGGGGGTGGGGGTGGGGTGGTGTGTGTGTGTGTGTGTGTGTGTGTGTGTGACTGATATTCATGCAAAGGAGCACGAGGAAACTTTCTGGGGTGATAGAAATGTTCAATATACAAAGCTAAATCAAAAGGATTGCTACAAAATCATAGAAACCTTCATTATACAAAAATTTCAAAATGAGAAGCTAGTTTCTCAACATAGCCTCCATCCACATCTATACAATGCTGAAGGTGGTGATTTCATCTGAGTTCTGGAGCGGCGCTGTGGGTTAATGCGCTGGACTGCAAGGTCGATTGAACTGCAAGGTCGGTGGCTCAAGCTCACCAGACACTCCTCGGAGACCCCTATATACAGGGTTGCTATAAATCGGAACTGACTTGACGGCACTTAACAACTACAAGCTTTCCCTAAAGGAGTACTGGTGGCACTGCAAGTTAGGTGTTGGGCTGCTAACCATAATGTTGGCAGTTCAAACCCACCAGCAGCACCATAGGAGATAGATGAAGCTGACTGCTCTCCTATAGATTTACAGTCTCTGAAACCCTATGGAACTTTCTACTCCATCCGATAGGGTTGCTATCAGTCAACATCTATTCTTACAGCAATGGGCTGTACTTTTGTTTTAGCCCTTCATAACAGAGCAGAAGAAATCTGCCCTATTTTGATTTACATAGTATGATTATTGAAGTTTTAGCATCCTTGAAGGACTCAAATCATATTCCTTTGAATGTTTTTTTTTTAATTTAGGGAACAAAAGAACTCTGAAGGGGCAAGATCATGGCTGCAGGGTAGATGGCATACGGTAACACAACAAAATTCTCACAGAAAAACCCTTGACGCCCTCAAAGATTGAACAGGAATACTGTCATGATGGAGAAAAAATCAAAATAAAAAATTCCTTAGTGCAATTTTTCTGGCCTTTTACTCACCAATGTAGTTTCTCATTTTCTTAAAACTTCTTCTACAACCACCCTGTGTCCTTTCAAGAAAATCTATCAAAACTGCCCCTTTGAAATGCCAAAAAATAATCTGTATAACCTTCTGAGCTTTGAATTAAGCTGGCCCAGCAGATCCCCTCAGAGCCATTATTTTGATCGGACCATTTTTTAATGGCACCCTAACAAGACTAAGATAAGTGTATGACGGAGAGAATTTGTCTGTAGCCATTCCATGATCACAGAGGCATGTTTAAACATGTTTTGTATGGAACAGACCCATGCATGTATGACCTGGAACCCTGGTAGCAATATGCATATTTTTTACTTACTCTCATGTCAGTTATTATTATGGCTAAACAAATGTATCCATTTTTCAAAACTCACTGAACGCTAAGATTAAAATGGGTGCATTTTATTGTGCACAAATTACACTGAGGTTGAAAACACACACGCACAGACTTATGGTAACCCCATGTGTGTCAGAGGAGAACTGTGCTCCATTGAGTTTTCACTGGCTGTAACTAACCTTTTGGAAGCACTTACTAGACTATGCCAAGAAATTCTGGAAGACAGCTACCTGGCAGAGATCCATATTTGGGCTTATTCCTAAGAAAGGTGATCCTACAGAATGGTGGAAATTACTGAACCATATCATTACTATCACATGCAAGTAAAATTTTGCTGAAGATAATTTTAAAATGGCTCTAGTAGTTCATCGACAAGGAGCTGCCAGAAATTCAAGCCAGATTCATAAAAGGACATGAAATGAGGGATATTATTGCTGACATCAGATGGCTTTTGGCTGAAAGCAGATAATACCAGAAGATGTTTACTTGCATTTATTGACTATGAAAAGGCACTCAACTGTGTGAATTATGGATAACATTACGAAGAACGGGAATTCCAGAACACTTAATTGTGCTCATGTGGAACCTGTATATACAAAAGGCAATTGTTCTAACAGAATAAGGGGATACTGAATGATTTAAAATCGGGGTTCTATCCCTTTTACCATGCTTATTCAATTTATATGCTAAGCAAATAATCTGAGAAACTAGACTATATAAATAAGGAGGTATCAGGACTGGAGGAAAGTTCATTAACAACCTGCAATACGCAGATGATACAAGCTGGCTTGCTCAAAGGGAAGAGGATTTGAATCACTTATTAATGAAGATTAAAGAATAGAGCCTTCAGTATGGATTACAACTCATTATAAAGAAAATAAAGTCATTATAAAGAAA
>NW_006408527.1:15835773-15841554 GCF_000296735.1 Chrysochloris asiatica
CTTTAGATCCAGAGAGGGAGAGCAACAGTGTGTGCTGAAGACCTGAAGACTGTGTGTGTGTGTGTGTGTGTGTGTGTGTGTGTGTGTGTGTGTGTGTGGAATACTGTAGAGGCTTGTAGGTTGGTTGGTTGGTTGATGATGATGCATGGAGGGGATTGTAACCATGGCAATGATACGACGTACAATAGAATGAATATAAAACTAAACTAATGTTCTTCCATGTAAAATATCATATAATTCACAATAAAACACTAAAAAAAAAAATCAATTGTGACAAGCAAATACCTAGGTAGTCTTGTCTAATTATTTTTAATGCTTTAAAACCTGGTAATTAACTATAGGCCATGATCCCAGACCTACAAATTAAGAGCCAGAAGATTTCTGTTCTGTATGCCTAAGTCATATATGAGGGTTGGCCTTCTTCACATATAGTTTTTCTTCTACAATCCTCCACAGTCAGATTCTTGGAAAATTCATATTTCTACCTTTTTGTTGTTGTTGTTATGTTGAAAGCATTATGGAAAAAAATATTTTGTCAACTGAATGTGATAAATTAAAAGCTGAAATGCCAAAAAAAAAAAAGAGCAAAGATGACACTTTGAGCCCTAAGGTGAGTCTAACCCAAGACCAGGTATTTTCAGTTGTTGCATATGCATGTGAAAGCTTGGAGAAGACTCGGTGCATCTGAATTATAGTGCTGATGGACAAATGTTGAAAATACCAGGAACTGCCAGAAGAACAAACAAATCTATCTTAGAGGAAGTACAGCCAGAATGCTTCCTGAAAGCATGAATGGTTGAGACTTCATCTCACATACTCTGGACATATTGTCAGGAGGACCAGTCCCCGGAAAAGGACAGCATGCTTGGTAAAATACAGGGTCAGTGAAAAAGAGGAAGGCTTCAACGGGATAGAATGACACGCTGGCAACAACAATGTGCTCAAGCATAACAGTAATTGAGAAGCTGGTGCAGGACAGGATAGTGTTTCAGTATGGTGTGCATAGGGTTGCTATGACTCAAAGCCAAATTGGCAGTGCCTAACAACCACCACCACCACCTTTTGGAAGTACATCACCAGACCTTTCTCATGAGGAGATTTTAGGTGGATTCAAACTGTGAATCTTTCAGGTAATAGACAAGCACTTAACTGTTTCTACCACCCAAGGGTTCCAGCACCTCAGTTACAGCTCTGCAAAGTTGATGCTAAAAATAAAATAAAATTGTAATCTAATTCCTGGTTCTGCCACCTTATTAGCTATGGAACACTGGACAAGTCACATAGCCTACCTAATGCTTCAGTATTTCCATCTATGAAATAGAGCTGATAGTTTCTGGCCCACTTTCTGCACAGTATATTTAAGAACAAAGGAAATAACATGCACGAACCCATTTCAAGAAGCACAAAACCCTAAATAGACATGGGGTGACTGTTCCACAGCACTTAGATCATCACTGCCACACGAGGGGCTTCACAAATGTTTGTATCAAAATCCCATTGTCTTTTCATTTCATTTTTCCACAAACTTTTGGAAGCCCCTTCATATTTCCCAGTAATCTTAAATTCCATTCTATTTAATTGTCAATGATTCAAAAATCTTTCTTCAGGAAAACCTGAAAATGAGAATTCTTCATGCTTGTTTTAGACACTCTGCTTGCCTACATTCTATGTAAATATAACTTAGACTAGGAGTCCTGGTGTGGTGCTATAGAATAAATATTGGACTGCTAACTGCAAGGTCAGTGGTTCAAACCCCCAGCCACTCCTTGGAAACCCTATACAGGATCACTGTGAATCAAAAATGACTCAACAGCACTTAACAATGACAACAACTAGACCACAAGGAGCTTATGGTACCTACAGATAAGCACCCCAACATGTCAGCACAGCCACCCAACACAGACCCCTAACCAGAATGCAGACATTGCAGCAGACACTATTCTGAAACCATGAACTTTTCCCTCACTGGAGAAATTAGTGACTTGGCATTTTACACGTTGCTACAGAGGGATCTTCCTAAAAGCAGAAAGGGAAAGAAAATGCATTATCTGGTCATTAAGGGCAAAAGGGGGAAAGGCAGCTGGAGCTGGGCAGTTAGGTACAGACTTAAACTCAACGTGGAGAAAGGGCTACAAGGACTGAGATCATCTAATGCAACTCCTTCCTTGTAAACTGGTATTGAGTGGTGTGGCACTATAAGATAAGCACTGGACTATAGGACAAGCACTATAAGATAAGCACTGGACTTCTAACCACAACCCACTGGCTGCTCCTTGGAAACCTTATATAGGGTCACTGTGAGTCAGAATTGACTCAACAGCACTTAACAACAGTATTTTAGGGAGTCCTGATTTGGCGCTGTAGAATAAGTACTGAATTGCTAACAAAAAGCTGGTGGTTCAAACCCACCAACTGCTCCTCAGAAATTCTATACAGAATCACTATGAATAGGAACCAACTTGAAGGCAGGTAACAGCAACAACAGTCTTAGATCCATATCAAAACCTCTTGCAGAAAAGTAATACAATTTCACAATGACATTGAGATAAATAAATGGCACTTTGGGGTGAGGTGAAGGAAGAGAACATTTAAAAAGATAAAACCAACAGTAGAAGAGCTGTCTTAAAGCCCATGCCTAACAGTGCTAAAATTATATTCCAGGGGGCGTGGTGGTTCAGTGATAGAACTCTTGTCCTCCGTGCAGGAATCCAGGTTCAATTCCCAGCCAATGCACCTCACGTGCAGCTACCCCTCATTGGTCTGTCAGTGGAGGCCCTGCAGGCTGCTACGATCCTGAACAGGGTTCAGCAGAGCTTCCAGACAACAACGAATTAGGAAGAAAGGCCTGGCGATCTACTTCCACAAATCAGCCAATGGAAACCTTAGGGGTCTAACAACATGATCCCCAACTGACCATGGGAAAGGCACAGACCCAGGCAGCATTTTATCCAATTATCTAAGGGCTTGCCAGGAGTCAATCCTACAGCAACCCTAAGGCCAACCTGAAAACAGCTAACAACTACAAAGGTGGTTTCTTACCTAGCCTTAGGCAGTTATAAGACCAAGGCTTGAAACTCTCCTAGATAAGTTCAAGAGGGCTTACAAAGAAGTTCAAGTGGACTCAGCTTGGGCCAGCCTTATCATCCCAGTTGGCCTGTGCTGTCAATAGAAACACTGCCCTGCAGAAAGATGTGCTAAGTGTCTGCCAGGAACAGGAAACAGTGCTGTTCTTCCATGCAAATATTCCTCTTTCAGTTCTGGACTCTCAACCGCAAGGTTGGTGGTGCAAACCCACCAGTCGCTCCTCGGAAACCCTAAATAGGGTGGCTATGAGTCACAATCAACTCACCAGCGCTTAACAACAACTTATTAAGACTACCATTTATTCTGGCTGTACTTGGAGAAGAGAGAAAATGTCACCTTTGTCACCTAGTCCAAGGTGACTTGGACTCATTTGATTATAGCAAGGGTCTTCTAACTGGTACCTTTGTTTCCAATTTTAACTGGCTAAACATGGATTTTCCACACAGTGAGCAGAGTAGTCTTAGAAAATAAATAAATCTGATGTCATCTCCCTGGGTATTGCTCTCCAACGGTCCCCACTACACTGAGAGCCAAATGAGGCCTCCTCAAAGTGCACTATGGGCTCTGTGCGGTCCAGCCCTAAATGCAACTCCCCTACACTCCACGATACTTTTGCTCATTGCCCTCTAGCCACAGAAACCTTTCTGTTCCTCAGACATACACAGCTCTGTCCACCTTGAGACCTGGGCACCTGAGCTGAATCCTTCTCAACACAGTGTCAGCCCAGGTGCCAGCTCCAAGAGGCCTTCTCTGACCACGCATGTGTTAGTCTAGGTCAGCTTCCCAATCTCCCAAGCACTCTCTAGCACACCCCCTTGTTTCTAATTCCTTTGGAGCACTTGAATAGCTTCAATTACCTTATTAATTTATCCATTTACATGTTTATTTTCTGTTTCTCCCAAGAAGATTACAGCTCCAGGAAAGCAGGAATTGGCTGTTTTGTTGAGAGCTCTATCTCTGGCACCAGAACAAGGTCTAGTACATGATGAATAAATAAATAAATGAATGAATAATTTTTACACAAACTGAATTGAATATTTTTAAAAACAGGGTAAGACACTCTGGTATCCTGGGTCACCCCACAATTCACTAATAAGGAAATACATCTACAAGGCATAGAGGTAAAACCAAGTACTTCCATCATGCATTTCTTCATCAGCTGAGATACCTACAATACCAACTTTGGGCATCCATCTAAAGGAAGCCTATTCATTTAAACTTGACAAAAACATGCTGTTGTTTTCATTTCCATTACAAAGCACACCAGAGTAGTAGAAACATGTTGATTGATTGCACACCTTTCTCTCTATCCAAGTGGTAACTGATCAGCATACAAAGGGACAAATAGTTCAACAACTCAAGTCAAAAGGAGCAATGTCTTCAGTTGTTTTTAAATGAACAGCACTTACCAACAACAACAACAGGAGGCTTTAAGTTACATGAAATGCATAAATGTTTGCAATTCTCTTTTTGGAGACAACTCAACTAAAGCACCATCACCCACTCTTTGGAATAAGGTAAGTGTATGTTATTACAGGGGGAACGTGGTAGCTCTGGATGATAAGCACTGGACTGTGAAACATAAGGTCGGCTCCAGCAGAGATGGACAGCCTTAGAAACCCTATGCAGGATCACTATAAATCAGAACAGATTCAACGACACTTAACAACACCAATATATCATTATAGGAAGGGCAGTGGTGGTTCAGTGTTCGAATTTTCTCCTTCAGTACAGGAGACCGAAGTTCAATTCCCAGCCGATGCATCTTAAGTACGATCACAACCCATCCTTCTGTGTTGCTATCTTGTGAATAAGTTTCAGCCAAGTTCCAGACTAAGACAGACTAGGAAGAAAGTCCTGGAGATCTCTTCCAGAAAATCAGCCAATGAAAACCCTAGGGATCACAATGACCCTATTCTGTTTTGGATGGGGTCACCATGAGTTGGGAACTGACTGAAAGGCAAATAACAACAATGTTATTATTATGTATGTATGTATATGTATGTCTTGGGTCCTGGTGTGGTGCTGTAGGATAAGTACTGGACTGCTAACTGCAAGGTCGGTAGTTCAAACCCACTGGCTGCTCCTTAGAAACCTTGTTATTGTTGTTAAGTGCTGTAGAGTTGGGTTCCAACCCACAGCAACCCTGTACAGGGTTTCTGAGGAACAGCTGGTGAACCTGAACCACTAGTTCAAGCAGGCCTCCCAGTTCAAGGAGACTTTGCTGTCCAGTGCATTAACCAACAGCACCACACCTGGAGTCCCCTTGGAAAGCTATACAAGGTCAATATACGGCAGTTAACAACACAACATATATGTATATATATATTGTGTGTATATATGTAGGTAAATGAGGGGGCTTCAAAAAAGTTCATGGACCACAGGCAGGAAGTAGGATACCAGTTGTTGCAGGGAGGGGATTATAATCATAGAAGATAAAACAATACGTATAATATGTTGAAGGTAAAGCTGATGATCTTTTCTATTAACCTTCACTCAATTTACACAAAAAGTTTTGAAAAAAAAAGTTCATGGAATTAAAAGATAATGGAATTATCTAGTAGAAAACTTGGCAATTGGAACCTACTCAGAGGTGCTTCAAAAGACAGAGTTGGTGATCTCCTAAAAATCAGTCACTGACACAGGAGAGCTTGGGTGCTAGGGAGGGGGGGACAATATACAGGGAGGGAGAGGGAA
>NW_006408527.1:15843480-15844799 GCF_000296735.1 Chrysochloris asiatica
AAAAAAAAAAATCAATCATTGAAAATCCTATGGAGGCACAGTGGGGTTGCCAAGACTAAAGGGCAAACAACAACATGTGTGTCTGCTGTGCCTGTCTGTCTGTATTATGTATGTAGTCCGGGTGTGTGTGTGTATGTGTGCAAATGTATGTATGTATGTAAATATAAAAATAAACTGAGCAACAAGTAACCAAACAATTCATACACTGACTCCACAGCCCAGTGAGTGATCCAACATTCACTTTCAACAAAGCCCAAGCCTGATTGCCATCAAGTCGATTCCAACTGAAAGCAAACTTGTACAGGATTTCCAAGGAGCAGACTGCCTCATCTTTCTCCTGTGGAGCCACTGGTTGGCCTAAACTGCTGACCTTCCAATCAGCAGTCTAGTGCTTACTCCTGCCCTATGGAGAACAAATGAAATAATAAAACTAAAACACTTTGAGTCCCTAAAACAAAGAAGCTATAGAAATCCTCAAAGAAGAGTTTTGGTTTTTCTAAATAATAATAATAAACGCACAAATACACACTCAGAAAAAAGGGGAGGAGGGCTGGTGGTAGGAAGAGGTTGCTTAAAAAGGAAAGAGTTAAGGTGTTAATTGCTGAAGAGTTCTTCAGGCTTAAAAGGAGCTCTGGTAGCTATCAGATGTTCTGGGGAAGAAAGATGAGTTTTTCTGTTTCAGTAAAGATTTACAGCCTCAGAAACTCTACACAGGGTCGCTGAGTCAGAATCGACTCCACGGCACATAGGCTGTCACTTCAGGCTGAAGAGACAGAACTGTCCTGCTGAGTTCAGCAGTCATTGTCCTTCCAAGATCCACAGGGACCACGTCGTCAGTTCTGTTCAGCCCAAATGCTACCAGCTGCTAAGATGCGTGGCCTAGCCAAGCAGGCCTGAACAAGTTTCTACCACACCCAGGTTTCAGCTTGGTGGAAAATGAAAATGGCCAAAAGAGTTTTAATGAGGTGTTAATGATTTAAGTACTCACAGTGATATGCTTACAAGATAAGACAGAGGAAACCTAAAAGCAGTGAAACTCAATCAAACCAAGAATACTTTCAACTGGAAAGAGTGCAGTTTCATAACCTCTGCAGGACTAGGACTGGAAATGGTTATTGTCCGACCACTCGGAAGCCTGTGTATATTCTTTTTATAAATGTTTTATTGTGAATTATGTGATAGTTTACATGGGCGAACATTAGCTTTACATTCATCCTATCGTAGATCGTTACATTGACATGGTTACAATCCCCTCCATGCATCATCAACTACCCAAAGAGTATATACCCTACAAGCCTTCCACCCCACCCCACCCACAC
>NW_006408527.1:15845052-15921832 GCF_000296735.1 Chrysochloris asiatica
CCCACCCACCCCGTCAACAGCACACAGCCCCTCTCCTTCTCTGGGTCTAAAGTCCCCAGCCACTCCATCTCCCCACTTCATTGTCTCTTCTGCCTCCTTCTCTGGCGTCACTACTTCTCTGGGTAGGGTCCCGCTCTGTGCTCTTCTCCCTTGATGGTCCCAGAGACCTCCGCTCCTGGACTGAAAAGTCAATCACTCCCCTCCTTTGCTACATCTACCTTTACATTTCTAACCCTCACAGTCCGTCCTGATAACAATTTTTCACTATTGTATCACAAGAGACCTATCCCCATCTCCTTTCAACAGCCCTGCCCAGATAGATTGGATACTACTCAGTGGAGATTCCTCCATGCCCTCTGGATCTAGACTCCCTCTTGAAAGCTTGTAAGCCAGTCACTTCTTGCCTTTGTAGCCCTCCACCCCCCATTTTGGGTAGCCAATGTCCAAGTTGCTCATCTCTGTCTACTCTGTGTATGGAGGGGGTGGGAATGATCCTTACTGTAAAAATTTGTTCCCTCTTTTGGGCTACTGCATCCATAGATGTAGGTCAAATTCATCAAATTGTATCAGATTACTCTTTTTTTCCTCTTCTAGTTGAGCTCTGATCATTCAGCCATTGAAGCCAGGTCAAGTGGGTATTACCTGCAAGTGTGGGTGTTCTTGTGCATATGCCCTCTCTTCTTATCAGCCGGACACCGTCACTCTCCACTGTAATCCTCTGTGGCTCTGTCACTGACTCTGGGCCCAAGAGTTCCCAGGTCTTGCCACACTGCTGGCCAACCAACCAGGTCTCCATCCAGGTTCACAGGGGTCTGTCTATTGAACGTTGCAGGGCTTAGCTCGCAGCTTCATTGCTGTTTTTTCCTCACTTCCCCTTATTGGAGATGAAGTGGTCACCAATCAGAGTGTGTATTCCCATTGAGTCTTAGTCTTCGAAGGGGGTTTGCCCTGAGGGGACCCCACCACTTGCCTTGATGTCTCCTGGGCGAGCAGCTTGCTTGTTCTTGTACCGCCTATATTCTTCATTAAAAAAGCATTCTACCCTTTTCGCTGGGTATTGGACAGCCTTCCTTCACACCACCAACACCTGCTACTATTGACTAGATTCTACTCCTAGTGACCCCACAGGACAGAGCAAAACTGTTCCATAAGACTTTCGGAGGCTGTAACTCTTAAAGGAAGCACACTGCCTCATCTTTCTCCAGTGGAGTGGCTGGTGGGTTCTAACCACCAACCTTTATGTTAGCAACCCAAGGCTTTATCCATCATAGTGACAACTCTCCTTGTCATCTGCTTACAGATGTTGTTGTTGTGTGCCATGTAGTTAGTTCTGATTCACAGCAACCTAAGTGAGAGCAGCTGGTGAGCTTGAATCATGGACCCTGTGGTTCAAACTGACTTTTCAGTCCAGCGCCACACCAGTACTAAACTTGATTTGCTTTCCTGTACACAAAATTACAGTGGTTCACATTACGGATTTACCCGTATGAAGGAAAACTGATTTAAAGCATAAACTCCACACTTGTAAGTTCTCAAGCTTGGTATATTTTCCTAAAACACTCCCAACAAGATAAGAGATTGGAAATGCCTCCTCTGGCTAGCTGAAAAGGAATGTGCATCTTAAAAAGGAAAGGGTTAGGAGGAAGGCCTTAAAATACAATTGTTCTGCTGGGAGACCAACCATTCCTTTGTTCAACATTTTTACAAGCATATTTTATTTTTCTTTACCCAAATTGATCCAATAAAAAGAAATAGTGCAACAACACAATGGATCGATCAGAAGAATTTTCAATTTCCTATCCTCTGCTCCGAAACAAATTATTCAGTTTAACATTAAGCCAACATACTTACGTGGTTGCTAACTAAGAATGATTTTAGGTCCTTGATAAGAAGGCTTTTCAAACTCTCAACAATAGGATGTCTTAATCACCTGTTAGGTGCCCAGCACTATGTTAAACACCAGTGACACGTACAAAAGAAGTACAGAGATCCTTTCATCCACACCTAATAATCTATATAGCGACATCCTTCATTTTATTTACCAGTAAAGTATGTTATTACATAATAAGATTATTTGCAACTATGTTATTTGAAGTCTAAAAACATTCTGCCATAAATCACAAGGCATGGTGTTTTTAGTTCTAGAAAGCAATTCTAGCCTATAATTAACACTATATAGAAATCTGGTGGTGGTGGTAGTATTAAGTGTCGTTTGGTTCCGATCGACCCTATATAGGGTTTCCAAGGAGCGGCTGGTGAGTTTGAACCACTGACCTTGGTTTAAACCAATCTTGGGGTCCAGTGCTTTATCCCACAGAGTCACACCAGGACTAGTGTTGTTGGGGCATCTGTATCCACAAAGATTCTTTCACATCCATAAATTTCACCATGACACTGTGGAAAGGTGACATCTGGAAGAATATGGTAATATTTTCAAGTGGCAACAGAACTCTCATGCTGGCCTACTACCTCCAAAGCCCATTCTCTTTTCAATAATATCAAATTGAATAAGTAATAGGTGAAGAGTGCTTTGTTTTGTCTTTGTTGTGTTAAGACTGATGCCTGTGATAGAGGAAATTTTAATAGAGAAAGATGATGAGGTAAATGGAGTCTTTTAGTGATTCAAAAGGAGGCTTAGGGGCACTTTTAGAAGCTTTCAGCATTGACAGCTCACGTGCTTTACAGCTTTCCTTTACTGTATGCCTTGTAGCTCAGCTTTTCACCCTTTCCGGGGAGCCTTCAAGTTCATAGGGTTTGTGAGGGGAGGGTGCTGGGTTGGGTTTTAACTCATGAACAGGAATCCACCAGCAGCAGGAAAGATTCGGAAAGGTTTCCTTGAGGTAATTAGATAAGGTTTTAAAAAAGGAAAGGAAGAAGTGGGATGAAGAAGACAAACGTGTGCGTGAGAAAAACTGCCTGAGGGAAAACCAAGTTGGAAGCAGGGACAGAAAGGCAAAGGGGATGAGGGATGACAGAGTGCATTATTCTAGTGAAGAGAAGATGGGGAACGGATGTTGAGTCAGCCGTGACTCACCTTCATGCCAAGGGGCAGGGCAGCTTGCGTGGAGGGTGGAGGAAGGAGAAGTCAGCCACAACCCCGCTGTGCCTCAATATGGGTTTCTCCCCAACAGTGCAGGTCTACAATTGAGACAATATCTATGGAATTAGTACATCGCACATCTATGTCTTCCACAACACCAGGAAACCCTATACAGGGTCGCTATGGGTCGGAACCGACTTGACAGCACTTAAGAACAACAACATGCTGTGGCGTTGTGCGCTAATGCACTGGACTGCATAGTCAGTTTGAACCACAAGGTCAGTGGTTCAAGCTCACTAGCCACTCCTTGGAAACCCTATACAGGGTCACTATGGGTTGGATCCTACTCGGCAGCACTTAACAACAACATGCCTTCCAGAAACATTCATCCAGTGAACATTTACTATGTGCCAAACACTACATTATAGATTTGTTGTGTGTCATCTGGTTAGTTCCCACTCGGAGACCCTGTCTAGCGTTTCCCAGGAGTGGTTGGTGAGCTTGAACCGCCTATCTTGCAGTTCAAATCGACTTTGCATTCCAGTGCATTAACCCACAGTATCACACCAGGATTCCTGGTATGGAAGGCACAGATGTGCAATATATTCATTGCATAGGTTCAGACTCATAGCAACTCTGTATAGGGTTTCCCAAAAGTGACTGGTGGGTTTGAACTGCTGACCTTGTGGTCCAATGCATTATCCTGCAATGCCACATCAAGATTCCAAATCTACATTATTAATCACATATCAGCCCATTAAGTCACTTTAATGATGTAAATACCCTAGGGTGGTGCTGTAGAATACGCACTGGACTGCCAACCGAAAGGTTGACAGTTCAGATCCACCAGCCATCCTGAGAAACCCTATACAGGGTCATTATGAATCGGAATCAAATCCACAGCACTTAACAACAACTTTGCCCAAGTCACTGTTTAGTTTCTAAGGGGGAGGGATGTACTTGTGCATACATCTCACCTATATTGTGTAAGAACAACCTTGGGGCAGGACAAATGGGGTTCACCATAACATGGCATGTCATTTGAAGTATGGCCCAGAAAACAGCAGGTGATTCAACTTTAGCAAGCTCCTTGA
This sequence comes from Chrysochloris asiatica, assembly GCF_000296735.1. Classification (NCBI taxonomy): domain Eukaryota; kingdom Metazoa; phylum Chordata; class Mammalia; order Afrosoricida; family Chrysochloridae; genus Chrysochloris; species Chrysochloris asiatica. The sequence goes on from NW_006408527.1 coordinate 15,849,187, forward strand.
GTCTATGTTATTTAGGTCAAGACCTATTAAGACAAATGCCAAGAGACTGTCCACCTTCCACTGTCGCAGCAAATGAAATCTTAATTTATATTTGTTTAGGCCACATAATTAACAAAGCAGATGCATAAACATTATCTCATTTCATCAACACAAGCTCTAAATGTAGGTATTATATGTTTGTATCTGAATAAGCTGAGGCCAGTAGAGGTTAGACTCACCTAGGGCCATGCAGTTGCTGAACAAGGTCAGAACTGGGACTGGTTGGTACCCAAGCCTACTGACCTCCACTTGGGTATAAATCTTTTTAACCAAACTCCAACTTAAAATTCCCAAAGCAACTGTGAATAACTTTTGTTACTCTGAATTTACTATTGTAACTGTACTTCCTATGATGGAATTTGTCCTGGGGTCAAAGGGGGCACATAAACACTAAAAAATGTGTTTATGCCATCAAGTCAATTATGACTCACGGAGACGCGATGGGACAGGACAGAACTGCTACTTAGGGTTTCTGTTCCCCACTCCCAACAAATCCCATTATCACCATCTCCAATCAAATCCGCTATCAAAGAGCTAACCCAAAGTTACTTTCTTTTGAATAAGACAATTAGCCACTCCTGCCTCCACCACCCCTACCCCCTTGTAGTTTTTGTTAAGTGCCTTCCAGTAGGTTCGGACTCACAGCTCCCCTGTATAGGGTTTCTGAGGAGCAGCTGGTGAATTTGAACTGCTGACCTTCCGATTCAAGCTGACCTTGTGGTCCAGTGCATTATCATGCAGCACCTCACAAGGACTCCCCTCCACACCCCCAAACAGACCAGCCCCACCTAGCCATGTTTTGCTAAACTCAGTATCCCCCACACTCACTGCCTTGGTGCCCTTTCAGATAACTTGTTAATTAATTAGCTATTTTTGCAGCCAACCATGGGAGCTCAGGTGGTGGTGGTTGGGGCTGACTTGGTTATTCTTTAACAAAAAGGCTGACCTTTCAGCAGGTCTCTGAGGGAATCCCAAAGCAAGGGAGAGGCTTCTCAGAGTGGTTCAGGGGAACTCAACACTCAGGTTTCTCCTTTCCATATTTAGCTGCCATGGGCACACGTAACAGGGTGTGAGGAAAGAAGATGTAATCTCTTCCAAAACCTAAAAGTCCTCTTCAAGGGAGAGTATTGTCTCAAACTGAAATGTAAAGAAGTTGCAAATGAGGTCAGGTATTCAGCATGAGAAGTCACCTATTTTACAGTTTCTCTGCAGCATTCTCAGTTTAGAAGACGGGAAATGACCAATTTGATGACAGTGAAAGCAACCAGGGGAGAAAAGACACTGGTAAGGTCCTGATGACAATCCCTACTTGAATGGAACTGTCACCTCAAACTCAGGAGATGGAAAATTGTACTCATTCTCTCCTCCTAACTTCCTAAAACTGCCATTGCCACCATCTTTCTCCTGGTCACACAATCTACAAGAGGGGCTTCAAAAAGTTCGTGGAAAGTGGAATTAAAAGATCGTGGAATTTTTCCATCAATTTTTTGAAGTCCCCCTGTAGACAAAGGCATTGCTGGCTCTTGCCTCTCCCTACCCCAATCTCCTGACCCTCACGCCCATCTCTATAGCCCACTTTCCCATATTACCGAGTGTCTGCTGATAATGGGGTGGTCAAATGTGGTGCTGAGGGGAAGAAACAAATAAGCTGTGAACTCAGACAGCCCTGGCTGCAGTTCCTGCTCCTCCACCCTTCCACGGCCACTTTGGACCATCTGTATGAACTCAAGCTTCTTGTCTAATCAATGGAGACTCACATTTCCTCCCTCATAAAACCAAAAGACCAAACTCACTGTTGTCGAGTGGATTCTGACTTAGAGCGACCCTGTGTAGGGTTTTCAACCCTGTAAATCTTCACGGGAGCAGAAAGCCTTCTCTTTCTCCCATGAAGCAGCTGGTGGATTCAAACTGCTGGCCTTGTGGTTAGCAGCCCAACGCACAACCCACTAGGCCACCAGGGCTCACTCGTCTTCCCTCATAGGTGGCTCAAAGACTTGATCACATTGAACCATATATGACAGAGCTTCAAAAAGTTCGTGGAACAATTCCACCATCTTTTCATTCTATTTTTCCATGGACTTTTTTTTCTCAGTGCCCACTTGGAACAGTGCATAGAGAAGATCAAGCCAGGCTGCCCAGAGCAACCAGGGAAATGTCTCTGAAACATGACATCATCACAGTACACTTGAACTGCTACCCACAGCCTCAGTACAGATTCAGTCTCTGGCTGACCTTCCAGATCATCAAAACTAGCCACCCAATCTCACCCCTCAGTGTCTGACACCTCAGTTCCAGTCACAGTCTACTCACTCAACACTCAATTGTATATGCAGACACAGCGCTAGATGCTGGGGGCACTGAAATGAAAGGCTGCCCACCCGCAAAGAACTCACAAGCGTCTCTCTGGTATGGAGTGTGTGTCTCGAATGGGAGCATGTGGGGGTGGTGAGGGTGCATAAGACCATCATTGTATTACAGTGTAGGAGTGTTTCGGGAGTGGCAGGCACAGTGGAGGCTGTGGGAACCCCATGGACAGACAAGCACACATTGCCTCTGTTCTTTCCTCCTACTCTCTAGTTAGCTAAATCCTACTCCGTGAGTCTTCTGTATTCTGGCCCACACCTCTCCCATCTCTGAATTCCTAGAGTTCTTATCAACACTACTCATTTCCAGTAATCCAGAGAGACGGGTGGGGGTGTCATGAACCCGAAAGGGTGACCTCAGCTGCCTGCTGTCACCAGCACTGTGGGTATGTGGATGGCTGAGCTCAGACAGGAGGCAGAATGCCTGACTCCATCCTGAGAACCCTGCCTGAGCTATGCGTGCTTCTGTTGAGGTCATTTCTTGTATTGCCATGGGTTATGTTTTTATTATTACTTTTCCTACATATAGGCTGCTTTTCTCCACTGTATCACTGTTTTATATGATCATAAAGGATAAGGACTAGACCACAGACAGTTCAAATTTCTCCTATATAATAATTATTTACAGCATGTTGTTGTTGCTAAGTGTTGTGGAGTCGGTCCAACTCATTGCAAACCTGTATCAAGTTCCTGAGAAGCGGCTGGTGGATTTGAACTGGTGACCTTGTGGTCAGCAGTCCAGCGCTTATTTCAGACCACTGACTATCACAAAATCAATTTTTTTCGGCTTTGAAAAACTGTCTCTCCTCACAGCTCTGCCTCGATTTCTTCATGGCTTACCCTTTGTGTTCAATCCACAAAGAAAAAGAAGACCCTTGGCTATCTCTGAAAAACTCTTCAAGATATAATTCACTAAGATAATAGGTTTTTAAACTTTTCTTTTTTTTTTTTTTAAGTATAATTCTTTCTTTAAAAAAAGTCTAAAGTAGATGCCCAATATAGTAAACATAAAAGCAGAGGTGTTTTGGTGGAAGCCGTGGTGAGAGTCAACTCCCTCAACCAGCAGCCTCCATCACAAATCGAGGGGGCGCACACTGTTCACTAAAACAGAATGAAGAAGGCAGGTGAATTCATCTTATCCACAAATATGTGGAAACTTACATATCCACAAATGTGGCATTACAGATCAATGAGGGAGGAAATGGACTGTTAAATAAGTGAAGTTGGAATGAATAATGTTAGAGCCCTACCTCACACCATTCACAAAAATAGATTCTTGATTTATAGAAGACAGGTGGGTGGGAAGTAAAACTTTTAAAACTTGTAAAAGATACATAAGAGAATATCTTTATGATTTCAGTAAGAGTAGACAAAAAGTTTTTAAATAAGCCCAAACGTCAATAAAGAAAAACTGAGATAAGTTTAACTCTACCTACTTCTCACTTGGAATCCTGGTGTGGTGCTGAAGGATAAACAGTGGACTGAAAGGTTGGTTACCCCTCAAGGTTGGGGTTCGAACTCACCAGTCACTCTTTGGAAACCCTATGAAGGGTCCTTATGAGTCATAACTGACAACACTTAACAACATTTCTCATTTATCAATTATCTCGTTTTCCAACACTGTGCATATACAACAGTAAAATCTCTAGTATCCAACTATTCTACACATTAACAATTTATGTCTGGCAGGAGCAACTGCCAAGGAGTGAGGAGAGAATAATGTGATGGTGAAGGTCATTTGTCAACTTGGCTGGGCCATGATTCTCAGTGGTTTGTCAGTTATGTAATGATGTAATTTGGCAGCTATGTAATAATGTCGTTACCCTACACTTTGGGTTGTAATGTGGCCTTCCTCCATTTTCAAATGAGACCACTTTGTGCATAACAACCTGATTTTTGGAAGCTAACCAAGTCGATAAGTGAGGAGTGGGTATATACTAAAATTTAAAGATTCTTATTTATCAAATAATCCAATAAAAACTGAGAAGATAGGACAACTCTGATAGAAAGTATTTACACCCATGCTGTTGTTGTTATTAAGTGCCATCGAGTTGGTTCTGACTCATAGTGACCCTGGATAGGGTTTCTAAGGAGTGGCTACTGGGTTTGAAGTGTTGACCACGTGGTTAGCAGCCCAATACTTATCCTACAGCACCACACCAGGACTAAATGCCACCAACAAATGAGCCATCAGAAAAACCTATATGTTAATATTAAGGGAAAAAATTACTGGTATTGAATTGATTCCTACTCATAGAAACTCTGTATAGAAGTTCTGAGGTTGCAAATCTTTTGAGGAGCAAATAGCCTCACCTTTCTCCTAAAGAGTGGCTGGTGGGCTTGAACTGCCAACCTTGTAGTTACAGTCCATTCTTACAGCACTACCAGGGCCCCTTAAGAAAAAGAAATATAACCTAAAAAAATTGACTCAAGGTTAGAATTCAAGAACCTCTTTTGTAAGACTTCAGGTCATGTTCTCCACAGCTTAAAGAATAAACTTAAGTACACAGTGTTCCATATGTATAAAAGTTTATAACATCTGTTACCATAAGTGTATAACTATGTTCATATATATGTTTTCTTACCTGGTGTGGTACTGTAGGATAAGCACTGGACTGCTAACTGCAAGGTTAGCAGTTTAAACTCACCAGCTACTCTTTGGAAACACTATACAAGGTCAGAACTGACTCAATAGTGCTTAACAACAACAACAACTTTTTAAAGGGGGAGAAAGATGAGACTTTCTCTTCCCGCAAAGGTATAGAGCCTTGGAAACCCTATATGAGGCGCTATGCATCAGAACCAACTCAAAAGCACTTAAAAATGACACTTTTTAAAAACCACCTATTGTTGTTATTGTTTTGGGGTTTCATTGAGTCTCCTCCAACTCATACTGACCCTAAGCACAACAGAACGAAACACTGTCTGGTCCTGTGCTATCTTCACAATTGTTTTTACACTGGAGCCCACTGATGCTGCCACTGTGCCAATTCATCTCCTTGGGAGTCTTACTTTTCACTGACCCTCTACTTTACTGAACATGATGCCCTTCTCCATGGGCATCATGATAACATGTCTAAAGTATGAAAGACTAATTTTCGCCATCCTGGCTACTAAGGATTGTTTTGGTTTTACTTCTTCCAACACAGATTTGTTTGTTCTTTTGACAGTCCATGGTACTTTCAATATCCTTCTCCAACACCGTAATTCAAATGTATCCATTTCTTCTAAAGTATTTATTGTCCAACTTTCACATGCATATGAGACAACTGAAAATACCATGGTTTGGGTCAGGCATACCTTAATCCTCAAACTGACATCTTTGCTCTTGAACACATTAAAGAGGTATAATGCAGCAGATCTGCCTAATGCAATACATAATTTGATTTCTTAACTTCTGCTTCCATGAATATTGACTGTGGATCCAAGCAAAAAGAAGTCTTTGACAACTTTAATCTTTTCTCCATTTATCATGATGTCATTTATTGGCTCAGTAGTGAGAATTTTTGTTTTCTATACATTAAGGTGCAATCCATATTGAAGGTTGTGATCTTTGATCTTCATAAGTATTTTAAGTCTTCTTCCCTTCCAGCAAGCAAGGTTATATTATCTGCATATTGCAGGTTGTTAATGAGTCTTCCTCCAATCCTGATGCCATGTTCTTTTTCATATAATCCACTTTCTCAGATTATTTGCTTAGCATACAGACTGAGTAAGAATGGTGAAAGGATACAAACCTAGTATACACCTTTTCTGATTTTAAACCACATGGTATCTATCCCCTTGTTCTATGTGAATGAATGCTTCTTGGTCTATGTGCAGGTTCCTCATGAGTGCAACGAATTGTTCTGGAATACCCACTCTCCACAATATTGTGAGCAGTTCAAGCTCACAATATTACCCATAGCTTGTCATGATCCACACAGTCAAAAGCCTTTGCATAGCAACAATGCTGACATGGACAGATGGAGTGGCTGGGGACTCTAAACTCAGGGAGGGAGAGGGGCTATGTGCTGAAGGCCAGGGGCAGGCATGCGGGGTGTACACTTTGGTTGTTTGATGATGCATTGAGGGGATTGTAATCATTGTAATGAAACGAAATACATGAATGAATGTAAAACTAATGTTCTCCTATGTAAACTATCACTTAATTCACAATAAAAACTTTAAAGAAAAAAAAAGCCTTTGCATAGTCAGTAAAGCACAAATAAACACCTTTCTGGTATTCTCTGCTTTCAGTCAAATTCCAACTGATGTCAGCAATGATATCTCTGATTCTGTGTCCGCTTCTAAAATTCTGGCTTGAATTTCTGGCAGTGCCCTGTCAATGTAGTATTGTGGCCATTTTTGAGTTATCTTCAGCAAAATTTTACTTGCATGTGTCTTTAGTCTTTAGGCTTTACCCAGTAGCAACCACTGATATGTTATCCATGTTGACAATTTTGTCCTTTCAAGGATGTTAGATAGTATGTAGCCTTTTAGGATTGGCTTTTATCATTCAGCATAATTCATCCTGGTGGTTGAGTGCAACAATTGTGCATTTCTTTTTATTGTTGAGTAGTATTCCATGATATGGATATACCAGTTTGTTTAACTATGCACCAGTTGAAAGATTTCTGAGTTGTTTCCAGTTTTGGCTGTTACAATTAGAGCTGCTACTGCTATTTATACACTAATTTCCATGTTAACAGTATGGTGACTGTTAGGGTATAACCCTGGTGCATACCTTTCCATATTTTAAACCATTCAGTATCCCCTTGTTCTCCTCAAATGACTACCAAGTACTCCACAAATATTAGATTATAATCACCACTGTCCACCACTCAGTCCACTTCATCATCAGTACTGCCATCCTATGCCTTTACCCATTAGATCTGTTTTGGATCTCTGTGCAGCAAGTGTGCTCCTTGGAGGCCAGGATGGCTAAGCTTCGTCTCTCATACTTTGGACATATTTTCCGGAGGAAACAGTTGCTGGAGAAGGATGTGAGGTTGGCCCAGGATCGGACATTGTTTCGTTCTGCTGTGCATGGGGTCGCTAAGAGTCGGTTCCGACTCGATGGCACCTGACAACAACAACAGCATCCTTCTGCTGAGGTCTGATCACTGTACTGAGATCATGTGTCATGCCTTCTAAAAGACTGAAGCTTCTTGAAGACAACATTTTTTTTTATTTCTAGCGTAGTGGTTACAAATAGGGCTGCGAACCTTAAGGTCAGCAGTTCGAAACTACCAGCCACTCCGCGGGAGACAGATGAGGCTTTCTATTTCTGTAAAGATTTACACCCTTGGAAACCCTGTACAGGGTTGCTATGGGTCGGAACTGACTCGACGGCACTTAACAACAGCAACAACAACATGGTCACTATGAGTCGGTACCAGCTTGATGGCACCTAACAACAACAATGGCACTGTGAGTTAATGTGCTGGACTGCAAAGTTGGTTTGAACCACAAGGTCAGCAGTTCAAGCTCACCAGCCGCTCCTTGGAAACCCTAGGCAGGGTCACTATGGGTCAGAACCAATTCAGTGTTACTTAACAACAATAACAATCTGCCCAGAAGGAGCCCTGGTGGAGCAACAGTCAAGCATTCAACAGTTAATTGAAAGGCTGACAGTTCGAACCTATCCAGCAGCTCTACATGAGAAAAGACTTGGTGATCTGTTCTTGCAAGATGATCGCCTAGAAAACTGGACTGGGCAGTTCTACTCTGTCACATGGGGCTGCTGTTAGTCAAAATCAACTCGATGTCCCCTAACAACAATACGCTCAGAACCTAGCCCCATAGCAAACACATAGTAAGGTCTCAGTAAGTGGCTACCAGGCTCTACCTAACTCATGATTTTCTTGTTCAATACAAAGTGTCCTGATACTTGCAGAGGCAAGGTGGGGAGGGAACTGAAATGAGGAGCACCCAGCAGCCATGAGCCTACGCCTTGAAATGTTCATCTATAACCTCCTCTGTGTTGAGTTGCTGAGAATCCACATGAAGCAAAGGGCTGTGTGGGGCGTGAGGCAGCAAAAACATGAGTCCAGTTCTTTTTTTAACTCATCTCAAGCTCTACAAATGAAGGAATTTGGGTTACTGAAACAAGATGGGAAGGTGGGTTGTGGGGTACATTAAAGGCTAGCTGACAATCCTTTTCCTAATGTGATTACACTGAAGAACTGACCATGGGCAGTGGAATGTACTAAACCATCAATCCCCATCTCCCAAAGACCTCACACTCTCCGCTGGGGCAAGCATACTTGGCTTTTATAGTGGGGAGGGGGTTCCCACCTGGTGAAAACAATGCCAGTTCCTCACTCCTACTCCAACTAGTTTTCAAGCACAAGCGGGTGCTTTGCTGCTCCTAATGTTATCGGATAATTTTTCAAATTCTTACTCAATTACATATCACGCTCTTATCTGCAATCTCCACAGGCCAAATAGCCCTGCTTTCACATCATGCCCACTGAGCCTGCAGGACACAAGTATCCCTCCCAAGTAATTCCAGCTCTTAGAAACATGAGATCATTTTACATTAAGTTTTCTAAGGATGTGCATGCGGGCGCACACGTGTCTTTTCTTCTTGGAGGAGTAAGGAGAACGTGAGGCGGACTGAGGGTTAAAAATTAGGGAGGTGGCAGTTTCTTCCTAGATAATGATTAACTCTTTTGCTGCTAGATCCAGAAGAGTTAGCATTCCTAGAATAGCAGACCCACCAACCAGGCCAAAAGAGCAAAAGAAAGTGTATATCTGTACACACACACACACAAACACACATTTACTCTTTAAAAACATTAAAAAAAAAAAAAGCCATTTGCAACATTACTAGTGCAAATGAGTTCCAGGCTTTGGCAGTGGGAGCACTACTGTAAGGAAAGCTAAGGGTGTTTTTGCTGGCCTTAAAATATCCAGCTCAAGAACCTCATTAATAAAGTACCAGATACCATCTACCCAAACTGCTTGGATGTTTGGTTTAAAATTGCTGACAGCAAGGAGTTGAGATAATTTACATCACCACAAATCACTGGATAAATGCAAAGATGGAGAGATAGTGCACAATTGACTCCAATGATGTCTAAAACACAAAGCCTATTAATTCCATCATTTCAAGATGAAACACAAAACCGGAGCAGGAAATAGGAGTAGGGAGAACCTGGGGTAGCTATTCACTGGTTTCTTTGCTCCCCCACCAAACAAAAATCAGCACATAGACTCTAAGGAGCTCTGGTAGCATAGTGGTTATGAATTGGGTTGTGAACCACAAGGTCAGCAGTTCGAAACTACCAGCTGTTCCGCAGGAGAAAGATGAGGTTTTCTGCTCCCATAAAGATTTACAGCCTCAGAAACCCTGTACAGGGTCGCTATGAGTCGGAACCAACAACAACAGACTCTATGTGACATCTCACTTAAGTAACCATTTTGTTTTGGTCATTTGTCCTAAAAATGATGAAGCACAGAACTCCATAATAATCCATTGTCCCACTTTCCAACTGAGAAGCTGAGGATCCCAAAGGTTTCGGAATGACCGGCCCAACATTACATACCCAGTCCTCTATTACCCCACAAGCCTTCCCTCCCCATGAATGGTATTTTTTAAATGCTATAATGATAAAAATATGAGCTGTCATGATTACTAATAGTACTCCTTTAAAAACAAAACAAAGGACTGTTACTTAGCCTATTCATTAAGTGAAAAGAAAACAAACATAATTGTGAAACATTTGAACTCTCTATTACAGCACACCTCATCATAATCCACAAAGAAGTCCTTTAATTTGACAAATGGCTTAAAAGCTGGTTGTGGTGTGCTGTGGAGTCAGTTCCAACTCATAGCAACCCTGTACAGGGTTTCCGAGGCTGTAAATCTTTATGGGAGCAGAAAGCCTCATCTTTCTCTAGCGGAACAGCTGGTAGTTTCGAACAGCTGACCTTGAGGTTAGCAGCCCAGTTCACAACCACTACGCCACCAGAGCTTCTTGAAAAGCGGTATAAGAGGCAAAATAAAGTAAAATAAAGGTCATCCAATATCTTAAGAGAGCCTGAATTCACTTCCCGCATAGCCTGGATAATCAATCCTTTACTGGCTCCACAGCCGCCACAACTCAAACCCAGTACCAAACTCACTGCCATCAAGTTGATTCCGACTCAAAGTGCCCCTGCACAGGCTTTCTAAAGCTGTAAAGCTTGATGGGTGTGGAAAGCCTCATCCTTCTCCCTCAAAGAGGCTGGTGGGTTTGAACTGTCAACCTTCCTGTTAGCAGTCCAGTGCTTATCCTACAGAGCCAACAGGACTCCTTATATCCACACCATTTCCCTAGTTTGTCCTAGCCCAGATGTCAGGGATTAAAAGCCTCCCATTTCCTCATTTCTTTCATTTTAATTAAAGATAACCATCCAACTTCCCTTTTCTCCTTTTTTTCTCTTAAATTCAAGTACCACACACAACAACATAAACAGGTATGATATGAAGAGTTATACAAATTTATTTCTGACCCGCCAACGTGGATGGACAAGGATAAGCATACAAATCTGTCGTAGCAGGGAATGTTCTCATTCTAAGTCTCTGAGCGAATTAGAAGTACACAGTTTAACATATGTATCCTGATTAAAGCATCACTGTCCTCATGAATGATCCTCTAGGCCCACCAGGTAACTGACAATCTTGTTCCTTGATTTCTCCAACTGTGAGGTTTATCTTCCTGGTAAACCTAACCAAGTCTCACTGGACTGCTCTCTGTCCCACAGACAGGGCAGGTCCCTGGACGTGAGAGAAAGTCCGTCTGAGAGTACAACTGCTCTTAGACTTAGTTATACAATGAGTCCGTGGTTGGTGCACATGATTAATGAGCTTAGCTGCTAACAGAAAGGTTGGAAGTTTAAGTTTCCCCACAGGAACTTCAGAAGAAAGGCCTGGTAATCTACTTCCAAAAAACCAGTCATTAAAAACCCTGACACACATGGGATCACCGTGACTAACTTGGTCAACTCAAAGGAAACTGGTTTAGTTTAGGTTTTCTTTTACTTAGAAGTGTGCCTGTTTAATAGGAGCAACATGATCGCCTTCAATATCTGAAAAAAGCAAGCATCAAGAACCATGACAGCTAGGAGGATCTTAGAAATTTCCTATTTCTTATGTCCTAGATGAAAACGCTAAAGTGTAAGCAGGTCCTGTAGGTGCATGTCAGGGAGACATTTAGAACCATGCATTAATTCTTTTTTGTTCTAAGATATTAGGAAATGAGAACAATCAACTAAATGTAAATGACATTTCATCGTTTCACAGGCCTTTCACATGAATTATTTCACTTAAGCCTCACAACAGCATCATGAGCCTAGATTTACACTGTCTCCCTCACTTACAAGCCATGGGCTTTTGAGCAAGTTATTTACTCTCCCTGTGCCTCAGTCTCTGCATCAGTAAAATGGGAATAACAGCATCTTCCTCACAGGGCTGTTGGGTAATTCATATGTGAAGCACTTAGAACAGAGGTTGGATGGACTTAAGAAGCACTTGATCAAAATGCTTGTCATCATCGTCATCATTAGCTAGGGCTAAGAACTGTCTCCACTTTACAGATGAGAAAATGGAATTTTGAGACTTTGTGTGAGTTACCCTCAAGATCACAGTAGCAAATGGCAAAGTCAAACTAGAACATAGGCTTTCTGCTGCCAAACCCAGTGTTCTTTCCCTTCGATTCATTCTGCCCAAAACAGACATTGCTCCAAAACACCTCACTTAGTCAAGAGGCCCCCACAAAGTACAGTTCATTCACCTGGCAAGATCTGGCCTAGTGTACCTCACTCCCCACCCCTCAAAAAATATAGCAGAAAAAAACTAGTAGAAAAAGAAAGCAGATCTCTAGGGAGAGCAATATTTGGAGAAATTGCTGCCAACTCTTCCAACAGGATATATTCCTTAAGGTTCATGGCATGTAGTGTCATGGTTAGCTCATGCTTTTGGGTCCTTTTGTTTTCTGTGCTTTGTCTTCCTGTGGAGTGCTGGCCACCCACAGCTTTCTAGAGAGTGCATTCAGACCTACCCACAAACTTGTGATTCTAAATGCAAGATCTGACCTCAGAGTCTTGGTTATACAGTCCCGCTATAACAAAACACCACAAGTGAATGGCTTTAACAAACAGAAAGTTATTCTCTCATTGTTTGGGAAGCTATAAGTCCACATACAGAACACCAGCTCTGGATAAAGGTCCTTGTTTCCTATCAGCAACTGTAGACCCAGAATTCCTTGAAGATCTCCATATGTCTTAACACCAGTATTTCTCTGGATATAGGAGCCTCCTGGTGTGGTGCTGCAGGATAACGCACTGGACCACAAAGTCGGTTTGAACCACAACGTTGGCAGTTCACACCTCACCAGTTACGCCTTAGACACCTGATACAGGGTCACTATGAGTCAGAACTGATTCTATGGCACTTAACAACAACAAGAAGACAGGAGCTTCACATAGTAGGAACCCCAAGTCCAAGAATGTGCTCCACTCCAACTCCTCTTTCTTGGTGGCAGTAGGTCCCTTTTTCTCTGCTCATGTCTCTCCCCTTTAATCTCTTGTAAAATTAAAAGTGTTTGTTGCATGCCACACCCATGGGAATCTCCCATACATCAAATCAGGGTTGTGGTGGAATGAAGGGTGGTATTTCCCACCCTTAATCCTTTTATCGGTTAATCACATCAGATCAAATCATGAGGGGAGTATCACACAACTGCCAAACCACTGAGAATCATGGTCCAGCCAAACTGACATAAACTTTGTTGTTGTTGTTATGTGCCATGGAGTCGGTTCCGATTCATAGCAACCCTGTACAGGGTTTCCGAGGCTACAAATCTCTGGAGGTACATAATTCAATCTATGACAGACAACAGAGACAAGGTCCCAATTGCCAACTGATGACTGCATTTTTAGAAGAAAAGGTTAAAAAAAAAAAAAAAAGACTCTGCCTGCTCCCTAGCAGATGGCGTCTTAAAATACCCCCAAAAATGGAGGAGGCAGACTTCTCAGCTGTTTTCCTTCTTCACAATCATATATTTCAAGTTCAAAGTCATTCATTCACAATGCAGAAATAAGGTCAAGGCTACTTAATGCCAACTGACTTGAAAAACCAGAAGTGAGTTTTCTTGTTTGTCCATTTGAACCTTTCCTCCCCATTCACCACATACCAGGCAGTTACATCTCTCCAAACCCAGGCTTCCAGAAAGCATTGCAACAGTTCCTTTTTCAAGTCAATCCTGTTTGAACACTGACTCAAGATAGACCCACACTCTCTTCACTTTAGACTTTGAATATTTGCTAACAGTGGTGCATACTCCTAGACAAATACAGAATGAGTTTTGTCTAGCTGCACGAAGTATTACTTTTGTTTAAAACACTTGGGAAATTCAGGGTTAACATTTTTCTTGTTTTCCAAGATAAGAGAGCTGACTGAAGAAATAAGATCAACTCATATAGAACCCTGTGGCATTGATTCTGAAGCAGCCTGTGGAGGTATACATAAGGAAAATCATTTTCCTCTTTGAAGCTGGGGACATCCACAGAGCTAGGTGTTGTTGTTGTTAAGTGCCTATAAAGTTTCCAAGGACTGACTGGGGAGCTTGAACTGCCGACCTTTGGGCTCAACTGACTTCGCAGTCCAGTGCATTAATCCACTAGTCCTCATAGAATTACAATATTCACAATGTTTATATTGAATTTCAACTAGCATTAACATGAGAGGCCTTTTTATTGGAATAGGGGAAGCCCACATAAGTGTGCACTGCCACATCCAATCTCCATGCAGAAGAGTTCAATTCAATTTATAAACATTTAGTGCTTATTATGTGCCGGAAGCTGGACACAGGAAATGAATAACTACAGTTCTGTCCCCAAGGTGCTTAGTGACTTGTAAACAAAGAGATGCAAACAAACGGATTAAAGTGTAATATGGTGAGTGCAAGAATACAAGTATGCTCAAGGACACTTCAGAGGAGAAGCTAAGAAAGCAAGGAGAGATGCTGAGGAATCATGCACAGGGCACAGGGAAACACAGGGAAGGCTTCCTAGAGGTGGGACCTCAACTGGATTTTAAAGAATGAATACATTCTGGGTTGAAGGAAGAAAGCATAATTCAAAGAGACAAAGAGCATGGACAAAGCATGATGCATAAAATAACAGTATGCAGTAAGGATACTTCTTGTTGTTGGATGCCATAAGAATGGTCCTAATAACGACCCTATGCACAGCAAAATGAAACAATGCCTGATCCTGTGACATCCTCACAACTGTTGCCGTGTTTGAGGCCATTGTTGCAGCCACTGAGTCAATCCATTTTGTCAGAAGTATTCTTCACTGACTCTCAACTATTTGAAGCGTGATGTCCTTCTCCCAGGACTGTTCCCTCCTGATAACATGCCCAAAGTGCACGAGACTTCTAAAGAGCATTCTGGCTGTACTTCGTCCAAGACAAAGTTGTTTATGCTTCTTGCAGCCCATGGTACTTTGAAAGTTCTTCTCCAACATTGCATTGATTCTTCCACAATCATCCTCATTTGTTATCTAGCTTTCACATTCATTACTTGGGTCAGACACACCTCAGTCCTCAAAGTGACATCTTTGTTCCTATATGCCATTTGATTTCTTAACTACTGCTTCCATAGGTGTTGAAAACGGAGCCAAGTAAAATGAAATCCTTTAAAAATTACAGTCATTTCTCCATTTATCATGATGTTGTTTGTTGGTCCAGTTGTGAGGATTTTTGTTTTCTTTACAATGAGTTGTAATCCACACTGAACTCTGATTCTTATCAGCAACTGGCTCAAGTCCTCTTCGCTTTGAGTAAGCCAGCTTGTGTCATCTGTATATCACGGGTTGTTAATAAAGCTTTCCCCAATCCTGATGCCTCCTTCTTCATATAGTCCAGCTTTTCAGATTATTTGCTCAGCATACAGATTGATTAAATATGGTGAAAGGACACAACCCTGAAGCACACCTTTCCTGATTTTAAACCATGTAGTATCTATTCTGTTTGAATAACTGTCTCTTGGTCTATGTACAGGTTCTGCATGAGCACAATTAAGTGTTCTGGAATTCCCATTCTTTGTAATGTTATCCATAGTTTGTTATGACCCATACTGTAGAATACCTTTACACAGTCAAGAAAACACAAGTAAATATCTTTCTAGTATTTGCTGCCTTCAGTCAAGATCCAGCTGACGTCAGCAATGATATCCCTCACTCCACGTCCTCTTCTGAATACTGCCTGAATTTCTGACAGCTCCCCTGTCTATGTACTGCTGCAACCATTTCAAAATTACTTCCAGCAAAATTTTACTTGTAAGGATTAATGATATTAATAATACTGCTCGAAAAGTTCCACATTCTGTAGGGTAACTTTTCTTTGGAATGGGCATAAACATAGATCTCTTCCAGTCTTCCAAATTTCTTGTTTTAGACTAGTGAATACTTCCTGAGCTTCATCAGCATGTTGAAACATTTCTAATTAGAGATAGCTTTATGTGGTGGCATGCCATTAAGTCAGTTTTGACTCATAGCGACCCTGTATAGGGTTTCCAAAGCTGTAAATCTTAACAGCAGAAAGCCTCATCCTTCTCAAGCGGAATGAATGGTAGATTCAAACTGTTTACCTTACAGTTAGCAGCCCAGCTCATAATCCACTACACTACCAGCACTATAAAATATGAGCAGGGTTAAATGGGAAGTGATGGGTGTAGATAATCATTTAGCTATGGTCTTGTTGTTGTTGTTGTTGTTAAGTGCCCTCAAGTCAGTTCCAACCCATAGTGACCCTGTATAAGGTTTCCAAGAAGCAGCTGGTGAGCTTGAACCACCGACATTGAAGTTCAAACTGATCTTGCAGTACAGCGCATTAACCCACAGTGCCACACCAGAACTCCTAGGACAGAAAGCTTATGTTTTTAAAAAAATCACCTTGATGGCATTATGTAAAATAGGAAAGGCCTTCAGAAAGTTCATGGAAAAATGGAAGAGAAAGATAATTGAATATTTCCAAGTATATTGTCAACATCATACTATGAAGTTATTTCTAAAGAAATTATTGCCGAACTCCAAGTCATTAATTCATTATCCCAGGCAATAAGCATTTACTGTGGTTGTTGTTAAGTGCCGTTGAGTCAGTTCCAACTCATAGAAACCCTGCAAAGGTATTCAAGCAGCTGGTAGGTATGAACTGTCAACCATGTGGTTCGCAATCCAGTGCTGATCCTACAGCACCACACCCAGAGTCCAAACATTTACTAAGAGCCACTAATTGGGCTACAGTATTGCTTTAGACATGTTTCCTATTTTAAGGTATCTCAGAATATGAGTTAATTAAACAAAATAAAACCAGTTGTCGTCTAGTAGATTCCTAATCACGACAATCCCAGGTGTGCAAAGTAGAACTGCTCCATATGGTTTGAAAGATTATGAGCTTTTGGAAAGGCACGTGGGTGGCTCAGTGGGTTAAGCTAACCAAAAGGTCAGCAGTCTGAACCCACCAGTCGCTCTGCGGGAGAAAGATGAGGCAGTGTGCTCCCATAAAGATTTACAGCTTCAAAAGTCCTATGGAGAGGTTTTAGTCTGTCCTATAAATATTGCTATGATTGAAATTTTCTGAACAGCAGTAGGTTTTTGAGATTTTGGAGATAGATCACCAACCCTTTCTTCTGACTAGAAAGAAAATAGATAATACAAGATCTTTTTTCAAATCACTTCTTCTTGTTGTTAAGAGTTGTCGAGTCAGTTCCGACCTATAGGATTTCTGAGGAGTGGCTGGTGAGCTTGAACCGCCAACCTTGCAGTTCAAACAGCTTTGCAGTCTGGCGCAGTGCCAGACCAGCACTTCTGGGTGGGTTCAAATCACCAACCTCATGGTTATTAGCCAAGTGCTTAACCATTTGAGCTACTCAGTGACTTTAAGAGTTACTTATTTCGTATTTAATATTTGCCATACACAGAGTAGGTACTTCACACACATTTGCAATATGCCGACAAGGTAGGTAGGTATTGTTATCTCTCTATCACAGAAGAGTAAGCTTAGAAAAGAGATGAGTGACTGGAACAAGGCCATGCAGCAGGGAGGTGATGTTGACAGGATTCCAACTGAGGATACAAAACCTCAAAACAAGCCTACCAGGAGTCCAGCAGAAGAAAGATTACAGAAATACAATTATGCGAAACTTAAGGTAGTATGAACAACACTGGTGCTACATGAGATCTATTAAGAGAAAAGTACTGTGTGAGTGACATAGAGAGATTATTCCTGGTATGGCGACCAAGGAAGGCATGCCACAAAGTTGGGCTTTATTAGAAAGGTGAGATTTCAGTATGTGACGATATGGGACTTTCGAAAGGAGCATTCTATGAACACAGCTTAGAACTCAGACTCTGGCCACAGTCAAAGTTCTCACTGCAGTTTCATCATTCACCAGCTGCTGACCCTGGGTGAGTTAATGAGCCAATGAAACCTCACTTTCTTCATAAGCAAAATGGGATAACAGCAATATATTCCTCTTAGAGTTGATGTGAGGATCACAAAATCACCTATATCAAGTGCTTACAGCTGTTGTTAATCTCCAAACAAACTACAAAAGGTTGACTAACAGTATATGTGTCTAAAGAATGGCAAATAATCCAGATAACAGGTCTGCAGACGTATTAGGGCAAAATGAGATATGTGGTTGAAACAAGATGCTACAGCCAGATTGAGGACCATGTTAAATACCAATCTGGGAAAGGCTGTTTCAGTTCAGCAGGCAAAAGGAAAGAAGCCATATTCCTAACATTCCCATGGGGGCCATCAGCCTTGGCATCCCTTGGCACCATGTTCACTGTGACCCCTGCAGAAGAGGGGTGAGTCCCTGGGGACAGGTTCTAACAAAGAAAACAGATACTGTCAACTTGTCAACTCCAGATATGTAAAAGATCTTCTCTTGTCTTCTTCTCCACAACCTCTACTCTCCCACCTAAACACACAGTAATAGCCAAGGCACAATTATTACCCCAATATCCCTGGGAGACTGGTGTGTCTCTTTTCATTAAAGTTTAAGAGTCCTTCCAGGAACCAGTCAGGATAGTTGAGAACGATACACGGGGGCTTCAAAAAGTTCGAGGAAAAAATCCATTACCTTTTTATTCCATTTTTTCATGTATTTCTTGAAGCCCCCACATATTTTATTATTTATTGTTTTTTAAATTTTGGTAATATCTGGCTTTTCACTTACTTATTTTTCTAACATGACTTTTCTGTAGGGTGATCGCGTCACTGCTCATTTATTAACACATAAATGTGTTATATAATGAAAAAGTTTTGGTTGATGGTTATCCTACTATCTCAAGTATTAAATAGTTTTATGGGTGTCAAACCTGTTAAAACATCACAATGTATAACTTAAACATGTACGATTTACTATACATCAATTAAACTCAATAATGTTCTTGCTGTGAAATGCAAGCAACTCCATATAGGGTTTTTGAGGAGTGGCTGCTGGGTTTGAACCACCAACCTTACAGTCATCAGTCCAGTGCTTATCCAACAGTGCCACGCCAGGACTAAAGTTTAATAATTCATGCAAATATTAAAAAGTATAAATATGCATATGAACATATGAATGCATATGCCAAATCCTTAACTGTAAAAAATTTTACTAGGGCAGGTCATCGTACAGAAACATGTATATAAGGCTTATAAAATTTTGGGGCAGAGGATTTTTTCTTTTAGAAAAGAGAAAGAGATTAAGTTCTTACACCTTATTATAAAATCAGAAAATCCATAAATTTTGGTATTTTTTTAGTGATTTTTTTTTTAAGTGTTCTCACTATTTATTTTTAAATCAAACAACTGGAAGTAACCTTCCCAGTTTCTCCAAAAGGCCAATTCCGCACCTGGCTCTTGAATTTTCCTACCAGTAGAAATCTATTGATTGACTTCTTTCTCCCTGCAACTTGACATAACATTCTATTTTGAAGTCCTAAGAATTCTACAGTGTAGGTACGCATGCTACCCATGAAGAAAACCTCTCTTCTGTAAGGAAACATCAGCAGATACCCCATGGCAGCCCACATTTATCTGGAATGAACAGTGAGAATTTACAAGGCAGGAGCTGGGCACCTGCTGGCTTGAAAAGAGGGTGGCCCCTACATACCAGAGTCTGGGCAGACTCTATAAACTTCATTGCAAAGAAACCAGCTCAGGGTTTGTCCAGGCTTTTCAACCTGTGTGATGCATAATAATGTAGCCAGAAAGACCAGATGAAATCTGGTCCTAAAAATCTGAAAACTACTCCAGAGGAAATCTCTGTTCTCACTCCCCAGCAGACCTCCTTGTGTAAAAGCTAAGCAACTTTCATTATCCCAACCCCTATAGCTCTCCACATAGGAGCTCTGGTAGCGTAGTGGTTACGAATCGGGCTGCGAACCTTAAGGTCAGCGGTTCGAAACTACCAGCCGCTCCGCGGGAGAAAGATGAGGCTTTCTACTCCCGTAAAGATTTACACCCTCGGAAACCCTGTACAGGGTCGCTATGGGTCGGACCCGACTCGATGGCACTTAACAACAACAACAACATAGCTCTCCACAGCACACAGCATCCCCTGGCTCCTTGCCGACCACCACCTTTCCTCCTGGATCTTTCTACTCTGAGATGGAGAGTACTTGAATTTTTCCAAAGGCTTCATTTTCTTCCAAGAGTTCACCTTACTGTGGAGTTGCTATTTTCCCTGAGCAAGGGATGAGAGCCTTCAATCATCTCCCAGAAAGATGATAGCATCTGCTTGGGGATTCCAACGAGATGTTTTACTGCAGCTTTTCACAAACTGATTATATTTAAAGCTCCCTTGGGGAGTGGGGGCTGGGAGGAAAGACGCTTCTTCGGAGAAGACCTTTGTTGGCATTCGCAAAGAAGTGCTCAGACCTCCTGTGGGGAATGAGCTTGTTTAAATACCAGCAATCAGACTCCCAAGTGCGTGTGCAAGCACACACCGATAGGACTAAAGTTTTCAATTTCTTCTCGGGCTCCCAGATGGTACTTAAATGGTTAAACTGTTCAAAGCAAAAAAGGCCTGTGCTTTTTCTATCAAAATGTTCCAGATGGAAATTACAAAATTTCACTTCCCGGCTCGGTGGTGCACACATACTGCTCTCCTATTGTTGGTTGTTATGTGCCGTGGAGTCGGTTCCGACTCATAGGGACCCTGCATAGGGTTTCTGAGGCTGTAAATCTTTAGGGAGCAGAAAGCCTCATCTTTCTCCTGTGGAACAGCTGGTAGTTTCGAACTGCTGACTGTGAGATTAGCAGCCCAATTCGTAACCACACTGGTCTCCTAGAATACTAAAAAAAAAAAAAAAAAAACCATAGACAAGACCCCTAATGTTCTAAAGAAAGGGAATTTAACTGCTCAGCACACAGACACACAGAACCACTGTTTCCAATTATTCTTCCTGGAATCTTTGCATTAACTGTGGATCTCAAACTTTCAGTAAAAATTCAAGGTTATCAAAAGGGTGAAGGAAAGGGGGACCAGAATAAGGGCAGAACAGCAGCTAAAATTAAAATAGTGATGAAGAATCAACCAAATACTACTCAGATTATCATCTCTGGTAACCACGCCCCACAAATTACCACCACTTCAGCCCACTAGGATTCCAGCAAAGAAGCCAACAGGGGAGAGGACACAAGGCCTCAGTTTATTATCATGAATCTCACTAGGGTTGTCAAGAATTTCCAGAGATTAATGTATACGAAAGCACTTTGTAAATTGGAAAGAGCTACGTGAAAAAACCATTGCCTTTGAGTCTGACATTGGGAGTCATGAACTTTGCAAGGAATCTGAACCCCCACGAAGCAGAAACAATGATGGGTTTAAGAAAGTAGCCTGACTAAGCAGGCACACCCTGACAAAACCACACTGGGGGGGGCGGGGGTTGGTGCTGCAGCTTCACAAGTCCTTCAGGAAGAGGCAAGCAGGTGGTTTATAAGAAAGCAAAAGTCATAGGAGAGACGATTTAGAAGGTCCATTTAGAGTCCACTCAATTCAGACCAGAGGAGCTCTGGTGGCGCTGTGAGCTTAGCACTGGGCTGCTGACCACAAGGTCAGCAGTTCAAATCCATTGTGGGAGAAAGATGAAGCTGAGTACTCCATAAAGATTTACAGTCTCAGAAATCCTAAGGGGCCCGTCCTACTCTGTCCTGCATAGGGGCACAATGAGGGGGAAATGACAACTTTATGGCAGTACATTGAGTTTGGTTCTGATTCAAATCATCCTGACTGAAAAGCAGGACCCAGGACTCTGGTCTGAGACAAACAGAATAAAATCACTCAATGAATCTCCTATGGATAAGACTGTTTACCTGATCATTTTACAGAAAACTGGGGCCCAGAGTGTTTAAGTGACTGACTGACCCAAGAGACCTTTTGTGACTAATGTAAAATGAGGGGAGAATTTAAACTAAAACTCAAGTTTCATTCCTAAACTTGTTTCTTATCATTTAATATCTGGGGGCTTTGTAGTGAGTATGTAATTGCTACTCCCCAAGATGTACATAGGTACTTAATGGTGGGCCCAATTGAGCAAGGCTCCAGAAACAGATGAGTAAACCATCTTACCTACTGAGCACTTACGTGGACCAGATACAGTGACAAATGATTGATAGGTACTATTTCATCATACTACCTGAGAAAATGGGTATTATTTCACCTATTTTACAATTAAGAAAACTGAAGTTCATCTAACTTGCCTGAGATAACAGGGAACGCAAATGTCTTCATACCCTATTTAAACCTGGATCTTTTGGACTCTGAAATCTGCTCTCTTGACCATCAGAAAACTTCCCTTGCCGTCATGGCAATTTTCATTGTGGCTTCTAAAGGGTAAGTAAGGACTCATAGTAACAACATGAGTCCTATGGTGGTGGCAGGGGTGGTGGGATGCTGTGGAGTCAGTTCTGACTCACAGCGACCCTATGTAGGGTTTCTGAGGAGCGGCTGGTGAGTTTGAACTGCCAACCTTCTGATTCATACCGATCTTGTAGTCCAATGCATATTCTATAGTGCCACACATGGTTTCCTAAAAATACCATCTGCTTGGCAGTGGTGGTGGTGTGCCGTGGAGTCAGTTCTGACTCAAAGAGACCCTGTATAGGATTCTGAGGCTATAAATCTTCACAGGCACAGAAGCCTCATCTTTCTCCCATGGAAGCACTGGTAGTTTCAAATTGCTAACTGTGAGAACAGCAGCCCCACTCATAACCACTCTGCTATCAAAGCTCCTTATATGTCCTATAGAACACACAGAAACTGAAACTCACAATTCTGACCAAGGACTTCTAGCTAATGAGGGCAGAGCCAACCTAGAATCCAGGTCTTTGTCTCCAATTTCCAAGGCTGCTCTAGAATGTGAGTCATGGGGTTGGTGGCATTTTGTTCACTACTGTTTAATTGCTACTCCCTGAGACATACAGTTGTTGTTAAGTGCCATAGAGTTGGTTCTGCCCATAGTAACCCTGTATAGATAGGGTTTCCAAGGCATGGCTGGTGAGCTTGAACCGCCAACCTTGCGGTTCAAACCGACTTTGCAGTCCAGTGCCACACCAGGACTCCTGAGATATACATATGTATTCAAAAAATAGTTGCTGGAAAAAAGAATGGAATCAAATGATCTATTTTAACTGTCAATCAAAATGACCTTGAGAGGGTTTCTTGTGCTTTCTAAGCCTCAGTCTCCTTGTGTGAAAAATGGAGGATGACAATACCCACACCTGCTAGGCTGGTGTGAGGACTGAACAAAACAATTCATGTGCAGCACTTGGGACCTCTGGGACTATCACAAGTACCCAAACTGTAAACTATTATTACTATTATTAATTGCCAGGTTTCCCCTACCCAGGTAGAGGATGTTCTGCTAGTAAAGATGTAGAATAGAAAACTGGGTGTCGGACACCCTTCTTCTCATTTCAGATCTACCACCACCTAGCTGTGTGACCTTGGACAAATCTCCTAATTTCCCTGTACTCTCAACTGTAAACTGAGGAATTTGACCATTCAATCATTTCAGAAGCATTTCTGAAGTACCTTCTCCAAGTAAGACATCACCTACAAAATTCTGTGATCCTAAGTAGTATCAAACGGAAAAAACTATCACAGTAAAACAAAACAGGCTCTTGCTTGTGTCAAGGTTAAAAAGAAACCCCAAATAGCCAAGTACATTACATCATCTCAATGAGCAATGTTTGTAAATACACAGCATTCAATTTTGAGACATTTGTGAGAGTGTGAAATTTTGAGACAATAAGGAATCAGTAGATACAGTCCCGTTAACACCTTTAAGTCCTGAACCTTCCAAAACTCAAACATGTAAAATCACTTTGCACCTTAGTCAAATGACGTGCTGCTGGAGAGAAATCTGGGAAAGACAAAGTTATTAACACTCCCTATGGCAACAGTTAAGAATAGGATATAAAAAGAGAACGACATATCTGGTTAAAACTGCAGGGGGGAATTCCAGGAGCAGAGTGCAGTGCATCTGGACAGGACATGGAGGCCAGTGGCCTATTGTTTACAAAAACAGCCACGGATTATGAACAGTGACAAGAGGCCAAGACCTCAATTATAACTCACAACCACACCTCTCCCAATCCCAGTTCAACCAAAGCTATCAATCACTCAACTCCCCAGCTCTGTAATAAACCTATCAATATCTGCAGTCAGGTGGCTAGAAGGTCCCTTAGGGCACCTCCAGCAATGACCACACTGATGGAATAAAAAGAATCCCTCAGGCGCAATAGGAACTTCAAACTACCTTTTAACCTTCCAAGAGGTAAGGCAGCTGACCATTTAACACTAGCCCTACCCCACCCCAGGCAATAGTTAGAGGGGAGCTATGGCCCTTCCCAAGTCCTCTATGATAGGAAAAGGTCTTCCAGCATTGGTGCAGGAAAAGGAGGGGCCCCTCCCTCTGTACTCTGAAACAAAGGAAAACCCATAGCTCCAACCATGTGGTTCAACAGTCAAGGCCACCCACCTCTCCCACTCCCCAGCGGAGGTCTCAATGGCTGAAACCACATGGCTCTTCCCAAGGACTGGCCAGAAAGGGACAGTGCTTTGCACAAACACATGCTTGGGGCCCTTTAACAAGCTAGAGTTGTTCCTAAGGGAAATGCTGGTTAAAGAAAGCTACCTGGGAATAGGCTGTGGACTCCCATACCCAATCTAGCCATCAACTCAATGTGGAAACAGGTCACCTGCTTTCTTTTTATTTTACCCTCCACATTTGCTACAGGAAAGAAAATGGGGTTTACAAAGCATGTATTCTGGAGCAAAGAGAGAGAACACAGAAGGGTTAAATAATTATGCCTTCCTATTTTGCAGAATCAACACCACCAGGCAACTCTAACATCCCAACTCCATTCAGATGTAGGTGAGGGTGAGGATCAGGTGTGGGTGGTGACCTTATTCTTTCTATTCTCTGACATCTGCCTATATGCTGGGTGACCAGGGACCAGGTAGATATGTACAGCACCCATGCACCCAAGCTGGTCATGAACTTTCTTTCTGTATCTGATACCAAAGTGAATCTCATACAGTGCATAAAAAAAATTTTATTTTTTTTTTAAACTGGCCTCTCCGAGGGTTCTCCAGATTTCAAGGTTACCCTTCTCAGCCGGGACTCCTTCAACCTCTGAAATACGCAAACACCTGTCAGATTTCAGTTGTCCTTCAAGGAACCCTGACGCAAATATCCAGAGGCAAATTGCTGTCTTTCTTTCTCCTAGAACCTTCGGCCCCTCCCCCACCCTTCCAACCTGGGGGAAAGGCTGCTCCCCTCAAAGCGGTCAAGCCAGCCCACAGAAGCAACCTGACACACCCTCTGAATGTTCCTTTCCGTAGTCTGCGGCCCCTAGCACTGCCCATCTTTGGGTGGGTCGGACCCACCTATGAAATCACCTCTGGGGTCAGCCTATCCCCCCACCTGCTCCACCCAGAGAAATGAGCACCCTGCAAATCGAGGAAATAAATACATGCCTCCTGGGTCCACACAGCATATGCATTTATTATTTTTCAAAACCCTTACCTTTGACCTGAGTATCGTACTCTGCTATGATCTCCTTATCTTTTTTGAATTTGGCTGGAGACGTCATGTTTTCCTTCTTTCTTCCAAAATCGAATTGTGAATTGATAGATCCACGGGAAAATCCAAGCACCGAAATCAATACCTCCAAGACCACTTATTCCAAGGGCAGAAGGGGCCCCTACGGTGGTCTCCAGCGCTCCGGCAAGCGTGGGTTGCGGGCTGGGCTGGCGGCTAAGGCGGGCACATGCAGACGGTGGACGATGGGGCCGAGCGCGGCGGCTGTAACTGTGCTCGTATTAGAGCCGGAGCCTCAGCCTCAGCCTCAGCCGGGAGAACTGCAGCGCCCGGAGGCTGGCCTGGGGTCTGACATCAACGACACAGGCGGGGAGTGGAAGTCCTTCCGCACAACAGCATGGTGTGGAGATGCGGGGGTGTGGACGCGCCCAGCTGTGTCCCCGCGAGGGAGTGGGTGCGTATCGGGGCGCCGGGAGAGGGCTGGGCGTGCTTCGCGGGGGGCTTTTTGTTGTTGTTTTGTTATACAGTCTCAAAGATGCTGCAAATCAAATCCCAAACGGGAGCCGCCGCCGCAGCACTGACTGGATCGGAAGTCGTTTGCTCCGGTTCACTTGCCTGTAAATGCAGGAAAGGGGGGAGGGGGAGGGAGGGCGATCAGCCTAAGCACAGATCCTAATCGCGGCGGGGGTAGGGTAGAGAACTACATTTCCAGGGCCCATTCAAATGCTGCTCGGCCTTCCGAGCTTAGCGTGGAGAGGTAGTGAGGAAGGAATATCCCTTCGGATTTTGTTTTAAGGCTAAAGAAATCACTTTGGAGCAGCCGCCAGCGCGGGCTCGGGGCGGGGACTGCGGCGGGAACGCGGGGCTCCGAGCAGTGACTGCGGCACCTCCGGAGTCCCGCCAGCGTTGGGCAATGGCCAGCTCGAGGGGGCCCTCCCAGTCCTGCCTCTGACACGGCCCCTGACCTCTGACTAGGGTACCTCCCGGGACATCAAAGAGGGGAGATCAAAGCCGGGGAGGGAAGAGCCACCCTGGCATAACTTTTTTTCCCCTCCCGCCCCTCCTCCCAGCTGTTTTGTTTTTGGTTGCTAGCTTCTCTTGGCAGCAAAATGTTTGGGGGGGGGGGGGCGGGGAGAAGGAGGGGAACAAGGGGAAGATCTGCAGGAAAAAGCGTGCTCCGCAAGGGACACATCCAGGAAAACAATGTGGTCGGCAGAAGCAGGAAACGGGTTAGAGGCGTTGGGAGCCGGGAAACCCGAGGTGTGTGGGGGAGTGGAATTCAGCCACCGTCTCCTCCAGCCAGGGACCAGAGAGATTCTAAATGCCACTCCTCAAATATTTTTTGTCACCCAAGCCCAGAGATCCTAGACACCGCACCCAATTCTAGGCTGTGTGTGTGTGTGTGTGTGTGTTGGGGGGGTGTGAATCGTGGGGAAGGAGGATCGGTGAGGGCCGCAGACCCGATTTCTGGCCCCCAGAAGGTTCCCGAGATCTGGCCCAGCGAAGGCCTGGGAAGCTGGAGGGAACCCAGGGAGAGCGCATAGCCAGGCGTCTCGCTAGCTGGCTTGCCGCAGCGGCGACTCTGCCGCCTTCCTCGCCCCTTTCCCTCTCTGCGCCGGGAGGAAGAGGCTCACGCCTTCCTCCAGCCACGGGAAATGGGAGACATCATCGTGAGCCTCTTCCCGCGGTGGCGGAAAGGCGGCATCGAGGAGGAGAGGGAGAGAGGCGGCATGGTTCAAGCGGGCAGGAAACGCGAGGGGTGGGGGTGTGAGGTTGGGTCCTGAGGTTGGACCAGAGCCCAGGAATAACTAAAGCTTCTGCACACGCTTTGAAAGCGGGAGAAGACGAGAGGAAGATTACCTGGAAAGGGGAAGTAGTGGGCCGTGATGTCACGTGAAGCGCAAGTACGTTAGCAACTTTGGGGACCAAGAATGGTCTGGAGATGGGATGGGTGAAGCAGGGAGGGCCCGGGGGCTGGAACAGGGCAAGAGTCCCGGAAGCAGTGCGGAAAACCCATCCCTCTGGCTCCCAGACTGTGTGACTCCGGCTATCTGCCAGGGTTTGGAAATCCGTAAAGAAGGGAGGAAGCTGAGGGTTACGGGTGATACCAACGACGAGAGCCGAAAGGTGGACTAAGGGTCCCTGTGTCCAAAGGAACTGGGGAGGAGCAGGATGCGGGCTGCGTTGAGGTATGTGAGCAGTCCTAGGCTGTGCGGAGAAGGGCGGAGAGATACCGCAATCCTTAGAAGTATTATGGGATAGGCTGGGAGATTTGGGGAGGGTCCAGAGGGGAGGAGGTCTGAGGAATTCCCGGTGGCAACGCAAAAGTGATGCAGCAAGCAGCATCCGCGCCCTTTCCTTCCCGCCCCAGCCCGGGTTTGTTCAGTGAGGGCTTCAGTCCGGCGGCCAGGAAGAAGAAAGGGTAGAGGGAAAGAGCCTTTACCTGGCTCTGACGCGACGGGTCCTGGGCCCCCGACTCCGCTTCCCACTCTGAATTCTCCTTCCCTCTCTTCCCCGCCACCCGCTTCTACGCAGTTCGATCCCCTAGTCCCTAGAGGAGCCTCCGCCAACTCCGCAGGACCCCGCCGGGAAGCAGAGCCCACCCCCTTGCGAATCACCGCTCGTTTTCTATCGACCGATGGGGCCTACAGCCAATAGGAATAGCTGATCCCGAGAGGCCAGTAATGAGGAGGCGGGGCTAGCGGGACTTGGAGGTGTGGCTAGCATTATGGAGGCGTAGTCTCAAAAGATGCTCCTCCCCAAGTTGTCGGAACCTAAAGTAAAGTAAAGTAAAATAGGGTCACACTGAGTCGGAATCGACTTAACGGCACACAACAATAACAATAAAAGTAGAATTGGTGGGTGGGATCAAAATGGTACCAACAACCAGCACACACTCTTGAAAGAAGCCACGACCAATTGGATCGGGGTAGAGAGGAGGAGCGTTGCGGAGAATTTTAGCCAATAGAGAGTAAAGACCAGAGGGGACTATAGAACATCTTCCAATAAGATGAGCGAAGGGCGTGCCTGACCACTTTCACTAGGGCGGGAGTAGGAATTTGCCTAAACCCCCAGGAGTGGGCCAATGAGATCGGAGGCGGGGCAAAGCTCGACCAACCATAGAGCGGAGTTTATCTCGGCACCGTTACTGGGGCGGAGCGTAGTCTCCACACCAATAAGATCTCGTCAGAGGAAGGGGGCGTCCCCCTAGAACCTTCCAATGCGGGATATGGGCGAATTCTAGTTCTCCCAATCCGTGCGCGGCGTTGGTAATTCAAACTGACAGTCTGTCGGAAAGGCAGAGAAAACGGAAGAGGGAGCAAAAACGACGTGTTCCGTGACAGAGACCTCAGCACTGACTGAGTTCCAGAAGCAACCTCTTTCTGCCCTCCTCCACTGCCAGCTCCGCGATCTCTCGAGCGACAGCTCCGGGGACATCTGAAGGGACGACAAGGGGCCACGAGGGAGAGCTGAGCGGAGGGAGGACGCGAGCTAACCGCGCGAGAGCGAACACACGGAGGACTAGGAGCTGCCGCGCAGAGAGAAGTACAGCGAGGGTCTGCTGACCGACGAGGATCCCGGGAGAGAGAAAAAGGACTGAGAACCAGGAATTGGTCCCGGCGCTACAATCTGAGCGGATTTCTAAATCCTGGAAAGAGAAGGCGTGGAAAGCGATACAAAGCCGTCGATTCGAGGGTGGGGCGTAATACAGAAAGAGGGGATGTTCTGAGAGAGGAGACTATTTCAATAAAAGACACTGTTACTGGGAAGGTTAAGGGAATCGTTAAAGAGGAGAGGATCCCTTAGTAAAGGAGTTCCCATGCCAGGTTGCCTCCTGCCTGCTTCAAACTCCACTTCCGTCCCCGAAAGTTCAAAAGGAAAGCCAAATTTGCTGCTTCGTCCCTGTCCCTACTCAATAAATATTACCTTTACCCTTGCACCGGGAAAACAGAAAATAACTCATTTTCGTCCCAACTTCAGGCCTAAATATAAATAAATAAAAACCCAAGGCCTAACAACTTGATTTTCAGCCTAAGTGAATCAAACTAGGAGAGACCTTGGTCTTGTTTCCTTTCTCAAAACTCCCACACCACCTCCTGCCTGGGACGGTATGTCAGCTAGCAGTTGTAATTTCAAGGACCGGTGTGTGTCCATCCTGTGTTGCAAGTTCTGTAAACAAGTTCTCAGCTCTAGGGGAATGAAGGCGGTTTTGCTGGCTGATACTGAAATAGACCTTTTCTCTACAGACATCCCTCCTACCAAGTAAGTCATGCTAGTGGTGGGTAGCCTTTAACTAAATGGGAAAAGTGTATGGCTTGGACCTCTGGGAGTCAACAAGGAGCTTATCATCTTGGTGTGCCAGCCGCTGCCAGCCGTCTGATGAGCCCCTTGGAGCATACCTAAGTGGGCAGACTGTTTGGACAAAGTCTGTGGTTTAGCCAAAGTGGGCAATCGTGATGTAATGTTCATAGTTCAATTATAGTCATGTGACTGCGCATCTCTTAAATTAGATCCCTGGCATTGTGTCGCTCCTGGCCCCATCGCAATACACTGGACCAAGTCTATGTATGACCTTGTTGTTGTTGTTGTTGTTAAGTGCCATCGAGTCGGGTCCGACCCATAGCGACCCTGTACAGGGTTTCCAAGGGTGTAAATCTTTACGGGAGTAGAAAGCCTCATCTTTCTCCCGCGGAGTGGCTGGTAGTTTCGAACCGCTGACCTTAAGGTTCGCAGCCCGATTCGTAACCACGAGGCTTTAGTAAATTCAGACAAGATTTTCAGTACTGTTGGACAGGAGAGAACATTTCAGTTCTTCCCTTTGACCCATAAAATATTACACTAAAAAAGTTCATAGTTTTGACCATTGTCCATCTAATTCAATATTCTTTTCTCAAAAACCTTTCTTTTTCCTTGGGAGAAATACTTAACTATGTTTGTATTGGATGAAATAGAGATTTAGCACTAAAATAATCCTTGTGTCCTTTAAAGCCTATTTTGGATATTGATGCATTTCTTTGCATAATTAAACCATATATATATATATATATATATTTACAAGTCCTGATGTGGCACTGTAGGATAACCATAAAGTCTGCAGTTCAAACCCACCAACTACTCCTCAGAAAGCTTATACAGGATTGCTATGAGTCGGAACCAACATTTGTTTTCAGCCACCACTCAGCATAACAATTGACTTAAAGGCAGGGGAGATTTTGATATCCACTTTTGGGTATAGACCTTTAAGAACTTGCTTTCTGTTTGAAAAGTAACCATTTTACTTGATTTAAATGTGCCTTTCTCTCACTCTAAAAGGTATGTTCTGTCTTCATAATTCAAATATATGTATGGTACATGATTGTCAAGATTGAAACTTTATCAGTACAGTGAAAGAGTAATTAGCCAAAATATGGGCGGGCAGTGTCCAATCTTTGGACAGAAAATCAGAGGATGCAGGCTAGTAACCATAATACTTTAAAATTAATTTCACGATAATGATAGAAATTTCAAATTAAAGAAATACTTATATACCCAGGTAAAGCTTTGGACTCTGCCTTCCTTGATTTCTTATCTGAAATGGATTAAATGTGCTTAATACCAGAGTCAAAGACTCTCAATTCTTACAAAAATGCTTGGGCTGATATTTTCAATGTGTGTGTGTTTCGAAAATGAAAAAGGAAAGGCAATACATCATAGAACCTACTTTTGCAAAGGTTGATATATTGTCTTGTTCTTTTTCTTTTTAGTAGCATGTGTGCGAACACACAACACAAATATAAAATATTAACCCATTCATCTTAGCAATCACTTTGGTAAGTAATAAGGCAGTCAATCATACGAAAGACAGTGAATTTTTATAGGTGAGCGCCAGAGCCCAGAATAGACTAGAATCAGACCTTTGCTATTATCTTCTCTCCTTTGAGGGGTTATTATGGTGATGGATTAATGTGCTAAGAAATGTGAATCAATGAACATAAGATTTTTTTTCAAAAGGTAGGCTTTTCATATGTTTATGGTAAGCTTACAAATGCTAACTGGCTCATAAAATACACTAACGGTCCACTTTAGAATCTTTTTTGAGCCAAGTTATTTTTGAGCCACAAAATTTACGGTGAAATTACAAAACTACATTTGACCTATCTCTATTTTTTCCTCTCCAGTGCAGTGGACTTCATTGGAAGATGCTATTTCACTGACATCTGCAAATGTAAACTGAAGGACGTGGCATGTTTAAAATGGTAATATGTGGCAATATTTTAGATAGCCCTGTGTTTGGAAGATGGATATAGATGCTAAAACACAGTGAAAGGTTCAGCGGGCTGTTACGAGTACTGGTTATATCCCATACAATGAGCCATTGAAAAACCATTTGTTAGGTAAAGCTTTAAAAAACAGTCTTTTGATTCTTAACATTTATATATGGTTTTACAGTTTTTTGAAGCGCGTTCACGAATATCTGCTTTAAGTTTCAGAACCAAGCAATGCCATTTTAGTGGGGAAAGCACTTCAATTTACAGTCATAAGAATCAAGATTGAGTCCTGGCCTTGTTCTTACTCTCCATCTGATCTTAAGTAAATTCCTTATATCTCTAAACTTCTGAATCTGTTTCCTTATTTCTTATATTTCTATATAGAATTGTTATAAAGATCAAATGAATCATGAATGCTAAAAGCTTGATAAATTATAAATTGCAACAGAGATGCCAGCTAGTAGTATCATCTTTTAAGAGGTAGATAAACGGTGTTATTATTGGTGTTATTATTCTTACTTTAGAAAGAAAAAAGTTAAAATGTCTTCATTTAAATGTGACTTGGATTGCAAATTTTAATCCTTGTCTTTTAAATTAGCAAACTCTTCTTATGTGCCATTGATTTTTTAACTTCAGGATATTCATTCATTTATTTATTAAGCACCTACCCTGGTGTGGAGGAGTCCTGGTATGGCGCTATGGGTTAATGCGCCAGACTGCAAAGCTGTTTGAACTGCAAGGTTAGCGGTTCAAGCTCTCCAGCCTTCCTCGGAAACCCTATCCAGGGTCGTTATGGGTCGGAACCGACTCGATGGCACTTAACAACAACCCTGGTGTGGGGCTGTGGGTTAATGCGCCAGACTGCAAAGCCGTTTGAACTGCAAGGTCAGCGGTTCTAGCTCACCAGCCGCTCCTCAGAAACCCTATCCAGTTGCTATTGTGAAGTGCCATCGAGTCGGTTCCAACCCATAGAGACCCTGTACAGGGTTTCCGAGGCCATAAATCTTTATGGGAGCAGAAAGCCTCATCTTTCTCCCCTCGAGGGGCTGGTAGTTTCAAACTGCTGACCTTCAGGTTTGCAGACCGACTAGTAACCACTACGCTACCAGAGTTCCTTTCTACTAGGACTCCTATAATATGCAGGTTAATGTGCTGGACTGCAAGGCCGATTTGGACGGCAAGGTCAACGGTTCAAGCTCACCAATCACTCCTCATAAACCATATACAGGGTTGTTATGAGTTGAAAGTGATTCAGACAGCACTTAACAACAACAACCACTATGTTATAAGAGTGAGAATATAAGCAGCAAATGTCTAAGTACCTGGCCTTTGGACATTCTATTCTAGTGAGAAGACAATCAATCAAGAAGATATTTAATTTGGTAGGAAGTGCGCCAAAGGAAATAATAA
The DNA here is from genome assembly GCF_000296735.1 of Chrysochloris asiatica. Classification (NCBI taxonomy): domain Eukaryota; kingdom Metazoa; phylum Chordata; class Mammalia; order Afrosoricida; family Chrysochloridae; genus Chrysochloris; species Chrysochloris asiatica. The sequence continues at coordinate 15,882,326 of NW_006408527.1, forward strand.
TCAATCATAGAAAATAATAGAGGTTGGAAGGATGGGAGCATAGGTAAGAGCTATTTTAGATAACATGGCCAGGGAAGTCTTCTCATGAAGAGGAAACATTAAAGTTGAGTCCTAAAGGATAAGGAGGCCGAGGAAAAGCAAATGCAAAGAACTCAAGGCAAGAAGAAGCTTAACATGCTCAGGGACAAAGCCATGATGTCAGTGTGGGTGAGGCATCCTGAGCCTGGGGCAGAGTAGTCTGTGTAAATGAGAGAAGCAATAGGAGCTCAGCTCATCTAGAACATCACTGTACAGCAGGATTCAACAAGCTGCATAAGCAATTTAAAATTTTCTAGTAGTCAATGTTTCTAAAAAGTAAAAAGTTTTGGAGGAACTTCAACTCATCTTTGTCTTGAGAAACTGAGTGTTGCTGTTACTAAATAAACACTTATCCAATATACACTGCACATCACCCTCTCAAAACAAGGAAAAAGAAACCGGAAAAATTAATTTTAGTTATACATGTTATTTAGCCTTATACAGGTTTCCCTCGCTATCCGAAAGAGCGATTCCTTAAAACAAAAATGGCGTAAAGCAAAGACGCAATTACCATCCATTGACATAAGGAGTAATTTTGAGCATTCTCAGGCCCAAAACATCACCTAACAAACCTTACAAAATAACATAAAACCTTAAAGTAACACTAACATAGTGTTCTCAAACTATGGCAGCTTGATGCAAAGGAACTTGGTAACATCACACTTGCATGGGTCTGTGCCTATTTACATGGGATCGCTGCTAATAAAACACTTAAGGCTAGTTCAGTTTTTCTCCTTTTTTCATAAAGGCGAAAATCTTCAGATTTCTTTTGGTTACCAAAAACAAGTTCTAATGTAAGTCTTTTGTAAAAGCGAGATGACATAAAATGAACTTTCAAAAAGCGGGAGAAACATGTATGAGGGGCTTCAAAAAGTTAATGGAAAAATTCCAGTATCTTTTCATTTTGTTTTTCCACCAACTTCATTAAAGCCCTCTCATATATTCAAACTTCTATCATCTCTGTAATCAATAACACGAAAATTATTAATGAAACCTGTTGTACATTTTATTACACTTGTTGTTGTTGTTAAGTGCCATTGAGTCCGTTCCAACCCATAGCGACCCTGTATAGGGTTTCCAAAGAGCGGCTGGTGAGCTTGAACTGCCAACCTTTCAGTTCAAATGGCTTTGCAGTCTGGCACATTAACCCACAGTGCCACAGCAGGACTCCTTTATAATTAGAGCACATCCCAGTTCAGACAGCCACATTCTAGTGCTCACAGTCACTTGATAGTGGTTTTGGACAGTTGGTTTTGGTGGTTGTTGTTATATCTCTAGCATCTAGAATAGTGCCTGGTCACATAGGAGATACTCCATCTAGAGAAACATGAGTTGAATGAATGAGTGAGTGAGTGAAAGAATAAATGAATGTAGGTTGTAATTAAAGCTGTGGCATTTAGTCTTACAATATCATTTTACAAATAACTGTCAGTCCTAGTCCAAGAACAACTTCTATTTTCATTTGTTTGTCCTGAAAGCAGGTATGATTAGAAGATATATTTTAGGTGGGCTGGTATTTTTAAAGTATTCTTTATAAGGCCACACAAAAATGACTGACTCCCACATTTTACAGAATGAGACCAAGCTATAATAAGAATTTACAATTCATGGTATAAACAGTTCATGTTGCCATTTAAAAATAAATAAATAAATAAATAAAACTAAAATAGTCTCTGTGTTCATGTTATTTAATATATGACCAGATATTAGTAGAATAATCTGTGATTGAGTGAAGTACTTACAATCCGCTGGATGATACTGAAGACAAAATCTTTTGTAACTTTCTCTAGAGACCATGGTTTTGCTTTCTTTCTGAATTTTTGCAAAAGCACTTAAACTAAAATTAGAACCGCCAGCTTGTGTTTTGTTTACAGGGACTCATGCTGTCTTCCTACTCTTCCATCTGTTGAAACAGTTTTTAGGTGCTGGCATGGAAGTAGAGCATTGTAAGAACCCAACTTGCCCAAGTTATAAGGAAAGAAACATCGTTTTACCTGTAGATTGGAGGTTATTTGACATATTTTGTCTGCACAGCAAATTAATTTGGTGTGCTTTACAGAACAGATCACAACCTAATGGTATCCAGAACCTAGCTTCTGAATGCATAAAAGTTTTCTTTTACTTAATTTAAAGACTAGTTTTCCCATGTAATGGTAAAACTGAAACCATTAACAGAATAACCCCTATTCAGCTATGGATGTTGTTAGGAAAGAATAAGTTCTAAATTATACGGACACTGGAGTCCTGGTGTGACCCTGGAGGATAAGCACTGGACTGCTAGCCACAAGATCAGCAGTTCAAACCCACCAGCCGTTCCTCAGAAACCTTATACAGGGTTGCTATGAGTCAGCATCAACTCAATGACACTTAACAAAAGCAATAGAATTGTATTATCAAATAAAAATGTTTCTATGTATATGGAGTCTAATCGCATTACTTTCTTTTTTAGTGGGAACATTGTAGGCTATCATGTGATTGTTCCATGTAGCTCCTGCCTTCTCTCCTGTAACAACGGACACTTCTGGATGTTTCACAGCCAAGCAGTTTATGGTATTAACAGACTAGACCCTACTGGTAAGAAACAATTGATTCAAACATCCCTCTAACATTTCTCTGTTGTATACTGCAGTGAAACTCCCAATAAGTCATTTTAGAATGACTCCCTCTTATTAGCTGGGTGTGATCAGATAGAGTAAAACTTTAATGATGTTTTTTCCCAAACATTTTCGTATGCAGATGATTAGCCAAAATTCATTACCATTTTTATGTTCATCACTGTATTTAAGAGCTCCACCTTGGCTGGGTTTCTTGGTCTTTTTACACTGATACCTTAATTGTTCTAAGCTGCTGTCTTGGTACATATTCTGACTCCAAAGAATGTTTAAAGACTTTAGACTTAACAATCACTTAATTGTGTGTGTCTGTATGTGAGCCAGAGAAAGGGGGTGGTTTGGGTGGACGTGAGAGGTAGTGGCAGAAGAGGAGAACTATATCCCTCTGTATTTGGTGATACTTGATGCATGATAAAAATAGACATTTTAATATCTAGCCTCCTAATTTGTTTTTGATCCATGGGAAATATTTAACTCCACCATGTTAATGCTAATTATTTTTATTAAGAAAATATAGTATAAATCCTCAAAGAATATTTACATAAAACAGTTTATACTGTTTGGAGTCAACCAGTTTTGTTATAGGATACACTTTCTCAATGTCTAATTTGTATTTACATAACCAAGTTGACTTTAAAGAACTTGACAATGTAAGTTGGCACTAATGCTCTCAGGCTTGTAAATGTATTGTTCTTGATCTTTGGAACTTAAAGTATGTTCCCTTTTTTTGGTTTGTTGAAAGTATGATTTATCTCCATGGTCTTTAAACCTTCCAATTATACTTAAATGTTTATATATATATATATGTGTGTGTGTGTGTATATGTACACATATACGTTGTTGTTGTTGTTAAATGCCGTCGAGTCGGTTCCAACCTATAATGACCTTGTATAGGTTTCCGAGGAGCAACTGATGAGCTTGAACAGCCAACCTTGAAGTTCAAACGGCTTTGCAGTCTGGCGCATTAACCCACAGCGCCACACCAGGACATACATATACATATACATATACATATACATATACATATACATATACATATACATATATATATATATATTGTTGTTGTTGTTACGTGCCGTGGAGTCGGTTCTGACTCATAGCGACTCTGTACAGGGTTTCCAATGCTGTAAATCTTTACCGGAGCAGAAAGCCTCATCTTTCTCCCGCAGAACAGCTGGTAGTTTCGAACTGCTGACCGTAAAATTAGCAGCCCGATTCGTATGCTACCAGAGCTCCATATATATATCACCTGGGACTCAGCTTAATTTAAGACTCTGGTATGTTAAGAAGGCCATTTTCTAGCAAGGGCTTATCTGAACTCTCCTAAATGGGGCATAGATACATTAAAGGAAGCTTCTGCTTTGATATTGTTTTTCCTGCTTTAGAGAATTCGAAACACAGGGTGGAGAGTTTTCTATTTTGATTTACTTTTTAATATTGGTAAATTTTTAACAGATAAAAGCCCAGCATTCTACCATTCACGTTGAATCTAATCCGTGAGAAACAGATGGATCACAGGATTTCCTTCCTCTCCTCTTAACAGAGAAAGGAAGGGGCTGCTCCTGTCACATCCACTCTGCTAGTTTATTTTCTCTCTTTTGAACCAATTGTGCTGAGCCACTTCGTGTCTCTGAATATTGACTCCAAGAATACCAAACTTCTCTTTTGTCACCCTAATACTGTGAATGAAAGTAAGATTTTCTAGATGCTTGGTATAAAAGGTAGTTTCTTATAAACACATTGGAACTGTCCACAAATCACCTGAGTCAGCAGCATCAAAGGAATACACACACATGTTTTATAAAATCCTAGAATGTTTATACCGAAAAGAGCCCCACAAGGTCTGTGTTCTAGTCTATGTTCCACATTTAGACTTGATTTCCAGAAATTGTCCCTGTAGAAACGTGGAAAACCTCCACTCAAATTCCCTGATATTGGTAAATACCCTTAAAGCCAAATTGGCTTCAGATTTGCATTTACCTTTTTTTTTAAAAAAAACAAAACACTTTTTATTGTGCATTGAGCGAAGGTTTACAGAGCAGATCATCAGTTTTACATTGCATTTACCTTTAAGGGTTCTAATTTTCCTACATTTTGGCTTAATAATTTCTTACTATCCTGTCTGTTCTTCAATACCATATTACCAGAAGCAGAATACCACTCATTCTTGGGGGAAACAAAAATTAAAGTGGTTTTTAAAAAATTATTAGACAATCTAAACACACAAAAATTTCCAGCAAATCAATACCTGTACGCTAGGCATTGGACTGCAAAGGTAGTTTGAACTGCAAGGTTGGAGGTTGAAACCTACAAACTGCTCCTCAGAAACCCAGTACAGGCCGCTATGAGTTGGAACCAACTTAATGGCACTTAACAACAACAACAACATATCCTCAGCAGGGGCAAATAGATGCTAACTTTTTGCCTGGTTAAATTCCAGTATCTCTGTCAACAAAAAGAGACAGTTGTTTCCCACCATCTCAAGAACACAGTAGTGGGCTTCCTTGTACCTGTCTCCTTGGGAATCTGTTCAAGATGGACAGTTAGAGAAAGGGATAAATGATGGACCATATTTGCAATGTGTTGTTATTCCCATAATGGAAACTCTTCAGAAAGAAAATAAATGAGGTATATGAGCTAAGTCTATACATATCAGCATAGGTAAACCTCAAAAACCCAATGCTGAGTGAAAAAAAGCTAATTAGAGAAGATACATATAGTATAATACTATAATTTCATTAAAAAGTTAAATACATAGTGCATTAATATGTGAATATGATCTGTGTTGCATACATTTGTAGTAAAATTAGTAAAAGCATCCATGACATACAAAGAAAGATAAGTGAAAAAAGTAATGCTGTAAATTCATGTTCTGTTGTTAAGTGCTATCGAATTGGTCCTGACTCATAGTGACCCCAGATAGGGTTTCCAAGGATTAGATGGTGGGTTTGAGCCGCCAACCTTATGGTTAGCAGTCCAGTGCTTATCCCACAGTGCCACACTAGGACTCCATATAAAATCATAAATACCTTTACTAAATATAAATATCAAAATGTGAAGCTGCTGCTTCTTGACATATTCTCTATCTAGGTCTATATATTTCTGAAGGTGGTGTTTCCATCTCTCAACTCCTTCCCTGAGGAATTCTGAGTTGCTGAGTCATCCTTGTTCCACACCGACAGCTGGACAGCTTTTCTTTTTAAACATCAGTAACTTTCTTGTTGTGAAGTCAATTCCGACTCATAGGGACCCTATGCATGGTTTCCGAGGAATGGGATTTCTTTCATTTAGTGTTTTCAAGTTATAGTATAGTACTGATATGTGGCCAACATAACTATCTCATAATCCTCTACTATATGTTTGCTCTTACACTATCTAAGAAATTTGACTATCCTTTCTCAATGAGATTTTCGATTGCTGTGTATTAGGCTGACTGCTACAACTTCATCCTAAAGTTTTTAGCTTTGCCTTGACAGCCTTCCTTTATTCTAGCCCCCAAAGCACCAAGATCAAGAAACTGCAGTTCATATTATAACTGTCTCTGAAATATTGCAAAAAAAAAGGCTTATTGAGGAAATGAGATTTATTCAAAGTCCATTCCCTGATCCTTCCAAAAAGAAAGCACTAATCTAAAAGGATCCTCTAAGATCTCCATTCTTAAAGCTCATTCAAACAGACCAGCACATTATCACTTAAGAGTGATTATGGCATAGAATGGTGGTGGTGGAGGTTGTGTGCCATTGAATCAGTTCCTGTATACGATTTCCAAGGCTGTCCATCTTTACGGGAGCAGAAAGCTTCATCTTTCTCCCATGGAGCGACTGGTAGATTCAAACTGCTGCCCAGCTTGTAATCTATTATGCTACCAGAGCCCCTTATGGCATAGTTTAGTGGACTGATCCTTTTGAGTACTAAGATTTTAGAATGTAAGCTTTCTCTTTGAAATGGTGTAAGTAATTTTTGTGTCCTAACAACTGTGGTTTAATAGATGAATGTTAAATGTTTATATATCTAAGTTGCCAGCACTAAATAATTTTCTGATTTTTAAAATTTTTTTATTTCCAGGTGTAAACGTCCTACTCTGGGGCAATTTGCCAGAGGTAGAAGAGAATATAGATGAAGATATTCTAGATGTCTCTGAAGAAGAGTGCATTAGATGAACAGAATTATGATATACATAGTGTTCAAATCTTTCCTTATTTAAAATGTTTATTAATATACATATACATGGACTTTAAAATTGTTAGTAAGGATTTGCTAGTGATTTCTTAAAGCAAAAATAGAGCGTTTGTTGATTTATTTATTTGCGATCTCAAATTAAGTACCTCCATTTAATTTGAGCCAATGAAGTTGTTGTGCCTTCTCTGTCTTCCCTTCCTGCTTTCCCTTGACCATCATGAGTGTGTTCTTAGATTCAGATAGAAGACTATTTTACATGTCACTCACTACCTCCTATTCTAAGAGAGTTTTTCTTATAACTTGATACCAGATATGATTAATTTTACATCGCTGTATAAGGACTACTAGTACTCATGAGCCATAGTTCAAACGCAACTGAGTATTAATGGGGGTGTGTGTGTGTGTGTGTGTGTTTATAAACAAGCTATTAGGTTTCCATGGATACAGTTTGTCGTGTTATATTGGTGATTACTTTAAATGTAGAACAGCACTTCATGAATCATCAAATAGAGTATATCCAAACTTGCAAATGTGCAGAGGTGTCGTCAGCATGATGATATTGTTATCATTGTTGTTAAGTGCCGTCGAGTTGGGTTCTGATTCATAGTGGTCCTCTATGGGGATTCTGAGTCTATAGATCTTTGTAGGAGTAGAAAGCCTTATCTTTCTCCAGATTATGATATTAGGTCAGAAAATTACCAATATATACTGTTTACCAATGTTATTTATTAGCATTCTGCTAAAGCCATTATGGAAATCTGGTGTGGCGCTGTGGATTAATGCGTTGGACTGCAAAGTTGGTTTGAACCACAAGGTTGGCGGTTCAAACTCATCAGCTGCTCCTCGGAAACCCTGTACAGGGTTGCTATTGGTCAGTACTTACTCAACAGCACTTAAACAACCACAACAAAAAAGCCATTTTTAACATTGTTGTTTAAACAACAACCACAACAAAAAAGCCATTTTGGACTTTGTATTATGAAAGCCAAAAAAACTAGCCCTTCGTCTTTAAATTGTCCTATTCCCTAGGGCCTTCCCTGTCAATAATATTATAGACGAGTAGTCCCAGTCTCATCTCTTAATAGAAAAATAAATAAATAAATAAATGATTTGTTTAACCTATTGTACATTAAACAGTTTTGTTGTTCTTTTAAGGTGCACTCAGAGCCAAACAGTAATAGTAAAACTGGGATAGTGTTGAGTTCTGGTTATCTGTAAAGCTAAAATCTTTACATTTTCTTAGCTAATATTGCAACTGTAGGCATTTTGTCAATAGTGATACCAAAGCATACTGAGTTATGGTTTTATAAATAAAGTTTGTTCTAAAAGTGATCCAGTCGTCCTTTAATTTTTTTTTTTATTATATCCAATTTCTTTGGTAGCATAGGACATAGGGGAGTCCTTGTGTGGTGCTATAGGATAAGCACTGGACTGCTAACCATAAGGTCGGAGGTTCAAACTCAGCAGCTGCTCTTTGGAAACCCTATATAGGTCCATGAGTTGGAACCAACTGCACGGCACTTAACAACAACAACAACATAGGATATAGGAGCAATCATTTGTTGAGTGCTTACCTTGTGCCGGGCAATGTTCTAAGTGCTTTATATATTTAATTCACTTATTCCACACAACAAACCCATGAGGTGTGCTGGTATCTGTGTGTCACTAAGACAGTTCTTATGCCTGGCAGCACTGGATAAGGTTTCCTAGGCTGTAAAATCTTTACAGGAGCAGGAAGCCTCATCTTTCTCCCATGGTCACTACTGACCTTGTGATTAGCAGCCCAACTTGTAATCCATGACACGGCCTAATATCAACTTCCATGAGGTATGCCGTTAAGTATTGTTGAGTCAGTTTCCAGTCATAGCAACCCTGTATAGGAGTAGCTAGTGGATTTGAATTGCTGACCTCATGGTTCCAAGTCCAGTGGTTTGTCTGCAGCACCACACCAGGAGTCTATGAGGTATAGGTACCATTCTTCTTCTTTTTTTTCACTGATAAGACATGTGAGGCATACAGCAGTTAAATAACTGGTCTAAAGTCACATAATTGGTAAGAGGTGTGACGAGATTGAACCTCAGATTGATGAACTTCAAAGCTACTACTTTTAACTTATATGCTAAACCAGACCCCTGACCACCTCAGGACTGGAAATCAGTTGTGATCTTACTTGGAGTCCTGGTGTGATGCTTTCAGATAAGTACAAGGTTGATGGTTCAAACCCACCACCCTCTCCCCCAGAAAACCTATACAGGGTCACTAATGAGTAGGAACCAACGGGAAGGCACTTAACAACAACACAACAAATGATCTTACTTAGCAAGGATACCTATTGGGTGACTTCACTCTTACGTACAGTAGATGAGGGCGGAAGTGGCTGACTGATTTCAAGACTGAACACACTCTTACTGGATCTTGGGGTAAAAGTGGCCTGTTGACATTTGACAGAATCATTTGCTGTAAATGAAGATAAAAGGTGTCTAAGCCGGATTCAGATGAGGATTTGGAACAAGGGAGATCATTGCTGATGACACATGGATCTTGGCTCAAAGCAGAGAAAATCAGAGAGACGCTTATTGACTATGCAAAGGCTTTCAATTGTATGGATTATGACATACTATGGATAACATTGCAAAGAATGGGTATTCCAGAACACTTCCTTGTGATCATGAGGAACCTGTACATAAACCAAGAGGCAGTTATTCAAATATCTGAGGATACCATGTGGTTTGAAATCAGAAAAGGTATGCACATGGTTGTATTATTTTATCACATCTATTGAATCTGTATGCTGAACAAATAATCCAAGAAGCTGGATTATATGATATGAAGAGGAACATGGCATCAGGATTGGAGGAAGACCCATTAACAATATGTAGATGATACAACCTTGCTTGCTGAAAGCCAAGAGGACTTAAAACACTTACTGTTGAAGATCAAAGACCACAGCCTTCAGTATGGGTTGCACCTTAATGTAAACAGAAAAAAGAATCCTCACCACTGGACCAATAAATAATATCAGGATAAGTAAAGAAAAGATTGAAATTGTCTAAGAATTCATTTTCAAAGATGTCAGTTTGAGGACTACTGTGCACCTGATCCAAGCCATGGTACTTTCAATAACCTCATATGCATATGAAAATTGGACAATGCATAAGGAAGACTGTAGAAGAATTAATATATTTGAATTGTAGTGTTAGAAAAGAATATCCAAAGTACTATGGATTCCCAGAACAAACAAATCTGCATTGAAAAAATACAGCCAGAATGCTCCTTTAGAAGCCAGACTGACCAAATTTAGTCTCTCGTACTTTGGGCATATTTTTAGGAGGTGTAAGGTCAGCAGTTCGAAACTACCAGGTGTTCCATGGGAGAAAGATGAGGCTTTCTGCTCCCGTAAAGATTTACAGCCTTGGAAACCCTGTACAGGGACGCTGTGAGTCAGAACCGACTCCTCAGCACTTAACAACAACAGGTAGTCCCTGGAGAAGGACATCAAGCTTGGTGGAGTGGAAAGTCAGAAAAAAAGAGGGAGACCCCTAACTAGATGGATTGTCACAGTGGCAGTAGCAATGGGCTCAACCATAACAAAATGGCACCTAACAACAACAACAGGACCTGGAAAAATTTCCAAGTACTTTGCATTGGCTGACAGCATTGATAGAAGGTCACTAAAAGAAACAAAAACAAAACCCCAAAGGATGATTGTAGAACCATTTGTGTTTAGATTTGATTTGTTTCTTTAACCTCCTTTAAATATTTTCTGAAACAAGGTGGGCATCATGGATAAAACAAAAAAATTAATGGATATCACATTATATAAGTCTTTAGTTAACTTATTTAATTAAAGAAGAAATGTTTAGTGCTAGAGTAAAGAATATAGCAACACAGTTCATCTGGTTTAAAATTCAACACAGTTCATCTGGTTTCCGCTCAGCTCATGCCTTCAAAGGCTTAGATTGACTGAGGGGCTCTTTGAAGAGCAAAAGCAAGACAGAGGTGCACTGATTGAAGCATGCCCCAAATGTGATTCCACTCCAGCTGGAGAATATTTTAAACTATTCAGCCAAGTTTTAGGAAAGTCAATTCTAAGCAGAAAACTGATTAATAATGTTTTATCTAAAGAAAAGCATCCATGACGCTGGGGTTTTCTTTGCTGTTTTGTTGTTGTTGTTTTTTTAAAATAAAAGCAAGCTTCATGTGCTTTGTGGAGCAGTGGTTAAATGCTGGGCTGCTAACTCTAAAGCCTGTGGTTTGGACCCAATAAGCCACACTGTGGGACAAAAATGGGGCAATCTGATTTCAAAAAGATTTACAACGTTGGAGATCCTATGGGATGAGGTAGTTCTACTCTGAACTATCGGGTCGTGACGAGTCAGAACTGACAAAAAGATAGCAGATTTGTTTTTTGATTTTGGAAAAACCAAGAGCAGAATCCCATTTATGGGTTTGGTATACTTATCAATCCTACCATACTTCCTAGACAATCCATCTAAACTTTGGCCCTCTTCTATTTAATTCAATTCAACAAACCTGTACTATGCTCCTATAACATATCAAGAGCTTTGCAATGACAGACTGGGTTCACATTTGCCTTCAAGGAGTTCACAGTGAGTTGAAGAGGAAATAGACTCTGATGAGTCTATCTAATTCATTGCATTAAATGATTTAACAAAAGCATGTTTAAAGTGCTATGACTCCGTAGTTGAAAAAACAATCATTCTGAGTAGAAAGAAAGTAGGTGTTGAGGAAGCTACAGAGGAAAAATGATATTTAAACAATGTTTTGAAACACAGGAGTTTGCCATCTGGGACGAGTGTTCTGGGCAGAGAAAATAAGGTAAGCAAATGAATGGGCATTTCAACAGTATCTGTTGTATTTGGGACATTATAAGTAAACCCCCCTCCCCGCCCCCTGCCACACACACACACACACACACACACACACACACACACACACACCTTCTGACTAGAAGCCCTGGTAGCACTATAGGATAAGTACTGGACTGCTAACTGCAAGTTCAGCAGTTCAAACCCACCAGCGGCTTTTCAGAAACCCTAAACAGGGTCACTATGAGTTGGAACTGACTAGATTGCACTTAACAAAAACAACAACAAGCCACTTCATGGGAGAAAGATGAGGCTTTCTGCTCCTGTAAAGAAAGATTTACAGTCTTAGAAACTTTATATAGGATTGTATGAGTCAACATCGACTTGATGCCAATGGGTTTGGTTTGGGGTAAGGTTTATCTTCTAAGATATGTAACAAGATTTACCTAGAAGGTGAAGCTAAAGGTTGAGGTCATGTTATAAACACTCTTCTATGTGATTGTAAATTTAAACTTGATGTGAAGTTAGTGATGGTTTTAAACCAGAGAATAAAATGATGAGATTTCCGTGGAGAATTCCGATGGTAAAGTATAATCAAGTTTAGCTTTCCTAATGTCTTTTTCTTGATGTTTTTAAGAACTTGACCATGAAAATGGGATATATTGTCATACCCTAAGAACACACATAAGACTTAAGTTTCCTGAACTACTAGTCTTTCCTGGAACATCTGGTGTTTACTGGGGAACAGCCCTCCGCCCACATCCCGCCCCGTTTCTATCTTGTAATTCCTGAAGTTCAAGGAAGGGGTAGTGAGTTGTCAGCTCACCCACCATGACTTTTTCTGCTACTGTATCTTTTTTCCTTAAACCAATTTCTCGACCTCAAACTCAAGCTTTGTGGAGACATCTTGGGTGGGGCCTAATCTTAAAAGCATAATATTTTGAATACTCACTGGCTTCGAAAACTTGTGTCCTGAAGTATTAGTACTCTCGAGAGATCGCCTTAGAAAGAGCTGTTCCTTTGACCTCTGACTCACATGTGACTGAGTAAGAACAACCTGTACTGCTTTTCTTTGGGTAAGAGGGAAGTGGCCATGATATATAAAATAACTAACTAGAACACCAGAGTCCTGGTGTGGCGCTATAAGGTAAGCACTGGACTGTGAACTGCAAGGTCAGTGGTTCAAACCCACCAGCTGGTCCTTGGAAACCCTATACAGGATTGCTGTGAGTTGGAACTGACTCAAATGTATTTAAAAACAATAACAACTAGTGCACCAGTGGAGAGTGGGGAAAAGCAAAAGGGAATATGGATCAAATAATGTGGCTTCAGTGATGAATTACTCCATATAGACTTCCTCTGCTTTAACATTCATGCTTATAAAAGGAAATAGTTTCCTTGTCTGACTTTTTTTTTTTTTTTTTTTTTACTTTTAAAGCAGCCTAAACCATAGTTTCTTTCTTGCCTGGTATTGAGCTTATGCCAAATCTACCCTAAACTGTACAGATGGAAAAAATTAGTCTATGTCTGTGGTACCTCTGGGGTTGAATATTTTTAGTACTTGAATATTTAGCTAAAGATTCTTTCTTCTAAGACTCTCCAAGAATCATTGTCATCCAAAGGACAAACCCACTCAAATACAAATTAATAATATCATGTGTTTGTGTATCCGTTTATAGTTTATTATGAGCTTTCACATATACTTTAATAACCCTCAGAATAAACTTGGGAGTTATTCCCAGTGTACAAATTAAGAAAGAAAATCTTAAACTTATCACACAGACTGTTAAAACAATCCAAACTTGAATCTGGGTCTTCCGATCTTAGTTGAAGTTTCTTTCCTATTCCAAATTGAAGTTAATTTTTTTTCCTCCTATAGAACTTAGAAAAATATTCCTTGACTTTCAATATCAAAGCCCAGATACTTTCATTAATCAATCAATTCAACAAATATTTATTGAATGTCTACTGTGAGCAAAGTAGATGCTAAAAATACAGAACTAAATAAGACAAAGTTCCTGTTCTCACGTGGAGTTAATATGCTAGTGGAGGGGAAGAAGAAAGTGGGACAACATTTATTGAGGGTCTCCCAGATGCCAAGCACTGTTCAAAGTGCTTTATAGGTAACAATCCTAAGAAATAAGTCCTATTTTTATCCCCACCATACGGACCAGGGAACTGAAACAGAGAGAGGTAAAAAAATGTGTCCCAATTCACACAGCTAGTAAGCGACACCTCTTTAAGATTTAGAGAAGCCAGAATTAATTAGCTCTTTACTGTGCTTCCTTTTTGTATTTTAGTGCATCATCTTCAATTCAAATAAAGTTGAGCTTTCCAGTACACATCTTTCTCTATTAGACCTTAGTTGGTTTCTGTTCTAAATTGAGATGCAGACAATGAGTATCTCCCTTTTCGGCTAGGGAGACTTGTTGTATACTACGGAGGGGGGAAAATTATGCAAATCTCTTAATGTTCAGTTTTGCTACACTTCTATCTGAAAACAAAGTCTTTTTCATTAGTCAAGATTGTTAGATTGCAAACAGCAGTAGTTTACTAAAGAGGAAATAAACAAAAAATAGTTGCCATGGAGTCAATTCTGACTCATGTCAACTGCATGTGTGTCTGAGTAGAACTACTCCATAGGGTTTTCAGTGGCTGATTTTTTCAGAAGTAGACAGCCAGGCATTTCTTCCCAAGCTTTTAAGTGTGGACTTGGACTGCCAAACATTTGGTACCACCTAGAGTCAATACTTGCTCTTTAAATATTTTGTATGTCTTGAATATTTCATAATAAACAAGTAAATTAAATGTCCAAATTGCGTTCCCTACAAGCTTGTATACTTAAAATCTACTTATACTGGAATATTAGAAGCAGCTTTGCCTTAAATAATCATTATTGACTCTTCATAACAGAATTATGCTTTTAATGTAAGGGCAGCAAAAACAGATATTGTTGGAAAATTACCTTTTGAGACTTCTAGAAGAGTGAGTTGACAAATATCTAAAGATGAATTGAATTTGCCAAATATAGGCACCATTGAAGTTTGCCCACCAAAATGTAGCTCTACGTGTACCCCATTCACACAACCTACATCCTCTAGGAAGGGGCCCATGGGTAGAGTAGGCATATGGGAATGACTCACTTGAGGAAAGCCAGACCCTGAATACCACAACAGTTTGCTTTCTGTCTCTATATCCTTGCCATCATTTTTCTACCCACACGAACCACATGCTATTAGAACTGTGACACCTGAAAAGATTTCTGTATATTGCAGGAGATTGCTCATGTGTGGGTGGATTTTCAGGCTGTTCTGTGGTATTTTTTAAAGAACGGTTTTTTAGAGGAAATATTCTCAAAGACTGAAACATTGCCTTTCGTATCAAAATTGCTCTGCAGCCTTGTTCACAAATATCTTAAAACATTGAGCTACAGATGGAAACCAATAGAAGACCCACTGAGCTAATTTCCTTTTGTGTGATGTTACCTAGAGAAATCAAGCTGTCAGTGTCCTGAAGAATAAACCGTTAAAGCGCCATGGTAGCCAAAGCCACAGGAAGCAAGAACGATTGGGAAGCGTGCCCTTTGAGACTTTCTCCCAATCCTCTCAAATTCATCTTGTCTGATAAAAATGCATCACAATACTTAAACAAACAAACAAATCAAACCAAACCAAGCCCAGGCCTAGAATGTTCAACCTGGGATGGTTACGTACAATGATTAGAAAAACGGCAAGTACTGGGATGAAAAAGATCTTGAACCCTAATTCTTTCTTGGAGTCCTGGTGTGGTGCTGTCGGTTAATGTGCCAGACTGCAAAGCCATTTGAATGGTAAGGTTGGCAGTTCAAGATCACCAGTCACTCCTAGGAAACCCTATACAGGGTCACTATGGGTCGGAACTGACTCAACAGCATTTAACAACAATAATTCTTCCTTGATACTCCAGGATATATTCGTAAAGGGGTATTATGACTCTTCTAACAGAATCATCAAGTCGGTTTAAACTGCAAGGTTGGTGGTTCAAGCTCACCAGTCGCTCTGCGGAAACCCTATACATGGTCGTTATGGATCAAAACTTATTCAGTGGCATATAACTACAACAACAATGTACTTGCACAAATCTTTAATTCAAAACTAACTTAAATGGGGAAAAGGTAGAGATAGCACATTAATGATCCCTGTTGCTGAACCATATGATTATGGCATAGCTCTGGAGTTACAGATCTTGTACTGACTTCCTGATGCCCAGACCATGGTGAAGGTGTGGTTTATTTCTTTAGAAAGTGGTTAAGAACTGCCTGATACTTAACTTCTAGATGACTGCAGAAGTAGCAGTCCCTTTGGCAGGCCAGTTCTACAGTCTTGTTAATGAGTCATTCCTGGAGTCCTAGCCTAGAGTCTGACATGCCAGCACTCTAATGGCTTTCACTGACATTTCAGTTATTTGTTGCTGTGTTGTGGTGGCTTGCATGCTGTAATGCTGGAAGCTATGTCACTGATATTTCAAATGCCAGTAGGGTCACTCAGGGTGGACAGATTGCCGAGGAGCTTCCAGACTAACAACAGACTAGGAAGAAGTTGTTGTTGTTAAGTGCCATCGAGTCAGTTCCGACCCATAGCGACCCTGAACAGGGTTTCTGAGGCTGTAAATCTTTACGGGAGCAGAAAGCCTCATCTTTCTCCCGCAGAGCAACTGGTAGTTTCGAACAGCTGACCTTGTGGTTCACAGCCCGATTCGTAACCACTTTGCTACCAGAGCTCCTTTTAGGCAGTCCATTTCTGAGGGATTAGCCACTGAAAGCCTTATGAATAGAAACTAAACATTGTCTGATAGAGAGCCAGAAGATGAACTCCTGAAAAGGACACTCAAAATACCTGTGAAGAAGAAAATTGCTTCCTCAAAGTAGAATTGACCTTAACGAAGTGGACTGTGCAAATCTTTTAGGACCTTCATTTGCTGATGGGGCATGACTCAAAATGAGAAGGAACAGCTTCAAATATATCCATCAATTATCAGAACATGGAATGTATGAAATAAGACTTTAGGGAAATGGGAAATCATCAAATATGAAATGGAATTCATAAAGATTGATATCCTAGGCATTGCTTATCTGAAATTGGCATGTATTGACATTCTGAGTCAGAATTTGATTTACTGTGGCAAATTCAAGAGGAATGGTATCCCATTTATCATCAACAAAAGCATTTCAAGATCTATCTTAAAGTGCAATGCTGTCTATATAATAGGATAATATCTATATACCTATAAGGAAGACCAGTTAATACAACTATTATTCAAATTTACAGGCAAGCCACCAAAGCCAGTGATGAAGAAACTGAAGAATTCTGCCAACTTCTTCAGTCTGAAATTGATCAAACATGCAATCAAAGTGCATTAATAATTACCTATGATTGAAATGTGAATGTTGGGAACAAAGAAAAGTACCGGTAGTTGGAAAATATGGCCTTGGTGATAAAAATGATGCTGTTGTTGTTAAGTGCCGTCGAGTCGGTTCTGACCCATAGTGACCCTGTACAGGGTTTCCGAGGGTGTAAATCTTTATGGGAATAGAAAGCCTCACCTTTCTCCCACAGAGCGGCTGGTAGTTTCGAACTGCTGACCTTAAGGTTCTCAGGCCGATTCATAACCACTACGCTACCAGATAAATGATGTTAGATATCACATAATAGAATTTTGCAAGATGAATGACTTATTGCAAATAACATTTTAAAACAACATAAATGGTAACTATACATATGAACTGGGAACTGTAATGTTGGTTTGAACCACAAGGTTGGCAGTTCAAGTTTACCAGCTACTCCTCAGAAACACTATACTGGGTCACTATGGGTCACAAACAACTTGGCAGCACTTAACAACAATATACAGAAGGACCTTGCCAGATGAAATACATAGTAATCAAATAGACTACATCTGTGGGAAAAAACAATGGAGAAGCTAAAAGTCATTGGCCACAACGCAGCCAGGGGTCAACTGTAGAATAGACCAATTGCTTATAAGCAAGTTCAGGCAGAAGCTGAAGAAGAAAACAATCCCAAAGAGCCAAAATAACTTGAGTATATCCCACCTCAAGAGCAGATTTGATACATTCAACACTGAACACAAATGACTTAAGACCAAAAGAGTCATGGAATGACATCAAGAACATCATGTCATACATGAAGAGTGTATGACATAAGGTCATTAAAAAGACAAGAAAGAAAGAAAAAAAGGCCAAAGTGGATGACAGAAAAGACTCTGAAACTTGTTCTTGGATGTAGAGTAGCTAAAGTGAATAGGGAAAAAATGATGAAGTAAAAGAGTTGAACAGAAAATTTCAAAAGACAGCTTGAGAAAACAAAGTAAAATATTATAATGAAATGTGCAAAGACCTGGAGTTTGAAAACCAAAAAGGAAGGTCATGCTCAGAATTTCTCAAATTGAAAGAACTGAAGAAAAAATTCAAACCTTGACTTGCAGTATTAAATGATTATATGGCAAAAATATGGAATGATGCAAGAAGCATCAGAAGAAGATAGACGAATACACAGTCACTGTATCAAAAAGAATTGGTTCATGTTTCAGGAGGTAGCACATGATCAAGAACCAATGGTACTGAAGAAACAAGTCCAGCCTGCATTGAAGACATTGGCAAAAAACAAGGTTCTGGGAATTGACAAAATACCAACTGAAGTGTTTCAACAAACTGGTGTGGTGCTGGAATTATTCACTGGTTACGCCAAGAAATTTGGAAGACAGCTACCTGGCCAATCAACTTGAAGAGATCCATATTTGCGTCCATTCCAAATCAAAGTGTCCCTACAGAAGGTGGAAATTATGAAGCTTTTTCATTAATACCAAATGCAAATAAAACTTCTCAAAAGATAATCCAAAAACAGTTGCAGCAGTACATCAACAGGAAGCTACCAGAAATCCAAGCTGGATTCAGAAGAGGCATATCATTGATGATGTCAGATGGCTTTTGGTTGAAAGCAGAGAATACCAGAAAGATACTTACTTGTGCTTTATTGGTTATGCAAAGGCTTTCAACTGTGTGGATCATAACACATTATGAATAACACTGCAAAGCCTGGGAAATCCAGAACTCTTAATTGTGCTCATGTGAAACCTGTTCATAGACCACGAAGCATGGTTTGAAATCAGGAAAGATGTGTATCAGGGTTGTATCTTTTCATGATACTTATTCAATAGGTCAACTGAGCAAATAATCTGATAAATTGGTTTATATGAAAAAGAATGAGGCAACAGGATTGGAGGAAGGTTCATTAACAACCTGTAATATGCAGATAACATAAGATTGTTTGCTCAAAGGAAAGAGGAGTTGAACCACTTGCTGATGAAGATCAAAGAATACAGCCTTTGTTATGGTTTACAACTCAATGGAAAGAGAACAAAAATCCTCTCAACTGGAGCAACAGACAACATCAAGATAAAGGGAGAAAAGATTGGAGCTGTAAAGGATTTCATTTACTTGGATTCACAATCAATGCTAATGGAAGCAGTAGTCAGGAAATCAAATAACAAATTTTGTTAGGCAAATCTGCTGCAACAGACCTCTTTAAAGTGTTAAGGAGCAAAGATGGCACTTTGAGAACTAAGGTGTACCTAACCTGGTGTGTCTCTGTAGGATAAGCACTGGTCGACAGTTCAAACCCATCAGCCACTCCTCAGAAACACTATATACAGTGTTATTATGAGTTGCAGCCAACTCCACAGCACTTAACAACAACAACCCAAGCCATGGTATTTTCAATCACTTCATATGCATGTGAAAGCTGGACAACAACAAATAAGGAACACTGTAAAAGAACTGATGCATTTGATTGTGGTATTGGCAAAGAATTTTGAAAGTACCATGGACTGCCAGAAGAACAAACAAATCTGTCTTGGAAGAAGTACAACTAGAATGCTCCTTGAAAGCAAGGATGGCAAGACTGTCTCTTGGGCTAGGCCATGGTATCTGGAGGAACCAGTCCTTGGAGAAGGACATCATGCGTGGTAAAGCAGAGAGCCAGCAATGACGACAAAGAACCCCAATGAGATGGATTGATAGAGCATCTGCAACAATCAGCTCATGTATAACAATTGTGAGGATGGGGCAGGACTTGGCAGTGTTTTGCTCTGTTGTGCATGGAGTCACTATGAGTTGGAGATGACGCAACAGCATCTAATAACAAAACTTAGGTTAATACTAAGGAGCTCTGGTAGCGCAGTGGTTACAAATCGGGCTGCGAACCTTAAGGCTAGCAGTTCGAAACTACCAGCTGTTCCGCGGGAGAAAGATGAGGCGTTCTGCTCCCGTAAAGATTTACAGCCTCGGAAACCCTGTACAGGGTCGCTATGGGTTGGAAACGACTTGACGGCACTTAACAACAACAACAACAATAATAATTAGTTCTCACAAGGAGCTCTGGTAGCGTGGTGGTTATGAATTGGGCTGCTAATCTCAAGGTCAGCAGTTCAAATCTACCAGATGTTCCATGGGAGAAAGATGAGGCTTTCTGAGCTCTGGTAGCGTGGTGGTTATGAATTGGGCTGCTAATCTCAAGGTCAGCAGTTCAAATCTACCAGATGTTCCATGGGAGAAAGATGAGGCTTTCTGCTCCCATAAAGATTTACAGCCTTGGAAACCCTGCACAGGGTCGCTATGGGTCGGAACCGACCCCACGGCACAGCATCACCACCACCGCCACAATTCTGTAGGTTGACTAGGCTATTCTTCTTCTGTCTCACTGGGTGTACGTATATATTGTTGCATTCAACTGTCAGCTGTGACAGGTTGGAAGGCCTCACTTACATTTCTGGGAACTTTATTGTTGTTGTTGTTAAGAGTTGTTGAATCAGTGATTAATAGTGATTCTATATAGGGTTTCCAAGGAGCAGCTGGTGGGTTTGAACTACTGACCTTGTGACTTGCAGTCCAATGTTGATCCTACAGAGCCACATCAGGACCTTGATTGTTGTTAAGTGCTGTCAAGTTGGTTCTGACTCAAAGTGACCCTGTCTAGTGTTTCCAAGGAGCAGCTGGTGGGTTTGAACAGCTAACCTTATGGTTCAAAACAATCTTGCAGTCCAGTGCATTATCCTGCAGCACCACACAGGACCTTCATAGCCGAGATCTTGCTTTCTTTCTCTCCAAATGGTCTCATCATTCAGTCATCTAGCCTGAGTTTCTTTATATGACAACTGCCTTCCAAGATGGGCAGCTCTAATGGTCACACAGCCTCATTCTAATGTTTAAAGCTGGGCAAGGAGCTGGTCCAGATTTAAGGTGAGCAAAAGCAAGTTTCATCTATTGATGACCCCTGACTGACAGGGAAAGCCAATGAAGAGAGCAGATAAGAAGCTACTGCAGTAGGCCAAGAATGGAGATGGGTGTGACATCAACATCAAGGTAAGTAGGAAGCTTTAGGATACATTTTAAATTATAACTGAATTGACTCTAATGGACTGGAAGTGGATGTGGGAGAAAGTGATCACAAGGCTTTTGGGTGAATTGTGGTGCCAGTGATTGAGATGGAAGAACAAGTTCAGAGTAGCAAAAACTTGTCTTAATTATGCATCTCAGACACCAATCAGATAGTTGATATATGATTATGGAGTTTTGGGGAATAGGTGTGGTCTGTAGTTATATAAATATGAGTTATCCATTTCATTTTTGACAATATCCAATTTTCCTTGATTCATACTTCATACATTCCATGTTCTGGTTATTAATGGATATCTACAGCTGTTTCTTTTCATTTTGAGTTGTACTCCATTAGCAAATTAAGATCCTAAGGGCTTTATTCCATTCGTATCATTACAGTCAACTCTACTTTGAGGAGGCAGCTCTTCCCCAGTCATATTTTGAGTGCCTTCCAACCTGAGGGGCTCATCTTCCGGACTATATATCTAACAATATTCTGGTGCTCTTCATCATGTTTCAGTATTCGGTATCCTGGTGCTGACAGTGTTCCACTGCTATTCAATAGGTTTTCAGTGACTACATTTTCCAAAGTAATCCATCTATCTGTCTTAGTCTGTCCTTGTCTGGGAGGTCAGCTGAAACCTGTCCACCATGGGTAACCCTGCTGGAAATTTAAAATATCAGTGGCATAGCTTCCAGAATCACAGCAACATGCAAGCCACCACAGTATGGCAAACTGACAAACGAGTGGTGATCTCCTCCCCTAGATGGAGTCCATTTGATTACTGTGTGTTCCTGAAGTTCACAGGCATTGTTGCCATTTACATTGTTGGAAAAAGGTATTTGCAATGAAGAAGTTGCTGGTCTTGCAAAGTTCTCTCATGTGCTCTGCAGTGCCATTTCTATCACCTAGGCCATGTTTCTCAAGTCCTCCTCTTTGTTTCCTTTCACATTCCAATTACCAGTAATGATTAATGCATCTTGACTACATGTTTGATCAATTTTAAGACTGAAGAAGTGTTTTTCAACGTCTTCATCCCTAACTTTTTGGTTGATGTATAAGTGTGAATAATAATTGTCTTCCTTGTAGTTGTATAGATAGTATCCTATCAAAGATAACTTGTAATTTAAGATAGGTCTTGAAATGTTCTTTTTTTTTTTTTTGAAGATGAATGTGACACCATTCCTCTTGAATTTGTCATTCCTGACATTGTAAACCATGATTGTCTGATACAAAATGGCTAGTACCTGTCCATTTCAGCTCACTAGTTAATGCCTAGGGTATCAATTTTTATGAGTTCCATTTCATTTTTTATGAGTTCCAATTTTCCTAAATTAATATTTTGTATTTTCCATATGCTGGTTATTAGTGGATATTTCTAACTGTCTACTGTTTACATTTTGAGTCATGTCTCATCAGCTAATTAAGCTCCTTAATCATTGAGACCGACTCTACTTTGAGGAGGCAGCTACATGTTGAGTGCCTTCCAACCTAAAGGGCTCATCTTCTTGCACTGTATCAAGGTTTCGCTGCTATTCATAAGGTCTTCAAAGGATAATCCCTCACTAGAAGTGGACCCCCTCTTTCTCCTTCCTAGTCTGTTCTTAGTTTGGAAGATCCTCTGAAACCTGTCCACCTCAGTGACCTTGCTGGTATTTGAACTATCAGTGGCATAGTTTCCAGCATCACAACAATATGCAAGCCACCACGGTACAATAGAAAAGGACAGAGGATATAAAACCTAAAAATAGTACCTACTCTCCAAGTGCATTAAATTCTCCTTTGATGTTATGCTTGATAGTAACACTTTATGAAGCAAAACCAAGAGCAGAGGCCAGCATTTCTTTGTCCCTTAATTATAAGCAGCATGTGGTTCTTCCATATCTCAGGGGGTGATGAACAGTTATGTCCCTCCCAATGTTTCATGGAGGATTTAGGTAGAAGATTAGATAAAAAGCAAATGCTTAGTAGCCTGCTGTAGCTTTTCCTTTCCTGTCTATCAAAATAAATGCTGATTAGGCCTCTCTAAAGAGAAAATTCCATCATGATTTATACCATCAGCGATGCAAGACTGAATTCTTACTGACAGTGAATCTGCGTTTCTCAAATATGCAAATGTGGAGATATTTTCACTCAGACCTAGGCTGGGATTGTGGATCCAATGGTGGTGGTGGTAAAATTACATGGAGTTATGTTCTCCTTTTGGAGTTCAGTGGTTGCAAGGAGGGGCTGAAGTTGCAGGAGCCATGTGCTGCAATAATGATTGCATTGATTAAATGCCAATTACTCCTGGGTGCTTTTCAAAGGCTTCTGCTGCAGAGTAGAAACTGGATTTTCTGTCTAATATTAGATCAGATCCCTATAATCCTAGGGGAGAGCTGGTCTGGGATCACTAGCAATTACCTGTGTCATGTACTTGAATCAACACCATGGTTATTATTATAGAAGTCTCTATAGCCACTATGAAGCCTTACTCAATCTCTGTCCTCCCTGCCCACACCCAGCTCACATGAACCTGAGCTTATGACCCATAGGTGATGAAGTCACTGTGGTAAAGTCACCCTCAACGGGTGGTGGCAGCCCTCTAGCCGGAGCCAGATCTTCACCACAACCAAGTGCCTGTCTGGAGGGATGATGGGTTCTACCAGCCCAGTGAGAGGTCAAGTTACCTGTCTCGCTATTCAGTTGGGTATCAATCTTCTGGCTGGCATCCAGCCAACCATTAATTCTCCTATTTAACACGTTTCCATAAATAAATGCTTATGGGAAAATCTATGCTTGCATAGGTTCTCCCAGAAGATTCTTTCCGACAAAATGTTGGCATTTTGGTGTGGCCTTGTAGGATCAGCACTGGACTTCGAACCACAAGGTAGACAGTTCAAACCCAACATCTGCTCCTCATAAACCCTATACAGGGTCTCTATGAGTCAGAACTGACTTGACAGTACATAACAACAATAACTTACATCTGTTGTTGTTAGGTGTCATCAAGTCTGTTACAACTCATAGTGACCCTGTATATAAGGTCTCCAAGGGTGTCAATCTTTGCAGAAGCAGAAAACCTCATCTTTTTCCCTCAGAGCAGCTGGTGGGTTTGAACTGCTGAACTTAGGCTTGTCTCAGAGCCACCAGTGTTCCTGACCTTAACCTACACTGACACTAATCTTTATCTCCACATAGGTATTTTGTATAAGAGTTTGCCCCGAATTACTTTGTACCTGATCTTCTTAACTTATTGTGCTTTTACTATGAACTTTTATCTGTTTTATAATTGAATGAAAGTCTCCCAGAAAATGAATCCTGTGACTGGTTGCTCAGCCTATCATTGTTCAAAGAAGTCCCTGAAATGTTAACAAGTAGGTCGGCCATTGTTTTAAAGGACCCTGCCAGGGTTTGATTAAATTTGGCCATCAGAGGATATAATTATGAACAAAGGATGATTTTCTGTGCTGATATGGGTCTCCTGGTCATGTAATGTTCTTTATGTATTGTTGTTGTTAAGTGCAGTTGAATCAGTTCCAATTCATAGCATCCCTGTATAGGGTTTCCAAGGAATGGCTGGTGAGCTTGAACTGCCAACCTTGTGGTTCAAATTGACTTTGCAGTCCAGCGCATTACCCCACAATGCCACACCAGGACTCCTCTTTCTATATTGTTGTTGTTGTTAAGTGCCATTGAGTTTGTTCCGACCCATAGCGACCCTATATACGGTTACTGAGGATTGACTGGTGAGCTTGAACCTCTAAACATGTGGTTTGAACTGACTTTGCAGTCCAGTGCATTAGCCCACAGCGCCACACTAGGATTCCTCTTTATATATTAGAAGAGAGAAAAGGAATGCGTTGGTTTTCCTGACTCACAGCCACACATTTGGCTTTAATTGAAATAAATGAAAGAGCTCACCCAGTATGAATAAGGACAGTTTGGGGTGGAACAGGGTAATGTCAATAAAGACACTGACAGAAGCCCAGATTTATCCATAAAAGTACATTCTTCTCATCATTGGTCTCATCCAATGCCTCTCTGTCTCGCAAATCCACTAGGTGGAGCAAAGGACCATGAATTAGCTGACCAGGAGAGGCCACATGTGAATGTAGATCAGTACTACAACTATTGCTTTTCCTTTGCAAAACATAGACAAAGGCTGGGGAGAAACTGGGTGTCTGAAGCTGCTAGAGATCAAATGTCCTCTGCTCATTAAAATGGACAGTAGTCCAAGGAATTTTAAAAAAATAACAACTCAGATTTGCTGAGCTGGATGTGATTACTAAACACACAGGAGGCACACCCATCTTGGACTATTTCCTCATGGCTTGGCCTCATCAATGCACATTTCCTTTCTTCTTTCCTTGGTGGCAGATGGAATTTGGGACAAACCTCGTACCCAAGCATCTGCAGTCAAAAGATCCTCTGCTTAGAACATACATCTCCCTTCTCCTGCCTGTCGTAGCCACCTCCAAATTCTGGTATCAACCTGGTTTCTATTTAAACATGTTTGCTTTGATTCTAGGCACTTGGATTTCAATGCTTCCTTCTTTGGATTCCAATCTTGTCTTCCTTTCTGCATGTATGTGTTGGTTAGCTGAGCAGTGTTCAGGAACTGACTGACTCTTATTTGTGGACTTTTAAGGTCAAAAAAAGAGGAGCTCTGGTGTGTAACAGTTAAGCACTCAGCTACTAACCCAAAAGTTGGTGGTTCGAGTCCACCCAGTGGCTCTGCCAGAGAATGACCTGGCAATCTGCTTCTGTATAGAAAACCTTACCACATGTAGTTGCTATAAGCTGGAATCAGCTAGATGGCACCTAACAGCACAACAAGAGTGTGTACAGGAGGGATGTCATCATTTCCCCATCACGTCCTTGTCCCTTACATACCATATACTCTATCTTCCTTTGCATGAAAACTGAGAGAAAGCTAGCGGTCCCTCAGTCAAGTCTGCTACCAACAGAAGATACAACTTCGTTTATTTACTATAGTAATCTTTCTGGAACCACACAAGTCCAGACACTTGCAGAGGGAAATTTCATGAAGCAGGTAAATTCTAAAACTAAAATTTGTTCTGCTTTTCATGGTTATGACTCTGATAGTAGGATTATTTATTGAGACAATAATTTCCTCATCTCCTTTCTAAATGTTCTCTTCTTTGATGCAAACAAATGAAGTAGGCCCTAAGAGAGGTTTTTTTGTTTTGTTTTTTTAATAATGAGCTTGCAACCTTTAGATAAAACCTGAAGTCATTGAGGAGAGTATTCTCAGTGCCTTCAAAGGCAGTGGGAAAGGGAAAGGAGATTTCCCCAGAAGGAGTTTGCAGTGTCGGGATAAGAATGGGTAGGACTCCGTGCTGTGGCAGGAGAGTTTTGGATTGGGTCGATGGACATCTCTTTGGTGACCAGTGAAGACTGACAGCTGGCAAGACCTCTGCTAGGTTCTGCTCCCATGTTACACCCTAGGACCTTGAATGATCTTGGAATGGGGAGCACCCATACTGAAATTACATCGCTTGTCAGTCAAGTTGGATGGGGCCTCAGAGACAGATGCAAAGAAAAATCCGAAATGAGATATTTCTTGCACATCTGAGTTTGTTATCTAAGATTCGTATGGGCCGCTTGATAATTTAGAGTTTCATTAGTGAAGGACTCCTACCACCGCTAGGATTCTCAGGCGGTGTGATATCATAGAGGTTACAAATTGGGCTGGGAATCGCCAAGGTCAACAGTTCAAAACTACCAGCTGTTCCATGGGAGAAATATGAGGTTTTCTGCTCCCATAAAGATTTACAGCCTCGGAAACCCTGTACAGGATCGCTATGAGTTGGAACCGACTTCTCGGCACATAACCACCACCAGTGAAGGATTGAGATTATCTAAGAACAGAATGTTGTTGTTATTGTTAAGTCCTGTCATGTTGGTTCTGACTACTAACAACCCTGTATAGGGTTTCCAAGAAGCAACTGGTGGGTTTGAACTTCTGACCTTGCAAATCAAACTGATTTTGAGGTTGAGTGCTTATCTGATGGTGCCACACCAGGAATAGTATAGTATAGTGATTATAAGTGTAGTCTCTAGAGCCATGCTGCCTGGTTCAATATTCAGCTCCTGCTACTGACTAGGTATAAGTCCTTGTTTTATCAGCCTTTCTCTACCACAATTGCCTCCTCTGTGAAGTGGGGATAATAATAGTACCTATGCATGTGAAAGTTGGACAGTGAATAAGGAAGACTGTAGATGAATTGGTGCATTTGAACTATGACACTGGAGAAGAATATTAAAAGTACATGAACTGCTAGAAGAGCAAACAAATCTGTGTTGGAAGAAGTACAACCAGAATGGTCCTTAGAAGCCACGATGGTGAGACTTCGTCTGTCACACTTTGGACAAATTATCAGGAAGGACAGTCCCTGGAGAAGGACATCATACTAAGTAAAGTGGGGGGTCAGCGCAAAAGAGGAAGACCCTAACAAGATGGACTGGCAAAGTGGCAGCAGCAATGGACTCAAGCTTAACAGCAATTGTGAAGCTGGCACAGGACTGGGCAGTGTTTCATTCTGTTGTGCTTAAGGTCACTATTAGTTGGAAACGACTAGATAGCACCTAACAACAACAACAACAACTTGGTGGTGCAGTGGTGAAGTGCTGGGCTACTCCACCAGCCACTTCTCCAGAGAAAGATCTGACAGTCTGCTTCCATAAAGATTTTCGGCCCGGGGCATCATATGGGGCATTTCTACTCTGACCTGTAGGGTTGCTATGAGTTGGAATCTGCTGAATGCAATGGGCAACAAGGCCTTACAAGGCTATGTTGTTGTTGTTGTTGTTGTTAAGTGCCGTCGAGTTGGTTCCGACCCATAGCGACCCTGTACAGGGTTTCCGAGGGTGTAAATCCTTACGGGAGTAGAAAGCCTGATCTTTCTCCCGCGGAGCGGCTGGTAGTTCCGAACTGCTGACCTTAAGGCTCGCAGCCCGATTCGTAACCACTATGCTACAAGGCTATAGTTGACTCAAATATAAGCAAAGTGTTTGGAAAAGCAGTGCCTAACATAAGCAAAATTCAGTAAATGTAACGTGTTTTTGTTTTCATTTTAATTAGCTTTTTGACTATGTGATACACACAAATGGTAGAAAATTCAGGAATCTTCTTAAATTATGAAAATGAAGCTTTTAAAAATGAAAACTAAGGTGTACAGTGAAAAACTGTCTCCTAATTTCTCTCTCCAGAAGTAACTAATACCACTAGTTTTGTATATATTAAATAATTGGAAGTGTCGACATACATTTCTCTACTTTGTTCTACCTTAATAAGACATCTTGGAGAGCTTTCTTTAATTTATTGTTGTTTTGAAGTACCCACGAGTTGGTTCTGACTCATAACAAATCTACATGGGGTTTCTGAGGCTGTAAATCTCTGTGGGAGCAGAAAGCCTCATGTTTCTCCTGCGAAGCTGCTGGTGTTCTTGAACCGCAGACCTTGTGGTTGTGGTTCAGTGCAGATCCTACAGAGGCCCTGTGCTTTCCTTTCTTTAATAGTGGTGGTGGTGGTGTGCTGTGGAGTCAGTTCTGACTCACAGCAACCCCGCATAGGGTTTCCAGAATTGTAAATCTTTATGGGAGTAGTACGCCTCATCTTTCTCCTGCAGAATGGCTGGTAGTTTTGAACCGCTAACCTTGAGGCTAGTAGCCCAACTCATAACCACTATGCTACCAGAGCTCCTTTAATAGTATCCCATTATTTATGGCAGTCCATGGGTGGTGCAAATGGGTATGCCCTTGACTACTAGTTGGCAGTTAGAATCCAAAGACAGATGGTTTGAACCTACCACTAAGTACCTCAGAAGACAGACCTGGTGATGTGATTACTTAAAAATCCTATGCAGCACAGTTCTACTCTAACACTCATGGTGTCGCTGCGAGTCAAAATGGACTTGATAGCAAGCAACAACGAGAAGAAGCAATCCCATCATCTACTAGCTTATATCATATACTCTAGCTTATAAACGGATTTAACCAGTCTTCTTTATAGACAAGTTTCTATATTTTTGCTCTTAAAAATAATGATGCAAAAATTACCTTTGTACCTATATCTGTAAGGTAAACTGTCTAGAATATCTATCTGTAGGGAAAAGTCTTAGAAGTAGAATTATTGAATCTAAGACTTTGTGCACTGTACATTTTAAATTGCTGTTAAAAAGTGCCCTTGAGTTGGTTCTGACTCATAGTGACCCTGTATAGGATTTCCGAGAAGCAGCTGGTGGGTTTGAACCGCCAACTGTGCTTATCCTACAGTATCACACCAGAACTCTACATTTTAGAGATAGTGTCAAATTACCCACCACATAGAACAAATTATACCCTGGTGTGGTGCTGTGGATTAATGCACTAGATTGCAAGGTTGGTGGTTCAAGCTTACCAGTCGTTCCTTGGAAACCTTCTAGAAAGGGTCAGTATGGGTAGGAACTGACCTGACGGCACTTAACAACAATAACCTTTATGTGGGTAGCATAGTGGTTATGAATCGGGCTGCTAATCTCACGGTCATCAGTTCAAAACTACCAGCTGTTCCATGGGAGAAAGATGAGGCTTTCTGTTCCCATAGAAATTGACAGCCTCGGAAACCCTGTACAGGGTTGCTATGAGTTGGAACCGACTACGGCACAAAACAACAGCAACCTTTATGTGAGACTGCCAACCTGCAAAAATGCAAGTATTCTCTTGTAATTTTTATTTCCCTTTAAGAATGAGATTAAGCATAGTTCTTTTATTTTAAAACCCCATTTCAATTTCCTTTTTGACAAAGAGATCATTGTAAAACATACTGTAGAGAAATGAAAATAATATATCTGTCTGTTATATGAAAATTCTTCCACATCACTTGGGGGAGGGGGGAAAGGGAAGCACACAAATATTTCTGCCATTCTATTTCCATTGTGTGACAGTTCCATTAAGTGATGCCCTCTGAATTCTTTGTGGTTGTCCTTCAATCCCACTGTGCCAGAGAGCTAACAGGAGAATATTCTGGTTTCCTTTAGTGTGTTTCGTTGTGGAAGGGACCCAGGGATCAATAGATGGAAATAATTAGATGTTTCTTTGGACACATTCCTAGAGGCTGTCACTTGTTCAGAGAATTTGGAGAATCCAAATATGTCTTTTGCACCCAAGATATCACTATGAAAGTTTCAAGAGGTGAGAGGAGCAGGAAAGCAAATTTTTAAATGTCTGAATAATTTCGAAATGATTAGCTTGTGCTGTTCCACTCTCTGCAGTTTCTTCTGTGAAAGCAACAAGTACAATGAGAATGGAGCAATTGGATATCAGTCAGTCATCAAAAGAAACTTAGGGAAACTGTAAGCTCTGTTCTCTGGGAAGAAAAATGCCAGAACTGCAGAGTCAGGAGCTAACAATAAGCCCAGGCAGAGAGAATCAATTGATCAGAAGAAGTTCTTCTGTCTGACATACATGGATTCTCTCTTTTCCTGGAAGGAAACATTGCCAAACATGAAACCAAATTCAAATGCAGGGATTTAATTAATCTTCCATTTGAAAACTATGATAGAGATCATTGGGATCTACTCCGATATCTTCTCTACCACCCTAAGCATGAACACACTCATGTGTGTTAAGGTCTCTGGTGGCTCAAACAGTTAAGCCCTTGACTATTAACAAAAAGGATTGGAAGTTCGAACTGATCCAAAGGAGTCTCAGAAGAACTGTCTGGGGATTTGCTTCTCATACACAGGGATTGTCATGAGTCAAAATCAACTTGAAGGCAACTTGTTTGGTTTGTGTGTGTGTTTGTAATTGACTTAGAAAGGGAATCATGATACCAACCACAAGATGAGCAAAATCAAACATGTTGGGAATCATCTACCACATCCACTATGTTACAGATTCAGGAACCTAAGGTGAAAGTCATCAAGTGATACACAGGCTGACATTTGGAGAGTGGGTACCATTGCTGGAGAAGAATGCAGCTTCACTGTGATACAGTTTGAGGATTTTTCCATCAGCAAAACCAGTTATGTGTCTTCTGCAAGCTTCTTATTTCAAATACATAGTTATGTTTGTTATTGGTCTCCTCCCACCAAAAACTAAGTTCCACTAGAGCAGGGGCTTGGTCTGCTATGTTGACTTCAAACATCTAAACAGTGGTCCAATTTAAACCATAACTACAACCTCCACTTTCTGTCAGTGAAGGCTGTGTTTCCATTTGCTCAATTTTCATCCAGGTTTGCATTGCAGATCAGCATTACTGGCTCTAATCTTGGCCTTTAAGTAGCAGGCGGGGAAGATTTCCCCACTCAGATTTTTTCCATTCCAATATTGCCACTGTCTTAATTTCTCATGCTCTGGGTCTTCCCATTGTTGTTAGCTAAGATGATTTGTAAGACTTGTGCATGGTCAATGGACTTGGGGGCAGTGGAGGGACGGTGGAGAAGATCTTTAGAGCTACACTAGTTGCAAAACATGACACAGCTGAGTTTTGAGATAAACTGTCTTACTGGTAAGGGTGGCATCTAAGTTAGCTAGTACTGCTATAACAGAAATGATGCAAATGGGTGGCTTCTACAAACAGATTTATTTTCTCATAGTTTAGGAAACTGGACATCCAAATTCAGGGTTCTGGCTCTTGAGGAAGGTTTTCTTTCACTGTTGACTCTAGAGGAAGATGCTTGTCTCTTTGGAGATTTTGCTTCTGGTCCATCTTCATGTGACTTGACATCCCTCCTCTCCCATCTCTGCTTGCTTGTTTAATCTCTTTTATATTTCAGAAGAGATCTACTCAAAACACATGCTACCCTAATCCTGGCTCATTAGCATAACAAAGACAAGCCACTGCCAAATGGGATCTAATCACAGGCATGTTGCTGTTGGTGCTGCCTTTGAGTCGGTTAAGACCCATAGTGACCCTGTGCACAACAGACTGAGATGCTGCTTGGCTCTGCACCATCCTCACAAATATTGCTGTGTTTGTGCCCACTGTTGCAGCCATCTCCCTGAGGGTCTTTCTCGCTTCCACTGACCCTCTACTTTACCAAGCGTGATGACCTGTTCCCGGGACTGACCCCTTCTGATAACATGTCCAAAATCCACGAGACGAGGTCTTGCCATCCTTACTCCTAAAGAACATTCTGGCTGTACTTCTTCCAAGACAGCTTTCATCTTTTTCTGGCAGTTCATGGTAACTTCAATATTCTTTGTCAACACTATAATTTGGAACACAATTCAACCCATTCCTGGAAAACAACAAATTTCATGTTTACTATGGGCTGGGCATTTTTCATATGTCACATTATGCAATGCCTATTCAACTTTGAAACATGAATATAGAAAACAAACCACAGCCCATAGCTAACAAGAGGAGCATCTGGGATTTGAACCCAGGTCTGTGTGACTTCAGATCTGTGTTGTCTCCACTTGCCTGTGTTGCCTTCTTTCCAGCTGAGATGGCAACTCACATTTAAGTTGTGCAAAGGAACCACCCTGTGGTTCTGTGGGAGAAAGACTTAGCAATCTGCTCCGATAAAGATCACAGTTTACAAAACCCTCCCAGGGTGTCCAACGCCATAGCTTGCAGTTGCAATGAGTTGAAAAACGAATTCAAAGGTGCACAGCAACATCCAGAGACATACTTCTAATCAATCCTTCTCTGTATCAGCTGCAAAATTGCTTGCTCTCAGTCCCTTCTTCTTTCTCTGTTATTTGAGTTTTTTGGGTTTTTTCCACTTGAAATATACTAATCCTTATGGTATGCTTTCACTATTTCATTTTTTTCCCTTACAGCTTTATTGAGATATAATTTACACTCTACAAAGTTTACTCATTTAAAGTGTTCTAATTCAATTTTTTTTTAAAGTGTATTTGCAGAGTTGTGCAACCATTTTGTTGTTGTTGTTAAGTGCCATTGACTCAGTGCCAACTCATAGCAACCCTGGATAGGGTTTCTAAGGATGTGTATCTTTGTGGGAGCACAAAAGCCTCATCTTTCTCCCTCTGAGCAGCTGGTAGACTCAACATGCTGACCTTGTGGTTTGCAGTCCAGTGCTTATTCTACAGAACCACCAGGCTCCGGGTAGCCATTACCATAATCTAATTTTAGAATATTTTAAGCAACCCCAAAGAAACCTTTTGCCCACTAGTAATCACTCCATACAATAAGCACTGGGCTTCGGACCACAAGGTCAATGATTTGAGCCCACCAGCCGCTCAGTGAGAGAAAAATGAGGCTTTCTGTTCCCATGATGATTTAAATTTCAGAAACACTACACAGACAGGGTGGCTATGTGTGGGAAACAACTCAACAGCACTTAACAACAACAACAATCACTAGTTCCTCATCCATCCCCACTTACAGCCCTGTTGTTGTTGTTAGTGGAGTATGACTTCTGGGAATTTCAGAGTAGAACTACTCCATAGAGTTTTCTTGACTACACATGTGTAATCTTAACAAAAGCAGTTCACCAAGCCTTTTTTCCTCAAGGTCACCGAGTGGATTGAACCACCAACTTTTAGGTTAGCAGTTGATTGCAAACTGCTTGTACTAGCCAGTCTCCTTAACACCAGCTCTAGGCAACCACTGACCTACTTTCTGTCTTTACACATTTACCTCTTTTGGATCTTTGGATAAATGGAATCATGCTATATGGGGTTTTTATAATGTTGTAAAGGTCCATCTATGCATGGGAGATATCAGTACTTCATTTCTTTCTATTGCTTGAAACGCACCATTTGCAAAACTCTTTCTCCCTAAATTTGTTCTGAATTTTGACTAATTTCTTCAGTGAGCCTATTCAGACAGGGGTCTTTTTTCTGGGGAATCTGTTTTAACCTGTGACAAAGGCATTGTCAGGACAGGGACAGACAGCTAGACCCTGCGTGTGGCACTGTACGATAGACACTGGACCTCAAGGTGGTTGTTCAAACCCATCAGCTGCTCCTCAGACACCCTATACAAGGTTGCTAAGAGTCTGAACCAACAGGACTGCACTTCACAACAACAACAGCAGTACAGAGGCCAGTCTTCCTCAGAACAAGAAGTGGCTCTGTGGGTGGGAGGCAGGGACCATCAGACTCTATAGCATTGTAGACTGACAGCACTTGTTCCTCACTCTTCGTGTGGTTTCCCGTCTTGTGTTGAGGTTCGATTTTTACATGAGATGCTTTAACTCAAATGCTGCGTCTTCTAGAACCATTTGGAATAGTGTAGTGGTTACGAGTTGGGCTGCTAACCTCAATGTCAAAGCTACCAGCTGTTTCACGCAAAAAAGATGAGGTTTTCTGCTCTTGTAAAGATTTACAGCCTCAGAAACCCTGTACAGAGTCGCTATGAGTCAGAACCGACTCCATGGCACACCATCACCACCAATAACAACCACAAGGTCGGCAGTTCAAACCCACCAGCCATTCCTTGGAAACCTTGTGTTGTTGTTAAGTGCCGTCGAGTCAATTCTGATTCCCATAGCGAACCTGTGTAGGGTTTCCAAGGAGCAGCTGGTAAGCTTAAACCGCCAACCTTGCAGTTCAAATGATTTTGCAGTCTGGTGCATTAACCCACAGCGCCACACCAGGACTCCTAGACAAAGTCCTTTAATTAGTAAGAAGCGTCGCGACAGCACTTCACAACAACTAGGCATCTGCAGACCACCTGCAACCAGAAAGCTCGACTCTGCTGCCACCTGTTGTCCAGAAAGAACTTTGGAAAAGAGCCCTTGATTAGAACATGATGGAACAGCAGGAGTTTCAGCTCTAAAAACGCTTTTTTCCCTGATGCTATGGAATCTTGGTGTATTGCTGTTGGATAATGCACTGGAATGAAAGGTCAATTTGAACTACAAGGTCTGTGGTTCAAATTCACCAGGAACTATGAGTCAGAATCAACTCAACAGCGCTTAATAACAACAACACGGAAACCTGGTGTGGTGCTGTAGGATAAGCATTGGACTGCTAACCACAAGGTAGGTGGTTCAAATCCATCAACCGCTCCTTGGAAACCCTATACAGGGCTGCTATGAGTCTGAACCGACTGAATGGTGCTTATCAACAATAATAACATGTTTGTGGCACTGTAGGATAAGCACTGGACTGCTAGCTGCAAAGTCTGCGGTCCAAACCCACCAGCCACTCTTGGAAAACCTTGACAGGGTCTCTATGAACCTGAACCGACTCAACGCCACACAAAAACAAGCTTATGTATTTAGGACTCTTTTTAATGTGTATAGTTTTATATTTCCTACTTAAAAGGTTTGCGTGCTGATCCTTTGCAGATACATTGTAAGAATACTCTACTAAAGCTTTGTCAATAAGATGTTTAAAAACAAAATCAAACTGCAGATTCTAGACCAGTTCATGGGATCCATTTCTTCACTCCCTTCTCATCTCCTTGCCTTTTCCATGCATTTGCTTAGTATTTATTATACACCAGGTTTTGTGAAAGATTTGGATTTTTGCCTTTGAGGAATGGTTATGCCCAGACAGCTGGGATGGCAGCAAATGCTTGGGGTGGGGAGGGGTTTCTATGAAAAAAAAAAAAAAAAAAAAGCAGGCATTTCTTCACATATTGCCTTATTACTTGTTGCTGTTTTCTTTTTTTTTTTTTCACCTTGTTGTTGTTGTTAGGTACCATCGAGTCAGTACTGATGCATAGTAACACTATGCACAACAGAATGAAACACTGCCCGGTCCTGTGCCAACCTCACAATTGTTGCTATGCCTGAGCCCACTGCTGCTGCCACTGTGCCAATCCATCTCATTGGAGGTCTTCCTCTTTTTTTTTTAACCTTCCCCTTTATCAAATATAATATCCTTCTCCAGGGAACTGGTCCTTCCTGATAATAATGTCCAAAGTATGAGAGACCTTCGTCTTCATCCTGGCCCCCAAGGAGCATTCTCGCTGTACTTCTTCCAACACAGATTTGTTTTATGTTTCGGCAGTCCATGGTACTTTTAATATTCTCTTCTAACACCATAACTTAAATGCATCAATTCGTCTATGGTCTTCCCTATTCACTGTCCTGCTTTCACATGCATATAAGGTTATTGAAAATATCATGGCTTGGATCAGGTACACCTTCGTCTGCAAACTGACAACTCTGCTCTTCAACAAGAAGTCTTGTGCAGCAGATTTGCCTAATGCAATACATAGTTTAATTTCGTGACTGCTGCTTCCATGAGTGTTGATGGTTAATCCTAGAAAAATGAAGTCTTTGAGTCCAGTGGTGAGGACTTTTGTTTTCTTTACAATGAGGTGCAACTCATACCAAAGGCTGTGATCTTTCATCTTCATCAGTATTTTAAATCCTTTTCACTTTCACCAAGAAAGGTTGTATCATCTACATGTTGCAGGATGTTAATGAGTCTTCCTCCAATCCTGGTGCCATGTTTTTCTTCATATAATCCAGCTTCTCAGATTATTTGCTCAGAATACCAATTGAATAAGTGTGGTGATAGAATACAACCCTAGTGCATACCTTTCTTGATTTTAAACCATTCCATGTCCCGTTGTTCTGTGGGAACAACTGCCTCTTGTTCTATGTATAGTTTACTCATTAAACAATTAAATGTTTTGGACTACTCATTCCCCACATTACTGTGCATAGTTTGTCTTGATACACACAATCAAAAGTCTTTGTGTAGTCAGTAAAGCACTGGTAGACATCTTTCTGGTATTGTCTGCTTTTAGCCAAGATCCAGCTGACGTCAGCAATGATACCCTTCCTTCTATGTTCTCTTCTGAATTCAGCTTGAACCTCTGGAAGTTCTCTGTCAGTGTATGCTTGCAGCCATTTATGTATTATCTTTAGCGAAATTTTATTTGCATGTGATATTAAATGATATTGTCCAATGATTTCTGCATTCCGTTGGGTCACATCTCTTTGGAATAAGTACAGATATGGATTTCTTCCAGTCAGTTGGCCAACCAGTTGTCTCTCAAATTTCTTGGCATAGATGAGTAAGTGCCTCTAGTGCTGTATCAGTTTGTTGAAAGACTTCAATTTGTATTCCATCAAGTCCTTTCACCTTAGGATATATTTTGGAGATCCACATCACATAATTTATCTCATGTAGTAATAAAAATTGTTTTTGAGCATATATACAGTAAGAACAAACACCAATTTAAGTTTCTACATGTGCAATTCAGTGACATTAATCACATTCTTCACACTGTGCTGCCATTCTCACGCTCCTTATCTGAGTTGTTCCTACCTATTAACCTAACTTTCGTATCTAATCTCTCCAGTTGCTCTTGCCCGTTTGATCCTATACAGATAGTTCTTGAAAGAGCACAATGTTCAACACAGACATTCATTACTAGCTGTTATTGTTGTTGTTATGTGTCGTGGAGTCGGTTCTGACTCATAGTGACCCTGTACAGGGTTTCCAAGGCTGTAAATCTTTACAGGAGCAGAAAGCCTCATCTTTCTCCCGCGGAACAGCTGGTAGATTCGAACTGCTGACCCTGAGGTTAGCAGCCTGATTTGTAACCACTATGCTATCAGAGCTCCTTTCATTACTAGTTAAGCAAAACTAATGTTTGGTTTAAAGATGACTTCAGAGAATATTTTTTTGGTTTAAGGTTTAAAGATGCTCGTAAGGCAATAGTTTCAGGGGTTCATCCAGCCTCTGTGACTCTAGAAATTCTGGATTCCATAATAATTTGAAAGACTCTTCTGCATTTCCCCCCCTTTTCATCAGGATTCTGCTCTAGAATCTCTAATCAAAATGTTCAACGGTGGTAGTAGGACCATCATCAAGATTTTTTGGTCTCATGACAAAGGAGGCAGTTGTTCATGGAGGCATTTAGTCACACATTCCAGATCCTCCTCCTATTCCTGACTCTGTTGCTCTAGGCCAATAGAGACTAGTGGTTACAAATTGGGCTTCTAATTTCATGGTCAGCAGTTCGAAACTACCAGCTGTTCTGTGGGAGAAAGATGAGGCTTTCTGCTCCTGTAAAGATTTACAGCCTCAGAACCCTGTACAGGGTCGCTATGAGTAGGAACTGACTCCACGGCACATAACAACAACAACATCGTACCATGGGAGAGTGGCTCAAATCCACCAGTTGCTCCATGGGAGAAAAATGAGGCTTTCTGCTTCTGCAAAGATTTATAGCCTCAGAAACCCCATACAGGATCGCTATGAGTCAGAACTAACGCACAACATCAACAACATTGTACCCTTATGGCCACTTGCTAAATTTGTAGACTCCTGGCTCTACACACAGAGCTGGGAGGCAGAGTAGAAGCATTTACCAATGACCAGGGATGTCCTATGAAATCATAATGGTAAACCTCCAAAATAGGAAACCAAATCCCAGCAGTTGTTTGGTTGGACATAAACAGCCTCTGGACCTCATAGATGTGTACAGAGCATTCAACCCAACACACATTACACATTCAACACAATACACATTCCTTTCCAGTACAAATGGAACATTCTCCAGAATAGACCATGTCTTAGGCTTCAAAACAAATCTCCATAAATTTACAAATATCAAAATATTGCAAAGTATCTTCTCAGACCAAAATGCTATCAAATTAGAAATCAATAATAATTAGAAATCAATAATAGGAAGACAAAGGAAACCAAGTCAAATATGTGGAAACTGAATAACACACTGCTGAAAAGTGACTGGTTAGTAGAAGAAATTAAAAGTGAATTCACAAAGTTCCTAGAAACAAATGAGAATGAAAACAAAACATATCAAAATCTTTGGGACATGGAAAAAGCAGTGCTAAGAAGATAATTTTTTGCAATAAATGCACACATCCAAAAAGAAGAAAGAACCAAAATTAACACATTAACACAACATCTATAGCAATTAGAAATAGACCAACAGAGGGAACATATAGCAACCAAAAGAAAAGAAATAACAAAGATTAGAGCAGAAATAAAAGATAAAAAACAGAAAAACTATAAAAAGAATCAACAGGACAAGAAGCTGGTTCTTTGAAAGGATTAACAAAATTGAGAGATCACTGGCAAACCTAACAAAAGAAAAGAGGGAGAAGACACAAATAGCATGCATTAGAAACCACATGGGCGATGTCACAATGGAATCAAAGGAAATCAAAAGGATAATAACAGCATAGTATGAAAAGTAGTACTCCAACAAATCTGAAAACTTAGAAGAGATGGATACATTTTTAGAAAAACACAACCTACCTCAATTTACACACAGTGAAGTGGAAAACCTGAACAGACCCATAACAAAAGAAGAAACTGATCAGGTCATCAAAAGGCTCCCAACCAAAAGAAATCCAGGCCCAGATGGCTTCACTGGTGAGTCCTATCAAACATTCAGGGAAGAGCTGTCACCAATTCTACTCAAATTATTCCAGAATATAGAGGAGGATGGAAAACTTCCTAATACATTTTATGAAGCAA
>NW_006408527.1:15922557-15945035 GCF_000296735.1 Chrysochloris asiatica
AAATGTAACCAGAGAAACAAAGGACTTATACAAAGAAAAGTACAAAACACTACTACAAGAAACCAAAAGAGACCTACAAAAATGGAAGAATGTACCATGCTCCTGGATTGGAAGACTTAACATTGTGAAAATATCAATACTGCCCAAAGCAATTTACACATATAATGCAATCCCAAGCCAGACTCCAACAACATTCCTCAAAGAGATGGAAAAACAATTACAAACTTTATATGGAAAGGTAAGAGACCCAGGATAAGCAAAGCACTGTGCTTAAGAAGAAGAATAAGGTTAGAAACCTCTCACTACCCGACTTCAAAATTTATTACACAGCTACAATGGTCAAAACAGCTTGGTACTGGCACAATGAAAGATACATTGATCAATGGAACAGAATCGAGAATTCAGAAATTAACCCATCCATATACAACCAAGTGATTTTTGACAATTTACCTAAATACATCACATGGGGAGATGATAGCCTCTTCAACAGATGGTACTGTCAGAACTGGACAGTTCTAGACAAAAGACTGAAACAAGACCTTCACCTCACGCCTTATATAAAAACCAACTCAACATGGATTAAAGATCTAAATGTGAATCCCAGAATTATGAAGGCCATCAATGAAAAAATAGGGACAAATGTGAGGGCACTAATTCAGGCAATACACAGATTACCAAACATTTTGAAAACTACATAAACAAAAATGGACAAAATAGATGATTGGGACATACTAAAAATTAAAAACGTATGTGCATCAAAAGACTTCACCAAAAGAGTAAAACAGGAACCCACAGAATAGGAAAAAAATCTTTTGCAATGACACATTAGACAAGGGACTCATTTCTAAAATACATAGGAAAC
This sequence comes from Chrysochloris asiatica, assembly GCF_000296735.1. NCBI lineage: Eukaryota > Metazoa > Chordata > Mammalia > Afrosoricida > Chrysochloridae > Chrysochloris > Chrysochloris asiatica. Next base: position 15,923,420 of record NW_006408527.1, read on the forward strand.
TACAACACTTCTACAAGAAAAAGACAAGTAACCAAATTAAAAATGGGCACAGGACATAAAAAGACACTTCACCAAGGAAGAGATCCAGGTAGCCAACAAACATATGAAGAAATGTTCTAGATCACAAGCCATTAGAGAGATGCAAATCAAAACAACAATGAGATATCATCTCACACCAACAATGACAGCAAAGATCAAAAAGTAGAGGACAATAAATGTCGGCAGGAATGTGGAGAGACTGGGACACTCCTGCATTGCTGGTGGGATTGCAAAATGGTCCAACCTCTCTGGAAAGCAATATGGTGCTTCCTCAGAAGGTTGGAAATAGAAAAACCTTTTGATCTAGCAATTCCTCTACTTGATATTTACCCATAAGAAATATGTGCCATAACACAAGTAGATCTATGCACACCAATGTTCATAGTAGCACTATTTACAATAGTAAAACAATGGAGATAGCCAAAGTGCCCATCAAATGAAAAATGGATAAACAAACTGTGGTACATACACACAATGGAATATTATGCTACCTTGAAGAATAACAAGGAAGCTGCAAGCCACCACAAAACATGGATGAAGCTTGAGGACATTATGTTGAGTGAAATTAGTCAGTCACAAAAGGAGAAATACTGCATAGGACCACTACTGTAAAAGACTAAGAAAAAGAACCCATTCTAAAGGGGGGGGTGGAATTCTTTTCTGGTTACCAGGATATGGGAGATGGAGTGAGGGGAGGGAGGGGATGGTGGACCACAGGGTAGGGAATAGACACAGCATAGTTTGGGTGCTAGGGAGGGTGACAATACACAAGACGGGGGATCGAATGGAAGAACAAAGAGGACAGGAAAACAATTAGGCAGGTTTACATGGGCTAAGTGGGACAGAGTAAATAATGATGTATGCACAACCTTGGAACAACAGGGCTCTGGGATGCAGGGATTGAGACATGGTGGAATGGGGAAACAGCAGGAAATAATGTTAAGATGCTTGGCTGTCTTTTTTTTTTTTGGCTGTCTTTTGAATCGTGGTTTCCCTTGCATACCATTATAAAATAGACACTTGAGGGGGAGAGAAAGGAATAGCCAGAAATATCACCACAGAAAGCTTGTAAGTCCGTCTTCTGCTTATAACTGATTGGAATACCTAAAATGGGGCTACAGCATGCCCAGTGAAGGAGGCTTCCTGCAGAGCCACTGTATTACATAAGACCATAGGTGGAATCCTGAACACCATCCAGAATCTTCAGAGGTGGGAAATTTCCACTTTAAAGGATGGGCAGACCAGCCTGGAGAGGCTAGAAGAACAGAAGATACTTCTTGAAATAAAGATGGACAGGAAAAATACAAAACAATATAGGCAGTTCAAATGATTACTACAAGAATAAGCAAGTTGCTCGCCCAGGAGACATCAAGGCAAGTGGTTGGGTCCTCTCAGGGCAAACCCCCTTCCAACACTAAAACTCAATGGGAATACACAGTCTGATTAATGACGAAGGGGAAGTGAGGGAAAAATAGCAATGAAGCTATGAGCTAAGCCCTACAACATTCAATAGACTCTTGTGAACCTGGGTGGAGACCTGGTTGGCCAGCAGTGTGGCAAGACCTGGGGACTCTTGGGCCAGAGTCAGTGACATAGCCACAGAGGACTGGAGTGGAGAGTGAAGAACACCCACATTTGCAGGTAATACTCACTTTACCTGGCTTCAATGACTAGACCCCAACTAAAAGAAGAAAGAAGAGGGAAAAAAAGAGTAGTCTGATACAATTTGATTACCTTGACCTACACCTATGGATGCACAAGCCCAAAAGAGGGAACAAATCTTTACAGTGAAGATCATTCCCACCCTTTGGCTACCCAAAGGGGGGTGGGGCTAGAAAGGCAAGAAGTGGCTGGCTTACAAGCTTTCAAGAGGGAACCTAGCTCCAGAGGACTGGAGGAAGGTAGAATCTCCACTGTGTAGTATCCAATCTGTCTGGGCAGGGCTGATGAAAGGAGATGGGGATAGGTCTCTTGTGATACAACAGTGAAGAATTACTATCAGGACTGATTGTAATGGTTGGGAATGTAAAGGTAGACATTTTGTAGCAAAGGAGGGGAATGACTGACTTTTCAGTCCAGAAGCTGAGGTCCCTGGGACCATCAAGGGAGAAGAGCGGAGAGCGGGACCCTACCCAGAGAAGTAGTGACGCCAGAGAGGGAGGCAGAGATGATGACGAGGAGAGATGGAGTGGCTGGGGACTTTAGACACAGAGAGGGAGAGGGAGTGTGTGCTGACTACTGGTGGTTGGCTGATGATTCATGGAAGGAACTGTAACCATGGCAATGAAACGATATACGATAAGATGGATGTAAAGCTAATGTTCTCCCAGGTAAACTATCATATAATTCACAATAAAACATCAAAAAAAAAAAAAAAAAAAGATTGACAGCCTCAGAAACTCTATGTAGGGTTTCTCTGAGTTGGAATTGATTCAGTGGTACTTAACAACATTAACCAACACTTGTTATTTTCTGGTTGTATTTTTGTTGTTGTCATCATTGTTTTGTTTTCTGTGTCTTAGCAATCCTAAGGGGAGTGAAATTGTGTGTCATTGTTTTGATGGCTAACTAATGATGTTGAGCATCTTTTCATGTATCTGGTGGCCATTTGATTGTCTTCTTTAGTGAAATAGCTATTCAAGTCCTTTGCCTATTTTTTTGTTGGATTATTTGTCTTTTTGTTGACAAAGCTTTGCATGTATTTGGTTACTGGATTCTTATTGGATATGTGGTTTCCAAAGATATTTTCCCATTTGGTAGCTTGTCTTTTCATCTTTTTGGTAAAGTCTTCTGATGAACAAAAGTTTTTAATTAAAATGAGGTTCTGTTCATTTATTTTGCCATTTGATGTTTGTGCTTTTGTTATTATATTAGATAGTACAATGTTAAGCACTAGGTCCAATAGGCTTGCCCTGCTTGTTTTTCTAATAATATTATGGTTTTAATTTTCACATTTAGGTCCTTCATTTCACGTTTGTTTTTGTGTAAGGTGGGAGGCATGAATCCTGTTTTATTTTTCTGTGTGTGGAAATCCAATGTTTTCTGATACCATTTAAAAATGTTGTTAAGTGCTACTGAGTCAGTTCTGAGGATCAATTGGTGGATTTGAACTGCCAACCTTGTGGTTTGCAGAGTCCACTGCTGATCTTACAGCTCCAGACAAGGAGTCCTTTATTGAGTTTCTGGTGAGAGTTTGCTTACACAGCATGTCAGGTTCCCACTCAACAATTTCCACATCAAGTGTTTGGTGACATCAGTTATATATGTATATTTTTACAATGTGTCAACATTCTCTTTAATTGTGTTCAATTTGTTTCCTTTCCAGTATTCTAGTTTTTCTGCCCTCTTAACTTCTTATTTGAGGACTAATGTGCACCTGACCCAAGTCATAGGATTTTCAATCACCTCATATGCATGTGAAATTTAGACAATGAATAAGGAAGACTGGAGAAGAATCGATGTATTTGAATGATGGTGTCGGAGGAGAATACTAAAAGTACCATGGACTGCCAGATGAACAAACAAATCTGTGTTGGAAGAAGTACAACCAGAATTCTTCTTAGAAGCCAGGAAAGCAAGATTTCATCTCTTAAACTTTGGACCAGTCCCTGAAGAAGGACATCATATTCTATAAAGTGGAGGGCCAGCGAAAAAGAGGAAGACCCCCCCAAGGAGATGGATTGACACAGAGGCACAGCAATAACTTCAAGGATGGCATAGGACCAGGCAGTGCTTTGTTCTGCTGTGCACAGGGTAACTATGAGTTGGAACCAATTTGATGCACCTTACAACAACAATCTTCTTATCTCTGCTTTTGAGTAATTGTTGACCTTTTGGTATCATACTGATTGTTTTTAAGTAAGACACTGATCTTACAGGAAACACCCTTTATGCTATTTCACTAAAAGGTGACCTCAGGGAATGGGCTCAGTTCTAGGTTTAAAGAGTGTCTCAGGGCAATCATCTCAGGGAGTCCTCTGTTCCCTACTCTTCTAGCTTTTCTGGATTTCTTTCCTTCCAGGTCTTTCTCCCATTCAGTGTTGGATGAATTATTGTTACGCTGGTCAGAATGGTCTGGGGTGGTGGCCAGGAACCCTCTAGTTCCAGTCTCAAGGCAGATGAATGTGTGGCTCCTGTAGGCTTGTTTCTTCTCCGAACTTTTTTTTTTCTTTCCGACACCATTTTTTGAATAGATTCTTCTTTCTCCATGGAGTTAGCACCCTTGTCAAAACACAATTGGCCATAGTTGTGTAGGTTTATTTTTGGACTCTCCATTCTATCCCATGGTCTATGTATGTGTCTATTATTATACTAGTACCAGGCAGTTGTGTTACTGTAGCTACAGAATGTGTTTTGATATTAGAAAGTATGAGTCCTTCTATTTTGTTCTTCTAAACTGCTTTAGCTTTTTGGGGCCTCTTGCCATTCTATATAAAGTTGAGGAGTGGTTTTTCTATTTCTGTAAAGAAGATTATAGGCGGTATAAGAGTTCATTGTATTTATAAATCATGGTTTATTAAATGTTTTCCCTATTAAACGACATTTATATTGTCACAGTTCTTCACAATTATAACCAACTTGACAGGAAACATGCCTCTTGGGGTATTTGATGAGTATTTCTCCATGACAGTCCTCTAGAAGTAACTTGTTGTGGCAAAAGGTATATTTTTCAATTTGGCTAATTTGCTATGTGCTGTTGAGTCAATTTTGATGCACAGTGACCCATGTAACAGAGTAAAATTGCCCCACAGGATTTTCTAGTGTGGCACTGTAGGATAAGCACTAGACCAAAAGTTGGCAGTTCATACTTATCAGCTGCTTCTTGGAAACCCTATATAGGGTTGCTATGAGTCAGAACCGAGTTGATGGCACTTAACAACAACAACAATCTTTATGGGAGTAAATCACCAGGTCTTGCTCCCACAGAGCCACTGAGTGGGTTCAAACTGCCAACCTGTCCAGTTTGTAGAGGTACCAGCAGAATCAAGTGTTCCATTTACTCATAGCAACATGAATATTTTATATTTTCAGGCTTTAGGTTTTGGCTAATTAAATCTGTTTTAATTTGCATTTCCCTGGTTACTTTGTAAAACTGAGTATATGTTTCCATATGTTGTTGCAGTTGGTAGGTGTCATTGAATTGGCTCTGATTCATAGCCACCCTGTGTACAAAAGAACAAAGCACTGCCTAATCCAGCTCCATCCTCACCATTGTTGTTATGTTTGAGCCCACTGCTGTTGCCACTATGCCAATCTTCTCACTTTGAGTTGTGCCCCATCAGTAAATGAAGGTCCCGAAAGCTTTACTCTCTATTCATGTTATCCCAGTCAACTCTACTTTGAGGAAGCAGCTCTTCACCAGTTACATTTTAAGTACCTTCCAACATGAAGGGCTCATCTTCTGGCACTATATCTGATAATGTTGTTGTTGTTGTTAAGTGCCAATGAGTTGATTCCGACCCAAAGCAACCCTGTATAGGGTTTCTGAGGAGCAGCTGGTGAGCTTGAACCACTGACCTTGCAGTTCAAACGGCTTTGCAGTCTGATGCATTTACCCACGGCACCACACCGGAACTCTGGTGTATATCTGATAATACTTTGCTGCTATTCATAATGTTTTTGTCTTTTGGTACCATATCTGACAATGTTCCATGGCTAGTCATGGTTTTCAGTGGCTAAATATTAAAGAATAGTTTACCTCTCCTTCTTCTTAGTTTGTCTGAGTCTGAAAGCTCTGCTGAAACCTATATACCATGGGTGACCATGCACACCACAGTGTGACAAACTGACAGAAAAGTGGTGGATGTTTCCATATACTTATTAGTTATTTCCATACTCATATTTCAGTTTGTTGTACTGTGAGGACCTGCATGTTGCTGTGATGTTGGATGCTATGCCATTGGTATTTTAAATAACAGCAGGTCCTGTAGGATAAGCACTGGACAGCAAGGTCAGTTTTTACTGCAAGGTTGATGGTTCAAATCCACCAACCACTCCTCAGAAACCCTATATAGGGTCATTATTAATCAGAACCAACCCAAAGGCACTAAACAACAAACAACAAGGATCATCCAAGCTGGACAGGTTTCAGCAGAGCTTCCAGACTAAGAACAGAGAAGGAAAAAGGAATTGGTGGTCCACTTCTGAGGGGTTAGTCACTGAAAGCCTTACAACTAGCAGTGGAACATTGTCTGACATAGTACCAGAAGTTAAGTCTCTTGAGTCAGAAGGCATTGAAAATACAACTGGAGAAGAGAGTTGCCTCCTCAAAGTAGAGTTGACCTTGATGATATGGATGGAGCAAAGCTTCCAGGACCTTCATTTGCTGATGAGGCATGACCCAAAGTGAGAAGAAGCAGCTGCAAACATCCATTAATAATCAGAACATGGATTGTACAAAGTGTGAGTCTAGGAAAATTAGAAGTCATCAAAATGAAATGGATCATATAAAGATCAATATTCTTGGCTTTAGTGAAGTGGAATGGAATTGGCCATTTTGAATTAGACTATCATGGTTTATTATGCCAGGAATGACAAACTGAAAAGGATCGGTGTCCCAACTCATTGTCAAAAAGAACACTTTGAGATTTTTTCGTGAAGTACAATGCTGTCTGTGCTAGGATAAAACCTATACACCTACAAAGAAGACCAGTTAATAAAGTTGTTGTTCAAATTTACACAACCACCACCAAAGTCAATGAGAATAAATTGAAGAAGTCTACCAAGTCTTCAGTGTGAAATTAATCAAGCATGCAATCAAGATGCATTGATAATTACTGGTGATTGCAAAGTGAGAGTTGAAGCAAAGAGAAGGAATCCGTAGTTGAAAAATATGGCCTTGGTGATAAAGCCCTTGGAGGTCAAAATATCACATGCAAGTAAAATTTTGCTGAAGATAATTGAAAAACGGTTGCAGCAGTACATCAACAGAGAGCTACCAGAAATTCAAGCCAGATTCAGAAGAGGATATGGAACTAGAGATATTATTGCTGATGTCATATGGCTCGTGGCTGAAATCAGAGAATACTAGAAAGATGTTTACTTGTGTTGTACTGACTATGCAAATATATTAGACTGTGTGGATTATAACAAATTATGGATAACATTGTGAAGAATGGAGATTCCAGAACAATTAATTGTGTTCATGAGGAACCTGTACATAGACCAAGAGGCAGTCATTTGAACAGAACAAGGGAATATTGAAAGATTTAAAATCAGGAAAGGTGTGCATCAAGGCTGTATTATTTTACTATATTTATTCAGCCTGTATGCTGAGCAAATAATCTGAAAAGCTGGACTTTATGAAGAAGATTGGATTGGAGGAAGAGTCATTAACAATCTTTGATATGCAGATGGCACAACTTCGCTTGCTGGAAGCAAGAAGACTTGATACACTGATGAAGACCAAAGACTACAGTCTTCAGTATGGATTGCATCTCAGTGTAAATAAAATGAAAATCCTTACAAGGAAACCAATAAATAGCATCATAAACGGAGAAAAGATTGAAGTTATTTAGGATTTTTCATTTTATTTGGAGTCACAATCAACACTCATGGAAGCAGCAGTCAACAAATCAAACAACTTATTGCATTAAGCAAATCTGCAGCACAAGACCTCTTTCAGTGTTAAAGAGCAAGGATGTCTCTGAGGACTAAGGTTCAACTAGCCCCATATATATGTGAAAGTTGGACAATAAATAAGACTCTAGAAGAATCAGTGCATTTGAATTACGGTATTGAAGAAGAATATTGAAAATACCATGGACTGCCAGAAGAACAAACAAATCTGACTTGAAAGAAAAGGCTTCCTGGAAGAAGTATAATCTAATCTGAACTCCAAAGGTTAAATTGTAGTTAGTCAGATGAAGAGGGAGAGAAAAGAGTAGCTCAAACAGTGCAGTTTTCCTTCATTTGTTTTATGCACTCTTCCACTCACGGAGGGACTTGTCTATGGGGAAGGATGCTCATAGACCTGGGGAGTGTTGTTTCTAGATGCTTCTGAGCATCATCAGCCCACATCCGTTGTTACATCCTAATTCTCTCTCTTCAGAGAGAGCATCTTCCCCAGTTGGTACAGTGCTTCAGAACTGGGCCAGACTGAGACCTGAAGATACTCAGGTTGTGTTTCCTTGACATATTTTCTCAATGTACATTGGGAAAATTTCAAAGGGGAGGGACACTAGGTGAAAAACCTCAAAAACTGAAGGAGTTTGGGTCTGACTCCAAACTTGCAGATCTTTCTCCAAAACAACAGTCCTGTAGTTAACACAATTACCCTTCTGAGGCAAGCCATCTATTCTTACCCAAGCATGTCCTTTGGGGTCTCACCTTCCAACCTCACTCCCAAGTAGCTTATGAAGTTGTTTAATAATTCAAACCCCATTCAGCACTCTTTGAGTATACTTCACTTAAAAGAATAATTTCTTCTCTAAACTTATATTTACAGTAATATTTAAATGCTAGTTTTTTTTTTGTTTGTTTTTTTTTTTTAAGGAACCCTGGTATGCAGTGTTTATACACTTGGCTGCTAATCTGAAAGGTTGGTGGTTAGAACCCACCAGTCGCCATTCAATGGGAGAAAGATGTGACAATGTACTTTCTTAAAGATCTACAGTCTTGGGAACCTGATGGGACAGTTCTCCTCTGTCCTCTAGGTGTCACTCCCTGGCAATGGGTGACATGAGTTGTGTCTTACCCCTCCCTATAGACTGACAGTTAAGGTACTTGTTCCACTAACTACTCTTGTTGTCAAGTGCCTTTGAGTCAATTCCGACTCATAGCAACCCTACATAGGGTTTCTGAGGAGTAGCTGGTGAGCTTGAACAGCCAACCTTGCAATTTAAACTGACCTCGCAATCCAGTCCTCATCCTACAGTGCCACACCAGGTTTTGCTAACTAGTTGCCTCTTAATCTAGGTTCTCCATGAAGACTTTGAGAGATGAGAATATACATAGCAGCATCCATGCATCCAATACTAGATCTTTCTTTCCCTCGTCCATTTGTTGTAAATAGCTTTCTGGTGCCACTGCACTTGAACCCTATCCCACCCACCTGGACCTGTCTGCATTTGCTGAATAAGTACAGATGAGACTTTACATGCTAGCAACCTGAAAGAGAGAGAACATTTATGATTAAGAGGCCAGAGAGAAGGAAGTAACAACTCCTGGTTTAGAAAAGATTAGTAGCAATAACCAGAAACCAGTTGCTGTCAGGTTGATTCCAACTCATGGTGCCCCATGTGTGTCAGAGTAGAATTGTGTCTCAGAGGGCTTTCAATGGCTGGTTTGTTAGAAGACGATCACCAAGACTTTTTTCCACAGTGCCTCTGGGAGTACTCAAATTTGTAACCTTTTGATTAGCAGCTGAGCATGTGACCATTTGCATCACTCAGGGGTTCCATGATAAAAATATATTCTCTTTCTCTTAAACCTTTTATTGGGAATTGAGTGAAAGTTTACAGGGCAGATCATTAATTTTACATTCAACAAATCATTGCAATGATTACAATCCCTTCCATGTACCATCGTTTACAGTATTTACCCACTATTACCAACCTACCAGCCACAAGCCTTTCTCAGTCTATGGGTACCTTCATTTTTTTTTTAAGTGTTCAAAGATCTTTCACAGACAGCTCACTGACTATTGACCTCCAAACAATTTCATGACCGGTCAGGGCGCATGCTTCTATTCTTACTTTATTGTTAGGAAAACAGGCTGAAGACTGTGTTTGTTCAAGACGATATTCTTAGTAAAGACATAAAGCTGGGATACTGACCAGTCTTCATATGTCTTCTTGTTAGCTAAACCCTTCCCAGGGCATTGAGTGGGTAAGTCCCATCTTTTAGTCTTGGGTAAGTTCACATCAGTCAGGAATAAATTTCTTTTTTTAAAAAAATGTATGTGTATAGCTCTGGTAGCATAGTGGTTACGAATCAGGCTGCTAACCTCAGGGTCAGCAGTTTGAAATTACCAGCTGTTCCATGGGAGAAAGATGAGGCTTTCTGCTCCCGTAAAGATTTAAAGCCTCGGAAACCCTGTACAGGGTCGCTATGAGTTGGAACCAAGTCCACAGCACATAACAACAACAATACACACTTAAGTATTACTTTATATTAACTATAACTTTATAGATTGTTTTTTATGAGAAATTCACTCACAGAGTCCTGAGTGGGGTTTGAATAATTAAATGCCTTCATAAACTACTTGGGAGTGAGATTTAAAGTTCAGACCCCAAAAGACATGCTTGGGTAAGAATAGATGATTCGTCTCAGAAGGGTAATTTTAACTACTGGGCTGTTGGAATCTTGGTGTGGCATTGTGAGTTAATGCACCAGACTGCAAAGCTGTTTGAACTGCAAGGTTAGTGGTTCAAGCTTACCAGCTTCTCCTCGAAAACCCTATACAGGGTCACTACGGGTCGGAACTGACTCAATGGCACTTCACAACAACAAAAATAGGGCTGCTGGAGTCCTGGTGTGGTGCTGTGGGCTAATGTGTCAGACTGCAAAGTTGTTTGAACTGCAAGGTCAGTGGTTCAAGCTCACAAGCTCCTTGGAAACCCTATACAGGGTCACTATGGGTCAGAATTGACTTGACAGCACTTAACAACAACAACAACATGGGGCTGCTGTTTTGGGGAGAGATGTGCAAGTTTGGGGTCAGACCCAAACTCCTTGGATTTTTGAGGTCAGTATCACTCCCTTTTGTCCTTTTTGAAGCCCCCTTATATATATAGTAGCTTTTTACAGATCTTCCCAGTTTAAACTTTTTCAGGGAAGAATCTCCCCAGTCTAATGTCTTAATTTCTTTTGTTGTTGTTGTTGTTAAGTGCCATCAAGTCGGTTCCAACCCATAGCAACCCTGAACAGGTTTTCCGAGGCTGTAAATCTTTACGGGAGCAGAAAGCCTCATCTTTCTCCCGTGGAGCAGCTGGTAGTTTCAAACTGTTGACCTTGCAGTTTGCAGCCCGATTCGTAACCACTACGCTAAAAACCAAGCAAACAAACTTGCTACCATTAAGGCAATTCTGCCTCATGGTAACCTCTTGTGTTACACAGTAGAACTACGCTTCATAGGCTTTTCTTGGAGTTCTGATGGCACAACAGTTAAACACTTGACTACAAATGACAAGGTTCATGGTTTGAACCCACCCAGTGGCTCTGCGGGAGAAAGACCTTGTGATCTGCTCCTGTAAAGATTTGTTTTTGTTGTTCTTGAGCGCCGTTGAGTTGGTTCTGACTCATAGTAACATGGTATGGGGTTTCTAAAGAGCAACTGGTGAACTTGAACCGCCAACCTTGTGGTTCCAACTAACTTTGCAGTCCAGTGCATCAACCCGCAGTGCCACACAGCCTAGAAGGCCCTATGCGGCAGTGCTAGTCTGTAACACATAGGAAATCAACTATACTGCACTTGTCGCAGTTTCTCTCTGTTAACCACTGTGGAAGTAGACCACCAGGGATTTCTCCTACTGCATGGCTGGCTGAGTTCAAATCTAACTTTTAGGTTAATAGTAGAGCACAGTTTGCGGACCTTTTGTTATCAAGAAATCCTTCCTAGTTTCTGACTTTTATACTTTTTGTTTCAGAAATTAAGAAATATCTCTCCATTCCCTAATTTCATTAGAAATGGAGAATTACAAAACCCTCTTTTCTCTAAAAATATAACTTGAAAATGATATAGAACAACTCCAAGGTCTTTAGTTATTTCAGTTTCTTCAGTTTGGGCTCAGTGATGGTACACTTGGATTCTTTTTTTTCTGGGTGGGGGGGAAGATTTATGTCCAGTGGTCCAAATCGTTTCCAACTCATAGTGACCCTGTATAGGGTTTCTGGGGTGTGGCTGATGAGTCTGAACTACTGAACTTGCAGTCCAGTGTTTACCCTACAGTGCCCCACCAGGACTCTAATAATCATCACATAATGTAACAACAATAGATTGTATTATGATATGAGTAATACATAATATATGAGATATGAGACAATAATCATCACATAATGACAACAGATTAATTGTTAATAGATCAATGACATAACACAATAACAATGGCTTAAAGGGGGGCAAGATGTACCCACATGAACCATTAGTATCAGGACAAGGCGGCAGCATCTACCAGGTGCTGAGATTACTGGTAGAGATGCTAAGCAGAGATTGAAAGATGTGGAGGGAATAACTTGGGCTGGCTTTGTGGACCCTTGGCAGACTTATGAGAGGAGGATGCTCAGGACCACTGCTGTCCCACTCATATAAGCAAACAAGTGGGCACATGATTTAGTGAATGAAGCCTCTTCAGGCACTTTCCTGTCACCATAGGTACTGACTCTGAGTTGGGAGCTTTTGAGAAAGAATGAATGACAAAAAGTGGGATTCTTGCTAATGTGTGTCACTCATTGCTTCCAAGAGGTATCTTTTTAATAGCAGGGGCTTCCTCTTCTAAATCTTACAGGACTGTTAAGGGGTTAGGTCCTGGGTTTACTATTTGATCTATTTCATCTCCATTTTATGGGTTGGTTGAAAGCAAGCATAACAATCTCAGCCTGCTGTCACTTTCTTTTAACTGAAAGGTCTCTCTGGTTACAACCGGAATACCATAAGCATTAAAAGCAAAGATAAGGTTCCAACTGTTCTATTTCTAAAAGAACAAATAAGATAAAAGGTTTCGGGTTGCTATTTATAAGCACTTTTCTGCAAACAACACAGTGTGGATGTAGAGTCTCCATTCCCAGTAAAGGAAGAGTCAAACTGGATAGGCTATTTTAGAGCCCACCTGAGCTGCCTCCCACTTGACTCCTGCAGTGGAGACAGCTAGGGTTGCAGTATCATTCAGTGGAGGGTGCTCTAGAGTCAGGGCTCTGGTGAATCTTTTGTAGGCAGTGACTCAAAATGTCCCCTGGCTATTGATTCATTGATTAGTCCAAGCATGCTATCTGATTTCAACAGCTAGCAGACAAAGACAGGGTGGAGGAGTTAGCTGATGAGCAGGAGCTCATGTAGTAAGACAAGTTTGGAATGAGCTGCTGCCCTGCTAATTGTGATTGTGTCCCTGAAGATTCAGGAAGCAAAAGGAAGTCAAGATTCAGGTACCTCTCAGAGGACAAAGCAAAGCATTGTTCCTGAACCCATGGCTCATGACTCCTAGCAGGTTTACCATGTGTCCCTGGGACTTTACATCCTTAAAGCCAAGATTGATGTCTGCTTGATTTTCAAAAATTCTTAACAGTAAATGTATTTCACAAATCAGGATGGAAAAGTCAGATATCAAGTCTTGAGGGTCCTTTTTTTTTCTTGTTATTGTTTTGATGCTTTAATATGTAGTTAAATTTCAATGTACGTTTGCTATGCAAACTCCAAACCAAACACTACAGAACATGTCTTTTTACGATTTATTTGCTGACTAATTATCCCTTTTAATGTAATGAATTAAAGTAAATTAAAAAAGCATGCATCATTTGTTGAGTGGGAAAAAAGCATAATATTGTTGCAATGCTATAGTAACATATTATGGCAAAATGAACATTATAATGCAATCTTTGATCATGTACTGATTTAAATAAAATATTTGTATTTAAAATAATGTCTTTATTATATACTTTGTGTAGTAGATGTTTTGCTGTCTTTTTAAATCATCTAGATGCTTTGAACATATTTTTATATATATAGTGGACTCTCCCATCTAAAAGAGCTTTGGTAGCATAGTGGTTATGAGTCGGGCTGCTAACCTCAAGGTCAGCAGTTCAAAACTACCAGCCGTTTCGTAGGAGAAAGATGAGGCTTCTGCTCCTGTAAAGATGTATAGCCTTGGAAACTCTATGCAAGGTCGTTATGAGTAGGAACTGACTCCACGCACACCAACACCACCACCCATCCAATGAGCCTGCCTCTCCAAAACAGAAGCTAGGTGTTATGGATTGAACTGTGTTCCTAAAACTTCTTGTTGTTCGGTGCCATCAAGCTGGTTCTGACTCACAGAGACACCATACACAACAGAACGAAATGCTGCCCAGTCCTGCGTCATCCTCACTGGAGCCCATTACTACTGCTACTGTGCCAATCCATCTCATTTGGGGTCTTCCTCTTTTTTAAACTTTACCAAGTATAACAGCCTTCTCCAGAGACTGGTCTTTCCTGATAATATGTCCGAAGTAGGAGAGATGAAATCTCAACATCCTGGTTTCTAAGGAGCATTCTGGCTGTAATTCTTTCAACACAGATTTGTTTGTTCATCTGGAACTTTTAATATTATTCTTCAACACCATAACTCAAATGCATTGATTCTTCCTTATTCATTGTCCAATTTTCACATGCATATGAGGTGATGTGGAAACACAGGTGTGTTAGGCACAGCTTAGTCCGCAAACTGACATCTTTGCTCTTGAACACTTCAAAGAGGTTTTGTGCAGCAGATTTGCCTTATTTAGTGTATCATTTGGTTTGATTTCTTGAACTGCTGCTTCCATGAATGTTGATGGTGGCTCCAAGCAAAATGAAGTCTATGACAACTTCAATCTTTTCTCCATTTATCATTATGTTATTTATTGCTCCAGTTGTGAGGAGTTTGTGAGCTCTTATCTAGAAAAGCAGAGACAGCAGAGACAAAGGCAGAGATAGTGTCATGGAGAGACAGAGCAGATGAGGGTTCTCGGCCCCTGGATTGAGTAAGGCTGTGTGCCTGCAGGCAGGAGGCTGACTTGCAGAATGTGCCCTTTGCACATTTAAATGAATATATATATTTTTTGTTTTGTATGTGCACATGAAATACTGTTGCTTTGTTCATTTGTGAAATATAAGATATAAAAGGGAAGTTGCAAGGAGGAAGTCAGATAACTCTTGTTGCAGGGAGGGGAATGGAATCACTGAGATGAAGGAGAGTGTGTAATTTATTGAATGGAATAGCCCCCCACTCACATTTAAGTAATCAAATGTCTAAGATGCCCATCCCTATCAACCTTCTAGTCGAATTTTCCAACACTCATCTCTCATTTTGTCATACATGGTGGCATGTGAGGTGATGTGGTTCTGGATATGCCACTAGAATTTGAAATACCAGATTTTGTCTGTTACCCTTCACTCAATTCACAATAAAAAGTTTTGTTGTGTTTTTTTTAAATCTGCACATACAGTCATGGAACACGGCACTCCATTTGTGGAATTTCAATTTCTAAGAGAACATGGCTTAACAAGTTTATAACCTGAAACACCAGACAAAGAACCTCACATCAGAGGCACAGAAGTTGGCTCTCCAAGCACAGACCTGTCTTGCAGGCATGGAACCAGGCAGCCCTCCTTATATGAAATTTCACTCTCTAAGAAGGAAACTTTCACTACGAGGAACCTCTGGAACCTGGGGTTCCATGTGTGGAATCTCAACTTCTCAGCATGGAACCTGGCTCTAACAGCATGGAACCTGGAATTCCAGTTATGAAATACTGGCTTTCAGATATTGATTTATGTCTTCTAGATGTGAATTCAGACTGACCCACAGCTGTACACTTTGAACTTACAAATGGGGGAAATTTTAGAGGCCCTCTAGATATAGATTGTGGTCTTTCAGACATGGAGCATACTCTTCCAAATATGGAATTTGACTTTCTGGTCACGCCATAAATGCCTTTGTGAAACTTCTCCTCAATCTTAGAACCCTGTCTTCTAGGGGTGGAGCTCAAATTTCAAGGAATGTTTAGTTCATAAATGAGAAAATTCAAACTCAGAGTTTAAGTGACTTTCTCAAGGTTAAATAGTTGGTTTCCAGGGCTGGAATCTAGATCTGATCTCTAATCAGTTCCCACTACTTCAGACCACAGTTCCTTTTACCTCACCTCTCTCTGAAGATAAAAGAGTAGCAGACAGCAGAGAGAACTCCCAAGTCTGCTGACACATCCGCTCTGTGTCCTTGAGTGGATTATCCAGCAGCATCACCACCTCCCGTTCCTGCAGAAAGACAGAAATAGCATGTCATTAAGATGGGTCTGGCCCTGACATTCTGTTCTTTGCATCTATTTTGTGCTTCTCTCTGTTAGGGATTTCCTCCCTTTGTTTTTAAACTGTGTGAGGCTCTATCAAGTCAAGGTAATTTGGGCCATCTTCTGGGGGCTGTTGCCCAACAAAGGTATTTTCTATCTGATTGAAGTTTACCATTCAATCAATGAAATCAAATACCATTGTACAAGATTCTGATTTTGAGAATTAACTTTACAGCTGTCTGAGGTGCTCCACATCCCTCTCTATTCAAAGTCCTATCCTTATTGCCCATCATTTGATGGCTCTGACTGTTGCTCCAGGGGAATCAGATCTGGTTAACACCTGCTTTCAAGTAGGAGAGTGCTTTAGCAACAGCAGACTAAAATTGGAGGTAGAATAAGTCTTCAGGGCATCTCCTGTCCTTTTCCTGAAGGACAACTTTTATTTCCTTTTTTCTTGATATTTCTAAAAAAAATAGACTCCTAGTTCTTTCTCTTGATTTCTCAATTTTAGACATTATCTATTATTTATTGTAACAGTGGATGAGTCTTTGACCAGATAGCCATCCTCAGCTCCAGTCTTGCAGCTTTCCAATACAGGTTTAAGATTTTATGGTTCTGAAATATTGTTAAACCCAGAACACACACATATTTCTCTGGCTTTTCTCTGCCCAGAGTTTCTAAATGTATTCTCTTTTTCTCATACTATTGGTCCTAATCCTTACCTCATCCCCACTCTCCTTTTTCATCCCCTCATCTATTCTATGTGATGCCTTTCTCCCCTGAGACCTCCTACCAAGTCTTCTATTGAGAAAATCCTGAACCTTGATTCTACAACAGGCATGAATAGGAGCAAAGTTTTTGTTGCTGTTGTTGTTAGGTGCCATTGAGTTAGTGCTGACTCATAGCAACCTTATGCACAGCAGAACAAAACACTGCCCTATCCTGGACCAGCCTCACTACTATTGCCACGCTTGAGTCCATCGATGCTGCCACTTGGCCAATCCATCTCATTGGTGGTCCTCCTCTTTTTCTCTGACCCTCCACCTTATCAAACATGATATCCTTCTCCAGCAACTGGCCCCTCCTGACAGTATGCCCAAAGTATGAGAGACGAAGTTTGGTCATCTTGGCCTCTAAGGAGCACTCTGGTTGCACTTCTTCCAAAACGTATCTATTAGTTCTTTTGGCAGCCCATGGCACTTTCAATATTCTCCTCCAACACTATAACTCAGAAACATCAATTCTTCTATGGTCTTCCTTATTCACTGTCCAGCTTTCACATGCATATGAGGTTACTGAAAATACCATGGCTTGGGTCAGGCACACCTTAGTCCTCAAGCTGACATCTTTGCTCTTCAACACTTTAAAAAGGTCTTGTGCAGCAGATTTGCCTAATGTAATACGTCGTTTGATTTCTTGACAGCTGATTCCATGAGTGTTGATAGTTGATCCAAGAAGAATGAAGTCCTTGACAACTTCAATCTTTTCTCTGTTGATAAGAATGTTGTTTATTGGTCCAGTGGTGAGGATTTTTGTTTTCTTCACATAGAGATGTAATCCATACCGAAGGCTGTGCTCTTTGGTTTTCATCAGTATATGTTTAAGTCCTCCTCACTTTCAGCAAGCAACGTTGTATCATCTGCATATCGCAGGTTGTTAATGAGTCTTCCTCCAATCCTGATGCCATGGTTTTCTTCATATAACCCAGCTTCTCGGATTATTTGCTCAGCATACAGGTTGAATTAAACATGGTGAAAGAACACAACCTTGTTGCACACCTTTCTTAATTTTAAACCTTTCAGTGTTCCCATGTTCTATTTGAACAACTGCTTCTTGGTCCAGGTACAGATTCCTCATAAGCACAATTAAGTGTTCCAGAATACTTATACTTCACAATGTTGTTCATAGCTTGTCATAATCTACACAATCGAAAGCCTTTGTGTAGTCAATAAAGCACAGGAAACATCTTTCTGATATTCTCTGATTTCAGCCAACATCCATCGGACATCAGCAATGATATCCCTCATTCTACGGCCTCTTCTGAATCTGACTTGAACCTCTGGAAGTTCTCTGTCAATGTATGCTTGCAGCCATTTCTGTATAACCTTCAGTAAAACTTTACTCGCATGGGATATTGAAGAGATTGGCTGATGACTTCCGCATTCCTTTGAAATAGGCACAAATACGGATCTCTCTCTTCCAATCAGTCGGCCAGATAGTTGTATTCCAAATTTCTTGGCAGAGATGAGAGTGAGTGCCTCCTTTTCTTGAAAGTTTTCAATTTTTATTCCATCAATTCCTGGTTCCTTGTTCTTTGCCAATTCCTTCAATGCACCTTGGATTTCCTCCTTCAGTATCATGGGCTCTTGATCATATGGTACCTCTTGAAATGGTTAAACATGAACCATTTCCTTTTGCTACAGTGACTCTCTGTATCCTTTCCATCTTCTCTTGATGTTTTCTGCATCATTCAATAATTTGCCCAGAGAAACTTTCAATAAGGAAAGTCAAGGGTTGAATTTTTTCTTCAGTTTCCCCAGCTTGAGAAATGCTGAGCGTGTTCTTCCTTTTTGGTTTTCTGATTCCAGATCTTTGCATATTTTGTTGTAATAATATTTGGCTTTATCTTCTCGAGCTGATCATTGAAATTTTCTGTTCAGCTCTTGGCCCTCCTCATTTCTTTCATTTGTTTTAGCATCTCTACACTGGAGAGCAAGTTTCAGTGTCTCTTCTGACATCCATTTTGACCTTTTCCTTCTTTCTTGACTGTACTGTCTACGGCCATACTGCCCTGAATGCGCTTGATCTCGGAAGCTAAGCAGGGACGGGCTTGGTTAGTATGGTATCAAAATAGGAGGATAATATTTTTGCAGCTAGTCATGCAGATGTCTCTTCCTGTGTCCTCTAGGGTAGGCACCCAATTTTGCAAAATCAAATAAAGAAAGTCTCACTCTTGCTAAAATAAGTACAGATTGTATTTCTTGAGCATTTTTTAGTAAGCACTTGTGATAACTCATTGGTGACCTTATAATCAAGAGGGACCGAGGCAGTAACCGGAGTATCAACAAAGTTTCTCACAGGTGGACTCAAACTTCCAGTGTTTCGATTAGCACCACACAGGGACTCCTCCTATATGACAGACACTCAGCACAGAGATAAATAAAACATGGCCCATGCACTTGTTCCCAGCACAGTACCTGGCACATACATGTTTACTGAGCACATGATTGGTTTGCCTTAATTAAACCCCTCTCAGAGCCCAGACAAGGCATCTGAGCTGCGTCCACCACCAGGTCCTTCTGGAGCTGTCCCCAAAGTAGGCAGTGCACTGGGAACTAGAATAGCTTATCAACAGAGGCTTCCCATCCTCTCATCGTCTTAACCTAAGGCAGCCCACCCTGCCTCTAAACCTCTGTTTCTCTATGAAAGCAAGGCTTGCATTCTCACAGTGTGGAAGTTCTTGGCCATGTAAGACCACATGAGGCACACTAATTTACTTGTTAGAAGGATTTAGTTTCAGCTCGCATGTGTTCTCCTATTATTTTCCACTGACAAAGAGCTTATCTGTGTATTGAGAGATGGACCCCTTCTACTGCCCTGAGGCAGTCAGCACCTGCTTACTTAGGACAGACAAATTGCTTTTGCTGCTGCTTTCCCAGCCCTGGCCTCAGGTTACTTGCCACAAGCACTTAATCCCACCCTCCATCTGGGCAATAGATGAAAAACCCACACACAATTCCTAGGGCTACTGCAGATGGCCCTGCACCTGGGACTCCTAAGTCCCTGGGCTGCAGAGCCTGGCTTTGGACTGTCCTGCTTGGCTGGCAGCCTTAGAACTTTCAGTCCATCTAACAGGGAACTGTAAAGCTGGTCCCTCATCAGAACAGCCTCCAGCCCAAGTCCAAGAGTTGGAGGTGTTAAACCGATGTATGTAACTTAATATTTGGTGAATTTGTCCATGCAAAGTGTAAATGAGATGCAAGCGCAGGCCACCTTGTCCTGAAGTGACTGCCATCTGTAGTCCTTGGCTTCCCTGTGTAGTTCTAGTCATACATGGTGTCCCCTACACAGACCTGATAGAGTTTTAGTAACCCATGGGAGAGACTCATGACTTTCAAGATCTGAATCTCTCATTGTCATTAGTCTTGGGTTAAGAACTTGAGCTCAATTGCCTTCCAATATTCTTTCCACACAGCTGCCATAAAGATACATTTAAAAAAATATGCTGTTGTTAAGTGCTGTGCAGTTGGTCCCAACACATAGCAACCCTGAATTTCCGAGGCTGTATATCTTTGTGGGAGCAGAAAGTCTCACCTTTCTCTCAAGTGGATTTAAAAATATATAAAGTCATAAATAGAAACGCTACTCTCCCTCGGTGGCTTACCATCACACTTAGAATATGATCCCAGTTCTTTCCCGGAATCTAGGAAGTTCTCTGAGATGTGGCCTACCTGCCCACCCACTGACCTCATCTGGGGCCGCCCTGTTCCCTTTCTCTGTTCCCCAGGAGCAGTTCCCTCCTGGTAGTCCTGAGGACAGGCTGCTCTTTTGTGTCCTGGGACCTTCACACGAACAGTGTATCTTCCTTGGACCATTCTCATTGCCACATTTTACATGGCTGGTTCCTAATTTTTCAGGTTTTAGCTAAAACATCATCTTTGAGACATCCTCAGTGCTATTTCCCTTGTCCCAAATGGTTCTTGCTCTCTCTCTCTCTTTTTTGACAGCTGACTTCTTCCCCTCCCCAACATTTTATTAGAAAAAATGTCAAACATAGAGTAAAATATGAAATAATTTTACAGTGTATCTCTGTATACTTGTTGTTAGGTGCCATCGAGTCAGTACCCACTCATAGTGACCTTATGCACAGCACAATGAAACACTGACCGATCCTGAGCCAGTACTGTTGCCACGCTTGAGTCCATCGATGCTGCCACTTGGCCAATCCATCTTGTTGGGAGTCTTCCTCTTTTTCTCTGACACTCCACCTTACCAAACAGGATATCCTTCTCCAGCAACTGTTCCTTACTACCTAAATTAAAAGAAAACAAAACAAACCACTTCAACATTTTTACACTACTTACTTCATTTTATATAAATCGACCTTTCCAGGAGTCCCTGGGTAGTACAAACAGGTAAGTGTTTGACTACCAGCCAAAAGGTTAGTGGTTTGAATCCACCCAGAGGAAGACAGGCCTGGTGATTGGCCTTGGGAAGGTAACAGCCTTGAAAACCGTGCGGAGCAGTTCTACTCTACACACATGGGTTCACTGAGAGTTGGAATCAACTCTATAATAATGAATAACAACATCCAATAACTCATCCATTCCTTTTATTAAAAAGAAGTTATTGTTGTAAAAATATTGATGACAAAACTTTTGCCAATTCCACAATGTTGACACATACATTTTACTGCCATCCTTATTCTCTCCTTTATTTCACTCACTGCTCTTTTCTTCTATGACTCTGGTCACAAGTTTCAATTGTATTGTAATTTTTGTTTGTTTACTTGCTTTTTATATTGTTGTTGTTGTTGTTGTTGTTGTTAAGTGCCTTCGAGTCGGTTCCGACCCATAGCGACCCTGTACAGGGTTTCCGAGGGTGTAAATCTTTACGG
>NW_006408527.1:15949620-15955705 GCF_000296735.1 Chrysochloris asiatica
GAAACAAGTTATATGAATTGTTGAATGTGAAACTGATGATGTGCCCTGTAAACTTTCACTCAATCCACAATAAAAACCTTAAAAAAAAAAAAAAGTTATTCTGATTCAGTTATCCTGACCAGCTGTGTGGTGGTCAGATTCACTTGGTCTCCATGGCTCTCACTGAAGATATCTGTGTCAAGTAAACACTGCTGTGCTTTGCTGAGACCCATTCCACTTGGTGATTACATGGATAATTTGGTTTTGTTTTTCAAAGGAGGCCACCAAGGCAGTTAAGACCTTACCACTTTCCTAGTCACCAAAGAATTTCATCTAATTCTTTTACAGGCAACAAAATAATGTGAGTATTCACAGATCATGAAGGCCTCATCTGAGAGCAACAGGAACTTCTTTGTTTTCCTCTTCAAAATGTATTTACTTTCAGGTTGTTCATTTAGCTGGGTATGCTATAAGAAAGCCCAGGGATTTGGTTTCAAATTAAAATCACAAACCTGGATCATCATTTACTCCAGATTCACACCCAAACCAAAACTGATGAATGAATTTAAAAACCTGAATGTCCAATGAAGTCAAAGAAAGAACCTCAAGTTTCTTTTAACTCCAAGGTAGGCTTCAAGGGTGACTTTGAGCTTTCTAATGGTCACAGCCAGGATCATTTGGAGATAGTTTATGACCAAGAAGGAAAATGACAAGCTGCATCTTTTGCTGTTCCTGTACAACCACAGTCCCTCAGATTAAAAAACAAAAACAACTAATTTCTGTCAATTCTGACTCATGGCAACCCCATATGTTACCAACAAGGACTACTCCATAGGGGTTTCTTGGTTGAAATCTTTATGGAAGCAGACTGCCCGACTTTTCTTTAGGGGCGCTGTGGGGTGGGTTTGAACTGCCAATCACAGAACCCTCTATAGGGTTTCTGAGGCTGTGCATCTTTGATGATGAGCAGAAAGCCTCATCTTTTACTCAAAGAGTGGTTGGTTGGACTCAAACCTCCAACCTAGTGATTTGTAATCCAGTGCTTATTGTACAAAGCCACCTCTCTCCCTTGACATTGACTAGTTTCTCATTATTTTTAACAGCTTTGTGAGAAATTCTCAAGATGGTCCATGTTCAGGAATAAAGGGCACACGAGATTGCTAGACCAGACATAGATTGTTGATTCACACCCAGGGATATATTAGCAGGATGAATTGGGGAAAGTGGGGAAAGAAATCTGTTCTAGGACTAGGACCTTTAAGTAAGAATCCAACCATCAAGACCATGGGTGCCATCCAGGCTAGATTGTGTACCGCATGTTAATGGTGGAGGGAAAATGGGAATAAAACTTTGCGGGCTGGCCATGCTGACAGTCTGCCATGGCTACAGGACGGGAGCCCGATTTTGCAAAATTGAATAAAGAAAACCTCATTCTTGCTAAAATGAGTACAGATAGGATTTCTTGAGCATTTGTTGGTAAGCACTTGTGATAACTCATCGGTGACCTCATAACCAAGAAGAACCGAGGCAGTACTGGGGTATCGACAACATTTCTCCCACCATTACTATTTTTTAAAAAACACACAACTTTTGATTGTGATTTGAATGAAGGTTAACAGAGTAACTTGGGTTTCTATTCAATAATTCCTACATGTTTTGATTCATCATAATTTGCTCCAGATTTACACCCAAACTAATACAAATGGGTTTGTGGTCCTCACAGTGTAACAACAATCTTCCTACTTCCTGCCTGTATTTATTGTTTTCATTCTTCCTTCTTTCCTATTCATTTCTGCTGACTGAGGTTTACCCCAGGGCAAATGCAGCCCATTTGATTTTGTATGGCTGATTGTTCTAAGAAGTTTGTATCTCCCTGGTAATGTAGAGGCTGGTCTGTCTAGCTGAAAGTTGGGTCATGAGGGCAAGTTCACATCTCTATCTGGGGTTCCATCAGTCTTTATCAGACCAGTTTGTCTGATCATTTTTCTGTTTTGAGTTTTTTACATTTTTCTGTTTTGAATTTACATTTTTCTGCCACCCTTCCTAGGATTTTCTCATGTGATCTCCCTTTCAGTACAGTCAGCAGTGTGGCGGGTACCATGCATTTCTCCATCTCAGATGGCACCACAACCACATTACCTTCACTCCTGTCAACCCCTCTGAGATCACATCACTACTGCAATCATTATTTTTGTACCTACTGTGCACTCACTGGGAGTGCAGTGGTTCCACACGATAATCACTGAACTGCAAACCACCAGGTCTAAGGTTCGAGCCTGCCAGCTGCTCCCCAGGAGAAAGACAAGGCTTTCTGCTTCTGCAAAGATTTGGAGCCTCAGAAACCCTACACAAAGTTGCTGCGAGTCGGAAATGACTCCACGACACTTCACAACAACAACAACAACAACATGCACTTAGCAGGCACTGTCCTAAGCCCTTCTCAAGCATAATTCTTTCAAAAGCTTTATCTAACTGCCTCATTTTATAGAGATGCAGACTGACATTTGGCCACTTAGCTGAAGTTTGAGCTTTGGTCTTTCTAACTCTGGAGACTGCACTCTAAAATCACAACAATCTACACTCTGCTTTCTAATTACAGTAGCTGGGTCTCCTCCTTGTGTTTCAAGGTTGAATTTTTGCCTGCTCAGGTCCTTCTGCTATCAGAGTCCTGCTGTGTTCCTATCACTCTTTCTGGACACTGGGGTTTGGTCTGACTTCCAACTCTGAGAAACCCACCACTCTCAGCTTGTAGTCCCTGCATGATGCAAATGATTAACACATTTGGCTGCTAAACAAAAGCCTGGAGGTTCAAGTCCATCTACCCCAAGGTGCCTTGGAAAAAAGGCCCGATGACCTAAGTTCTACTCTGACGCACATGGGGCCATCATGAATTGAAATTGACTTGACAGGAACTGGTGGCGATGGTGGATTCTCAGTTCGTGGCCACCGTCTTCCCTTCACCAGCAGTTTATTAACAAAACCACTGCCTAAGGCTGCCTCTCCCTCAGATGCTTACCTCCTCAGTATTACTCATAATAATCTCTCTGAAAAATGTCAAAGCATCTGGAGGCAGGGTTTGATGGCGGCTAGGGTGGAGGTGCAGTGAAGTTCGCCGTCAGCCATACCACAGAAACCACGCAAAGCAGATCCAGGGTAGAGCTCCAAAACTCAGAACCCCAGAGATAGGAATATTTTTAAAGTTTGAAGGCTTATAGCTACTGGAACTTGAAGCTGAAGTAAGAAATCACGTACTTTGAATCGACGGCTTTGAAGGCCTGGAGCCGACATCTTGGGTGAGACCAAATGGCAAAACCAAGAGGGGGAGCACACACCACAGAAAAACACCGCAGGACCCTTGGAGCAAAGGTGGACAATACACTTTGTCAGTTTTGCTTTGCTCTGAATTTTTTTTTTTTTTGTATCTGGTCATTGGCGCCCCCACTGTTTGCGCACCTCCATTCTGGTGACTAGAGGGGCGAGTGGACAACCCCCACCCCTACCACCACCACTGGTGGATTCTTCTGCCACGCATGTGCACAGGTACTCGGCCCAAGAGCAGAACCTGAACTTTTTTTTTTTCTTTTTTTAAATACGGGAAAGGGCAGGACAGGGCTTTAGAGAGAGAAAGACAGTTTAAAAACAAAATAGGCCTAAAATTTAATTAAATCGTGAGGTATAGCATAACAACCAACACTGGCATCTTGAAATCTTTCAATCAGCTTTGAAAGCAAGAAGCTGAAGAGAGGTCATTAAAGTCATATTAGACTACAGATTTTTTTTTTTCTTCTCTCCCTCCTCTCCCTTTTCTGTGATTACAGACAGTAGTATTCAGTCTAGTTTTTGTTGTTGTTGTTTGCTCATTTTTTTTTCGCTGGTGCTGTTTTGCTGTTTTATACTCCCCCTTCTATCTTTGAGGGACTCGTTCTCTCCCTATATTACACAAGAAGAGCCAGCAACTGCTGCCATATAGCTAAGCTACAACCACACTCTATAAAACACCAAAACCCAGGCAAGAACCAATACCAACTGCCATATACCAGGGAGGCAGACAACACCTGTGAAAGTTACTCTGAGTTAAGTAATAAGAAGAGTGAAAAGGGAAGCCCACATCCTGATCACATGTTCTTGGAAGCAATCAGAAGCATAAAAAATATCAAAACACATACTCAATTAAGTATTATGGCCACAGATAAACATTAAACATGTCCAAGAAGAAAAGGCAGATGACCATATCAGTACATGTCCAGAAACAAGATAAAATGTCTGCGACAAATGACCTAGACATAGACCTGAACTCCATTCTGGAAGGAGGGCAAGCCTAGGAAATGCCTGAGAAGGAATTCAGAAAAATGATTACAGAATGTTTCAAAACACTTTACAATGGAGTTGAGAAAAATATGGAAGAAGTCAGGAAAGCACTACAGGAACAATCAAATAAGATAGATACAGCATTGGAAACAATTCAAAACCTACAGAAAGAGGTCCATATGATCAATAACAGAATATCAGAAATAGACAATACTCTGAAAGGGCAAAGGAGTAGAATAGACGAGATGGAAGGCAGAACCAGTGAGCTGGAATCAAATCTCTCAATACCAATAAGATAGAAGAGCAAACAGAAAAAAAGATTTAAAAAAATCTGAAGATTCATGTTGGACAACATGAAGAGGAATAACTTAAGAATTATCGGCATTCCAGAACAAGAAGAATACATGAGTCCACAGAGGAAATAGTTAAAAAACTGCAGGAAGAAAATTTCTCTAACACCCTGAAAAGTGAAAAGATAAACATTCAAAAAGCTCAACGAACCCCAGAAAGGAGAGACCCCAAAAGAAAATCACCAAGACATATCATAACCAAACTCTCCAAAATCAAAGATAAGGAGACACTACTGAAAGCAGCTAGGGAAAACAGAAGTGTCACATACAAAGGCAAGCAAGTCAGATTAAACTTGGATCTCTCAGCAGAAACCATGTAAGCAAGAAGACAATGGGGAGTCATATATAAAACCCTGAAAGAAAAAAACTGCCAACCAAGAATCCTTTATCCAGCAAAGCTATCAATCAAATATGATGGTGTAATCAAAGCATTCCAGGATAAACAGAAGCTAAGGGATTTTGCCAAAGCCAACCCTGTACCACAAAACATCCTAAAGGGAGTTCTGTGGACTGAGAACTAACAGGAACAGATAGCAGCAAGAGACTGACATACGTGGCAGCACCTCCCAGAATTAAATTGACAGAAGGAAGAGTTGAAAACAGAGCAAAACTATAAGAACAAACTCAGAGAATCTGGGAGGTCAGTCTATGATCAAAGCAAGTACAATATAAAAGAAGGTAAACACGTAGGAACAGAGATCCAGATAGTGAGAAGGTCAGGTAGATTACAGTATAAAATAGACTGCTATAAATGGAGAGAAAAGTTAATGGACTATAAGGCAACCTCAAAGAAAATTAACACTTCACAAAATACCAAGAGAATGAAAATCCAAGAAGAACATGGAAACATTAAAACTATAAGGAAACTCGCAAGAAAGAACACAAAAAGAATGAACTCAACAAAGGAAGACACACAGAAAAATAAAGCAGCAACACCACCCCAAAAAAAACCAAACAAACACAATGGCAGCAATTAATCAATACCTATTGATAATTACACTGAATGTAAACAAATTAAATGCACGTGTTAAGAGACGAAGGGTGGCAGAATGGATATGAAAACAAGATCCTTCAAAATGCTGTCTGCAAGAGACACATCTCACACACAGAGACAAAAACAGATTAAAATCAAAGGATGAAAAAAAACCCAAAAAAAACAAATTGCAATAAAAAACGAACAAGAATGGCAGTACTAATCACTGATAAAATAAATTTTAAGGCAAAAAGCAGCATAATACATAAAGATGGACATTATCTTATGATTAAAGGGACAATTGAACAAGATGAAATAACCATAATATATATCTATGCTCCCAACAAAATATATAAAGCAAACGCTAATAGATTTGAAGAAAGAAATAGATGAATCTACAATAATAGTGGGTGATTTTAATACATCATTTTCAAAAATGGATAGAACAACCAGAAAGAAACTTGACAAAGACACA
>NW_006408527.1:15955805-15957217 GCF_000296735.1 Chrysochloris asiatica
CAGGGTTTCCGAGGGTGTAAATCTTTACGGGAGTAGAAAGCCTCATCTTTCTCCCGCGGAGCGGCTGGTAGTTTCGAACCACTGACCTTAAGGTTCGTAGCCCGATTCGTAACCACTACGCTACCAGAGTTCCTTATATGTATCCCCTTAAATAGTAAACTCCTTGAGGGAGTTTAAACAGGCCAGGACTTTTTATTCCCACAGTCTTTAGCACAGTGCCTGGCACATAGTAGTTGCTCAACAAATATACATATTGAATGTCAAATGAATGGATGAGAGAAAATGACTTCAGGTTAGGAGGAGCAGAGTTTTTTTAGAGCAGTGGTCTCAAACTCTGTTGCACTTAAAAATTGCCTGATTAGGTTGTTGTTGTTGTTTTAAATCCTCTTAGCAATTACATCAGAACTTCTAGGAGTATGGCCCAAGAATTTGTATTTTTTAAACTCCTCAAGTGATTCCAATCTGCAGCTAATTTTGAAAATCAGTGTTTTAAGCAGTGGTTGTCATATGTAGTCCCTGGGCCAGCAACATCAACATCACTGAATCAGAAACTCTGAGGATGCGACAGGTAACCTGTATTATTAACAAGCCTGCCAGGTGCTTCTGACGTAGATCAAGTTTGAGTACCACTAGGTAGTGTAGTGGTTACGAATCAGGCTGTGAACCTCAGGGTCAGCAGTTCGAAACTACCAGCTGTTCTGTGGGAGAACGATGAGGTGTTCTGCTCCCATAAAGATTTGCAGCCTCGGAAACCCTGTACAGGGTCGCTATGAGTCGGAACCGACTCCACGGCACATAACAACAACAACACCTGTTGTAGTGCTGTGGGATAATGCACTGGACTGAAAGGCTGGTTTGAACTGCAAGGTTGGAACCAGACGGTTCCGACTCATAGACTTTGCATAGGGTTTCTGAGGAGCAGCTGGTGAGCTTGAGCCGCCGACACTGTGGTTCAAACCAACCTTGCAGTCCAGTGCATTAGTCCACAATGCCACACCAGGACTCTGATAAATGCATTGGTGATGGTGGTGGTGTGCAATGGAGCAGAAAGCCTTATCGCCCACAGAATGGCTGGTAGTTTCGAACTGCTGACCTTGAGGTTAGCAGCCTGACTCGTAACCGCTATGCTAGCGGAGCTCCTTGATAAATACATTGTTGTTGTTATTAAGTGTCATGGAGTCAATCCTGACCCATAGTGACCCTGTATAGGGTTTCCTAGGAATGGCTGGTGAGTTTGGACTGCCGACCTTGTGATTCAAACTGACCTTACAGTCCAGTGCATCAACCCGCAGTGCCACACTAGCACTCAATAAATGCATTAGTGGGTCTTAAAAGTTATTCTGGGAGGAACAAACAAGATGGCGGATCAGGTGGACGTATGGCAGAGAGCTCCGCCAACAACAACACAGAAT
>NW_006408527.1:15975117-15977506 GCF_000296735.1 Chrysochloris asiatica
GAGTAGATATATGCACACCAATGTTCATAGCAGCACTATTTACAATAGCAAAAAGATGGAGACAGCCAAAGTGCCCATCAACTGAAGAATGGATAAACAAGCTGTGGTACATACATACAGTGGAATATTATGCTACCTTGAAAAATAACAAGGAAGCAGGACTGGCCCCTTGTACTTTCTCCACAGGTGTTCGTTCGCTCCTGCCCATCCTTTTTGGTAGGTGAAACCCCTCTCTTCTTTCTACAAAACAAATTCCCACCACCTTCTCTGGAAAAACAGTTTCTGTGGCGTTAATTCTGATTCATGGTGACCCATGTGTCTAGGTGGTGTAAACAGTTAACCAGCTTGGCTGCTAACAGAAAGGTTGTGGGTTTGAGTCCACACAGGTGCCTCAGAAGAAATGCCTGGAGATCTACTTCAAGAAATTCATTCATTCTATTCCGATACATGAGGGGTCAACACTCATTCTGTGCTTTGCTTTAATTTGGCTCCTGCAATCTCATAGAAAAACTGAGTTCCTCTCCCTCTCCACAGTATCCAGGTGCCCTGAGAGAGCACCTCCTGTTACCAGGAAGCTGGTAAATGTGCACTGGGGCATTATGGCCTTTTTGCTTCAGAGACCTACCTCAAACTGCTTACTGGCCAAATGCCAGAACTGTACTTGCTTCTCTTTGCTCTTCCCTTCCCACCACCAGCTCTAGGAAGCTGGGCTGTAAAATCTGGGAGACTACTGAGCTCAAGAAGTCCAGCCTTCCAAGCGGAGAAAGCAACAAAACCCTCAGGCATCTTTGATACATGGTCCCCTAGCCTCTAAAGAACTGGTTCCACATGAAATTTCTTCCCCCAACCATTTATAGAGCACTCCTGTGCGTCTGGCTCAGCCCAAGGCAGCCATCAAGGTCAGGATTCGTATCTCCAAGACAGTGAGAGATCAGGGGCAAAATGAAACGAGTAGCTTCTTGCAGCCCAGGAAAATTAGACTTAAGGGATTCCACCTGCAGACCCTGGAGCTGGAGCTAGAAGCTGCAGAATCCCAGAACTCTTAAAGGATCCACTGTCCATTAAGTGAAACGGTGGCCAACTGGAGGGAGACTGTTCCTTGATAAGAATTTTGTGTCAAGACCCTCAGCTTTGCAAGATTGTGAGCTCAGTTTTATCAATTCAGATCTTAAAGAATATAGCCCGTAAGGCGACAAGGAGCTCTGGGGAGCTCTGGTAGCGTAGTGGTTACGAATCAGGCTGTGAACCACAAGATCAGTAGTTCGAAACTACCAGCCGCTCCGCGGGAGAAAGATGAGGTGTTCTGCTATTAACAGCCTCGGAAACCCTGTGCAGGGTCACTATAAGTCGGAACTGACTCCACGGCATATAACAACAACAACAAACTAACCAAACCCTTTCAAGAAACTTGCATATCAGAAGGCCAATTGAAAATGAGCAATGGACAGGTATGACTGTCCAGTGACCAGAATATTCAATCTGCTTTCTAAGATACACATTTCCTGGAATGGAATTCATCATCAAGAGGTTGCTTGGTGAGCAGAGAATCAGCCCAAGGGGAGGAGGTGGTTGTGAAATAAATCTTGTTCAGGCAGTAGAAGAGACCAAGGACCTTTGGAACTTTTAATACTTGGTTTCACTGGGGTCACTGATGGGTTCTTCTCTTCTTTGGTATGCCAGTTTCTAGCTATTAGCTGTTAGCCACATAACATCATTTCAAAATATTACCACTTCCTTTGTATTAGTTGTGTTTTCCTATGGCTTTCTTGTTATCTGGAGACCTGGTATGTTGCTGTGGATTAATGCACTCGACTGAGAGTTTGTTTTGAAACTCAAGGTTGGCAATTCAAGCTCACCAGCTACTTCTTAGAAACCCTAAACAGGGTTTCAGTGAGTCGGAACCGAATTGATGGCACTCAAACAATCACTTAGCAACAACAAAAACAACATCTTGTTATCTTGGGACCTAAGCTAAAGCCAAATCCATTGTCATTCAGTGGATTCAGATTTATGGTGGCCCTACTGCTGCGGGCTAATGTGCTGGATTGCAAGATCAATTTGAACCACAAGGTCGGTAGTTCAAGCTCACTAACCCGACTCAATGGAATTAACACCACCAATAATGTGTTACAGAAGGAGCCCGGGTGGTACAGTGAGTTAAGCATTGGCATGCTAACCTCAAGGTCAGTGGTTCGAACCCACCGGCCACTCCGAGAGAGAGAAAGATGAGGCAGTCTGCTTCCATAAAGATGTACAACCTCAGAAACCCTAGGGAGTGGTTCTGTTCCATCCGACAGGGTCACTGAGAGTCAGAATCAACTCAGTGGCCAGTTCTTGTGGGGTTTGTATGTGCTACAAAATAGAACTGTGCTCCACAGGGTTTTTTGGA
>NW_006408527.1:15977606-15984837 GCF_000296735.1 Chrysochloris asiatica
TATACATATATTTAACACTTTATCTTTTTGCGTTGCAAAAATTTAGAGAATACAACCTTTGCCAGTTCAACATTTTCCCATGAACAAGTCAATAAACTCAGTGCTACCTAAACAAGGATTTTTCTCCATACCTTATTCCTTCTGTCCCTGGTAATTGATATTAAACTCTAATCTCTATACATTTGTCAGGACAGTTATTTTTTAACATTTGAAATGAAATCATTAAGAATGGCACTGAGTAGTCCTTAACCACTTTGTGAAACTCCCAATAATCATCATTACATGGATTAATTATTGAAAAACAGTCCAAGTACTTTATTATATTTAAAAATTTTTATTATAAATTGAGTGAAGGTTTTCAGATCATCAGTCCCACATTCAGCAAATCATACAGTTTGTGTCATTACAATGATTACAATCCCTTCATACACTATCAGTTAACAGTATTTACCTCTATTCACTTTAAATCTTACACTCCTCCCTGTGACTTCTACTACCTCCAGCTTTCAGGTGCCAATCTCCCTCTTGTTGTATATTGCCTTCCCCATCACCCAAATTAACATGTGTCTATCCCGTGAATAATTTTCCCTTCCCTCCTACCCCTGGTAACCAACATGGAATGTTTCTTTGATTAAGAAAACTTTTTTTTTAAACTTTTAACAATAACGGTCTCATATAAAACTTGTCCTATTGTGATTGACTGATTTCACTCATGTTATGGGTTGTTGTAAAGATTCTTGTTATTTTTCAGCGTAGTATAGTATTTCATTATGTGACTGTACCGAAGTTTGTTTAACCATTCTCCTGTTGATGGGCACTTAGGATGTCTCTACAGTTTTGCTATTGTGAAGAGTGCTGCAATGAATATGGGTGTGCTTATATTTCTTGGCTACAATCTTTATGAAACAGATCCATGGCATCGCTGAGGGGTTTTGTGGGAAGTAGGAAACTGAATGGCAATGTGGGAAATACCCTGTGGTCCAGGGCTCTTGGAAGTGTTAGTTTTGGTATTTCTAAACCAGAAGAGAATGTGTGTATTGAGCCTTATGGAGAGATGGTAGGTATGGGGATACAGTCGGGCAACAAGTCCCTTTATCTGATTCTGTGGGATGTCACCAGGAGGTATATCAGTGGTCACATACTCAACTGCAATAGGAACTAGGTCTGTAACATAACAAAGTAGACAGGACCAAAGAATGACTTTAATAATAGTTGGACTATAAAGATGCTTCTTTTTAAATTTTCAAACATTTCTTTAGTGATCATAAAAGGTAATTCTTCATGATGTACCTTAATATGATCCCTTTCATTACAAAATCATCATTTGTAAGCAAAAGCAACCCACTACATTCAGTGTGAAAAAGCTAGTGTTTACTGAGTTACTATGGCTCTGTGGGTTAATGTGCTGGACTGCAAATCCGTTTGAACTGCAAGGTTGGCAGTTCAAGCTCACCAGCTGCTCCTTGGAAACCCTATACAGTGTTGCTATGGGTCGGAATCGACTCGGTGGCACTTCACAACAACAACATGGCTCTAAGATTAGTTTGAATTAATTCCTTAAATTAATAAAGGTAGGTAGTTGATGAATGGCAGAGAAATCCATGTTAATAAATTTTAGTCTCACAAAATGCTACAAACTTGAAAAAGACAACTTTTATTTTACTAAGTATCAAATGTTTATTCTTATTAACAGGAAGGGAGCTAATACCACATTCTCTTCAGAATTTAAGACTGTTATTTTCCTCTCCAATATAAGGTTGTTGTTATGAAGTGCCGTCAAGTTGTTTCCGACCCATAGTGACCCTGTATAGGGTTTCCAAGAAGCAGCTGGTGAGCTTGAACCACCGACCCTGCAGTTCAAACGGCTTTGCAATCTGGTGCATTAACCAACAGCACCACACCAGGACGCCATATAAGGCAGAGTTATATTATAGTCTAAATCAGTTTCTTTTTCAAAGTTATAAATTTCAAGAATCTTTCACTCTACCACTTTATCCTTTTCTAGATTTTTCATGTTTCTAAAAATGCACAATATATCAGTTGGGATGGCACTTGGATATAACAGAGAAAGAGGTTTATTTTTCTTCCACGTAAAAGGTGGCCAGGGGCAGGCAGTTACTATGCTCTCTCTGGCTGAACAGCAGCTGGAGTCAGAGGTGTGGAATGGCGTTCACCCTCACTGAACATAGTATGCTTTGTTGGCCAGGATCTGACACCAGGCTCACTGAATGCTGTGGAATACAGAGCAGGAAATGCAGATTGGCAGCCCTAAAGATACTTCTTGATGCTCTTTAGGAAAAACATAACACAAGTGTGAGGATTATGGCCACTGGTGCTCAGTGAGATGAGACCTGGGAGCTCTGGGGAGCTGGGGTTCCTTCCCAGATTGACCACTGCTCAGCTCAGCTATATTAAACACAGATGTTACCAGATTTTTTTCCAAAAGAAGCCGGGAATCTAGATACTGATGTGAAATCACGTTCTTATTTTTAGATGGACAATCAGTTCAAAATAAAAAAACAAAACCTGAATAAACAAAACTCTACTCTACTGAATAAACATCAGATTTGGGGCCAGATTCTGCAAATTAGTTACCTTGCAAGCCTTCAATTAAAAAAAAACAACTAAAAAATCCCATGATGTAATATTTTAGAAAATGCTGATTTAAAAAATGCAGATGTTTATTGTTGTTTTATAACTGCAGAACTTCTTAGGGGTCTTTGAGATATTGATATGTATTTGAACCTCCAATTCACTTTTACTGTCAACTTGGGAAATACTCTGTGGGCACAGCGTTCTTGGAAATGTTAGTTTTAGTATTTCTATACCAGGAAGAATGTGTGTAGTGAGACTTATGGGGAGATGGGAGGTATGGACAAACCATCTGCTAAAGTCATTGTCTAAACCTGGCCAAGCATGGTTGATCACTTGGCCTTATTTCAGCCAGTGCCATTTTCTGGCACTTTTCCCAAGGCAAGAGGTACTTCCTTCTGAGGTCTCAGAGCCCCATGTAGCTGATGCTGACTACAGTGGAACACAAGAACAGACAGCTTGTCCTCTCCTTGGAGGAATAGTTGTATTCTTACCTTGCTCATATGCCTGATTCTAGAACTGTTTGCACATTGAGTTCACTTTT
This sequence comes from Chrysochloris asiatica, assembly GCF_000296735.1. Taxonomy (NCBI): domain Eukaryota; kingdom Metazoa; phylum Chordata; class Mammalia; order Afrosoricida; family Chrysochloridae; genus Chrysochloris; species Chrysochloris asiatica. The sequence continues at coordinate 15,980,743 of NW_006408527.1, forward strand.
GTCCAGAAACAGAAGGCCTTTGGGCCCTGCCAGTCTCACCTCCTTCTTTTCCCACTATTATCCTACAGGAAACCTGGCTCAAATCTCCACCTCCCCCACAGAAGTATTCCGTGATTTATTTCCACCCACCCTGCCTTGCTGTGCTGAACACGCATAGGAAGATCACCTATCAGTTATCTTCAACAGCTCCAACTCACCGTGACCCTATGTGAGTCAGGGGGCAAAATGAAACAAGTAACTTCCGGCAGCCCAGGAAAATTAGATGCAAGAGACTCACTCCAATTGCAGACCCTGGAGCTGGAGGTGGAAGCTGCAGAGTCAGAAGAGAACTGTGCTCCACAGAGGTTTTCATTGGCTGATTTTTCAGAGGTAGATTGCCTGACCTTTTCCCCAAGGACTATGTGGACTGAACCGCTGATATTTCAGTTAGCAGCCAAGTGTGTTGACTATTTGCACCACCCAGGGTCTCCATTGAAAGACAAAGTCCATGCTTAGGACCTTATAAATAAGCAAAGAAGCCAAAAAGATAACAAAAGGGCAGCTTTAGGGAATGAATCCAGAATTTTGCAATTGTAATTTACAAATGTAATTTTTCAATTTCAGCATCCACAGGAGCCTGTGTTCCATGGTTCAATGCTGTTTTATTGTGAATTACATTCAGGAAAGGAGAGCATCATCTCTTCAGTGCTAGGGGCCCCTGCCTGCAGAAATGAAGTTAGTTTGTATAGTTATTGTATAACAATTGTATAACTTTCTATTTATTCGGCATCTCTTCCAACTTCCAAAAAGAATTGGTGACTGCCTGTAATGAAACCTACGCCCATGATGGGAGTGGACAAGCAACATCTGTCCTCTTTCCAACACCTGCTACTCTTATCTCACTCCAGGCTTGCTGCCAACGCCTCTGAATCCATCTCCTGTCTCCCAGCTTCCCTCTCAAGCCCATCCTGTACACTGCTGCCAGAAGAATCTTTCTAAACAGTCACTATGTCACCATTCTAATGATTTGTAACTATTCTCACGTATATTGTAGTCTAAGAGCATAAACTATCTATGGTACTGATATTCTGAAATTCTGATAGGAGCTTGTTTAAAATCAAACTCCAAAGACTGATTTAGTAGATCTGGAGTCCCTGGGTGGTACAATCAGTTAAGCACTTGACTACTAACTAAAATGTTAGTGGTTTGAACTCACCTAGCGGTGCCTCAAAAGAAAGACTTCCAAAAAGTCACACTCCTGAAGACCCTATGAAGTTCTACTCTGCAAACATGGGGTTGCCATGAGTCAAAACTGGCTTTACAGCAACTGGTATGGTTTAAAAGGTCAGAACTCTGACATGAACTTCAGGTGATTCTCTTCTAGGAAGTCTGGTGGTGGTGGTGTGCCGTGGAGTCGCTTCCAACTCATAATGACCCTGTATAGGGTTTCCAAGGCTGTACATCTTTATGGGAGCAGAAAGCCTCATCTTTCTCCCACAGAACTGCTGGTAGTTTCGAACTACTGACCTTGAAGTTAGCGGCCCGACTCGTAACCACTATGGACCCCAAATTGACAAGTCTTATCTGTGAAATCTGATTGAGTTTAGTTGTTCTTAAATTAATTCACCTGTATTTCATCTTCCTTAAAACGATGCCATTTCCTCAATTTTTCCACCCCAGCATCTGGTTGTGTGTTGACTGATTAATTTCATGCTAAAGTGGTTTTAAAAATACTGAGAGAAGGAGAGTTTCTAAACGGCGTTTACTGCACAGCCCGGGGAAGGCAAATTGTACTATCAGAGATGTCTGGGTATAACTAAAATGATTAAGTCACTAAAGAAAAATCCTTTCTAGTTCTGTCTTGCTACAACCATCATTAACCCCTCCACAGTAGAATGCCAAAGGACACTATGGCCAATGGAAATATATTTTGGGCCCTAACTTGCTTCTTGAATATTCACTTTCTAAAACAAGAAAAGGGAGCCTGAGCCAGGAGGAAAAGCAGAGAACAGCAGTAGTTTTAAATGATAACAACATGCACATTTTTTTTTATTGTTTTTTAGCTTTTTGTTGGGTGAAGGTTTACAGAGTAGATTTTTTTTTTTTTTACATTCAACAATTTATACACATTTTGTTTCATGTCATTGGTTGCAATTCCTCTAATGTAACATGCACCCTACTTCTTTTTTGTAGTTCCTGTCTCCATTCTTTCTTCTTTCCCAACTCTTCTGAACTTTGTCTTTGAGTAAATGCTGGCCCACTGATCTCAAATGGTTGATTATTCTAAGGCTTACATACTTCAGTAGTGTTACTGTTCTCCTATCATTTGGATGAAAATTGAGCCATGGGAGTGAATTCATTTCCAGACCTGAAGGGTGACTACATTTCTACCAGTCTCTATTTTTTTTCTTCTTTTAAGATTTTGAGTTTTGTTTCACATTTTCCCCACTCTATCCAGGATCCTCCAATGTGATCCCTTTCAGAGTAGTTGGTAGTGTCAGCCAAGCACCATCTAGTTCCTCTGTCCTTGTAACCAAAACAGAGGTTCCAGTCACCTGCCACTTAACCAGTCAATACTGAGAGAGGGTTCACAGCAAAGAGCAAAGCATTTATTGTGTATCAGTACACAGAAGGGCAGAGGAATAGGAATCCCCTGATCTCCCTCCCTGACTGGACAACAGCCAGCAGTTCTTTTTGTTTTGAAAACAAAATACATTGTTTTATTTTTTGTTCTCCAAGCATAACATATTATTGTTGAGTACTGTCCAGTCTGTTCTGACTCATAGTGACCCTGTATAGGGTTTCCAAAGAGCGGCTGGTGAGTTTGAGCCACCAACTTTGCAATTAGCAGTCCAGTGCTTACCCTACAGCGCCACACCAGGATTTCAAGTATAACATGCTCACTGTTAAAAAACAAACAATCTTATAGATAAATTTTAAAGCATCAATAATTCCTATACCTAGAGAAAGTCATGTGACCACTATGAGCTATACTTGGAGTCCTGGGGTGGTGCTGTGGGTTAATGCAAGGTTTGTTTGAACTGCAAGGTCAGTGGTTCAAGCTCACCAGCTGCTCCTCAGAAACCCTATACAGGGTCACTATGGGTCAGAACCGACTCAACGGCACTTGACAATATTCTAGCACCCTTTTTTTCTATATAATATCGAATGCATGTTATTATTATTCTGTGGCTACTTTTTTTTCCTTAACAAGGCAAGTTGTTGTTGTTGTTAAGTGCCATCGAGTCAGTTCCGACCCATAGCGACCCTATACAGGGTTTCCGAGGATGTAAATCTTTATGGGAGTAGAAAGCCTCATCTTTCTCCTGTGGAGCGGCTGGTAGTTTCGAACCGCTGACCTTAAGGTTTGCAGCCCAATTCGTAACCACTACGCTACCAGAGCTCAGAGGAACTGTTTTTCCATTACATGAAATTTGCTTTTTTAAAACATGTTATGACTCATGATGTCCTATCATATAGGCACCATGATATGTTTAACCAAATCCCTACTTCAGGACATTTAATGTTTCTATAAAAATGCTTTGATCAATAATAAATAATAAATATTAATAAAATATTTGCATCTATCCTTGATTATACCTTTAGAATTGATTCCTACAAGTAGAATTTCTGGATCATGGCATATGAAGAATTTAAGACTTTTATTCTGTGTTGTCAAATATTGTTGTTAAGTGCCATCTTCAAGTTAGTTCTGACTCATTAGTTGTTGTGGTTAGGTGCCATCGAGTTGGTACCAATTCTTAGTGACCCTATGCACAACAGAACGAAAACTGCCCAATCCTGGGCCAACCTGACAACTGGTGCCACATTTGATCCCATTGATGCTGTCACTTTGCCAATCCATCTCATTGGGGGTCTTCCTCTTTTTCTCTGACCTTACCAAACATGATATCCTTCTCCAGCAACTGGTCTCTCCTAACAATATGTCCGAAGTATGAGAAACGGAGTTTGGCCATCCTGGCCTCCAAGGAGCACTCTGGCTACACTTCTTCCAACACAGATCTGTTGGTTCTTTTGGCAGCCCATGGCACTTTCAATATCCTCTTCCAACACCATAACTCAAAAGCATCAATTCTTCTACAGTCTTCCTTATTC
>NW_006408527.1:15984937-15988382 GCF_000296735.1 Chrysochloris asiatica
TCCAACACCATAACTCTAAGGCATCAATTCTTCTACAGTCTTCCTTATTCACTGTCCAGCTTTTGCATGCATATGAGGTTATTGAAAATACCATGGCTTGGGTCAGGCATACCTTAGTCCTCAAGTTGACATCTTTGCTCATCAACACATTAAAATGGTCTTGTGCAGATTTGCCTAATGCAATACGTCATTTGATTTCTTGACTGCTGCTTCCACGAATGTTGATAGTCTGACTCATAGTGACCCTTTATAGGGTTTCTAAGCTGCAGCTGGAGAGTTTGAACCACTGACCTTGTGGTTCAAACCTACCTTTCAGTCCAGTGCTGATCTTACAGTGCTATACCATGATTCAGCATTGTCAAATACTCCTTAGAAAAGTTATAGCAATTTACATGACCATTTGTTGTTGTTGTTGTTATGTGCCGTGGAGTCGGTTCCGACTCATTAGTGGTGTAAAAAGGATTGGTTTCCTTGCAACACTGCCAACGTTTTCATTTTTCGCTTCACTGGTATTTTAGAAGAAAAATTAACATTCAATTGTTTAAAAGATGTCATTCTTGACATTTTCCAGAGAGGTTTGGTATTTTTTTCAAGCCTCACTGGCCATTTATGTTTCTTCTTATGTAAAGTTGTTCATTTCTTTTGTCTGTTTTCTATCAAGTTCTTCTTCATTTTCTTGTTGATTTTTAAAAACCTTCTGTCAACAACAACACATGTGTTATATTTTGTGATGAACTAACTTTTCCATTTGTTGTTGTTGTTGTTACATGCCGTCGAGTCGGTTCCGACCCATAGCAACCCTGTACAGGGTTTCCGAGGCTGTAAATCTTTACAGGAGCAGAAAGCCTCATCTTTCTCCTGTGGAGCAGCTGGTAGTTCGAACTGCTGATCTTGCGGTTCACAGCCCGATTTGTAACCACTACTTCCCAACTGTATTTTAACTTTTTATTTTGAATTAAGACAAGATCATCAGTGTTAGGTTCAACAAATTATACATTCAGTGATTGCAGTCCCCTCCTGATAACAATGCACCAGCTTCCTCCCTGTAGTTCCTATTACAGCTCCACCCACCTTCCCATCCCTTCTCTACTTTGTTTAGGCAAATGTTGCTCTTTTGATTTTGAATGGTTGAACATTCCATGATAAGCATAACTTACTATCTGTTGCTTGGCTGAAAATTGGGATATGAAGGTGAGTTCCTTTCCAGACCTGAAGGGTGGTCGAGGGCCATAGTCTCAAGTTCCTCCAGTCTCTTTCTGACCAGTAAACCTGGGCTTTTTTTTTTTTTTTTTTTCATAATTCTGAGTTTTGTTTCACATTTCTCTCACTCTATCAGGGACCCTTTAATGTGATCCCTTTCAGAGCAGTTGGTAATGGTACCTGGTACCATCCAGTTCCCCTGATCTGCATCGTGGAGACTGATGTTCACATGTTCCATTGGTCAATTGGACTAATTGATTCCAAGCCTCTTCAATTTTTATCACTCTTTCTTCAACACATGGAGAGACCAATAGCTGCACCTTTGTTGTTGTTGTTATGTGCCGTGGAGTCGGTTCCAACTCAAAGCGACCTTGTACAGGGTTTCTGAGGCTGTAAAGCTTAATAGGAACAGAAAGCCTCATCTTTCTCCTGCAGAACAGCTGGTAGTTTCGAACTGCAGCACCTTAGATGGGCGTTCATGAGCTTTTTTTTTTTTTTTTTAAGGGGATGAAAATCAAGGTCACAGAACTTGTGGTCAGGTATTGTTGTATTTTGTCTCTGTTCCTGAGAGGAGAATTGTCCCCTTAGTTTAAGCCACACATTCTGCTTTGGAGATTGAAAAGGAGTGACTAATTATGGAATGTAGTTAGGAAGGGAGTGAAGTCGTAACTACAGTCACTGTTCTAAGATGGCTATTAAGGCTCTGTTTTAATTTGTTGTTGTTGTTAAATGTTGCCGAGTTGGTTCCAACCTATAGTAACCCTGTATAGGATTTCTGAAGAGTGGCTGATGAATTTGAACCTCAAACCTTGTGGTTCAAACTGACCTTGTGGCTGAGTGCTTATCCTACAGTGCCACACCAGGACTCCATATACAAATATAAATATAAATGTAATTATAGGTATAAGTGTTGTTGTTGTTACATGCCATCAAGGTGTTTAAGGCTTTACATCTTTGCTGAAGCAGAAAGCGTTGTTTTTCTCCTGTGGAGTGGCTGGTGGACTTGAACTGAGTACCTTGTAGTTTGCAGTTCAGTGCTTATCATATGGAACCATATATATGCATATCTATGTACATATATATAAATGGAGTTCTTGTGTGGACACTGTAGAATAAATATTGAACTGCAAGGTAATTTGAATTGCAAGACCATCAGTTCAAACCCATGAGCCTATGAGTTGGACCAACTCGACACCACTAACAACAACAATATAAATATATATTTGTGGTATGTTCTAACTCTCTCTCCATACAACACGCTCATTTCATTCAACACTTACCATGTAGTAAGCTCTATAAGCCACTATACACACCTTATCCTGAATCTTCACAGTAACTTGCAAGTAAACTCGCTAGACTGAAATGTCAGTTTGAACTGCAAGGTCAATGGTTCAAGTTCACCATTTGCTCCTTGGAAACCCTACACAGGACCATAATGGATCCGAACTGACTTGACGGTACTTACAACAACAAGTATTAAATAAGTAAGGCCCTGGTGGTGCAGTGGTTAAGTGCTGGGCTGCTAACTGACAAGTCAGTGGTTTGAACCCACTAGCCCTTCCAAAGGAGAAAGATGTGGCAGTCTACAAGAAATCCCATGGGGACAGTTCTACTCTGTCCAGTAGCGTTGTTATAAGTCAGAATCAACTGAAGGATAATGAATTTAGATTTTGGTTTGAGGTATTAAGTGTCCCCATTTTTTACATGAGAAAATTGCCTACCTCCTATTACTTTACAATGATTCCAGCAGGAACAATGGCTGGGGCAGGGATGGGGTGAGGCGGGAAACAGGGCCATGAAAAAATAAACATTTATTTCAAAAGTCAACCCCTAAGCATGTTCATAATGAAAGTCCAGAAGGGGAGAGAATCTGGAGGAAAAACACAAGTTATAGGTTCTTCCTAAAGAGATAGGAAGTGATCCTTCTGTTTCCAAGTTCTAATGGGTTGAATTTTCCTAGCACAGCTATAAGTACACCACCACTTCCCCCCTGACCCCCACCTCCCAAACCCACATATCAGACTTTGAAGCAGTTGGGACTTCTAATGTATTCAGGCCATTACCAGAAAAGATGGCTGATTAAAAGGTAATCGGCAGGGGGAGTGATTAATCTTGCAGTCCAGGAACGGAGGACCCTAGGACCATCAAGAGAGGAGTGCACGGATGGAATGTGGGACCTTACCCAGAGAAGCAGCAGCACCAGAGATGGAGATAGAGATGGGGGCATGGAGGACTCTAGATTCAT
>NW_006408527.1:15989087-15994184 GCF_000296735.1 Chrysochloris asiatica
ATACATACACACACACACACTCTGGCTAAGCTTTCCCTGGCTCTGGATCCTGCATCCAGCTCTTTATCATCTGACCTCTGGTTCTTGGGACTTGAACTAGCAGTGTGTCATCTTATCTGGAAATACTGGGGTTCGCCAGCTTTGACAGCCCTGTGGTCTGACTTGCCAATTTGGAGTTAGTCAGCCCCTGCAGCCCCATTAGTCAGGAGAAGCTTCTAGCCTGATGCCTGGCCCACAGATTGGAAACTTGCTAGTCTCCACAGCCATATAGGCAATTTCCTTCAGATAATTCTCTTCTTCTCTCTCTCTCTCTGTCTATATCTCCAACTCTATGGAGGTTTCAAAACTTCTGTGGAAAAATTTCATTATCATTTTATTCCATTTTACACAAACATTTTGAAGCCCCTTTGTATATTTGTATACAGCTCACTAGTTTTGCTTCTCTAGAGAACCTAGCCTAGGACAACTGAGGTCTTTTCCTAAGCAAAGACAATTCTTTACTAAGAAAGCCTCTGGTGCCTGCTTTCCCAATAACATTAATTTTTGAAAGGAGCACTAATTTTTTGCAATTACATTAAATTTTGAAAGGAGTATTAATTTTTGAAACGTGTACAACCGGCTCCTCAGAAGAAAGACCTGGTCATCTGCTGCCATAAATATCACAGCCTAGAAAACAGACTCTATGGAGCAGCTCTACTCAGAATCCACTTTATGGCACAAAGTAACATTATTTTTGGAGGCTCACCTGCTTGGTCCTCCCTTTGAATCTCAGGCAGCCTCTAGAGCGTGTTGCAGGAACTTTTGGGTTCTTCAGAATGCACTTTGAAAACTGATGGGCTAGCCCACATTTGAGAACCTTTCACTCTTAAAGGAGTCCTGGTGGCACAGTGGTTAAGTGCTTGGTTGCTAACCAAAAGGTGTGAATGTCTGCCTCTATAAAGATTTACAGCCTTGGAAATTCTCTAGATAGTTGTTCTCTGTCCTAGAGTGTTGCTATGCATTGGATTTGCAGTTTTTTATCTTCACTCTTAAAACTATTAGTCTCTGAGTCCTGCATCTCAAGTCTGATTGGAAAAACAGGCAGAAATTCAAGGCTGAGATGAAATGGTTTAAAGCAGTGGTTCTCATAATTTCTAGGTTCAGAATCCTTTAAATTCCTGATTGAGGACTTTCTTGTTAAATGCCATCGAGTCAGTTCTGACTCATAGTGACCCTATATAGGGTTTCCAAGGCTTGTAAAACTGTGGGAGAAGAAAGTCTCTTCTTACCCCAACTGGTGGGCTGGAACTGGCAACTTTGTAGTTAGCAGTCCAGTGCTTATCTCACAGAGCTAGCGTCACAGCAGGACTCCTGTGTATAGCGGGCTCTAAATATAATCACTTCTGAGTTATAAAAGGAGCCGATTACGCTGACCCTCACATCCTCTATACCCATTCCTTTCACCCATTTGCTCTCCCTTCATCTTGGAGTTGAACTAACTTTACAGAAGACAGTGACGACACCAAGGCCTGCTCCCAGCAGTAAAAGATACATTAGTCTCCATAATGACCCATCTCCCCCAGCCCTCCTTCCTCCATCTGGACATTTATGAGACCATGAATCAGGGATTACCCAGGCAGGCAGAAAGGCCAGTGCCTGGCTGATGCTGGGTGTGTCGAGAAGGGAGTGGCATATCTGTGAAATGCCAGCCCTGGCAAGCAATGGAACAGGCTGAGGGAGCTCTAAGTCCCCAGAGGCTAGAGGAGGAAAATGTCCTTGTCCACATTCTCTGCCCAGACTATGGTGTGGTACAGGAGGGCCACGTGTCCTCTCTTCACTGGCCAATAATGACACAAGGGGGATTTTGAATTCACCCTTTTGGCCAAAATGGAAGCTTATTGGGGAAAGAGATGCTGATAAAACATTTACTCAAAGAAATACATTTTATTTTTCCACGTAGTTCTATTACTGAAAACATGAAAATAGAATCTTTCTTTGTTGTTCAACAGAAGTGACATCTAACAATCTAGATTTAGATTTCTCTGCCTGGGATGATGTTAGAAACAACATTCAAACCCATGGAAGCAAATTCTTTAGCATTTTGTAAAAGATTAAATTGTCTGAGAATTGATATCTTTCTATCTGTCTCTCCTCCCCTCTCTTTTTTGGGGTTGCAAAACTCTTAACTATAGTTTAAGATTCAATTTACAATTTGTACAAAGTCAGTCTCAGGGGGTCCACAAATCACTATTCCCATAGTTCTCCTCCATCTCTCCTATGTAACTCATGGATGCTATGTGCCTCTGAAAGTTTGAAATACTGTGACAATTACTAAAATGTGACATAGAGAAACAAAGTGCGCACATGCCGTTGGAAAAAATGGCATTGAGCAGTGCCATGAGCTCAATTTGTAAAAACCACAGTATCTCCAAATAAGGTGATGCATGCCGGTATAGTATTCTCAATATTACAAACACCTAGTCATAGGCAAAGAATTCTGGAGGTTCAACGCATATGCTCTTCTTTTTGAACAGAGGGACACTTGTCTGCGCTATTGGTATTTTGGGTTGTTTCTCTTGTGTCTAGATCAGGATATACAGGAGGTAGAAACACACACACACACACACACAAAATAAGAGAGTCACTGTTGAGCTATTACTTAAGTCCTAAATGCTATAAACGGAATCTTCTTTTTTCTACCTTTTAGAATCTCTTGTTATTTGTTTAATTTCTATTTTCCAGATTGTTATTGTTGTTAAGTGCCATCAAGTCAGTTTTGACTCATAGAGACCCTGTAAGGTTTTCCAAGAAGCGGGTGGTGGGGTTGAACTGCTGACCTTGAGTCTCAAACTAACTTTGAAGTCCAGCACATTCTCCTGCAGCACCACACCAGGACTCTCCAGCTGCTCCTGCACAGAGTCTCTATGAGTTGGAACTGACTCTATGGCACTTAACAACAACAACAAAGGTGTAATAAGTGGAAGAACTAGACTGAAATGTGCTTAGTCATTCATTTTTTGAAACAAGAGGTCAAGACTATGCCTCTTAGTTCCTGTACCACCTGTTGCTTCCAGAGTGCCTGCAGTGAGGCAGGTGCTCCACAAACTTATTGAACCAACCAAATGAAAGGAAGGAATCTATTCCCTGTGAATGAGCTCTGCCTCTTCTTTTGTGAAGTCTATCTGCATATCTTGCTCTCCTGGGAACTCCTAAAGCTGAGTCATATGTCCTTGTCCTCTCCCTGTCTGAGTTGTCTGTGTAACTGAGTGAAGTGTCTTTGAGGGTAGGAATTATGTTTCTATCTATTCTGTTTTTAATTTTTTTTAAATGTTTTATTGTGAATTATGTGATAGTTTACATGGGAGAACATTAACTTTACATTCATCCTATCATTTCATTGCCATGGTTACAATCCCCTCCATGCATCATCAACCAATCCCTGGTCATCAGCACACAGCCCCTCTCCCACTCTGGGTCTAAAGTCCACAGCCAGTCCATCTCTCCACATCATTGTCTCTGCCTCCATCTCTGGCATCACTGCTTCTCTGGGTAGGGTCCCACTCTCTGCTTTTCTCCCTTGATTGTCCCAAGGACCTCCGCTACTAGACTGCAAAGTCAATCACTCCCCTCCTTGCTACAAAACACCTACCTTTACATTTCCAACCCTCACAGTCAGTTCTGGTAACAATTATCCACTATTGTACCACAAGAGATCTATCCCCATCTCCTTTCATCAGCCCTGCCTAGACAGATTGGATACTACTCAGTGAAGATTCTACCTTCCTCCGCACCCTCTGGATCTAGGCTCCCTCTTGAAAGCTTGTAAGCCAGTCACTTCTTGCCTTTGTAGCCCTGCCCCTACCCTATTTTGGGTAGCCAATGTCCAAGTTGGCCATCCCTGTCTACTCTGTGTATGGAGGGGGTGGGAATGATCCTTGCTGTAAAGATTTGTTCCCTCTTTTGAGCTACTGCATCTACAGGTGTAGGTCAAGATCATAAAATTGCATCAGATTACTATTTTTTTCCTCTTCTTTCTTCTTCTAGTTGAGCTCTGATCATCTAGTCATTGAAGACAGGTCAAGTGGGTATTATCTGTAAGTGTGGGTGTTCTTGTGCATATGCCCTCTCTTCTTAGCAGCTGGATGCTTCACTCACCACTCTAGTTCTCTGTGGCTATGTCAATGACTCTGGGCCCAAGAGTCCCCAAGTCTTGCCACACTGCTGGCCAACCAGGTTTCTACCCAGGTTCACAGGAGTCTATTGAACATTGTAGGGCTTAGCTCACAGCTTCATTTCTATCTATTCTGTTTTTACTTATTTATTAGCTTAGCAAATTTTGAATTTAGTCATAGAAGGGTATTATGCAGGTTCTCCAAGCATAGAAAACAAATGTGTTTTTCTCTTTTGAAATATTTCTCAGAAGGAAGAAATGAGGAAGAAAAAAGATGAACAGAAAATTTCAAAGGGCAACTTGAGAAGGCAAAATCAAGTTTTATAATGAAATGTGTGAAGACATGGAGTTAAAAAAACATAAGGGAAGAACACACTCAGCATTTCTCAAGCTGAGGGAACTTAAGAAAAAAGTCAAGCCTTGACTTGAAATATTGAAGGAGTCTATGGGTAAAATGTTGAATGAAGCAGAAAGCATCAAAAGAAGGTGGAAGGAATACACAGAATCACTGTACCAAAAAGAAATGGTCAGTGTTCAATCATTTCAAGAGGCAACATAGTATCAAGAGCCAAAGGTACTAAAGGCATAATTCTAAGGTGTACTGAAGAACAAAGTTCTGGAATTGATGCAATACAAATTGAAATCTTTCAACAAACTGATGTAGCACTGGAGGTGCTCACTCATCTATGCCAAGAAGTTTGGAAGTCATCTATCTAGTTGGCTGATTGGGAGAGATCCATATTTGTGCCCATTTCAAAGAGGTAACCCAACAGAATGTGGAAATAACCGACAATATCTTTAACATCATAAGAGAAGACTATACACATGGACCTTTAGACAGCATAAGAGAAGACTATACACATGGACCTCGCCAGATGGAACACATAGAAATCAAATAGACTACATCTGTGGAAAGAGAGGATGGAAAAGCTCCATATCATCAGTGA
>NW_006408527.1:15996279-16004486 GCF_000296735.1 Chrysochloris asiatica
AGCATTGTTTCGTTCTGCTGTGCATGGGGTCGCTATGAGTCGGTTCCGACTCGATGGCACCTGACAACAACAACAACAACAACAACAACATCTTTAACATCACATGCAATGAAAATTTTGCCAAAGATAGTTTTAAAAAACAACTGCAACAGTATGTTAGCAGTTGTTTTTTTAACTATCTTTGGCAAAAAATCAAATCAGATTTAGATGAGGTGTGGAATGAAGGACATCATTGCTCACGTCACATGGGTTTTGGCTGAAAGCCGAGAATACCAGAAAGATGTTTATAGTGCTTTATTGACTATGCAAAGGTTTTTTCCTATGTGGCTCATAACAAGCTATGGATAACATTGTGAAGCATGGATATTCCAGAACATTTAATTATGCTCATGAGTAACCTGTACATAGACCAAGAGGCAGTCATCCAAGCAGAACAATACTTATGCAATCTGTATGCAGAGCAAATAATCCAAGAAGCTGGATTATATGAACAAGAGTGTGGTATCAGGATTGGAGGAAGACTCATTAAAAACCTGGGATATGCAAATAATACAACTTTGTTTGCTGAAAGTGAAGTGGACTTAAAATACTTGCTGATGAAGATTAAAGACCACAGCTTTCAGTATATAAAGAGAAATAAAGAAAACAAAACAAAAGAAAATACAAATATTAATATAAAGAAAACAAAAATCCTCATACCTAAACCAATAAATAACATCATGATAAATGGAGAAAAGACTGAAATTCTCAAAGTCTTCATTTTGCTTGGATCCATCATCAACAGTCATGGAAGCGGCAGTCAAGAAGTCAACCAAAGTATTCCATTAGGCAAATCTGCTGCTGCATAAGACCTCTTCAAAGTGTCCAACAACAAAGATGTCAGTTTGAGGACTACGGTGTGTCTGGTCCAAGTCATAGTAATTTCAATAGTCTCATATGTATGTGAAAGTTGGACAATGAATAAGGAAGACCATAGATGAATTGATGAATGTGAGTTATGATGTTGGAGGAGAATATTAAAAATACCATGGACTGTTAGAAGAACAAGCAAATCTCTATTGGAAGTATAGCTCGAATGCTCCTTAGCCAGGAATAAGAGTCTTCATCTCTTATACTTCAGACATAATATCATGAGGGACCAGTCTCTAGAGAAGGACATCATGCTTGGATAAGTGGAGCATCAGTGAAAAAGAGGGAGATCCCCAACAAGATTGGTTGGCACAGTGGCAACAGCAATGGGCTCAAGTGTTTCATTGAAAACTTCAATCTTTTCTCCATTTATCATGACATTATTTATTGGTCTGGTTGGGAATATTTCTGTTTTCTTTACCTTGAAGTGCAATCCACACTAAAAGCATTATTATTTAATCTTTATCAATGCTTCAAGTCCTCTGTGCTTTCAGCAAGAAAGATTGTATCATCTGCAATGGAAGCTTGTGATTAGCCTTCCTCTGATCCTGATGCCACGTTCTTCTTCGTATAGTCCAATTTCTCAGATTATTTGCTCAGCATTTTTGTTGTTGTTACATGCCATGGAGTCGGTTCCGACTCTTGGTGACCATGTACAGGGTTTCCGAGGCTGTAAATCTTTACGGGAACAGAAAACCTCATCTTTCTCCTGTGGAACAACTGGTAGTTTCGAACTGCTCACTGTGAGGTTAGCAGCCCGATGGAGCTCTGGTAGCGTAGTGGTTACGAATCAGGCTGCGACCCGCAAGGTCAGCAGTTCGAAACTACCAGCTGCTCCGCGGGAGAAAGATGAGGCGATCTGCTCCCGTAAAGATTTACAGCCTCGGAAACCCTGTTCAGGGTCGCTATGGGTCGAAACCGACTCAACGGCACTTAACAACAACAACGCTACCAGAGCAGACTGAATAATATGGTAAAAGGATACAACCTTGACACACAGCTTTCCTGATTTTTAACCAAGCAGGATTATCCCTTTGTTCTGTTCAAATGACAGACAGAGATACAGATTCCGATGAGCATGATTAAGTGGTCTGGAATTACCATTTTTCCAATGTTATCCATAGTTTGTTATGATCCACACAGTCTAATGCCTTTGTGTAGTAAATAAAAACATGTAAACACCTTACAGGTATTCTCTGCTTTCAGCCAAGATCCATCTGATGTCATCAATTATATTCCTAGTTCCACAGCCTCTTCTGAATCCAGCTTGGAACAACAACAACTGTACTGTACTGTACTGCTGTAACCATTTTAGGATTATCTTCAGAGAAATTTTACTTGCATGTGATACTAATGATATTGTTTGATAATTTCTACATTCCATAAGGTCACCTTTCTTTAGGATAGGTATAAATATGGCTCTCCCCTAATTGGTGGACCAAGTGGCTGTTTTCTAAATTTCTTGGCACATGCTAGTGAGTGCTTCCAGTGTAGAATCAGTTTGTTGAAACATCTCAGTTGATATTTGTCAATTTCTAGAGCCTTGTTTTTTTTTTCCACCAATGCCTTCAGTGAAATTTGAATTTCTTTCTTCAGTATCATTCTTGATCATTTACTACCTCTTGAAATGACAGAACATTGACCAGTTTTTTTTGGTACAGTGACTGTGTATTCCTTCCATCTTCTCTTGGTGTTTCCTACATCATTCAATATTTTTCCAGAGAAGCCTTCAATAGTTCGAGGCAAGGCTTGAATTTTTTTCAGTTCTTTCAGCTTGAGAAATGTAAGTGTGTTCCTTCTTACTGAATTCCAAATCTTTTCACATTTCATGAAAGTACTTTACTTGTCTTCTCGAGCTGCCCTTTAAAAACTTCTGTTCAGCTCTTTTACTTCATCATTTGTTCAGGTCACTAGAGCTTCTTTATGTCCAAGAGTAAGTTTCACACATCCACTTTGGGCTTTTCTTTCTTTCTTGTCTTTTTATGACCTTTTGTTTTTCTCTTGTACGATGTCTTGATGTTATCTCACAACTTGTCTGGTCTTCAGTACATCAAATATGTTCTTGAGATGATCCCTAAACTCAGGTAGAATATACTCAAGGTCATTTTTTGTTTAGGTTTTTAACTTTCTGTTGTGAATTGGGTGAAGGTTTACAGAATATATTGGTTTTCCATTCAACAACTCATAGACATTTTGTTTCATCTCATTGCAATCTTCACAATGTAAAATCAATTATCTCACTGAAACATGGAATGGAAAATACTAAATATGACTCTAAGGAAATTGGAAGTGTCAAAAATGAAAGGAAATGCATAAAAATCAATATCCTAGGCACTAGTAAGTTGAAATTAACTGGTATTGGCCATGTTGAATCAGGCAGTCATATGGTTTACTATGCCTGGAACAACAAATTAAAGAGGAATGACATTACATTCATTGTCAAAAAGAACATTTCAAGATCTGTCTTGAAGCACAATGCTATCTGTGATAATATTCATATACTTACAAAGAAGATCCATTTAATACCACTATTATTCAAATGTGTGCACCAGCCACTAAAGCCAGTGATGATGGAATTGGAGAACTTTACCAACTTCTTCAGTCTGAACTTGATGAAAATGTAATCAAGATGTATTGATAACTACTGGTGATTGGACTGTGAAAGTTGGAAATAAAGAGGAAGGGTCAATATTGGAAATTGTGGCCTTGTTGATAGAAATGATGCTGGAAATAACATTATAGAATTCTGCAAGACCAATGACTTATTCATTGCAAATACTTATTTTAAACAACTGTATACATGGACCTCACCAGAAAGAAGACAAAGGAATCAAATTTACTACAATCACTAGTAAAATATGGCTGGAAGCAAACTGTAGAGCAGACCATTAATGACACATAAGAAAGTTCAAACTGAAGTTGAAGAAAGTTAAAACAAATCTACAAGAGCAAAAATATGGCCTTGAACATGTCTCACCTGAATTTAGAGACCACCTCAAGAACAGTTTTGAAGCATTAGACATTAGTGACTGAAAAACAGAAGAGTTATGGGAGGACAAGAAAAATATCATATAGGAATAAAGAAAAAGGCCATTAAAAAGACAAGAAAGAAAGAAAAGACCAAAAGGGATATTAGAAATGACTCTGAAACTTGGTTTCCAGAAGAAATGAGGAAGTAAAAGAGCTGAAAAGAAATTTTCCAAGGGCAGCTCCAGAAGAAAAACTCACGTATTATAATGAAATGTGCAAAGACCTGGAGTTAGAAAACCAAAGGGGAAGAACATGCACAGCATTTCTCAAGGTGAAAGAACTGAAGAGAAAAAATTCAAACCTCAATTTGAAATATTGAAGGATTCTCTGGGCAAAGTATTGAATGATGCAGGAACTAGCAAAAGAAGATGAAAAGGTATACATGGAGTCGCTGTACCGAAAAGAAATGGTCACTGTTCAACCATTTCAAGAGGCAGTATATTATCAAGGACCAATGATACTGAAGGAATAAGTCCAAGCTGCACTGAAGGCATTGGTGGGAAAAGGAAAAAAAAAAGGCTCCAGGAATTGAAGGAACACAAATTGAAATCTTCCAACAAACTTATTCAACACCGGAGACACTCATCTAGCCAAGAAATTTGGAAGACAGCTACTTGGCCCAAACGAATTGGAAGAGATTCATATTTGTCCCCAATCCAAAGAGAGATGACCCAATGGAATATGGTAAATATCTAATAATATCATCAATATCACACAAAAGTAAAATTTTACTAAAGATAATTAAAAAACAGCTGCAACAGTACATCAATAGGGAACTGCCAGAAATTCTAGCCAGATTCAGAAGACATGGGAAGAGGGCTATTATTGCTGACATCAGATGGATCTTGTACTTTATTGACTATGCAAAGGCTTGCAACTGTGTGTATCATGACAAGCTTGGGTAACATTGTAAAGAATATATATTCCAGAACATTTATTAGTGCTCATGAGGAACTTATACATAGATCAAGAGGCAGTCATTCAAACAGAACAATGGGATACTGAATGGTTTAAAATCAGAAAAGGTGTACACCAGGGTTATATGATTTTGCTATATTTATTCAGTTTGTATACTGAGCAAATAATCTGAAAAACTGGACCAATAAATTAGAATATATTTACATTTTAAATTATTTAATATTCATTGCCAAACAAAGAAAAAGGACTCAAACACCCAACTTAAATAAGCTCCATTGGACAATATGAGCACTAATTAATAATAACTAGAAGTGATTGAAACGCATGAAATACGTTTAAATCCATGAATTAGAGGATACCAGGGTAGAAATTTATTTGCTTGAAAATTATTTTTGCTTGTGGTTAAGTGCCATCGATTCAGTTCCGACGCATAGCAACCCTGTATAGGGTTTCAGAAGAATGGATGGTGGGTTTGAAACACTGACCTTTTAATTCAAACAGACCTTGTGGTGAAAACTATTAGTAATGGGAAAATATCGAGGATTAAACCCACTTTCTGGTATAAAATGTATCTAAGTAGAAAGTTCTCTTTTAGCATTATTTAAATTAGTAAAAAGAGAAGCATCAAATTAGAATATAATCATTTTGAGAAACTTGATATATCTAAAAAATAATTGTTGATGGATTCTAATATTACAAAGAAAGAAGTAATCAGACATGTATTCCTGTTGGAAGCATTCAATAATACCTTTGATGTACTCTTGTCCCCAAAATCTAAGCAGAATTGGATGAAACCTTAGTAAACAGAGGAACTTGTTAAACAGTTTCACAGGGCTACATTAGGTCTATGGGCAGCTCCACAGGATAAACAATCTAGTTCCTGAAACAACAAAATTGCAAGGGAACAAAAGGAGAGAAGTGGAATTTATAAATAGCAAAGACTTAAGGAGACATATTAAGCAATGTCTTGACAATTTAAGCTAAGAAAACACTTTTATTAGACAACTAAAGAATTGTGAATGCTAATCACTATTGTTGTTGTGGGGGTTGTGGTTGTGGTGGTTAAGTCGGTTCTGACTCTTAGTGACCTTGCATAGGGTTTCTGAGGCTGTACATCTTTTGGGGAGCATAAAGCCTCATTTTATCACCTGAAGAAGGTGATGGGTTCTGTTATAGGGGAGAAAAGAGACTCCATCTTCAAAAATCTAAGTGTTATGGTGAGTCTCCAAAGTTTTATCTCCACGTGGTGACCTTTTATATGACACACAGTACAAAGGAATCTCCTCCCACATATGCATGCCGGACCTATTAATTAACGTTGTTAATGTTGTTGTTGTTGTTAAGTGCCATTGAATCAGTTCTGACTCATAGAGACCTTGTATTGGGTTTCCAAGAAGCGGCTGGTGAGTTTGAACCACTGACCTTGTGGTCTGAACCAACCTTGCAGTCAAGTGCCTATCCTACAGCACCACATCAGTACTCCATTAATCAATATTATATAATATTAATAAATTATTAATAATTTGGGGGTCACTATGAGTTGAAACGTGACAGCACTTAACAACAACAACAAAAATGTTATATTTGGGAGTTCTGGTATGGCTCTGTGGTTAATGTGCTGGACTACAAGGTCAGTTTGAACTGCAAGGACAGCAGTTCAAGTTCACCAACCACTCTTTGGAAATCCTACAAAGGGTCACTATGAGTCCAATAATATTTTGGATGTAATCTTGGCACTCCATGGCACTTAGCAATAACAACAATGTTATATTTTAAAGTCTTTATCCTTTAGAAATACATCTGAAATAATAAAGATGAAATGACATGATGTTTGACATTTGCTTCAAAATAACCTTTGGATGGTGGGGAAGCAGATGAAGATGTAGATGAAAGAACACTGATAATATGTCAATGAATGTTAAATCTGGACAAGGGAACTTTTGTATGTCCTTGTTATTTGCATTTGATGCAAATTGTAAAAAGGAAGATCAAGTAGAAAAATTGGGGTAATACAGGGAGATTAAAACAAAACAAAACAACTGCTGTGCAATAATTTGACTATAATGTATATATATATGCATAACTTTGATTTAAACAAGTATACTTTCAAAATTAAAAAGTGAGAGGACTTACCACAAATCTAATAATTAACGGTGAAACTTTAAAACATCCTCATTGATGTCAGAAATGTACCAATGATCTTTGGTCTAGAGATACTGTATTGGACTCTAGTCATTGCAATTAAACAAGAAAAAGGAACAAAAGCTAAAATACATCGAAGAAAAAGATTGCTGCTTACAGATAATATTGTATGCATAGATAATTCAAGATAGTTCTCAAACCATAAAAATGTGCAGCAAAATCACTATATACGAGATTAGGATACCAATAACCAAATGTTGTTGTTGTTAAATACCATGGAGTCAATTCCGACTCATAGCGACCCAGTTCCGAGGCTGTAAATCTTTACAGGCGCAGAAAGCCTCATCTTTCTCCCATGGAACGGCTGGTAGTTTCAAACTGCCGACCTCGAGGTTAGCAGCCTGATTTGTAACCACTACGCTATCAGAGCTCCTTAATAACCAAATAGTTGTTAGAAAATGTGGTGGAAAAAAATTCTCTCTATAAAGAAAACAGACACGTATCTACCCAAAGATGGAAAGGCATTAAAGGGAGAAAATCACAAAATTTTATTGAAGGACATAAAAGTAGGCCTGAATAAAACCATAAACATCTTAATTATCCCCAAATTAATCCATAAATTCAATGCTATTCCAATAAAATATTCCTTATCATTTTTTTGTGGAACTAGAAAAACTGATACCAAAATTTATATGAAAATCGTTTTGAAAATAAGAACAAGGAGGCGGTTTTGGTTGTAAGTGCTGTGGAGTCAGTTCTGACTCATAGTAACTCTATATATGATTTCTGAGGAGTGGCTGGTGGGTTTGAACCACCAATGTTGTGGTTAGCAGTCAAATCCTTATTAACTACAGTGTCATACCAGGACTCTAAGGGAGATTTATTTTTAAATATGTCAATATTTATTATAAAGTCATAGTACCTAAAATAATGAAGTAGAAAAATAAATCAATAGACTGGAGATCCCAGAAACTGCTCTATATATCATTTAAAACTTGGTATATTATACATGGAGTCCTGGTGGGGCGCTATAGGATAAGCGCTGAACTACAAGATTGGTTCAAACTGCAAGGCTGGTGGTTCAAATCCACCAGCCACTCCTCAAAAACCCTACACAGGGTTGCTCTGAGTCAGAACGGACTCTATAGCACTTAACAACAACGTAAATCAATAAATCAATAAGAAAAACCAGCTAATAGACACAAAAG
>NW_006408527.1:16004649-16019818 GCF_000296735.1 Chrysochloris asiatica
TCAGCGGTTTGAAACTACCAGCCGCTCCGCAGGAGAAAGATGAGGCTTTCTACTCCCGTAAGGATTTACACCCTTGGAAACCCTGTACAGGGTCGCAACCAACTCGGCGGCACTTAACAACAACATATATATAGATATATATATATGTTTGAGAGAGAATATTTCTACATATGTATTTCCCTAAGTGGCAAGTGTACCCATGAATATAGGGAATCCCAGAACACTTAAATGTGCTTATGAGGAACCTGTACATAGACCAAGAGGAAGTCATCTAAACAGAATAAGGGGATAATGAGTGGTTTAAAATCAGGAAAGGTGTGTGCCATGTTATATCCTTTCACCATACTTATTCAATTTGTATGCTGAGAAACAGAATTATATGAAGAAGAACATGGCATCAGGAATGAAAGAAGACTTATTAACAACCTGTAATATGCAGATCATACAACCTTGAGTGATGAAAGTGAAGAGGAATTGAAATAGTTCCTGATGAAGATCAAAGACTAAGCCTTCAGTATGGATTGTACCTCATACTTTTCCAGGGACTAGACCCTCCTGACAACATGTCCAAATCATGAAAGATCAAGTTTTGCCATCTTGCTTCTAAGGAACGTTCTGTCTGTACTTTGTCCAAGACAGACGTGTTTGTTCTTCTGACCATCTATGGTACTTTCAACATGCTTCACAAGCACCATAATTCAAATATAACAATTCTTCTCTGGTCTTCCTTATTCACTGTCCAACGCTCACATGTATATGAGGCTATTGAAAATACCGTGGCTTGGGTCAGGTATACTTTAGTCCTCAAACTGATGATATCTTTGCTCTTCAATACTTTTTAGAGGTTTTTGAAACAGATTTGCCTAATGTAATGTGTCCTTTGATTTTTTTTTAATGCTGCTTCCATGGGTGTTGATGGCGGATCCAAGTGAAATGAAGTCTTAACAACTTCAGTCATTTTTCCATTTATGTTATTTATTGGTCCACTTGTAAGGACCAATAAATAACATACAAAAACAAAAATCCTTACAAGCGGTTCAAGCTCACCAGCTGCTCCTCGGAAACCCTATACAGGGTCGCTCTGGGTCGGAATCGACTTGACGGCACTTAACAACAACAACTCTTCTGCTGAGTCTGTTCCTACCCTGTATAGGCTTTCCAAGGCAGTAAATCTTTAAAGGCAAAGAAAGCATTATCTTTCTCCTGCAGAATGGTTGGTGGATTTGAACTGCTGACCTTGTAGTTAGTCGCCCAGTTTATGCTAGCAGGGCTCCTTAGATCCTTCTCTATTGTTTGCTAATGAGACAGTCTTATAGAGCAAGTCATGGAGTCTTGGTGTGGCGCTGTGGGTTAATGCGGCAGACTGCAAAGCCGTTTGAACTGCAAGGTCGGCGGTTCAAGCTCATCAGCTGCTCCTCAGAAACCCTATACAGGGTCGGTACCGACTCGATGGCACTTCACAACAACATAGAGTAAGTCATATAAATCTCTGAGCTTCACTTTTCTACCTTACAGGGCTATGAACTGAGTTTAGGAAGTCTGAAGTGACTGGTCTGGCGTAAGAAAGGTACTCAGCATCGCCAAGCCTAAGACTTCCCCCAGGGACACAAACACTGTCAGAGACCCACCACTGCCTGAAATTTCTCCTCTGGTCCCCTGTCCTGCGCGCACTAGCGCTCCCACGTCTAGCTCCTTCCACCCTCCCCTCCCCATAACCCACACCCCACTTCTCTACTATCACTATCACACAGGTTCTCACCTTTTTTCCAACCTTCTAGGACTCCAAGTCCTCTACCAGGGTTGGCCGTCGGACTTTGCTCCCAAGAGCTCCGTCTGGGGGCGCTGCTTCGTCCGCGTGTCCCGCCTGCTCCCAGAGGTAGGTGTATGTTTGTCTCACTCCGCCTTCCTCAGCGGGAGCCAACCAGCGAGCTCCGAGCCCGCTGTGCTCGAGCTGGAAGCCCATAAAGACCGCGCTACCCCGGCAGCCATTGGACTGGCTGGGGCGCGAGGACTCTGCTAGAGCTTCCAGCCCCGGGAGCGACACAGACCTCTCCGGGCCCGCGCCTCCTCCCCCGCTGCGCAAAGAGGAACAGGCTTAGATGCTTTTGTTTTCCACTCTTAGAAAAGTTTGAGGGAAGTGAATTTGGGGGCATTTAGCGATAGTGACGGCTCCTTTTCTCCCCTCCAGAGGCCTCACCCTCAGAGCCTCAGCCTTTCTTTCCATCCTGACTCCCTGCCTCCTCTAGGACTCCTCCCTCTCTTAGCTCCCTGTCCATTTTCTCCCTTTAAAAAATCTCAATTCTCCGTGTCCTTTCTCTTCCTGTACCCTTAACTATTTTCACCTTTCTCTTCTCTTTCCAGCTTAAACCTTTACTAAGCCACTCTATCTCGTCCATCTAACGTCACCATTTTTCTCTCTCTTCTTCACTCCAGTAAATTCCCACCATGGATTCCGGGTCCCCTTGGGCTACTACCATCCCCACCCTTGGAGGCACCCTCTCTGTCCCCAATGCCACAACACTCTGGCTCGGCCGGGATGAGGAGCTGGCCAAGATGGAGATTGGGGTCCTGGCCACTGTCCTGGTGTTGGCCACAGGAGGCAACCTGGCTGTGCTGCTGACTCTGGGGCAGCCAAGTCGCAAGCGCTCCCGCATGCACCTGTTTGTACTACACCTGGCCTTGACTGACCTGGGTGTGGCACTCTTCCAGGTGCTACCCCAGCTGCTATGGGACATTACCTACCGCTTCCAGGGCCCTGATCTCCTCTGCCGGACCGTCAAATACTTGCAAGTGCTCAGCATGTTTGCCTCCACCTACATGTTGCTGGCCATGACTCTGGACCGTTATGTGGCTGTCTGCCACCCCCTGCGCAGCGTCCAGCAGCCCATCCAGTCCACCTATCCACTCATCACAGCACCCTGGCTGCTGGCCGCCATCCTCAGCCTCCCTCAAGTCTTCATATTTTCCTTGAGAGAGGTGATCAAGGGCTCGGGGGTGCTGGACTGCTGGGCAGACTTCCGCTTCCCCTGGGGGCCACGGGCCTACATCACTTGGACCACCCTGACCATCTTTGTCCTGCCTGTTGCTGTGCTCACAGCCTGCTACAGTCTCATCTACCACGAGATCTGTAAGAACCTGAAAGTCAAGACACAGGCCTGGAGGGTGGGAAGGAGCTGGAGGACTTGGGATGGGTTCTCCCAGATGGCCCCGGCTGCAGCAACTTGGGGGCTGCCATCCCGGGTCAGCAGCATCAGCACCATCTCCAGGGCCAAGATCCGAACCGTGAAGATGACCTTTGTCATTGTGCTGGCCTATATCGTCTGCTGGGCACCCTTCTTTAGTGTCCAGATGTGGTCCGTGTGGGACAACAATGCCCCCAAAGAAGGCAAGTGTGTGGTCTGGGTGGAAGGGGACAAGGAAGAGATGAGTGGGAAGAGAGGATGAGATGATAGGACAGGGGCTGCAAGCTTAATGCATCCCAGGGTCAGCTCCAACTCCCATCCAGCCAACCGATGCCACATGAATTGGTGTGTGTGTGTGTGTGTGTGTGTGTGTGTGTGTTGTAACAGCTCCTGATTTAAAAATTTTTGGTGATTAATTTAAAAAACATGAAATACCACATGGGCCTAATGAAAAACGACCCTTGGCAGACTTGGCCAACCAACTACTAGTTTGCTAAATGAGCTTTAGAGTCAGAATGATAGAACTTAAAGGGATTTTCAAATAATCCAGTTCAGTAGGGCTATTTCTGACCTAAGAACCATCTTTCCCAGCATTCTTTCCTTCTGCAACAGGACATGACTTTGGGCTCTTCAACAACTACTTCTAGTTGGCACGTCACAATCCTGAAATGTCAAGTTCAGCCCTGTCTTAGTTTTCTAGGGCTGCTATAACAGAAATACCTCAAGTGGGTGGTTTTAAAGAACAGAAATTTATTTATTTTCTCACAGTCAGGAAGCTAGAAGCCCAAATTTGGGGCATCAAATCTAGCGAAAGCCTCTCTGTTGGTTTTGGGGGAAGATCTTTGTTGCACTTTCTGCAACTCTGACATTCCTTGATCTTGATTTCCCTCTAGTGTCCTTGCTTCTTTCTATATCTAATCTGCTAATTTCTCAGACATGCTGAGGTTTAGGGCATGGCTACTGTATCATTAACATAACAAAGAAAATCTTATTCCTAAATGGGATTATATCCACAGGTTAAGATGCCAACGCATTTCTGGGAGACACAGTTTAATCCATAGCAAACCCCTTCATTTTGCTAATGAGGAAACAGGCTCAGAGAAGAAATGTGACTTGCCCAAAGCCATACCACTAGGAAGTGGCAAAGTGAAGAGGAGAATTCAGGTCTTATCTCTTCTCTGCCCCTAACCCTGACTCTAGAATTATCAAGGAGAGAATCCTGCCCTCCCATCTAGGTGAGAAGTAAAACATGACCCTCCAAGAGGACTTTGGCTCCAGTTGGAACATGGGAGGACTTGCTCTGACTGCTTTTCTGGAATGAGGTTGTTAGCAGGCTCCTGACTCTAGGCACTCCCTGGTAGTCTTCAGGAAAGCAGGGGCTGTTTCAGGGCAGCCTGAGTGTTGGAGAGAGGTGCTCTAAGACACCTGTTCCTGCTGCCCTAAGCAGGAGTGGAGTGTGGGGACAAGTGCATGCCCACCTGTCTAGGTGGTTGCACATGGGAGGGAGGAGGCCCTGCAGTGTTCATGGCTCAGCATGAATATAACATGGAACTGTCCTTGGAGGTCCTCTCAGTGCATGGTTGTGGAACTTCCCAAACATTCACTCATCAGTAGACCAAAACTGCCAGCTCTTACCAGCTCTTTGAGTGTGTGTTGCTCCCCTTCACTTAAGCTTTTGTCTCTCATCTGTGCTTTGCTCATCCTAGGACATATTCAATACAAATGCTTGGCTTCTCTGTTGTTCAGTGCCATCGAGTTGGTTCCGACTCATAGCAACCCTATATAGGGTTTCCGAGGAGCAGCTGGTGAGCTTGAACTACCAACCTTACGGTTCAAACTGACCTTGCTGTCCAGTCCTTTATCCTACAACACCACACCAGGAATTCTTGCTTCTCTGGAGAGGTGAAATTAAAGTAAGGCTGTTCATGAATTTTACATGACCCTGCAAAAGGACACAAAAAAATACCAAATGGTCACAGTCCACTTATACCTTTTTAACCATTTTTGTTGTTGTTGTTTAAATCTCAGTCTGGAGGAGGGCCTGTTTGAAAATTACCCATTTTGCAATGAACATTTTCATTCTAATCAACTGTAGGAACCTCCCTGCTCTGGCCAAGAAGGAAGAAGGGCTTCTTAGCACTGACCACTCTCAGTCTTCACGCTAATTTCTTGTTTGTCATTAAGCGCCATCGAGTTGGTTCTGACTCATAGTAAATCTGTGTAGGGTTTCTGATGAACTGCTGGTAGGTTTGAACTGCTGACCTTGTGATTAGCAGTGTTTACCCTATATTGCCACACCAGAAGTCTGCAGTGGCCTAACTGGTTCAGAATGTCACTGCTAGTAAGTGACAGACCCAGGACTTGAATGGAAGAGACCTATTTATGGGCCAAACTTTTTCATGACACATTTTATTCCCAGCAACAGCAAACTTAGCTGAAGTTACCACAGGTATGGGGAAGGTGGAGACTCTACTCTTTTTAGATGAACCTAAGAGAAGATGGGAATGCTGCTGCCTCTCACCCAGTGGAGCTTTCCTGCTTGCCGGCTGTGTCCACCATCTTCCTGATCTGTCTGTCCTTCAGCACCTCATTCCTCACTTGTGTAGCGTGATATACCACTTACCAAAGACCTCTGGTGTGGCGCTGCAGGGTAATACACTAGACCACAAGCTCAATGGGAACCACAAGACCAGCGGTTCAAACCCACCAGCCTCTCCTCAGAAACCCGATGCAGGGTTGCTATGAGTTGGAACCGACTCAACCGGTACTTAACAACAACAACAAAGGACCTCTGGGTTAGAGTGCAGGATCAAAGTGTTACCTTGCAGACAGCATTCTTCCTTTGAAAACTGAGAGCCCTTTGGGCCTTTTTGATTGGTCTGTGATTCATTATTTAAGATTGATTTCCCAGCACACACAGTTCTGTCCTTGAGACTAGTTAAAACCTACCTGTCTCATTGCCCCTGAACTGCCCCGGACTGTGAGCTGAGTTACAACAATGGCTGCCTGTGGTTGGGCATCATGGACCTGCCCTCCAGGGCTGAGAGTGGAGCAAGGAGCTGTTACAGATGCTGGTGCTACCTCTGAGGCATGTGTGTAGTCCCTGCATGGGGCCTAGCTGACACAGAGGACCAACCAAACAGATGCTTCCAAATGCAGGAACCAGTGGCACCTCTCCACTACTGGCCTAAACTGAGCACTAAATACACATCAATGGAGTGGAAGGGATGAAAGCTTATACCACTCTTTTAACCAAAGCAACACCCCAAGTCTTCTGCAGCCCCTACTTGTTATGTTAACTGGGAAGCAGGGTTGCATCTCAGCCAAGCCAAGGAGACTATTTGCTGTTGAAGCAGGGCCCTCTTTTATTCACAGGTGCTCCTCCATTACCTTCACTTCCATGCCTCAGACTGTATTCTCACCCTGTGTCTTCCCGTCCCTTGGACCATGAGTGGTCACACCTATGTACACAGGACTGGGTAATGTGCACAAGGAATCAATGAAGCTGAAGCTTTCACAGTACTGTACAGAGTAGGCATGTGGTCTTGGCTGTTGACTTTGCTGGCTGGGTACAAACTATGGTGGGGTGCAGGATCTAAGGCTTAGTGCTAGAAGACCTAGGTTCAAGATGTGGTTCTTATTAACTGTGTGGTGAAAACTGGACAGTCTGCCCCTAAGATCCCTTCCAACCCTGACACTGAATTCAATGATTCTACAATCTCTGCTGAAAAGCTAGGTAACTCCGCCTGGCCTGTGACTTAGCTGCCATCGCGATGCATCTAGCAGGAGACTGGGACCCATCCCACTAACTGACCATTGGCATGAGTTTCGTTTAGTCTTTAGAAAGAATATTATGCCTGGGAAATATCTTATCAGTCTTTTTGAATTCTTGCATTTTGACTGCCCAAGAGAGAAATGCATTGTTCTCTGTAGGCAGGCACCTTCCCAGGCACAGATTCCTGAGGACACTGGATTGGAACAGGATTCCTGGATGCCTTGTACCTTGAAGCTGCTCCATTGCTGGAGTTGGAGATGATGGCATGAGTCCCTGAAGGTCACTCCATCTCCACTGAATGTCCTACCAGGTCCACAGCCTAGGGTCTTGCACAGAGTTGGGAATCACAGCTCACATGACTAAATGACCAAAGGAGTGGAATTGCCTCTGAAGGTTTAAGGAGCACAGAATCCAAATGGCAGTGCACATCTATGGTGGTGGTGGTGTGCTGTGGAGTCACTTCCGACTCATAGCATCCCTACATAGGGTTTCCGAGGCCATAAATCTTTCTGCGAGCAGAAAGCTTCATCTTTTTCCCAAGGAACGACTGGTAGTTTCAAACTGCTATCCTAGGAGTCCTGGTGTGGCGCTGTGGGCTAATGCATCAGACTGCAAAGTCGTTTGAACTGCAAAGTCAAGCTCGTCAGCTGCTTCTTGGAAACCCTATACAGGTTGATATGGATTGGAACCGACTCAACGGCACGTAACAACAACAACACTTGAGGTTAGCAGCCTGACACATAACCACTTACACTTTCAGAGCTCCTTGGCACATGATCTATGACATAAATAGGGATGACGATAAAAGGAACCTGAACTTCTATAATCATGTTTATAAAAGTTGCCTCATAAAGGGAATTCAAGGCCTAGGTTTTGGAACAAAGACAGTTTCTCCTATCTGAGCTAGCCCTGACTGTGTTTCCCCAACTTCAGCTTGGGGCAAACTTCAGCTCCCACCCTTAACCTATGTTGTTCTTGTTGTTTAGGGCTGCCAAGTTGGTTCCGACTCGTAGCTACTGTATAGGGTTTCCGAAGAGCAGCTGGTGGGTTTGAACTGTCAACCTTATAGTTCAAAGTCCAGTGCTGATCCTACAGTGCCACACCAAGAGTGCTTACCCTCAAGATATAAAGAAGGAAAAAAACCCCAAAGGGATAAGACTTTGAAATCTGGAGTCTCAGGTTCAAATCCTAGCTGTTCTTAAGTAGTTATAGGACCTTCCTTTTCTCTGGGACTCAGTCTCCTTGTGTATTCAGAGAGGGTCGGAACTCTTTCTTCCAGGTTCCCTCTAGCTATGCAATTCTAAGACTTCCTGGGCTCCTCTCTTCTGGCAGATTCAACCAATGAGGCTTTCACCATCTCCATGCTTTTGGGAAACCTCAGCAGCTGCTGCAATCCATGGATCTACATGGGCTTCAACAGCCACCTGCTGCCGCGCCCCCTGCGCCGTCTGGCCTGCTGTGGGGGTCTCCAGCCGCAGATGAGTAGGCAGTTCTCCAACGGCAGCCTCTCAAGCCGCCGTACCACTCTGCTTACCCGTTCCAGCTGTCCTCCCACCCTCAACCTCAGCCTCAGTAGGAGACCTGGGCCTGAAGAGTCACCCAAGGACCTACAGCAGGCAGGTGGGGAAGCCATCAGTGAGATGGGCATCTTCTAGGGCCAACTCCCTAGAGTCTAGTACTGACCACTAGCGGACAGGGCTAGCGGAAATCCTCCTCCATCTCAGGCACCAGGTGTGAAAGCTGGGAGAGTGAGGGTAAGCGTTAGTGGGGACCTAGTTTGGGTAGGGAAGCCAGAATGACTGCCCATACTCTTGATATCACAGCTACCTCTGGTTTCAGAGCTACTCTCATTAGCGCCCAATCTCATATGCTGGGAGTCAAGAAGACTCAAACTGCCTGTGTCCCTGATGAGGGTTATCTGTGAACATACAGATAGCAGATGTGATAGCAGTAAAGCCTAGGATGATGCTGTCTGGGGGTCTACAAATGACAGAAACCCAGAGACCAGTCTCCTGCCTTGCTTCTTGTTCCCATCCTAACTTAGCTAGCTCATCCCAACCCAATCTAGAGAAGAGAAAGAAAAACTGTGAGACGGGCTCTATTTGGATCCTGGGTTTATGTGTGTGTGTGTTGTGTGGTGGAAGGAGGACTGTTTCGTGAGGTGAATGGACACGTGGGGTTTCACTTGCCTCTGCCCACCTGCCTACTGAAAGGAGATGGTCTAATGGAGGTGCAGGATTAGTATGACACCTGATACCTAGTAAAATTCTGCAAAAGCTAGCTCCTTTTCTCCCCATATCAGCCTCTTTTGCAGGGTGGGTGATGGTGAGAAAATGTTGTATACCCTTAGCGTATACACTGGGTGCGAGAATGGAAAAAAAAGAGGGGAAGAACTGAGGAGATACGTAGACAGTCATCGTAAAGATAGAATGGAGGGATGGACTCACAGGCCTCAGGGATTCCCTACCCCTCCTAGGCCACAAAGAGAAAACATCCTATGAGAAACTGACTTGCTCTTGGCTGTGGATTTTCTTGAGACTCTTCAGAGGTTCCATTATGAATCATATGGATGCTGTGATCAAGTCAGGAGGCCAGGATTTCAATTATAGCTTTGCTTGGAGATATCTCTGTGTCCTTGGGCAACTCACCTTTCCTTTCTGGACCACAATATCCTGGTCTATAAAGCAGGAATAATATCTGGAGTCTTTTCTGGCTCTAAAATTTTCAAAATGCAAGACCAGAAATAATGTTACAGTAGAGAAAGGTGAAGGATGCTCTCACCAGCCAGTTCTGGTATTGCTGTTGTTTTTCCTGACAATGAAAATGGATACCCTTTGACTCAATTCTGGTGTCTGTGGGTCCTGCCCTGGCAGTGTTGTCTTCTTCTGTCCTTGATTCTATGATACTGAATCCTCCTCCAAGGCCATGAGAGACAGTAGGACAAGGCTGAATCTTGGACCTTATTCTGTTCTTCCCATTACCTCCTGTGGGATTTCTATAATGGAAGAACCTGTCCCCTCCCAAGTCTCGCTTTAACACAAGATACCATCTTAATGGTGGGACAGGCATCAGCTCAGAAGTCAGGATACCTGGGTCCTGAGTATGTCACTACCCCTGACCAACAACATCTATAACATGCTGGCTAATTCTCATTGTTTCAGTAATGGGGGTTAAATAGGGTTGTGGACATAAAACTGATTTGTAAGGCCAGCCTACTTCTTGTAGGTCCTAGTAGAACATTTGGTTTTCAATGAGTACCTTTATGGAAGTAGATTGCCAAGCCTTTCTCCCAAAATGTCCCTAGATAGACTTGAACTGCCAACCTTTCAGTCAGCTACTGAGCACAGACCCCATACTAATATAAAGGATTCCTAATCTTAGTAAGAGCTCCTGAGAGAATCTCTATCACCTCTACCTAGGGAAGTTAAAGGATTGTGGCTGGTTTGGCAGGTACATTTTGTCAAGAGGCCACCCAGCTCTAAGAAATCTCCTTACCCAAAGCCAAACTAAAAAACAAACCCACTACCATCACGTCCACTCTGACAGTTAGTGACACTGTACAGGGTTTCTGAGCATATAAATCTTTACAGGAGTACACAGCCTCATCTTTCTCATGTGAAGTGGATGCTGGATTTAAACTGCCAACCTTGTGATTTTGCAGCCCACCAGCCTAACTCACAGCACTGCCAAGGTTCTTTAAGAAATCTCTTTTGGTATGAAGTGCTAGCGAGTTGGTTCTGACTCACAGCAGCCCCTACATAGGGTTTTCCAGGTAGGCTTAAACCACTGGCCTTGCAGTTAGTAATCCAATGCTTATTCTACAGCACTACACTTTGTTCTTGATCTGTGGAATCAGTTCCCACTCTTAGTGAGTCTGTACAGGGTTTCCAAAGAGCAGCTGGTGAGTTTGAACTGCTGACCTTGTGATTAGCAGTCCAGTGTTTATCCTACAGCACCACCAGGGTACTATGTAAATCTTTGTTCATCATGATGACTTGGAAACAAAAGGGCACAAGCTTTGGACCCCAAAGACTTGAGTTTGAGTCCAGGTTCAACCCTTTTCCATTTGTATGAACTAGGGCAAGACATCTAATCTCTCTCAGCAAGTTTTCTCATTTAATTAGAAAGAAGAGTACTAGCCATGAGAAGAATTCTTGAGAGGAATTTGTAAGACTCCGTAGAGTATAGAAAGCTTTACCGATGTTAGAGACGATAAGGATAGCTTGGCGACAGATTGCATCTAATGGTGACTTCCAGATAACTAGAGCCAGTTAAGAGCCTAAGAATCAAGGTTGGCCAAAGCACATTCTGTGTACACTCTTTGCCTTCTATATCTTAGAGAGTCTCAAAAATGTTCATGGGGAAAATGGAATTAAAAGATACAGATATTTTTCCACGAACTTTTTGAAGCCTCCTTATATATTATGTTTTCTATTTTGCATCACACAAGGGGAAATTACTCATGATGGAGACTTCGGGACCTCACTCTACCTTGCAGGGAAGGTTGCTTTTGATCTTCTACAGAAAGTTGGTGCTGTCCTATGATGACATGGGTGGGAAGCAACCAGACACTGGGCAGGAGGCCTCAGGAGTCATTCCAGGAGGTTCCTGGAATAGGGTTGCTACATTGGGTTCCTATGAGTCAGAATTGATTCAATGAGCATGAGCTATAGGCACTAGGACTCTGGAACTGTGATCTGAAGTAAACAGAGGATGAGCATATTCGACAGTTCAAGTTGTATGGGTGGGGAACTCCCAAGCCTAGCTCCACTGAACAAATGGCAGGAAGGAAATGGCATGATCTTGCCTGGGTCTGTGATGACAATTTTTCCAGTATCTGTGTGACACTCTGATGGCCAGCAGTCAGGGCCAGCAGGAGAGCCTTGGGTGAGGTTCTGAAACGCAGGTAGCTGTGGGAAACGAGCAGGAGGTTCTCTGTGCTCTAGGGTCAATCCCATTTCTGAGTGGTAAGCTCAGGAAACATTACAATGTTGTCTCTAGACTGGGCACTTTTGTCAAATGTTTAAGCCATTCTGTGGACTTTGTGAAATACAGTACTTTAGTCCCTTAAGCCCATGTTGGAGAAAGGGAGTGGGCAGGAGGAGGTTAATCTAATGACTGTGGGCATTTCTCAGAATGGCTTTTTATGTTGTTTGGTATAGGCCAGTCATTTCCCAGGTGACTGTTTTGCATATAAACAAGTCTTTTAGCTGCCAAAGGACTATAGACTGGGCTAGGCTGCAGCAGTTCATGCCTGGATCAGGAACCCAGAGAAGTGGATGAACTCTGACCAATAAAACTCCTAATATTCAGGAAATTTCTGGACATCGTTATTTCTTGTTGTTTTTAAGTGCCGTTGAGTTATTTCCAACTCATAGCGACCCTGTATAGCATTTCCAAGAAGCAGCTGGTGGGTTTGAAATGCCAACCTTGTGGTTAGCAGTCTAGTGCTGACCCTGCAGTGCCACACCTGGGACACTGGTAATGGGATGTACAAGATAAGATAATGTGATCTTGACAAGGAGTGGGGCGGTGGGGTGGAGGGTGGAAGGGAAAGGGGGCGTGGTGAGCTCCCTAGTACCCCTTCCCTCAGCTCACACAGGGGACAGAAGAATGTCCTGGAGTTTGCTCTGGAGGCACAAGATGGCAGTGTGGGGCTGAAAGTGTCTACCCGTGAGCCTGGCCAACAGAAATCCAGTTCAATCACACCACCACCTTTCCAACCTACCCCTTCAGCTCTCCTGGTGGGAAGCAGTAAAGACCCACAGAGGCAGGCTGGGAAACTCACTCGTCCTAGCAACTTTGTTGTTATATCATCGAGTTGGTTCCAATTCATAGCGACCCTGTCTAGGGTTTCCAAGGAGCTGCTGCTGGGTTGGGCCGTTGACCTTGTGACTCGAACCGACCTTGTGGTCCAGTGCATCTACAGCGCCACACCAGGAAGCCATACAAATGAACTACTAATCCAAAAATGTTCAAGAAAGACCTGATTATCTACTGAAAACTCACCTACTGAAAACCCTGTGGAGCACAGTTGTACCCTGACATGCATGATGTCACTAGGAGCTGTAGTTGACTGGATGGCAACTGTTTAATTTTCTTAAGTTCTAAAAAATCTTAGATCCTCATTTGACTCAGTTTTCTTGGACACACACTTTTTTCTCTCTAAGCCCACGGGGGATGCATTTTGTAAGAACAAAAACAAGAGGTTTCTATGGCACAGTGAGACTCAATGTACAAATCTCTGCATTAGGCAGTATGACACATGGGTGAGTGATTATTTAGGAAACGTAGAATCCTTTTTTTTGGTGGGGGTGGGGTAGGGGGTACAGGGCAGGAAAGCCAGGGAATGGAGCAGGGAAAGAGTAACTCCAATACCCAGATGAGCTGGAGTAATTTTAAAATGTTCTGGATTAGAGGCCTCAGCATTCTGCCCTGATCCCAGCCTGAACCCAATGCTGTTAGGCATATACTGCCGATGACCAGTTTATTGGTCCAAACTCCCCAGGAAGTAAAAGCAGCCCTTCTGTCCACATATAAGGACATCTGAGAAGTCATCTGAGAAGTCAGAGTCACTTGACGGCATCACACCTTCAAATAGCTTCTTATACAGCACTCCCCAAGAATGTGTTCCCCTTACAATCAGGACGGATGCTAATAATGTTTACCTCCTCAATATATCCATTTGAAGATGGATCTGCTAAAGAATGTTATAGCCTTGAAACCAACTGTAGCAGAGTTTGTGATCGATCTTAATTAGGTGGTTTGGGGCATCCTACAGTTTCGATCTCTGTTTTCTCTGATATCAGTTTTCAACTCCCAAGTATCACCACTGACCCTGAGCCAGCCTAGACATTTCCTCTGCTGCACCTATTCAGGTAGATGTTTCCAGTACTGAGTGAGAACCTCCACAGGGTCAGGCTTCTCCTCTTAACCTCCTGCCTCTTTCCCCATCAATGGATTTTTCCCATCGATGTTTCTAAACTGACACTGGGATGTTTTCTTTGATTAACTCTACCAGATCCTAGCATTCTTTTATCCAGATCTGCCCATCACTGATGGGCTTCCTAGTGTCATATGTTACTTTGTACCCATTCTTCAGTTTTTTCCTGTTCCCATAACTAGGTTGTCCATAGCATGATGCAATCAACCCCTGGTGATGAAGCTTTGTTTTTATTTATGCCTCTTCCTTCAGCTTGAAAGATGTAAGCAATGTCAGCACACCGCACTTGTAGAAATTTTTATGCCTCCTCTCAACTCTCCGGACCCAGTCCAGAATCCTGCAGAGAGCAGGTGCTCTGTTAGTATTACAGACCCAAGAGTTGTCCCCTCTCCTGGTGTGGGAACACTCTCGGCAGTGACCTGTGTGGTCACTCTTGGGTACACTGTAGCTTCTTGCTATATCCTCTTGCTAAAGCCTCTTCAGTTCACTCTTGAATTATTCTTTTTCATTTCTGAACAGAGACAACCATAAGAAGTAGAGTTTCATTTCTGAATGTAAACACTGAAACTCAAACCCATACTCACTGTCACTGAGTCAATTCCGACTCAATAGCTGCTGCATAGATAGTACTGCTCCACAGAGTTTCTCAGCTTGTAACTCTTTACAAGAGGAGATTACCTCATCTTTCTCCCTCAGATCAGCTGGTGGGATAGAGCCTTGCTTAACCTCTTGAGTTGCCAATACAAATACAGCGTTATTGTTTTCATTATCATTCTGCCTCTCTAATTAGCAGAATGGAGTCCAGGTGTGGCACTGAGGGATCATGTGCTGGACTGCAAAGTTGGTTTGAATTGCAAGGTCGGCAGTTCAAGCTCATCATCAGCTCCTCAGAAACCTTACATAGGGTCACTATGAATCGGAACTGACTCTACAGCACACAACAACAATTAGTATAATCTCTTTTCCCCATTAAAAAAAAACACTTTTCTGAGAACAAACAAGATGGCAGATCAGGTAGAAGTGCAGTAAAGAGTTTCGCCATCAACAACACAGAATACCCGACCAAGCATGCTCAGGGGATGGTCCCAGAACTCTAAACCACATATAAAGGAATATTTAGAAGGTTGGAAGGCTTACAGCTGGGGAATTTGTGGCAGAAGCAAGAAATCCATTGCTTTCTAGTCCAGGACGCTCAGCTGCTCCAGGCGCCGCCATCTTGGGTGAGACCACGTGGGGGAAAGATCGGAGCAGCCACAGACACCTGGCAGA
>NW_006408527.1:16022383-16033923 GCF_000296735.1 Chrysochloris asiatica
CCATCAAGAGAGAAGCGCACAAGCAGAATGTGGGACCTTATCCAGAGAAGCAGCAGCACCAGAGATGGAGGCAGAGATGGGGGCATGGAGAGGGGGAGCGGCTGAGGACTCTAGATTCATCAACTAAGAAGAGAAGGACTAAGAACTGGTGGCCAGGAGCAGACTTGCGGAGTGTGCCCTTTGGAGATATAAATTATGTCTGAGTGGGTTTTTTTGTTTTTATGTTTTTTTAAAAGCTAAAGTGGATAGAGAGAAATACTGTTAACTAATGGTACATGTAGGGCATTATAGTCAATGTAATGAAACAAGGTATATGATTTGTTGAAAGTAAAACTGATGATATGCCCTGTAAACTTTCACTCAATCCACAATAAAAACCTTAAATAATAAAAAAAAACCCCAATAATAATTAAAATAAGGGGAGGAGGGCTACGTACAAGGTTTCATGATGGAGTTTAGTTTAAGAGTGTGTGGGGAAAGAATGAGTTCCCACGGAATAGTTTTCATCTTGTCTAGATGGGTCTGGTGAAAAAAGATGGGGATAAGATTCTTATGAGTGAATAGTGAGTAATTGTTATTGTGACTAATTGCAACTGTCACAATTGTAAAGGTAGAAGTTTTGTAACGAAAACATGCGAGTAGTTTATCTTACAGTCCAGAAATAGAGGACCCAGGAATATTAAGGGAGAAGAGCAGAAGCAGAATGCGGGACCTTATCCAGAGAAGCAGAGAGGACTGAGACAGAGGCAGAGATGGGGACATGGAGAGAAGGAGGACTCTAGATTCATTGGAAGAGAGGGACTAAGAGCTGATGACTAGGAGGCAGACTTGCAGAATGTGCCGTTTTGAGGTGTAAATTATTATATATGCCTGAGTGTTTTTTGTTTTTATTTTTTTAAAGCACTAAAGTGAATAGAGAGAAATACTGTTAACTGATGGTACATGGAGGGGCTTGTAATTGCAATGAAGTAAAATATGATTATGGAATGTAAAACTGATCATCTGCCCTGCAAACTTTAACTCAATTCACAATAAAACTTCTTTTAAAAATGGAAAAAAAACACAACAAACCAAAACACCACTTTCTAAGGAGAGGAACAACAAACCAGAAACTAGTTATTCTCAAGGTGTCGCCACTATACGATGACCATATATGGTCAAGAGTAGAACTCTGCTCCATAAGATTTTCAGAGGCTGAGATTTTAAAAGCATATTGACAGACTTTCATTTCCAGTGAATTTAAACCACCAACCTTTAGGCTAGTTGATGTTTTTAAGTGCTGTTGTGTCGATTCCTACTCATAGTGATCCTGCATGGGGTTTCCAAAGAGCAACTGGTGGGTGTGAACCACCGACCTTGTGGCTCGCAGTCTAGTGCTTATCCTATAGCATCACACCAGTAGTCTTTTTAAGCTAGGAGCTGAGCAGTTAACTATTTGTGCCACTCAGGGACTGCTGAGGATCAGTAATGGACACTAAAAGGTGAAGGGAAATGCAAATATGTGAAATTTTTCATCCCCAGAAATCCATTCAAGACCATTTTGGGGAAGGCAACCCCAAGAAGATGAAAGCTCTCCGCACCAGGGCTAGGAGGGTCCTTTACAGCCAATGGAGGTAGCATAGTTAATACAAGCTCTCTGAGGACCTGGATGTCATGAATCTGGGCTTTGTATTTGGTTGGAAGTGTTCCTAGTATTTCAGTTTTTGTGTGTTTGTTTAGTTACTGTGTATAAAAAAATTTTTTCACTTCATGTCTTAAATGTTGAAATATTTGTCTTTTTAGTCACTGGTTTCTGCATGCTCTAATTTTAAAGCATTTTAAGTGAATTCTTTGAGGTTTTCTAAAGATAAGGTTATAGTTGTAAATAATGACACATTTTATCTTCCTTTCCAGTAACTATGCTGTTGCTGTAGTCACCATCCAGTCGATTCCTGGTGACCCCATATGACAGAGTACAACTGCCCCACAGGGTTTTCTTGCCTGTGACCAGAATGCCAGTCTTCTCTTCCACAGCACCACTGGTTGGGTTCAAACCTCCAACCTTTTGGTTAGCAATTGAGTTAAAATTGTTTGCACCACCCAGGGACCTTACTAATACTTACAACACTTGTTTCCCCTGGTGTTAAGTGGTTAAAGCACTAGGCTACTAACCAGAAGGTCAGTGGTTTGAGCCCACCGGTCAGTCCACTGGAGAAAACCGTAGTAGCCTGCTTCTGTAAAATTTACAGACATAGAAAACTTGACGGGGCAGTGGGTGAGTGCCTAGGGCCTTATAGTTCAATATCATACTATCTGCTGATTTGAAATAGCAACTCTTAATCAAGTTTAAAAAATGTCCTTTTATTCTTTTTTTAAAAAGTTTTTATTGTAAATTAAGTGATAGTTTACATGGAAGAATATTAGCTTTACATTCACCCTATTGTATTTTGTTTCATTGCCATAATTACAATTTCCTACATGCATCATCAAACAACCAAAGGGTACACCCCACAAGCCTGCCCCACCCCCAGCTGTCAGCACACAGACCCTTTCCCTCCCTGAGTCCAAAGTCCCCAGCTGCTCCATCTCTCCACGTCATCGTCTCTGCCTCCATTTCTGGGGTCATTGCTTCTCTGGGTAGGGTCCTGCCATCCATTCTTCTCCCCTGATGGTTCCAGAGACCTCTACTCCTGGTCTGCAAAGTCAATCACTCCCCTTCTTTTGCTACAAAACATCTACCTTTACATTTCCAACCCTCACAGTAAGTCCTGATAACAATTATTCACTATTGTACCACAAGAGACCTATCCCCATCTGCTTTCATCAGCCCCACCCAGACAGATTGGATACTACTCAGTGGAGATTCTACCTTCCTCTGTGCCTTCTGGATTTAGGCTCCTTCTTGAAAGCTTGTAAGCCAGTCACCTCTTGCCTTTGTAGCTCCCCCATTTTGCGTAGCCAATGTCTAAGTTGCCCATCCCTGTCAACCCTGTGACTGAGGGGATGGGAATGATCCTCGCTATAAAGATTTGTCCCCTCTTTTGAGCTACTACATCCATAACTTTAGGTCAAGTTCATCAAATTGTATCCGATTACTCTTTTTTCCCTCTTCTTTCTTCTTCTAGTTGAGTTCTGATCATCCATCCATTGAAGCCAGGTCAAGTAGGTACTAACAGCAAGTATGGGTGTTCTTGTGCATATCCCCTCATATCAGCTGGATGCTTCACTCTCCGTTCTAGTCCTCTGTGGCTATGTCACTGACTCTGGGCCCAGGAGTCTCTAGGTCTTGCCATACTGCTGACCAACCAGGTCTCAACCTGGGATGACAGGAATCTATTGAATGTGGTTGGACTTAGCTCACAAGTTCATTGTTGTTTTTACCCCACTTCCCCATATCAGTGGCAAACGTGGTCACCAGCAAGACCACATGCCTGCTCATCCCAACTGCTTGCCTGTAGGTCTTTCTTTCAAGAACTATCTTCTGTTCTTCTAGCCTTTCCAGGCTGGTCTGCTTGTCCTTTCAAGTGGAAATTTTCCACCTCAGAAGATTCTGGATGGGGATCTGGATTCCACCTATGGTCTTATGCAATGCAAAGGCTCCACAGGAAGTCTCCTTCACTGGGCAAGTTCTAACCCCATTTTAGGTATTCCAGTTATAGGCTGAAGACGGACTTACAAGCTTGCTATGGTGATGTTTTTGGCTATTCCTTTCTCTCCCCCTCAAGTGTTTATTTTACAATAGTAGGAAAGGGCAACCAAGATTCAAAAGACAGCCAAGCATCTGAACATTATTTTACCTCTTTTACCCATTCAAACCATGCCTCAATCCTTGTATCCCAGAGGCCTGTTGTTCCAAGATTGGGCATACATCATTATTTACCTCTGTCCCACTTAGACCATGCAAACCTGCCTAACTATCCTTTTATTCTTAATTGGTTAAAATAATAATAATAATGGGCATTGAATTTTTATTGGACTGAATTTTGGAAGCTTTTTCTTGGGATAATGGATTGTGATGCTGGTTGGTATTTACCAGGAGTCTTTTTGTCGTCTTTCACTAGTAAGCAGTAGCAAACTCAAGGGTTGATTGATGACAGGCTCTCTATGTGGACTATTTCAAGTTCTGAGTGTGGATCAGGATTACTCAACAAGATTACTGAAGAAAGGGAGAGCAAACAAGGTTAGGCGAGAACAAAAGAGGAACTGGTGTTCGCCATTTTATTTAAAACTTTTAAGGAAGTTGCTTGTTGTCAGTAATGAAAGAGCTCAAAGAGAAGTTATTTAACTGTAATATTGCCAAGCAGAACTCTCTCCCAACTTTTCCTGCTGATTACTTTTTTTTTTTAACTTTTTATAGGATGGAGCTTTACTTTCTCTAGTAAAGTGGTTCAATGTTTTTATTACCAGAAAGTTTTTGATAACATTTTATATGACCCCTTCTTGCTGGGGTATAGGCCTATTTCCCCTCAATGTCTTGTCAAAATAGATTGGAACTGTTGCCTATAAACTAAGTGCAGACATTCAACAAGAACTGACCATGTTTGAAAAGCTTGAATTCACAAGGCCACTTGAGTGTATTCCACTGGTTCAGAGGCATGGTTCACAAAAGACCAGACATTGGTCTTGTGGCTTTCTGGGTTGATATTGACATAATCGGTGGTTTCATTTAAATTCTGATAATCCCGAACAGATTCACTTTTCAGTCCTCCTGAGGCTGAGAAAACCACTTGTGTGTAATTCAGATCCTTGGGGGCCTGGGGAATGAAACAGGGAAATGTGAGTTAAGAGTATTACTGTGTATGGAGAAAGTAGGACCCCAGGACTAGACTCTAACTCAGAGAGGCTCCCCCAAGGGTTGACAGGCAAGAACCTGGACTCCCCCAAGTTCTGAGGGCAGGACCAAGGCATCAAGTCAGATTGCCAATAACGTTCCACCTGCTGCAGGGAGTGGGCTTAAGGATGAGCAGATGAGAGGCAGTGGAAAGAGAAGGTACCGAGACTCAATTCAAGTAAAGTCAGGTCTCGCAGCAGACTTTGGTCCTGGGAGAGGGGTGTGGATAGAAGAGGGACTCTCTTTAGCTCTTAAAAAAAAATTTACTGAAGATTTTAAATTTAAAACTACTTTCAGAATCCCTGAAACACAGGTGTGAAATTTGAGATTCTTCCAGGGTTTCAAGGAATGCAGTGGGGCTAAATACCCCATTTTTGTAATCTACTGGTCCATGGGTGTCAGGACAAAAGCCAGCATTCCAAAATGGCCACACTAATATCAACCCAGGAGAAATGCCCTGTCATTCTCTGTCTCTCCCCTTCTAGCATGTATCCCTGAACCTGCATACTGAAACTCTGTTACCATGGATTAGCTATTTATCTACTAGGGACTATCAGGCAGCTGGTGCTGGGCTGTTTTGCTGGTTTTCCTCAAGTCTTGGCTGGAGATAGGACTCTCTGCATACCACCTCCCTCCCTTCTTTCCTGGAATATGAGGCGTGTTTACCACATAGTATAAGAGACCCACAAGTCCTCTCGGTGTGGCAAATCTTTGTTGTCCAGCTGGCTGTCACTGAAAATAGCCACTATTCTTGTCCTAGGTAGTAAGATTCTCTGTTTGCAAACCATCTTTTTTTTGTAATAAACTAATGTCTCTTGGGGAAAAAAAATATTTTTCTGCTGTTGAGAATATACACAGCAAAACACACACCAATTTAAGAGTTTCTACATTTACAATGTAGTGGCACTGATAGCATTCTTCATGATGTGCAATCATCTTTGTCCTCTTTTTCTGTGTTGTTCTTCTCCCATTAACAAAAGCTCATGGTCCCCTAAGGTTCCTGCTCAATTTTTTGAGTTGTTGGACGTAATGCTCAAAGATGACTTTTTTTTTTTTTTTTTTTTTTACTAATTAAATTAAACTACTGTTTGGTTTTAAAAAGACTTCAGGAGATTGTTTTTGGTTTAAAGTTTAAAGATGATCTCATGGCAACAGTTTTGGTGTTCATCAAGTATCCATGGCTCCAGAAAGTCCAGGAAACTTTGAAAGTCTGTCCTACATTTTCTCCCTTTTGATCAGCATTCTTCTAAAGAACTTTAAGCCATCTGTTCAGTAATAGTAGCTGGGTACCACCTAGTTCTTCTGCTCGCTCTCATGGCAAACTCCATGGCAGTTGCTCATGCAGACAATTAGTCACACATTCCATTGCCTCCTCCTATACCTAACTCTTCTCCTTGTTCTATTGGTTCAAACAGAGACCAACTGTAACTTGGATGGCCACTTGCATGCTTTTAAGACCCCAGGCTATGAACTAGGAGGTAGAATAGAAGCACTAAATACATTATCAGGCCCATGAAACGAGAAGTCCCATGAAACACAACCCCAAACCAAAGAACCAAAGAACCAAACCCCAAGAGGTGTTTTTACATAAGCACCATTAGTTTTTCATTTCATTTTTACAACCACTCAGACTCATTCTGTTTGGATGGTCCATGCTGACCTGGACTGTAGGTCTGACCACCTGCACCTAAGGAAGCTGTAATGACTCAGGAATCCCCTCCTTCCTTGTCCAATCTCCTTCCTTAGCTGGGTGGTATGAGTTCTCAGGATCCCACAGAATTCTTTCCCCAGATGCCATATGGAGGGCCTGTTACCTGGCAGGTGGAAGGTGCACTGTCCGAGCTGTCCGAGCTGTCTGAGGAGGTATCGCTATAATCTAGGGAGAAATGAAAACAGTTCCACTTCTGGAGAAAGTCAGAAGGTTTTAAAAGAAGATAGACAATGGGAAGGAGACTGAGATGAAGATAGAGGCAGAACTAACAATGCAAAGAGACTGGTGAAGAAAGACACAGAGCCCCCAAAAGAGAAAGATAGGGAAACAGAATAAAGAAATGGTGGTAGGAAAGAGAGCCTTCAAAAGGCCAGAAAAATGCTCAGAAACCCCGGCACTGCTGCTCCTTTCATCTTCTAAAACCAAAAAATAAACCAAACAACAAAACTAGACTTGAGAGTGCTTGGGAAGCCCAGCCTTCCAGAAAGAGTCAACAATGATAATCTGAGGCAGTGTGGTGTCATTAAATGCCCACGAGTCAGTTTCAACTCACAGCAACCCTGTACAGGGTTTCTGAGGAGTGGCTGGTGGATTTGAACTAACAACCTTGCCTTTCAAACAGACCTTGTGGTCCAGTGCTTATCTTACAGCACCATACCAGGATTCCTGAGACACCGTAGCCCAGTGCAAGTAGCTTTAGCCTGGAGATGACAGACATAGCTTCTAGTCCAAGCCTGTACTAATTCTGTGGGACCCCTAAGCAGGTCACAGTCCTTTTGGGACCACATTTTTATCACATTGACTTTTGTAAAACAAATGAGTTGAATGATTATCTCTGAGATCCCTGATAGCCAGCCAGTATCTCATTTGACCAGGCTCTGGTGAAGTTTTGGGGTCAGGTTAGCATCTCTTCCACTCTGCTGAATCACTGAATTCATGTGAGCTGTTGTCTCTGGGTTCCCACATACACTGGAGCATTATCTCAGGGTCAAGGAAGCCTGTCAATCAGATTCCTTCAACTGAAAACATAAAATTAGAAGGACAGAACAAACTCAAATCAATTAGGAGATAAATCTATAGAAAACGAGCTGGCACTGGGGACAGAGCATTCATGGAGGGTGACTTTGCTTCTTCTCACTGCACCTTATTAACAAAGGGTGATCTGGCCTTCTCTTCCAGACCTCAGGTAGAAAATAGGAATTGGATCAAGTGTAGGAGGGGCAGATGGATTTGGTGTATCAGTACAACTCGTTGTTTATGAAAATGCCCAGGTACCATGCAGATCTAAATCCGTGGAGAAGGGTTCTTTAGGTGCATGCAGCTGACATTGGCCAGACAGTAAGGCCCAGTGGACAAGTTGGACTCGGACAGAGACAGTTGCCATCTTAGTTCCACAGTTCATTAGCAGAGTAAAAGGAAAGATGTCATAGTGTTGCAGAGAAAGGAGCAGAGACAGTCTCCCAACCTCCCTCTCCCTCCACAACCCACAACCAACTCATAGCCATTCCCACTTGACCTCATGTGTGTCAGAGTAGGATGTGCTTCAGAGGGTTTCCAATGACTTTGAGTCTTCAGAAATAGATAGCCAAGATTTTTTCCTAGGTATGTCTGGGTGGATTTGAATCACCAACCTCTCGGTTAAAATCCAAGCACTTAACCATTTGTACCATCTATCTATTCGTTGTCATTGTTGTTAAGTGCCATTGAGTCGGTTCCAAATTATAGCAACCCTGTATAGGGTTTCCAAGGTGGGTTTGAACTGCTGACCTTATGGTGTGCAATCCAGTGCTGATTCTTCAGTGCCACACCTGGACTCCACCTAGTCATTTGTTGTTGTTATTAAGTACCATAGAGTTAGTTCCAACTCATAGGGACTCTGTATGGGGCTTCCAAGAAGTGGCTGGTGAGTTTGAAGTTCCGGCCTTGTGGTTCAAACTGACCTTGCAGTTTAGTGCTTTATCCCACAGTGCCACACCTATTTTTGTTGTTGTTAAGTGCCGTTAAGTCTGTTCTGACTCAACAAACTCAGTGAGATCTGACCGACAAGACAGGACAAACATTCTGAAAAGGGTGACTGGTAAGGCCTTACCTGTGTGAGGGGCCTTCAAGGTAGAGGTCGGGGATGGGGGGGAATACAGGGAGAACTCTGGGTGCTAGTGGAGGCTCCAGAGCTTCATGACCCGACCAGACCCGGAATTACTCACGCCTGTAACAGGGCTTAGACGCTGGGGCGCTGCTCTCCCACAGAGGTCCCTTCGTCTCCTTGGCAACAGGTGAATGATGGTCGGCAGGACTGGGCTCAGGAGCTGGGGGCTTGGCTGCTTTCAGTATTCGCTCACACTCATTGGCTGGAGGTGAGAGGGCAGAGACCAAAAGTAGGAGCTCCTGGGGGTAGGCAGGTCCTCTCTAATGCGACTTTGTG
Source organism: Chrysochloris asiatica (assembly GCF_000296735.1). Lineage (NCBI taxonomy): Eukaryota > Metazoa > Chordata > Mammalia > Afrosoricida > Chrysochloridae > Chrysochloris > Chrysochloris asiatica. The sequence goes on from NW_006408527.1 coordinate 16,031,327, forward strand.
AGAAACACCCTTCAAATCCTGTTGTTCTTTTGCTCAGTTCAACTCCTCCCGTCACTTGGCCCCAGACTACCGAACCCTCTGTGATCTCAGCTCTCACCCCTCTCTGGTGTGGTTTCTCCTCTCTCATCTGCCCCTCAACTCCAGTTTCTTCCCAGTATGTGCCAAAGACTCTTTCCATTAGGGCCCTCTCAGGTGCCTCCTGGCCTCCTTACTTCCTGCAGCTTTACAGTATTGCAGGGATGCTGGCCAGCCCTCAATTCATCTCTCTCTTCCTTGTTTCATTCCCCCACCCCACCCCCACCCTGAGTACTTACCTACTATATACACACTAGATGTTTTGCTTGTTTACTGCCCATTTCTCACATGAACTGTGAGTCCCATGTGGGCAGGAGATTTAATTTTGTTTCCTACTGTATCCCCAGGGCCTAGACAGTGCTTTAGGTGCTAAGCAAATATCTAATGAACTAATGGATGAATGCCTAGAGAAGTCTGTTTGGTGGTGCTGTTGAGTCAGTTCCGAGGCTATAGATCTTTACGGGAGCAGAAAGCCTCATGTTTCTCTCATGGAGCAGCTGGTGGGTTTTAACTGCTGACCCTGTGGTTAGCAGCCCAATGCCTATTATGCTACAGGGTTCCTTGTACAGAAGTTTAGAGTCAGTTCCAACTCATAGAGACTTCTTTACCAGAAAGAGCCTCAAAACCCCAGCCTGCCCACCCTCTGCCTTAGAACAAGGCAATCCACCAAAACAACTTTGATTTCTCCTGATTGCAGTGACTTCCCAGGACAGAGATTCTCTATCTTAATTGTAAATCAGTTTAAGATTTAAGGTCATCTTTAGTCTAACTATACTTCCTTCTTTTGCAACTCAAGGTCATTATGCTTGGTCCTTTGGAGCAGGTTAATGAGGCCTTTCCTCTTACGAATTATAGAGGCCTGTCTGTAGGCAAGAGGCTTTAATAATAGCCGGAAGCAGTCATTCCCAACCAGACAGAGGTTGGGTAAAAGTGAGGTAAGAGCACAGAGGTGGGCTTGCCCTATTGGAGGCTTTAGGAAAGGGGATCTGGCCAGTGGGTTCTCAGGTAGGTTTTCAAGTGATATTTGGGGGCTCCAAAGGGTTCTCCTGCAGACTCAGGAATGGCATCTGAGGTGCCTGGGGGAGAGGTGGTCCTGAGTCACTTACCTCTGTGCCTGCTGAACAGGTAACTGATAACTGCAAAGAGACAGGTCTGTAGCAAGAGGGACACGGTTGCAATCACTAAGCCATGCCAGACCTGCATGTTCCTGTTGAGAAAGCAGAGCATCAAGGTCTGTCAGAAACAACTCAACAGCAATGGGTTAATACAGCTGCAAGGCCATCCCTGCACCCAGCCAGAGGCAGACATTTGCCTCACTGTGTCTCATCACGGTAGGCTCCAGAAGTAATGTTGGGGGAATCAGGGAGTGTGGTATACGATTGGAAGCTGGCTATCCCTATTAGCCCTGATTGGAACCGAGGTTGGAATTGTGGTCCCCGCCTGGGTCTACCTTTCCCTGGGCTCACTCACTGTGTTAGTATATTGATCTCTCTGGATGAACTCTGGTCCTGTAAGGCAGACATCAGGAAGAGACCTAAAAGGAACCACCCTGGAGCCTGGTATCCGACAGGATCCTCCAGAAGACCTATAGGAGGCAAGGCAGCTGGTCAGGACTCCTGGACCTTACGCTTAAATGCTCCTGGGCAAACTCACCTGTGTGGGGACCATTTGCTTTCCTCTCCCCAGATTTCAGGTTTTGAATTTGCAAAATGACAATAATAGTAATAATAATACCTAACAGCACTAGAACTTCTTGGGCAATGAAAAGGCTTAATATGGTGGGCTGCTAAACTGGTAGGTTGAAGGTTCAAGACCATCCAGAGGCATTTTGGAAGAAAGATTTCACAGTCTACTTCTGGAAAATCAGTCATTGAAAATCCTATGGAGGACAAACAGTTTCTCTCTAACACACATGAGGTCACCAAGAGTCAGAGCCAACTCTGTGGCGATTGGTCAACTAGCAGTGGACATTCATTCTGTAGCCAACTACAATACTAAGCCTCTGGAACACCCAGCATCTTATCTATTTCACACAGCAATCCTATAAGACAGATATAATGTTTTTAAAAAACAAACAAAAAAACAATTGCCATCATGCTGATTCTAGCTCATGTGTGTCAGAGTAGAGTTGGGCTCCATAGCATGGTTTTCCCAAAGTAGATCAACAGGCTTTTCTTCCAAGGGGCCTGTGGGTAGACTTGAACTTCCAACCTTCTGGTTAGTAGCTGAGCATGTTAATCATTTTTACAACCCAGGGACTGTTGTGTGCCATTAAGTCAATTACAGTGAGTTTATATGACAGAGTAGAACTACCCCAAAGGGTTTCCTAGGCTGTACTCTCTATGGGACAGATTTTCTTTTTTTCATGTTTTATTATGAATTATATGATATTTTACATGGGAGAACTTTAGTTTTACATTCATTCCACCGTACATCGTTTCATTGCCATGGTTCCAATCACTTCCATTCATCATCAACCGACCAAAGGGTATACCCTATAAACCTGCCCCCTACACTCCCCC
>NW_006408527.1:16034023-16034527 GCF_000296735.1 Chrysochloris asiatica
TAAAGGAAGTTCTGTGGACTGAGAACCAACAAGAACACACAACAACTACAGAGTGACATACATGGCAGCATCAACCTGAACTCGGTCAACAAATGGAAGAGTCAAGAACAGAATAAAACTATAAGAACAGAGGATCTGGGAGGTCAGTCTATGATCAAAACAATTACAGTGTGAAAAAAGGTAAACACAGCGGAACAGAGATCCAAGTGGTGGGAAGGTCAGGTAGATTAGTGGATAAAATAGACTGTCTTAAATGGAGGGTAGAACTAATGGAATATAAGGTAACAACAATGGGGTTGGGGTGGGGGGTTTAGTTGGGTGTTGGGGAGGGCAATACAAGAAGGGGGGAGGAGGCAGAAGAACAAGATAGATAGAGAAACACTAAGACAGGTTTGCATGGCCTAGTGGGACAGAGTTAACTAGTGATGCACACTCAACCTTGGAACAACAGGGCTCTGGGATACAGGGATCTAGGTACAGCTTGAAGAGGGTAAATAATACTAA
>NW_006408527.1:16046969-16072849 GCF_000296735.1 Chrysochloris asiatica
AGCACACAGTCCCTCTCCCTCTCTGGATCCAAAGTCCCCAGCCGCTTCATCACTCCATGTCATCGTCTCTGCCTCTATCTCGGGACTTGCTGCTTCTCTGGGTAGGGTCCCACTCTTGGCTCTTCTCTGTCCTAGAGACCTCTGCTCCTAGACTGGAGAGTTAATCACTCCCTTCTTTGCTACAAAACGTCTACCTTTACATTTTCTATGGGACAGATTTGACAGGTGTTTGATCTCACTGAGTGACTGATAGATTACAACCACTGACTTTTCAGTAGCAACTGAACCATCAGGCCACCAGGGCTCCTTATCCAGAGACTAAAACCCAAAACCAAACCCACTGCTTTTGAGTCCATCTGACTCATAGTAGCCCTACCTGGTAGAATAGAACTGCCCCAGGTTTTCCAAGGCTGTCATCTTGACAGAACCAGACTGTCACACATTTCTCTCAAGGAGAGGCTGGTGGGTTCAAATTGCTAACTTTTTGGTTTGCAGCTGAGTGCTTTACCTATCAGACCACTACCTAGAAGCAATTGCCCTCCTTTTGTAAACAAGCTATGTGAATTTCAAAAAGATAACTGACATGCCTGAGGTCACATCGCTGCAATGAGCCCAGAGTTGGGCTCTTGAAGCCAAAGCTGACATTCAGCCACTAAGCTCTACTTCAAAATAGCCTTAACCTGCTGCTGGTAGCGCAAAGGGGTCCTTCTTGAGCAAACACACTGGCATATTTCTTTTGAAGAAATCCAAATCTTAAACATACACACCCCAGGACTGTAAATGCTGTCAGACCCTCATGGATATGATGATTTTAAAACTCAATTTGTACATTCCACCAATATGGTACTGAGAATGGAGTTTACTGTAAGGCCAAAGCAGAGGAATGTCTTTGAAATCATGTTCACTGATTATGGAAATGGGGCACACAGCTAACCACAGAAATGCTGCAGATGGTAAATGGTAAAAATTAAAATGCCTTTAACTGCCAGGAAGGCTTATTTCTCAGTCAGTTTCCAAATGCTGAAGGCAGTGGGGGAAATCCTGAAAAATTTGTTTTTATTTGCAGTTTTCACACTTGAACTTCCTAGGACCAGAACTTGCACCAGGTCTCCAGAGAGGGCGAAGGAAGGATGGGGAAGAGAGCACAGAACTTGCTATCACCTTCTGGTGGCACAGTGGATTAAATGCCTGGGCTGCTAGCTGCAAGATCGGAAGTTCAAAGTCAGTCACCAGTGGTTCCTCAAGGCAAAGATGAGGCTGTTCCTGTAACAATTTACGGCTTCGGAAACCGTAAAGAGCAGTTCTACCCTTCCTATAGGGTTGCCATGAGCTGGAATTGATAGGATGGCATTGAGTGTCATGGTGGCGGATGTTGGCCTGCAGCTGCAGGAAGACTCTGGAGAAAAAAATAACATCTCCTCCATACCCTAGACACAACAACAAATTCAAAGCAGTCCTCAAAATGATTTTTCTTTGCAAGGCCAATGTTGAGTGAGATGCATGCCAGATTTATTCGTCATTTTACTCTTTCCTACATAATAAATTCTAGACGCTTCTCCCAAAGACCTCTATCTCTGTTTGCCTTTTGCTTTTTCACCTTAAATGAACAAAGTGAACCCTAACTTTATCACAAAGCATTCTATTAGGTTTGACTTCTAAGGATGGACTCGGGATGTAGACATGAGTGCTTGATTTGATATAGATTCAGTATGTGAGGTCAGCGATGAACAATGGGGATGCTCTGAATGGGATCTTCTCTCCCTGTGTGTGCCTGAGCTGTCTCACTCTGTCCGAGCATCCATCACTGCTGTGCAAGGTCACCTCATAAGCATCAGGGCTCCTCTGGTACTTCCTGTCATAGACCTCATGACGGCGCCCCTCGAAGGGGCCACAAGGTGGAGGCTAATCCAAATAGTAGTGGTGAAAGAACTCCAGATGATCACCCACTCATCACCTCCCAGACACCCTGGTGGTGCAGTGGTTAAAGCATTCAGCTGCTAACTGAAAGGACGGTGGTTCAAACCCATCAGCCACTCTGAGGAGAAAAGATGTGGCACTTAACTTCCATAAAAATCACAGCTTTGGAAACCCTATGGGACAGTTCTACTCTGTCCTATAGGACCACTAAGACGGAACTCACTCGATGGTAATGGGTCCCATATCCCCAACATCCCCCACACACCAATGTTGCTGTTGTTAGTTGTTGTCAAGTTGATACTGACTCGTGGTGGCCTCGTGTGTGCAGAGTAGAACTGGCTATAGGCTGTTAAAGGTTCAACCTTTTGGATAAGATCACCAGGACTTACCTCCAAGACACTGCTGGGTGGGTTTGAACCACCCCAGGGGCTCCTAGAAAATCGAATATTCCCAGGTGATCAGCAAACTCCAGAAAGAAAGGGAGTTGTGCACAAAATAAGCATTGCAGAGCCAGGAAGCTGGAAATAAAACATAGAAAATGACCAAGATGATGCAAGAAGGAGATTTTGCAAGAAAAACAATGGTCTTGAAGGACTTAGTGCCTTAATTGAAAAAGAGGCACAGATAGATTTAAAATGCTCTTGCCTAATTTTGGGATAAAAAAACAACAAAACAAAACCCCATTGCTAGAGGGCAGAGTAGAACCTTAGGGGGTTTCCAAGGCTATAACCTTTATGAAGGGTCCTGGTGTGGCACTGTAGGATAAGCACAGGACCACAAGGTGAGTTTGAACCACAAGGTCAGTGGTTCAAACTCACCAGCGGTTCCTCAAAAGCCCTATACTGGGTCGCTATGACTCTGAGCCAACTTGACGCCACTTAAAAGCAACAACAATCTTTATGTAGAACAGACACAATGATACTTAACAGCAACAACAACCTTTATGGAAAGTTTTCTCTGTCAGAGAGGTTGGTGGATTTAAATCGCTGGCCTTTCAGTAAACCCTCATAAACATAAATTCCATTGTTATTGTTAAGTGCCGTCGAGTCGATTCCGACCCATAGCGACCCTGTATAGGGTTTCTGAGAAGCAGCTGGTGAGCTTGAACCGCCGACCTTGTAGTTGAAACAGCTGTTGCAGTCTGGTGCATTAGCCCACAGCGCCACACCAGGACTCTATTATAGGTACTAATTTCTCAAGCTCTCAGCTGGAACTCTTCAATACTCTTTCTGGGGTAAAAAGAATATTAGACTTTTCCAAAGAAGCTTTATTTTTTCTCAAAAGACATGAAAATTGTGGATAGGGACTAGAAGCCGGCCAATTAATCAGGGAAATCAACGGTATTCCATTTACAAAAGAGCTCTAGTGCTTTAGAAATGATCACATCAGTATTGAATGTCTCATTTATCCTTAATCACATAAATTATTCTCCCCTTTGAAGGGTACGAGCATTTAAGTTGCCAAAGTGGTATACTTCTGACACCACACTTAAAGCTTTTAGTTTTTTAAGCTTCTCCTTTATTTATTTAAACATTCACAGCTAATAGTTATTCATAGTCTAGTCCAAACCCATTGCTGTGGAGTGGATTCCAAGTTTCCAAGGTTAATGCACAGGACTGCAAAGTTGTTTAAACCACAAGGTTGGTGATTCAAACTCACCAGCCACTCCTTGGAAACCCTATACAGGGTCGCTATGGGTTGGAACTGACTCAACGGCACTTCACAACAACAATCTTAACAGAATCAGACTGCCGCATCTCTCCTTAGTGGAGAGGCTGGTGGATTGGAACTGTGACCTTTGGGTTGGCAGTTGAGCACTTAACCACTGTGCCACCAGGGCTCCTTATATTCATTGTTGTTGGTGGTGGTAAGTACTGTTGACTTGGTTCTGACTCATAGCGACCCTATGAGTATAGAGTTTCTGAGGAGCGGCTGGTGGGTTTGAACCACCAGTCTTTGAGGAGCGGCTGGTGGGTTTGAACCACCAGTCTTTTGGTTAGCAGTCTAGTGGTGATCCTAAAACTCCACACCACAACTCCTTATTTTCCTAGAAGAAGAATAAAAGATATGAATAAACACCCCAAATCTTATCCTGTTTTTTTTTCATTTTGTCACTCTGAGTCAGAACTGACTCCACGGTACTTAACAACAATAATCTCTGGTAACACAGTGGTTACAAATCGGGCTGCAAACCGGAAGGTCAGCAGTTTGAAACTACCAGTTGTTCCGCAGGAGAAAGATGAGGTGTTCTGCTTACATAAAGATTTACAGCCTCGGAAATCTTGTATAGTCAGAACCGACTCCATGGCACATGACCACCATATATGCATATGCATCATTTTATATATATTTTTAACTTTTTATTGTAAATTAAGTGAAAGTTAACAGACAAAATTATCAGCTTTACATTCAACAAATTATACACTTTGTTTCATCTCAATGATTACAGAGCCCTCACTGCAACAACAGTTATCCTGCTTCCTCCCTGTGGCTTCCCTTTTACATCCTATATTTCACAAATGAACAAAGCAAAATCATTTGATGGACACACACAAAACAAAAAATATATATTCATTTAAACGTCCAAAGGGCAAATTTTGCAAGCCTGCCTCCCGCCACAGGTACACAGCCTTTCTCAGTTCATGGGCCTAGAGTTTGCAGCTGCTCTATTTCTCTGTCATTGCCTCTGCCATCATCTCTGCTGTAGCCACTTTTCTAGGTAGGGATCTCACACTCCACTCATGCTCTTCCTTCTTGATGGTCCTGGGGTCCTCTTTTCCTGAAATAAAAGATAAAATACTCTCCCATTTCAGTTACACATCTTATACAATTACAGTTGTGACATTCACAATTAATCCTGCTAACAATTACTCACAGTTGAATCATAGAATCCTCAGCATCACCTCCCACCCCCTTTTACCATCTGGATCCATCTGGAGAAGAGGAAAACTATTCAGTGGGAAGTCTACCTTATCCCCTTCATTCTGAAACTATGCACACTCATGAAAGCTTGTAAGCCAGCTACTCTGTGACTTTATAGCTCCCATTTTTGATAGTCAATGTCTAGATTGCCTGTTCCTATCAACCCAGTGCATGAGGAAACAAACTTGTTCCTTGATACGAAGAATCCTTCCATTCAGGTTGGAATTTTGAACAACTGCATCCACAAGCAAAGGTCCAGTTCATCAAATTGTAGCAATTTACACTTGCTCACAATATCAAGCATCTTTATTTTCATCTGGTTGAGTTCTGGTCAAATAACCATCCAAGTTAGGCCAAATGTGTACTAGCAGCAAGTTTGGGAGTTCACGCACACCTTCCTGCACTTCAGACCAGCTGGCCACTTCACTCACCTCTAGCCCGTGGCTAGGTCAGTGGCCATGGCGTGTGTATCATTTTATAATTAGTAGGTTTCCCTCTTCCCTCTTCATCAGCATGTTTCCAAATCAGAAAAACCTTCATTAAAAGGCCGTTGTCTGGAGGCCCACAGGCCAAATTTAGGGCCTACATGGATTTTATTTGACTGTGTGCTTTAGAGATTTGAGTTTAGATTCCCTAAGATTCGATCAAAGAAGCCCTGGTACCACAATGGTTAAACACTCAGTTACTAACTGAAAGGTTGGAGATTCAAACCCACCAGCCACTCTGGGGGAGAAGAGACCTTTTGGTCTGCTCTCATAAAGTTTGTTATTCTTTTTAAGTGCTGTTGAGTTGGTTCCGATTCATAGTGACTCTGTATAGGGTTTCTGAGAGTGGCTGGTGAGTTTGAACAGTCAACCTTTCGGTAAACAGTCCAGTGCTTACAGTGCCACACAGCCTAGAAATATCTAGAAGGCAGGTCTATTCTGTCCTATACTCTCACTACAAGTCAGAATCGACTCGATGGCGCACAACAACAGGACGGGACAAAGGGGCTCCTGTGTTCAACGGTTAATCCCTAGGCTGCTAACCAGAAGATCAGAGATTCAGACCCACCCAGTGGCTTCATGGAAGAAGGAGCTGGTGATCTGCTTTCGTAAAACTTACAGGCAAGAAAACCCCATGGAGCAGTTCTATTGTGTCGGGTCAAGATGAGTCAAAATGAACTCAATAGCACACAATGACAATAAGATGGGACATGCACTCTTCAGTTCCTGATTGACCCCTGCAGGCATCTAAGTTTGCCCCACCTGTGTGTTTTGTAGCATTATTTAAAATGACTACTGTTGTGGAGCTGCAGGATAAGCACTGTACTGCTAACCACAAGGTCGGTAGTTCAAAACCACCATCCACTCCTCAGAAACCCTACACAGGGTCATTATGACTTGGAACCAACTCGATGGCATTTAACAATTCACCATTCTGCTTTATCAGGGTCTCTCAGTAGTAGCTGACATTTGGGGCTAGGCAATTAATTCCTTAGTTTTTGGAACCATTTTGCACATTGCAGGATATTTAGCATCCCGGGATTCCACCAGTGTTAACAGGCCAATGTAACAACCAAAGTGACCAAAAAAGACTCAATACATTTCCAAATGCTCTAACACAGGTGAGTTTGTCCCTATTTTGAGACTCATTGCGTTAATGAAGTGTTCAGTTATTTTACTTTTGCAGGTGGGGTGGGCAGGTAGGAGTGAGGGGTAGGTTTGGGACTACTACATAGGTTTGCGGGAGAAAGATGAGGCTTTCTACTCCCGTAAAGATTTACACCCTCGGAAACCCTGTACAGGGTCGCTATGGGTCGGAACCGACTTGACGGCACTTAACAACAACATAGGCTTGGCTGTGTCTAGGCTAGACTCATTGCTGTTAAGTGTTGTCTAATCGGTTCCAACTCATAGCAACCCCTGTATAGGATTTCTGAGGAGTAGCTGGTGGGTTTGAACTGACGATCTTATGATTTTCCAGTGTTGATCCTACAGTGCCACACCAGGAGCCCCTAGACTTAAGACCTCATTTGTTGTTAGGGTTATGGTTAAGGCTAGGGTTAGTGTTAGGGGTGAGGGTTGGGCTAGTTGCTAAGAGTAAGGTTTGGTCTAGTTTTCAGAGTTGCAGTTAGGTATTTGTTCATTTTATCTTTTTTCTTGAAGCCTATTTGACTTCTCGTTATTTGAAAGTTCTGTAGTTGCATTGTGACCTCGTTTTACTTGATGCTTTTTTGTTGTGTTGAACTGTATCTCTGGTTCTTTTTTTTCAGGCTAGTAGGTCTGTTTTACTTTGAATACTTCTATATCTGGGTTGAGTCTAGGTGAAATTGTCATGTATGTTAGTCTTAGGTTGTCTGCTATTGTTGATTCTGTGTCCAAAAACTCCCTTTAGTATTTTTTGTAAGATTGGTCTTTTACAAGTCTTTTTCTTAAAATGACCTAATTTTGCCTTCGTATTTGATGGATAGTTTTAATGGATACATGACTTTTGGTTGGTAATTTTTTTTTTCCTTTGAGTTTTATATATGTCATTCCATTGTCTTCTTGCCTGCATGGTTTCTGCAGAGATATCAGAACTTAGTCTTGTTAGTTCTCCTTTGTAAGTAACTTTTCATTTTTCTTGAGCTGTTCTCAGGACTCTTTCTTTGTCTTTGGTTTTGGAAAGTCTGATCAAAATATGTCTTGGTGTTGTTATTTTGGGTTCTAACCTGTTTGGAGTTCATTCAACTTCTTGAATGGCTATCTTCTTGTCTTTCATGATGTTAGGGAAGTTTTCTTTCAACAACTCTTGGATAGTATTCACTGTGGGTTTTTTTTTTTTTTTTTGTCTCTTCCTGTTCTGGAATTCCTATCACACATAGGTCATTCCTCTTGATAGCATCCCACCTAAATCTTAGGCTTCCTGTGGATTTTGTTGTTCTTTTCTCTGACTATTCCTTTAGCAGATGAATATTGAGAGATTTTTCTTTAAGCTCAGTAATTCAACTGACAATTGATTCAGCTCTACCTCTTTTCCCTTTCAGTGTATTATCTATTTCTGAAGTCTTCATGTCAATCTTCTGGTTTTCTAATTGCTGATTTTGGCCAGTTCACATTTTTTTCAATTATTTTGTTTGTTTCCTGAGAATTTCCATAGTTTTGTCTGTTTTCCTTGATTTCATCTGCAGTTTTCTCAAACTCTCTCACACTCCATTGAAGTTGCCTAATTAGCATTCTTCTAAATTCCTTATCAGGTAGTTCTGGTACCATTTCTATTGCTATATTTTCTGATTCTGTTTTGGTCACTTGTTTGAGACACTCTATCTTGCTTTTTGTGCATGTAAGCAGAAATTGTCTATTTTTTCCAAGATATTGTAGTGGTGTATTTATATTTAGTTGATTATTGTATATTGGTGTATTTCCAGACATTCACTGCCTGACTCCTGGTGGATGTGGTAGAGACTGGAAGTATGACTGCAGTTAGTTCTCTGTACACCATTTGTGTAGCACAGTACAGAGCGGGTTCATGCACTTCAAGAAGCAGAGGTACCATGCCAGGTAGAACAGAGGCTATGTATGAGAGATGTCACTGGCTGCTGGGCTGATGAGAGTGGGGACTGGCCACATGCCCAGCTAGCAGGTGGACATGGGGCCAAGGGAACATTGCATCCCCTGGTCACCAACCTCCAGTCTTGTCCTGTGCCTGCAGGCTGCTGTATCAACAGCCTCTTGCTAAAGTTCAAGATGGCCAGTAGATGGCTCTACTGGTGAATTCTACCAAACATTCAGATAAAAGCCGACACCAATTCTCCTCAAATAATTCCAGAATATAGAAAAGGATGGACAGTTCCCAAATTCATTTTATGAAGCAAGTATAATCCTGATACCTAAACCAGGCAAAGAAAATTATAGGCCATCACTAAAAAAGAAAATTATAGACCAATAACCTTCATGAACATAGATGCAAAAATTCTCAACAAAATCCTAGCAAATTCAATAACATAAAAAGATAATACATCATGACCAAGTGGGATTCATACCAGGTATTTAGGGACAGTTCAATATTAGAAAAACAATCAAAGTAATATACCACATAAATAAAACAAAGGAAAAAAACCCACATGATTATATCAATCGATGCAGAAAAGGCATCTGACAAAGTATCCAATATCCATTCCTAATAAAACCACTCAACAAATTAGGAATAGAAGGCACATTTCTCAATATAATTAAGGGCATATATACAAAACCAACAGCCAACATCACTCTCAATGGAAAGAAATCATTCCCTTTGTAAACAGAAAACATAAGGATACTTTATCACCACTCTTATTCAATATTGTGCTGGAAGTCTTAGCCAGAGCTCTAAGATAAAGAGGAAAAGTAAAGCCATCCAAATTGGCAAAGAAATAAAACTCTCTTAATTTTCAGATGGCATGATCTTATACTTAGAAAATCCCAAAGACTCTCATAAAGAAAACTTTTGGAACTCATTGAAAGATTCAAAGTAGCAGGGTACAGGATCAACATACAAAACTCAGTTGGATTCCTTTATATTAATAAAGACAGTTCTGAAAAGGAAATTAGGAAAACAATACCATTAGCAATAGCCACCCAAAAGATTAAATACTTAGGAATAAATCTAACCAGAGAAACTAAACGCCTATACAAAGAAAACTATAAAACACTACAACAAGAAACCCAAAAAAGATCTACAAAAATTGAAGAATAAACCATGCTTGTGGATAGGAAGAATTACCATTGTGAAAATATTAAAACTACCCAAAGCAATCTATAGATACAATGCAATCCCAATCCAAGTTCCAACAACATTTTTTAAAGAGATGGAAAAACTAACCACCAACTTCATATGAAAAGGAAAGGGACCCCAGATAAACAGAGCAAAATAGAAGACCTCTCACTTCCCGATCTCAAAACCTCCTACACAGTCACAGTAATCAAAACAACCTGGTTCCCATACAACAAAAGAAAGCTAGATCAGTAGAACAGAATTGAGAACTCAGAAACAAATCTATCCACCTATGCTCAGCTGATCTTTGACAAAGGACCAAAACACATTAAATGGAGAAGAGATAGTGTTCTCAGCAAATGGTGCTGATATAACTGGACACCCAATTGCAAAAGAATGAAGCAATACCTATATCTCATATCATGTACAAAAATGAACTCAACATGGATTAGAAAACTAAATGTAAAATCTAGAACTATAAAGATTATCAATGAAAAAATAGGGACAGCCTTAAGTGCTCTGATTAATGGCATAAATATACCATCAAACATAGCTGAAAGCACACACAGAGCACAAAACAAAACACATGACTGGGACCTCCTGAAAATTAGACACTTACGTGCATCAAAAGATTTCACCAAAAGAGTAAAAAGAGAACCCATAGACTGTAAAAAAAATTTTTTGGGCTATGACATATCAGACAAGGAACTACTGTCTAAAATTTACAGAACATTTCAACATCTCAATAAGAAGATAAATAATCCAATTTAAAATGGGCAGAGGACGTGAACCTTACCAAAGAAGACAGTCAGTGACCAACAACATATGAAGAAATGTTCAGATCACTAGCCACTTATTTTGGTTTCAAGTGCCATCAAGTCAGTTCCTACTCATAGCAACCCTGTATGGGGTTTCCAGGGAACGGCTGGTGAGTTTGAACCACCGACCTTGTAGTTCAAACCAATCTTGCAGTCCAATGTTTTATCTCACAGTGCCATACCAGAGAGATACAAATAAAAACGGCAATGTTATGTCACTTTATCTCAGCATTAATAGCAAAGTTCAAAAACCAGAAAACAACAAATGCTGGAGACAGTGGGGAGAGTATGGGACCCTCCTATGCTGCTGGTGGGACTGTAAAATGTTGCAAACACTGTGGAAAATGGTATAGTGCTTTCTCAGAAGGTTGGAAATAAAAATAGCATATGACCCAGCAACCTCTTTGGTGGTGGCGGTGATTCTGTGTCGTGGAGTCAGTTCCAACTCATAGCAACCATGCATAGAGTTTCCGAGGGTGTAAGACTCCTGGTGTGGCACTGTGGGCTAATGCATCTGACTGCAAAGTCATTTGAACTGCAAGGTGGGTGGTTCAAGCTCACCAACTGCTCCTTGGAAACCCTATACAGGGTTGCTATGGGTTGGAACCGACTTGACGGCACTTAACAACAACAACAACAACAAATCTTTATGGGAGCAGAAAGCCTCACTTTTCTTCCTTGGAATAGCTGATAGTTTCGAACTGCTGACCTTGAGGTTAGCAGCCCCACTTGTAACCACTAAGCTAGCAGGGCAATCTCTATACTTGGTACATAGTCTCAAGAAATAAGAGCTGTGACATAAATAGATATTTGCACACCCATGTTCACTGCAGCATTATTCACAATAGCAAAAAGATGGAGACAGCCTAGATGCCCTTCAGCAGAGGAATGGTTGAACAAACTTTTGTGCATATACACAACGGAAGATTATGAAACATTGAAGAATAGTGATGTATCTGAAAAACACTGCAGAACAGTCTTTGGAGGAACCTGGAAGACATTATGCTGAGTAAAGTCAGATATTGTATGAGACTAGTAGTGTAAAAAGTCAAGAAAAGGTTTTCACTGTATAATAAACTTTCTATGATGGCTACCAGGGGTTAGAGGGAAGAGAGAATTATTCACTGGGTAGAGAGTAGACTCATGCTAACTCATTTTCCTTACTGTTCTTTTAAACTGGGTGAAGGAAAGGCAGTTTAAAAGAACAGTAGGGAAAAAAGAAGGAAGGGGAAAAAAAGGAAATTGAAGAAAAAATTGGGTTTGTCTATTTTAGGAAACAGGCATTCATTTCCAGTACAGTTTGAAGATAAGATCCAGGACAGGATGAGGTATGAAAATTGTGACAGTTGTCATTATTTAAGTGGCTAATTGGCCCCTAACCACAACGAGCAGGTTGTTCCTTGGGGTCTAATTGTAGATTGCTGATCACACAGTTGGCAGAAACATCTGCTCATTAGTACATACACACACCAAGCTGGGAAATGAGCAATTTAAGGTAATTATGTTGTAGAAAAAAGAGCCTGGGCCATGTGAGAGTTTGGCGTGCCAGGCTCCATTGTGAAGACAGGAACTGTCCTGCCCTCTCCCATGGAACTCAATCCTGACACCCAGCCCCACGCTAATGCAGTGTCTTGCCAGGCGCCTTGAATCAGCCTGCTAATAATTTATTTCAGGAACTCTCAACCTGAATTAGGACTGGATTCCTCTTTATTCCATTTCCCTCTTCTACTGATGCAGGGGCTGTCTCGTGGTCTTTCTAATAGGTGTAGCATAACTTCAGAGAAGAAACAGTAAAGACACCCCCTTTCCTGCCTGACACTGTATTTTATCTACATATATTCCCTCTAAAAGGAGAGGTCTAAAAGAAGATCACAATAGAAGATGGTTTACACGAAAATAATAAGGATTAAGATAATAGCAACTGATGTTGTTAAACTGACTGTCACTCTATAAGAATTAGACAGCTTAAAATTTTTTGTAGTCTATTATTTTCTTATTTTGAAATTATTAAATTGCACTATAATACAGCTGAATGGTATGGTGGAAAGCGGAAAAAAAACAGGGAGAGAGAAACCCAGTTTCTCCTTCTGACTCGTTCTCTTGCTACCTGTGTGACATTCTTTTTCTGAAGATCAGAAAAACCCCACTGCTTTGAGTTTGTTCCAACTCATAGTGAGGCTGTAGGGCAGAGTAGAAATTGTTCCATATGGTTTCTGAGGTTGTAAATCTTTTTGAACCAGGCTGCCTCATAGTTCTCCCAAGGAGTAGCTGGTGGGTTCGAACCTCTGACCTCCCAATATACCACCAGGGCTCCTTAGAAGTCCTTTCTAAGGCCCTGGTGAATTTGGGGCTCAACAAATTATTCCTCAGGTTCATTCTAACCTTAATCAACCTGTTCTTGAAAGGCTGAGTAGAAGAGAAAAGGGAAGCCAAGTTGGATGAAAATGGAAGACCTCCAAAGAAAAAAATGTCTTTACTTCCATTTCCCAATATTATTCAGTCTCCACAATGTTAGTCTTTTCTCGTTTAATGTTAACATGCATTTTAAATAATCAAGACAAGGAGAAAACACCTAGAAATCCAATGAAAATAGGGACAATAGCTATGGAAACAGGAGGTAAAAACATTGTGAGGCTATTAGGATTTTAAACAATTGTATTTCAATAAAATTAACACGTTCCCAGAAAAATATAAATGAGTAAATTTGATTTCAGGAGATACAAAAAATGTAAACACCCCAAAATTACAATAAAGCAGCAATGAGTGATGGTTGTACAACATGAATAATGTAATTGATGTTCACCAAATTCTACCCCTGAAAAGCTTTGGACTAGCAAATATTGTTCTATGTATTTTTACAAAAGTAAAAAAGAGAGAAATTTGGGAATCAGCATGCTATCTAGGTATCAAAGTCAATGAGGCGGGGAGCTAGACCATCTGGGTTCACATCCCAGTTCATTCTCAGTATGTTATTTAATTTCTCAATTTAATTAACTAATCACATAACTCAGCCAGTAATTTAATTTCTCAAAGGCTTCATTTTCTTATCTGTAAGATGGGAATAATAATAGCTAATTCTCAGGATGAGATGAGATCAACATAACTGATAGCCATTTCTAAGGATGAAATAAGATTAGGTATCTGAAGTCATTGCCATAACATCTTGCACTAAACATTCGGTAAATGCCAGCTATTATTACTCAAAAATTGCAAGCATTACCATCGTTTTTTACACTCAAAAGCTGTGTCCAGATGGTTTTACAATTGAGTCCGTTTGAACTTCAAAGAAACACACAATTCTTATACTATATAGAAAAGTGTTACTCTGGAATAACTTTAATTGATAATAATGAAAACTGATGTTGAGTTTCTGCTTGAAACTCCTTAATGTACAAGAACAAACACTGTCTCCATCTCATAAATTAGAAAAGGAAGGTGAGGGATGTTGAGCAATTTGCCCTGCTCCCCCAGCTAAAAAATTCATGTTTCACGCTCAAGCCCATCTGACTAAAATACCTAATTCTCAATCACTACAGAGAACTGTCTTTTATACAACATACATATGATACAGACAGAGCAAATTAAAAAGATACTGATCTTCAAAAAGTGAAAAAAAGCATTGGATAAAATTGACTTTGGAAAAGTTAAAAATGTAAAAAAAAACCATGAAGATCTTGTCTGACAATAATAAAGAATATGCATCTTACACTTTTGGGCATTTACCAAATGACAAACTGTGCTAGCAATTCTTTGAAAAGAACAATAATAGCCGTGATCGCCATGTTTGAAAATGAGTTCCAGAAGTTTCCACCTATGCACTAATAATAATCATTGGAATGTTGAATATTTATTGAGCATGTTCTATGTGGCAGATACTTTTACACATATTAATTAATTGCATTCTCACACCCACTCTAAAAGGTAGGCATTATTATTCTTTCCCTTTTACAAAGAAAAGGACTAAGACACAGAGGTTAACTAGCTTGCTCAAGATGACAAGAAGAGGTAACTGGGCTTTGAGCCCAGGCAGGCTGGAGCCAGTGTCTGAGCTATTAGCTGCTATATTGAAAGAGAAATGAAAGTATAGTTTTTGGCAAGAAGAATCAAACTCATCCTTATTTGCAAATGATGTGATTTTATACCTAGAAATCACAGAAGAATAAATTGAGAAGCTAGTAGAATTAATGAAACTGTTCAGCAAAGTCCTGGAGCCATAACAAATATTCTATAATTATCTGCTCTTCATTCTATTACAGTAGCAATGACCAGTTGAGAATACAGTGGAGGAAAATTACCATAAACCTAGAAATCACAGCAACAGGAATATTCAAGAATCACCTTGATGATAATAAAGTTATTTTGAAGACAATTATCGACAATAAATTGAACAGATTTAACTTCATGGAAAGACATACTGGGAAGTTACAGTACAAAAACCAAGTCCATTTGAAATTAATTCATTTGGTTCAACATAATTCTAATCAAAACTGTAGGAGAATTTTCTTAAAACTCAAAATTATTCTAAAGTTTACCTGGGTTGGTGGTAGTGAGGAGTCAGTTCCAAAGCAGCAACCCTGCACAGGGTTTCCGAGGCTGTAAATCTTCACGGGAGAAGAAAGCCTTGTCTTCCTCCCTCAGAGCTGCTAGTAAATTCAAGTTTTTGACCACACGGTTAGTCCACTACTACCAGACCTCCTTATGGGGGGTAGGATGAAGATAATAACCAAGAAGAGTTGAAACTTATTTGGAAAGGAATTGTTCTGAGGAGGGCTCGGTAAGAGTCCTGTAGACTGCAACAAAAATGCGAGTGTATGTATCAGAAAAGTGGTTACCAAACTGAGAGGAAAGAAAAGGGCTATTTAATAAACGCTGGACACAGGACAATGGGCTTGCTGCTTATGGGAAGAAGCAAAGGTCCAAATACTATACAACAAAACAAATTCCAAAAAGATTAAGCAAGTAAAGATCTAAAAATTAAATCATTAAAATTACCAAGAAATAGAATGAAATATTTGCATACTTATTAATACTTATTAAACCCCAAGATGGGAGAAATCTTTCTCAGTGTAAATGCAATGGAAGAAATCACAAAGGATTGCATGAACAAGAGTTTAAAGAGAATAGAGGTAAATACTGTTAACTGATGGTACCTGGAAGGGTTTGTAAATATTGGAATGAAGCAAGGTATATGATTTGTTGAATGTAAAACTGATGATCTGCTCTGCAAACCTTCACTCAATTCACAATAAAATGTTTAACTTTATAATTTTAAAACAAAACAAAATTTGAATGCAAACAGAAAACTAAAACAAGTAATTTTAAGAGTTTACATCATTGAGGTGAATTATCAAAAAAAAAAATACTAGGACCTCCAAATGCTAAATAAATAAGAGACCTGGAAGAGACAATTCACAAATAACCCAGAATGAATCTAAAGCAAGTGCTGTTTTATAAACCACAACATGGATTATAAAAATGAAAAACAGGAAACAATCTAAATAAAAACCAAAAATTAAATAAATTAAAGTTAAGGCATAGAATGGAATATGACATGCCATTTCAAAGGATTTTTTGGGAAGAAGTAATCTGGGGAAAGGAATTGTAAAAACTAAATCATTAAAGAGAACGAAAATTGTAGAGAAAGAAAACTTGAGGTTATGAAAACTTTTTTTCCATAGCATATTAGTTTGATAATAACTCATCCAAATCAACAAATTCAGCTCACCAAATGCAGAATAGTTAACTGACAATAGGTTTGTATGGTAAATATAAATTTATTCATAAACATGAACTTTTGCAAAAATTGGGGGATATTATTTAAAATTCACTTTACTCAAAAAGAGAGAATGGAAGAAAATACTGTCTACCTGTATATACCAAAATATTAACAAAAATGAGTGCTGGGATTGTGAGTAGCAATATGTTGTTTAATTCCTTACATTTTGTGTTGTTTAAAATTTTTTCTGCATCTAGTATGCTTAATTTTCCCATCAGGAAATAAAGTATTTTAAGACATTGAAGCAAGTCCAGTATTTCCGAGTGGGTTAAATGAACCTGCTACCACAGTAGGCAGATCAAGAAAGATGAAGTCGTTTAGATGATCTGTCGACATCAATTCTATTTCACCAGCTAAACATTTGACATCGCGTTAATAGAACATTGAGATAATCAGCTAAGTGTCTGGGCTCCCATCAATCTAATTTATGAGGCGGTCTGTGCGCAGGGTCCTCTCTGAAATGCTCTGTTGGACACGGAGAAGGACTGCGTGTCTTAGGATTCACATTAAACTTGGGACATCACTAAGTGAAATAGGGACAAAAACAACAACAACATTAGAGATGTCATTGGTAAGACATGATGGATTTTCAGAAGCAGTGGCATCAGTAATATGTGATGTTTCAATAGAATACTCAGTTTGGAGCAGGAATTATTTGCAGAACAAGCAACGGATGGGTAGAGAACCCGGGAATAGCAACCTGGCCAAAGTGTCTGCCACACCTGGCTGAATGTGATGGATTAAGTGGAACTGATTGTCTCAACCAAAAGTTTGATATAGATTTGTTGTTGCTATTGATTCCCACTCCTAGTGACCTTGTATATGGTGTCTGAGAAGTGGCAGGTGTGTTTGAACCGTAGACCTTACAATTTGCAGTCTAGTGTTTATCCTACAGCTCCACACCAGGACTCCATGTAAATAAATTAACATCTAAGAAAGCTAAGGAGCTTTGGTAGAGTAGTAATTACAAATTGGGCTGCTAATCTCAAAGTCAGCGGTTCAAATCTATCAAATCTATCAGCAGCCCCACAGGGGAAAGATGAGGTTTTCTGCTCCAGTAAAGATTTAAAAATCCATCATATCTCACCAAACCCGATACAGCCACAGAAACCTGATACTAGGTGCAGTGTTTTGTTCTGCTGTGCATAAGGCTGCTATGAGTTGGTACTGACTCGATGGCACCTAAAAACCACAACAATGAGTTTGTAGGAGTCCTGGTTTGGCTTTCTGGGCTAATGTGCTGGACTACAAAGTCGGTTTGAACTGCAAGGTCGGCAATTCAAGCTCACCAGCAACTCCTTGGAAACCCTATGCAGGGTCGCTATGAGTCAGACCCGACTCGACAGCATTTACCAACAACAAAATACCAACTCCTCAGCACATAGGAAAGGTTGGAAAATGGTGAAAAGCAGAGGCTGAGTGGTCAGACAGAATTTCAGCTCCGGACTTGTTGGCTGTGAGTTGTATCACCTGGCTGGATCTCAGTGATTTGTCTGCCATCTTTGTACTTGTTTCGTTCCTTTTCTCTTTTTTTAACTCACTCACATATGTGTCTTGCTGTGTGTAAACATGCAAATCATTTCACATACACCATCTTATTTAATTCTCAAAATAATGACTTTACAAGACAAATGCTTTTATGTTTTCCATTTCACATATAAAGAGATCATGTTTGAATTTCTGTGGAGGGGACAGAATTGAAACCAGGCCATTTGGTGCCAGAGTCTTCCCGGCAGCACACACAGTATTTAAAATGCCTAGTGGACTGCCTTACATGAATACATGCTTGGCAGAGGTTGGTCCTCAGACCAGAACAAATATTCAACCCTAAACTGACTTAACTATATAAAAACAATCATTCCCTGAGAGCCTTGTAAGGAAACTGTGCATGCTGTTTTTAGACAAGAGGTACAGGCTCACCTCGTTTTATTGTGCTGCAATATGCGTTTTTTGTTGCTGTTGTCGTTGTTTTAAACAATTGAAGGTTGTAAAACCTGCATCCCGCCAAATCTGCTTCATTTTTCCAAGAGCATGTGCTCACTTCATGTAATTTTCACAACAATTACATTTTTTTCCTAATGCGATTGCACATTTAATAAACTACAGTATAGCATAAACAGGCGTCCTGGTGTGGAGCTGAGGGATAATGCACTGTGGACTTATCTGTGGACTGCAAAGTGCTTACCCTACAGTGCCACCGCCACACCAGGACTCCACAGAACCATTGCTGGGAAATAACAGCAAGTCACACTAACAAATGAGGTTTCACAGTACCTCTGGGAAACTGAAATATTCATGTGACTTGCTTTATTGTGATAATTGTTTTATTGCAGCTTTCTGGAACCAAACTTGTGAAATCACAAAGTATGCCTGTGTAAGCAACCCAGTGTACCAAATCATGTGATTCTGGGAAGTTCCTGGTCCTACATGACCCCTGCTCCTAAGATTGTCAATGTACCAGGAAACAGAGAAGGTCAAAAATACCTGGCCTAGAAAAAGGACAAGTGGATCTGCCCAATACCAGGAGAAGGCAGAGGACAGAGGATTAGGACGTCACCTTTGGCCTGGGTATTAGGAACAATTTCTATGGGTTGCCTTCAGTTCTGGCTACTGTGGCTGGGCTTTACCCCAGGTGGTTAGGGAGCATCTGGAATACGAAATGTGAACCTAGACCAACATTCCAGCTCAGCGACTTCATAAAATCAGTCTCCATGGGCAAGTCACTTTCTCTTTCAGAGCCTCAGTTTTATCATCTATAACATGAGGAGAACCAGCTAAAAGACTTAATTCTGACATCTTGTTGTTCTAGAATTCTGTGGATCTATAAAAATGGGCATAAATGACGAACTCAACCAGAAATAGCAACTTGCACCTCCAACTTCAACTCACAACACTCCATCTCTAAGTGCACCGGCACTGTCGATTTTTTAGAAGGAAAACAAATCACCTAAAATAGCATTTTTTCAAGAAATTGTTGTTGTTGTTAAGTGCCAGCAAATCGGTTCTGACTCATATAGACCCTGTATAGGGTTTCCAATGAACGGCTGGTGAATTTGAACCACCAACCATGTGACTCAAACCAACCTTGGGGTCCAGTGTATTATCCCACAGCACCACACCAGGACTACAAGAAATTACTAGGGATGAATACAACTTCGGCGCAATTTACTTCCAAGACCAAATAATAAAGAAGCAAGAACACAAAGGATTGCGGGAAACGCAGGCACTATTTGTGGATTCCTTTTGCTAGATCCTACAAAACTCCTGGTGTGGAGCTGTGGGCTAATGTGTCAGACTGCAAAGTTGTTTGAGCTGCAAGGTCATGGTTCAAGCTCACCAGCTGTTCCTTGGAAACCTCATATAGGGTTGTGATGGGTTGGATTCGATTTGACAGCACTTAACAACAACAACAAAACGCCAGGTGAATTATAAGAGGCCAAATTATCCTCCTGTTTCATAGAGTCCACAAGTAAATTTCAGAGAAACTAAATATTCTCTGTAGGTGATGCTTCATTTATGAGTACTTTGGTACTCATATGGTGCATAAGACCATGTCTTGTTCATATATACTTTATATTCCACAATTCCTAGTGCAATAGTTACAGACAATATGTGGGGAAGGAAAAATACTTTGTAGCACTGTACACATTGCAATTAAATTAATTCACACATTATAAACCCTGTTTGGGAGGGGCCACGTAATGTCCCTGAGCCTCAGTTTCTTACTCTGTTAAGTGGGAAGTCCAATGTTTCCACCATAGAACAGTTGTGAGGGTTAAATGAGGTCATGCTTACATCACAGTTCCTGCCTCATTGTTAGACACAGGGCCAGGGCTCGTTTTAAGGAAGTACCACCTGGACTTCAGATCACAAGGTCTGCCATTCAAAGCCACCAGCTGCTCCTTGGAAAACCTATACTGGGTCTCTGTGAACCAGAACCAATTCAACGGCACTTAAAACAGCAAAACCTGTTTAAGTGAGTATACAGGATCTACTGAGTATATGGTACAATGAGTTCAGAATGACCCCATGACTGGTTTGATACTCTGTTGTTGCCATCTGGAAGTTCTTAATACTGTTGTATGAACAAAGTTTTTGCATTTGCATTTTGCACGTGGCCCTGCAAATGATGTAGTTGGCCCTACTCAGGGCATTAGTTGGGCAGAATTGCCCAAACTCACACAATGAAGTCAACACCTAGAGTAAGAAACAGGTTAGTCCATCAGCAAGTTTCCCATGAGCATCTAATCTACACTCCTGCACAAGGCTTCCTCTGAGCCCTCTCCTAGGCCACACAGAGATAACAGGCAGAGGGCTGATCTAAGGACACATTCTATACTAAAGTTCTCCTTAGTGTCTGACCTTGGCCAGAGAAACTATTAATAGTGTCTACATCTTCAGGGTTGTTGTGAGGATTAAATACATTAATCTATGTAAAATTCTTACTTGCTAAAAGGGATAAGGACTTGAAGCATTTAGTGATGGAGATCAAAGATTAATTACAGCCTTCAGTAATTAATGGATTGTTGTTGTTAAGTACCACTGAGCCAGTTCCAACTCATAGTGACCCTGAATAGGGTTTCCAGAAAGTGACTGGTGAGTTTAAACCACTGACCTTGAGATGGAGTGTTTCTCCTATAGAGCACAGATTACTCCTCAACATAAAGAAAACAAATATCCTCATAGCGGGGCCAATAAGCAACAGCATGATAAACAGAGGAAAAGTTGAAGTTGTCAAGGATTTTATTTTACTTTAGATACACAATCAACACCCTTGAAACAGCAAGCAAGAAATCAAATGACATGTTACACTGGGAAATTTTGCTCTTTAAAGTGTTATGCAAAGATGTCACTTTGAGGACTATGGTGCCCCTGACCCAAGTCATAGGGTTTTCAACTGTCACATATTCATGTGAATAAAGAATATGGGAATATGAATAAGGAAAACTAAAGATAAACTGATGCATTTGAATTATGGTATTGGCAAGAATATTGTATATACTATAAACTGCTAGAATAATAAACAAATCTGTCTTGAAAGGAGTACAGCCAGATGTTCCTTAGAATTGAGGATGGCCAGACTGTCTCATGTGCTTTGCATATGTTATCAGGAGGAATCAGTTACAAGAGAAGAACATCATGCTTGGTAAAGCAGTTGTACTTAGGTGTCATCTGAGCTGGTTCCAACTCCTAATGACCCTACGTATGTCAGAACAAAAATTGCCATATAATTGAGGGTCTTCTTCTTTTTCATTGACTCTCTACCAAGTATGATGTTCTTCTCCAGGGACTGGTCCCTTCTGATAACATGTCCAAAGTAAGTGAGATGAAGTCTCCAGCCATCCTAGTTCCTAAGGAGCATTCTGACTGTAATTCTTCTAATACAGATTGATTCCTCTAGCAATCCATGTCGTTGTCAACATTATCTATTCTACCATCTTCCCTTTTGATAGTCCAACTTTTGCATGCATATGAGGCAACTGAAAATACCATGACTTGGGTCAGGGACACCTTAGTCTTCAAAGTGACATCTGTGTTTTTTAAAACTTTAAAGAGAGCTTTTGTAGAAGATTTGTCCAGTGCAATACATTGTTTGATTTCCTGACTGCTATTTCCATGGGCATTGTAGAGGTAAAGTAGAGGGTCAGCCAAAAAGAAGAAGACCCTCAATGAGATGGACTGGCATAGTGGCTGTAACAATAGCCTGAACCATAGAAATGATTGTCAGGGTGGGACAGAACTGGGCAGTGTTTTGCTCTGTTTCACGAAGGATCACTATGAGTCAGAACCAACTTGAAGGCATGTATAACAACAGTTGTTTTTAAATGCCGATGAGTTGGTTTGTTCTGATTCATAGCGACCTTGTATAGGGTTTCCAAGGAGCGGTTGGTAAGCTTGAACTGCCAACCTTGTAGTTCAAACCAACCTTGCAGAACAACACATTAACCCATAGCACCATACCAAGACCAGGCATATATAAGGGTCATCTATTATTGTCTGTAAGGAGCTCTGGTAGCGTAGTGGTTAAGAATTGGGCTGCTAATCTCATGGTCAGCAGTTCGAAACTACCAGCTTTTCCGCAAGAGAAAGATGAGGCTTTCTGCTCCCATAAAGATGTACAGCCTCGGAAAGCCCATAGAGGGTTGCTATGAGTTGGAACCGACTCCACGGCACACAACAACAACAACAATTATTGTCTATGGAGTCCTGGTGTGGCACCAGACTGCAAAGCCATTTGGACTGAAAGGTCTGTGGTTCAGGCTCACCAGCTGCTCCTCGTTTCCTCTACAGGGATGCTATGGGTAAGAACCGACTCGATGGCACTTAACAACAACAACAACATAATTGTCTATTGTTGTTGGCTTTTTCTTGCTTCGATGCTTGTTTGCATGGCTTTTTTCTTCAATAGCAGTGCATTTTCTATCGTTCATAACCTTTCTAAGCTCCCAGATTGACCTCTTCCTTTCCACACATGGCAGTCCTTTGCAGCTCAGAACAAATCTCAAGGAAAACACTTGTGTGTGGCAAGGATGGGAGATTTCCTCTGGGTATTGGTTCCCAGTTGACTTAAAAACCAGTTACCCTTGATGGAGCCCTGTGCCGGGTACAGCTGAAGTCATGCTGGAAGGTGGATGATTTTATACCTATTTTACATTAAGAACACTGAGGTTCACGAAGGCTTTAGCAACTGGAAATAGCAGAATAGATCCAAAGTCTATGCACCTTCCAGCTGAATTCCTGATGGCAGCAGCTGCCACTGTAGACAGACCTCAGGTTTCAGGAAACAGAGACCATAAAGTGCAAACCATTAAACCTTAGGCTTTCTTCAAGACAACTCAGAGTGAATTCTACACCCTAGGATCTCAACACTTCAGCAGAGAATCCTCTACAACACATGTACATATATATAGAGAGAGTCCTGGTGCAGCACTGTGGGTTAATGTGCCAGACTGCAAAACCATTTGAACTGCAAGTTTGGCAGTTCAAGCTCACCAAGTGTTCCTTGGACACCCTATACAGGGTCGCTATGGGTCGGAATTGACTCAACGGCACTTAACAACAACATATATGTATATATATATATATATACATACACACACAAACCACACACTTTTCCAAACTAATTTAAAATCCTACCTACCTAAACAGTACTTACCCCTTGGACCTTTTCCAAACTAATTTAAAATCCTACCTACCCAAAGAGTACTTACCCCTTGGACCATGAGCAAGAACCAGTCCCGAACCCTGCTGTAGTGATGCCCTGGTTGAAACTTCTCCCCACCACTTCCCCTAGCCCCACCCAGAATCTTCTCTGTCACTGGAGGTCAGTCACAAATCATCATTTCCAGCAGGAGGGGTCACTGCTGCTCATAAGATAGTGATCTAGCTGAGTGAAGCAATAGATAACAACTTCCATCACGGCTCAGCCCTGCTCCCCGACAACGCAGTTTGTGAAGATGGAGGAGATTAGAGGGTCTCTTTCTCTTCATGTGTGCAAATATTTACATACCACAGCTACGTACACAGCCTGGTAGAGCGGAAAGAGCACTGGCGCAGAAGTCAGAGGATTGGGTTCAAGTCCCAGCTCTGGCACTAATTTGCTGCTTGAGCTCAAACAAACCACCTTTTCATTGTGGGCTTCACGGTCTTCCTCCATGAATTGAAGAGGTGGTCCTCTAGACATCAGCTGAGGCTCCTTCTAACTTGGTCTGTCTCTGGATCTATATATGATGTGGATCCTGGTGTGGTGCGGTAGGATTGGTACTGGACTGTGAACCACAAAGTTGGTGGTTCAAACCCACCAGCTGCTCCTTGGAAACCCTATATAGGATCACTATGAGTTAGAACCAACTCCACAGCACTTAACAATAGATTAACAACATCAACAGATTAACAATAGACTTAAATATGAAATGAGGCCAACCTAAACTGGTTGTCACAGTTTTGTCTGAGAGAGCCAGGGAGGGAAGGCATGTGGACTTCAGGCTCCCGGGATCTTAGGCTAAAATTTTGAGATAAAAATTTTCAGGGAAAGAGGAACAAATGATACACATATAAAACAAAGACTGCAGAACGTATGGGCCTATGTAATGTGGCCTCCCATACCCAGGACAATCTGGGCAGAGTAGAATAATGGTCTCAAAGTCAGATGTATTCAGGTTTGAATCTTGACTCCTTTGGTGACTGTGTAACTTGGGAAAAATTACTTAAATTTGCTGATCCTTAGTTTGTTGTTGTTAAGTGCTATCAAGTCAGTTCTGACTCATAGGGACCCTGTATAGCGTTTCCTAGGAGTAGCTGGTAGGTTTGACCTGCTGACTTTGTAGTTAGCAGTCTAGTTCTTACTTCACAATTCTGCACCAGGACTCATCTGGAAACTGAGCAAATAACTAATAATAATAATAATAAAACCTCTTAGGGTTGCTTAAGGTTAAATCTATAAATAAATATGCAAAGTACTTCCCAAAGGATCCTTTGTATGGTAAATAACAAATGGTAGCTATTAACATTTTATTGTCTAAAATGAAAGTCAGAAAGACTTTCCACTCAATGTTTCCTGATCCAGAGATGCTCACTGTGAAATTATGCCTGTAACTACATTTTCCGTTTCAAAGCTTATGCTACAATATGAAACCCTCTTTAACACTAAAGACTTTAGGAACACATCAGAACACTGGCAGCTGTTCAGGGTGATTTCCAAATTGGGGTCTTTATATTCTCCATGTCTCCCACCAGGTATCAATACACACTTCTCTTTGGTACTGATTCTGTCACAGTCTAAGTAATTATCTCTAGGTGGTTATGAGTAGGGCTGCTAACCTCAAGGTCAGCAGTTGAAAACTACCAGCCATTCCTCAGGAGAAAGATAAGGCTTTCTGCTCCTGTAAAGATTTATAGCCTCGGAAACCCTATACAGGATCTCTATGAGTAGGAACCAATTCCATGGCACACCACCACCATTGTTAACCTACAAGTCCCTGAAACTGTTAACCAACTGTTAACATGCTCATCTGTTTAACCGAGAGGTTAGAGGTTCAAATCTACCAAGAGATGCCTTGAAAGAAAGATCAGGCAATCTACTTAAAAAACAAAGCATTCATAGAGCACAGTTCTGACATACTATATAAATTAAGTCCAGATTCTTAACATGAAAATTTCATTATTACTCCCTTACCTGAATCCAGCAGCCAAGGATAACCTTCACACTACTCTAGTGTTCTGTATGAACCACTCTTAGACCCGAGCCTTCTATGATGCTATACCAAGGCTCACAGTCTCATGTAGCTGTTAACGATCTTTGAACAATGCCATGTTTGGGGACCTTCATGAAATTTTAGAGATTTAGGATGGGACATTTTTAATGCAAACCAGATATGGTGAAACCTGTATGAAATAGTTACACCTTCAGATATCCCAGTGTTAAGACAGCATTGCAGTAATGTGTCTCCCTCTTTGCAAGTCTTACAGGCAGTGTCAGAATGTAGTGGAAAGTCCAAGTGACTTGAAGCTCAATGACCTAGAAATTGAAAGCATTTGACCTCTCTGGACTACATTCATATTCAATTATAAGAAGTTTGGATCTAATCATTTCTACCATCTCTCCTGGCATAAAATTCTATGATTTTGAGTATTATATGTAATACAGAAACGGCTACAATCATACATTGACAGAGAACTTCCAGAGGTTCAAGCTGGATTCAGAAGAGGCCGTGGAACGAGAGATATCATTGCTG
>NW_006408527.1:16073904-16120523 GCF_000296735.1 Chrysochloris asiatica
GCCCAGGATCGGACATTGTTTCGTTCTGCTGTGTATGGGGTCACTATGAGTCGTTTCCGACTCGATGGCACCTGACAACAATGTCTTCATCTCTTCTCTAAACAACAAAGTAAGAATTATTGAGGGTCAATGTCTTATCTTCTCTGTATCCCCACTAGGCAAAACTCTGCCTGGCACCTAGTAGGTGCTCAAGTAATGTTTGTGGCCTCCATAACTGAATGAGTGAGCTCAAGGACTTGATTACACATGTATGCTGTATGCAAGCATCTCACACATTAATTAAATACAAGCACTTGCTGAAGCTGATTCACTCACAAAAGCCCTTAAGCTGCTTTTGCCTGGAGGCTGCTGGGAATGAATCCACTCTGGTACTCTACAACCCAGATCTGGATGCAGCCTGAGTTACCAAGTCTCCTCTCTGCCGAGCTGACAGACTCTAAACCCAGGGGAGGATGTGAGGGGAGATCAGAAGAGTGATAAATGAAGTTCAACCATCAACAGGAAATGACTTCTGATAGTTTATCATCTAACAAGGAACCCCAGATGGGGCGATAACACTTTCACCTCCTGCTCCCATTTCAGGAGGTAACAGCCCTCCTCTAAGCCTCTTTCTTTCACACAATGTCCCCAATATTCTTACAGGGAACACAGCCACTCTCTGTAGGCGGATCTGTTTCCCCTCTCCTTTTTTTTTCTTTCTTTCTTTCTTTTTTTTTTTTAAGAGGGAAGGATGGTTTGTCAACAGAATTAGGGAATTAAAAAAAAAAAAAAAAAACTCTATCCATGGTCTGGTCTAATCACTCTAATGCATGTTTGCATAATACCTTGCTTGTATACTTGCATTTTTTTCTAGTTTTCTGCATTATAACAAGTGAACTTTTAAAACCCAAAATTCTGGCTATGTCACTCTTTGCTAAGGACTCTCTAGGCATTTCCCATTGTACTTAGGATGAAAGCCAAGATCCTGCCCATGGGTCTACAAGGCTGCCCTCTACCTGGTAGCTGCCTGAGATTTGAGCTCTGTCTTGAGCCTCAATCTTGTCAGACTCTACCCAGGTTTCCTCCCATCATCTTCATATGAGAGTTCCTCTACTCCACATTAACTGGAATGTCCCAGGAAATCATGACTGTAAATCTCCAAACCAAGAAACCAAATCCCATGAGAAATTTGGTTGTATATTAGCAGCCTCAGCAGTTACATTTTTTTTTTCTATCAATTTGTAAATGCATCTATCATACAACTTTTGCCAATTCACCAATTCAACTGTTTGCAAGTATACAACTTATTGTTGATATGTGCCATGGAGTCAGTTCTGACTCATAGCAACCCTGTACAGGATTACCAAGGCTGTAAATCTTTACGGGAGCAGAAAGCCTCATCTTTCTCCCGCAGAACAGCTGGTAGTTTCGAACTGCTGACCTTGCGGTTCACAGCCCAATTCGTAACCACTACGCTACCAGAGCTCATTACTAGTAACACTTAAAATAACTGGCTGCACTACCCTTTCCTTAATAGTCCTGGTGTGGCACTGTGGGCTAATGCGCTGAACTGCAAAGTTGGTCTGAACCACAAGATTGGTGATTCAAGCTCATCAGTCACTCCTCAGAAACCCTTTACAGGGTCACTATGGGTCAGAAACGACTCAACAGCACTTAACAACAACAAAAACCCTTTCCTTAGTTTTGCCAGTTCTAGAATTCTTGCCAGTTGACAGTTTCTTTTCTTTTCAGTGCTTTAAATACATCATCCCACTGCTTTCTGGTCTCCATGAGTTCTGTTGGGATATCTGCTACAGTTTCCTGCCCGCTCCCTCACTTTATCATGAATTAAGTGAAGGATTACAGATAAAATAATCAGTTTTATAATATGATTTACATTCAGCAAGTCATACACTTTGTCTCATCTCAATGATTGCAAACTCCTCCCTGTAACATCACTTATCCTATTTCCTCCCTGTGGTTCTAATTTCCAGTCCACCCTCCTCCTCGTTCCTTTTCAACTTTGTCCCTAGGTAAGTGCTGCCATTTTGATTTTGAATGTTTAACCATTCCAATGTACTAATGGAACAGGTGAACATTAATCACCATGACTCTAAGACCAGAAGAACTAGATGGTGCCCAGCTACCACCACCATCTGCTCTGAAAGGGATCACTTTAGAATATGCCATATATCTGAAACTCAAATTTATAGATAGATAGATAGATAGATAGATAGATAGATAGATAGATAGATAATGACCAGGCTTACTAGTCAGGAAAGATTAGAACAACCTGGGACTATGACACTTGACTATGCTTCCAGTCTGAAAAGAACTCATCCTGTGGCCCAACTTTTAGCCAATCAGTAGAAAGGTATATAGTAGGGACAACAACACTAGTAAGGTAAGCTCACTATGAATGATGGACTGGTCAAACATTCCAAATCAAAAGGACAACATGTACCTATGACAAAGTTGAGAAGAGATGTGAAGGTGAATGGAATGCAAATAGGAACCACAGGGAGGAAGCAGGATAACTATTATTGCTATTATTGCGTGGTGGGGATCGCAGTCACTGAGATGA
Source organism: Chrysochloris asiatica (assembly GCF_000296735.1). Classification (NCBI taxonomy): domain Eukaryota; kingdom Metazoa; phylum Chordata; class Mammalia; order Afrosoricida; family Chrysochloridae; genus Chrysochloris; species Chrysochloris asiatica. The sequence goes on from NW_006408527.1 coordinate 16,076,468, forward strand.
AACAAAGTGTGTGATTTGTTGAATGTAAAACTGATGATCTTGTCTGTAAACCTTCATTCAAATTCACAATAAAAGGTTTCTTTTTTTTTTTTTTTTAAAAAAAAAAAAAAAAGCAAAGATGTCACTTTGATGACTGAAGTGGGCCTGACCCAAGCCATGGTTTTTCTCAATCACCTCATAGGCATGGGAAAGCTGGATAATAGATAAGGAAGATTGAAGAAGAATTGATGCATCTGAATTATGGTATAGATGAAGAATATTGAATACATATGGATTACCAGAACAAACAAATCTAACTTGGAAGAAGTATAGCTAGAATGTTCCTAGAAACAAGAAGGGTGAGACTTCATAATGCTTACTTTGTTATCAGGAGGGATTAATTGCTGAAGAGGGCACCATGCTTGGTAGAGAGTTCATGGGGTGGGGGAAAGGAAGACCTTCAACAAGATGGATTGACACAGCAGATACGACAATGGATTCAGAATTAGCAATGACTGTGAGGATAGCACAGAACCAGGCAACATTTTGTTCTCTTATACACTCTGTCACTATGAGTTGGAACTGTCTCGATAGTTGTTGTTGCTGTTAAGTGCCGTCGAGTTGGTTCCGACCCATAGCAACCCTGTACAGGGTTTCCGAGGGTGTAAATCCTTACGGGAGTAGAAAGCCTCATCTTTCTCCTGCGGAGCGGCTGGTAGTTTCGAACCGCTGACCTTAAGGTTCGCAGCCAGATTCGTAACCACTACGCTACCAGAGCTCCTTGTCTCGATAGTACTTAACAATAAAAACTGTCTTTCAACAGTTGGACTATACTGTGTCTCAGGGTGGATCTCTGAGTTTATCCTGTTTGGAATTTGTTGAGCTTCTTGGAGGTGTGAATTTATGCCATTCATCAGATGTGGGAAGTTTTCAGCTTTTACTGACACAAGGACTTGCAACCACAAATTCTTCAAATATAATTTCTGCTCCTTTATCTCTGTATCTTCTACCTCTGGGAGTGCCATTAGCACACACTGTTCTCTTGATGTGTCCCCTGGGTTTCCTAGCCTCTGTCAGTTTTCTTCATTCTTTTCTCTTTCTGCTTCTCAATATGGATAATCTCAGCTGAACTGTCTTCAAGTTTGCTGATACTTTATGCTGGCTGCTCAAATCAAATCAGATGTTTGTTTTGTTTTGTTTTCATTTTAGTTATTGTGATTTTCAGCTTCAGATTATCGTTTGGTTCCTCTTTATAATCTCTGTCTCATTGATATTCTCCATTTCATGAGACATTTCCAGTGAACATTTGCTGAAGATAATTAAAAAATGGTTGCATCAGTTCATCGAAAGAGAACTGCCAGAAACTCAAACTGGATGCAGAAGAGGATATGGAATTAAGGATAACATTGATGATGTCAGATGGACTTTGGTTGAAAACAGAGAATGCCAGAAAGATGTTTACTTGTGCTTTATTTGTTATGCTTTTTTTTTTTTTTTACTTTGTGGGTTATGACAAGCTATGGATAGATAACATTGTAAAAATTGGATATTCTAGAACACTTAATTGTGCTTATGAGGAATCTCTATACAGACCAAAAAATAGTCATTCTAACAGAACAGGGGGATATTGAATGGTTTTAAATCAGGAAAGGTATGCAGCAGGATTGTATCCTTTTACCAAACTTACTCAATCTGTATGCTGAGAAAATAACGCAAGAAGTTAGGTTATATGAAGAAGAACACATGAGAAAGAACATCCTGGCATCATGATTGGAGAAAGGCTCATTAACAACCTTCGATATGCAGATGATACAACCTTGCTTGCTGAAAGTGAAGAGGGCTTAAAATACTTACTGATGAAGATTAAAGACCACACCCTTCAGTATGGGTTGCATCCCAATGTAAAGAAAACAGAAATACTCACCACTGGACAAATAAATAACATCATAAGAAATGGAGAAAAGATTGAAGTTGTCAAAGACTTCATTTTGCTCGGATCAACCATAAACACTCATGGAAGCAGCAGTCAAGAAATCAAATGACATATGCATTAGATAAATTTGCTGCATAAGACCTCTTTAAAGTATTCAAGAGCAAAAGTACACCTGATCCAAGCTATAGGATTTTCAATAGCTTCATATGCATATAAAAGTTGGACAATGGGTTACTACACGTAAAAGTTGGGCAATGAATAAGGAACACCGTAGAAGAACTGATGTCTTTGTGTTATGGTGCTGGAGAAGAATGTTGAATGTGCCATGGACTGACAGAAGAACAAACAAATCTGTCTTGGAAGAAGTACAGACAGAATGCTCCTTAGAAGCCATGATGGTGAAACTTCTTTCATACTTCGGACACGCTATCAAGAGGGATCAGTCCCTGGAGAAGGACATCATGCTTGGTAAAATAGAGGGATTAGTAAATAAGACAGATTAGTACAGTGGTAGCAGCCCTGGGCTGAAGCATAACAATTGTGAGGATGATGCTGAACCGTGCAGTGTTTTGTTGTGCAAAGGGTTGCTATGAGTTGCAAGGGACTCATTGGCACCTAACAACAACAACACCAAGAATGGCATCAGCAAGAAAATGGCACTGAAGCTTTGGGCATAGAGAGAGGTCAGAGGGTCAGGACAGAAAGCTGAGGGCTTCCAGTATTGAGGGACACTTAGAGCCTACCTAGGAGACCCAGACACATGGCAAAGAGGCAGGAAGGAGAGGGTGGGATGCAAGGAAGCCACGCCATGAGGAGCATCCATGTGACATGTTGGGGCATCTGGCTGCTCCCTACTTCTTTCTCATTCAATCAGGACTGTTTCCAGCTGGGTTGTCTCCAGGGGCATCCTCAATTCAATAAATGGGGTTTTTAACATCTATGCCTAGAAATACCTTCAGAGTATATTAAATGAGTATACTATTTTTGAGTCTGCTAACCAGAAGGCTTGCTGTTCAATCCACCCAGAGGCACCTTTGAAGAAAGATCTGGCAATCTACTTCCAAAAAAATCAGCTATTGAAAACCTTATGGAGCACAGTTCTACTCTGACACATATGGAGTCAGAGTTGACTTCATGGCAACTGGAAAATTATTACAAAACCTGATATACATTACCTTATTAAAACAAAAACCCCTTCATGTTAATTTCATAAATTGGCACCCTTGTACATTGAGTGTCCCCTTCCTCCTACTGGACTAACCTACTTTACACAGTAATTTCCCTTTTCTGTTTTGTATCTGTTTTAACTCCCCACCTGGATTATCAACTGCTGAAGGAAGTGAAAAATCAGGGATCATGTGAATTGTTCATTTGTTAGGTTCCTGTGTAAAAGTAGAAAAAGAGTTGCTACTGAATTATACTTAAAGCAGATTTCTAAAAGAAAAAATGTGTTTTAACTGATAATGGCTGCTTCCTTCTAACGACAACAAAATATTCCTGCTGATCTAGAGCAGTCTACTGCTCAATGGAAGACACTTCCTTATAACAGGATCCATTAGGGTCAGATCATAATGACACCTACATTTTCTACAATTTGTAATTCGCAGATTATCTTCACATAATATCATCAGACAGCTCCTATCTGTAAAGTTGTGTTTTTTGTGTGTGTGTGTGCTGTTGAATCAATTCCGACTCATAGCAACCCTGTATAAGTTTTCCAAAGAACGACTGGTGGGTTTGAACAGCAGACCTTGTGGTTAGCAGTCAAGTGCTTATCCTTTAGAGCTACACCAGTAGTGCATCTGTAAAGAAGTCACAGGTGAACTAATTTCTGTAAGTCCAGGTTTGGTTACCTACAAAATGAAAGTTTGCTTATCTGCCAAATGAAATAATAATGATATACAGAGCTCTGGTAGTGTAGTGGTTACGAATCAGGCTGCGAACTGCAAGGTCAGCAGTTGGAAACTACCAGCTGTTCCGCAGGAGAAAGATGAGGCTTTCTGCTCCCATAAAGATTTATAGCCTCGGAAACCCTGTACAGGGTCGCTATGAGTCAGAACCAACTGCATGGCACACAACAACAACAACAAATAAAGTAGCCAATATTATTTTCATTTTGCAGATAAGCAAACTTGGACTGCTAGAAATCAGCTCACCTGCCAAAGGTTGTACACAGAAAGCAAAGAGCTAAAACTGACTACTGGATGGGGCAGTGGTGGATCCAGAATGGTGAGGAGGGGCAGTGGGAGTTGTCCCTAGGCATTGTTGTTGCTATTAAGCGCTGTTGAGTTGGTTCTGGCTCATAGCGACTTTGTATAGGGATTCTGATGAGCAATAGGTGGGTTTGAACTGCCGACTTTGTGGTTCACAGTCCAGTGCTGATCTTACAGAATCACATCAGAAGTCCAGAAATAAGCATTAAAGGGATACCTTGTCTGTGTTATTATTATTAACTGCTGTCAAGTCGGCCCCCAACTCACAGCGATCCCATCTGTAAAGAATAGAGTTGCTCCACAGTGCTTTCTTGATGGCAACATTTATAGAAGCGGCTCATCAGGCTGCTGGGTGGGTTTGAAATGCCAGCCTTTTGGTGAGCAACTGATTGCAAATCACTTTCACTACCCAGGCTCCTGCATTGTCTGTAAAGAACTTAAAGGTAATAATAAAATAAACTTAAGGGGACTGCTTTTTATTATCACCTTCAGGCAATAATTCTAGATAAGGTCAATGATAAAACAGTCTTCCCTGTTAGGTAGGGAGAAGCTGCCTTTTCCTATTTTTGAGTAGACTCCTGGCCTGGTGTTGTATGACAAACACTGAATTGCAAACCACAAGGTCAACTGTTCATATCCACCAGTTGCTACTTGGAAACCCTGTACAGGTTCGCTATGAGTCAGAATTTACACGACTCTTCACAACACAACAAGTAGACACATTAAAAGTGCAAGCAAGCCTAAGGTTTTGTTTAGGACTTTGCAAAGCATTTCATGTTCCAAACCCCAGCTCTTGTTAAAACACAAAAACATTTTCTTTGAGAATGTTTAAAGCTGTCTCTAGTGCTGTTAAAACAAAAATACCACAACTGGATGGCTTTAACAAACATAAATTTATTCTCTCACAGATTAAGAGGCTAGAAGTCTGAATTCAAAACACCAGCTCTGGGGAAAGGTCCTTGTCTCCTTTCAGCCTCTGTAGACCCAGCATTCCTTGGAGATCTCCATGTGTCTTGACATCAATTTTCCTTTGGATCTAGAAGCTTCATAGTTCAGGGAGCCCAGGTGTAAAGGACACAGTCCACTCCTGGCTCTTCTTTCCTAGTGGTAGTGGGCCCCTCTAAGCTCCGTTTGCCTGTTTAATCTCTTTTATATCTCAAAAGAGATTGACTCAAAATTCAACCGAATCTTGTAGATTACATCCGGCCTTATTAATAGAAGTGAGGTTTTACAACACATAGAATAATCTCATCAGATCAGTGACATTAAATTAGAGCTCATCCTGGGGATTTACAAGGTCTTATCTGCTAAACCTCTGAGGAGCCTGGTCTACTCAAGTTGACACATAACCTTAACTAACCCAAGAGCCTTGTAAAATTATGCTCTCCCAAAAGAAATCACAACTCTCACATGGCCAAACATTTAGAAGTGCTTCAGCATACTGAACATAATTTATCAAGCATCTTCTAGAAGAGCAGTCCCTACTCATTCATTCAGCAAAGTACACGGAGCAGCTCTTAGAGAGATGCAATATAGGGGCTGTGGACGTGGTGGGCAACAAGGAGTGTAAGACAGATCACCCTTCCAGGTAGGCAGCTTGTGGTCAAATGTCTTTGGAAGACAAGCTGCCTGTTCAAGGCCTGGACCTCCTTGAAGCTTGTCATTCATTTGATCTCTGGGCTTTAGCTGGAAATGCCCAGAATTCACCCATCTTGAGAAGTGCAACTACTTGCTCTAAAAAAATCACAAAGGTTAATTCAGTATTAGAAAGCCCTTACTTACCTGCTAGGGGAACCAACCATTCAGATTTGTCTAGGACTAAGGAATTTCTGGTATGGTGCTGTGTGTTCATGCACTGGACTGCAAAGTCAGTTTGAAGCACAAAATCAGCGATTCAAGTTCACCAGTTGCTCCTTGGAAACCCTATACAGGGTCGCTATGGGTTGGAACCGACTTGATGGTACTTAACAACAACAACAACAACAACAACAACAAGGAGTTTTCTGGGACCTAGGACTTTCAATGCTAAAACTGGGATAGTCCCAAGCAAACTGGGATTGTTGGTCATCCTTCTGGTTACTAAGATTTCTTAATAATTATTTAGTGTACATTTGCTGCTGTTAGGATACCCTTGGATCATGCTTAGAATGCTGACAGCCATCTGCAGCATCTTTGGTTTCGATATTTACAGAATACAGCACACCAAAGCCTCAGGAAGACTTCAGAGCAGGAATTCTCAATGGCAGCATTGCAGACATTTTAGACTGGATGATTATATAAAATAAAAAATAAAATAATTATTGCAGGGGGGTGCTATATTGTGCATTGTGGGATGTTTGCCAGCATCCTGGGTGCCCCATCCACTAGATGTTAATAGCACGTATCCCCAGTTATAACAATCAAAATGTCTTTGACCATAGTCTCAGGGGACAGCATGGTCAATTGGCATAACATAGTCCACAAAGACACAAAGACTATGTTATGCCAATGGTCAATGACATAACATAGTTCGCAGTTTACTTTGATGAGTAGCGATTAGGATCTTAAAAGCTCATGAGCAGCTAGCTGTCTAAGATACAGCTATCATCTCACCATGTGTGGAAAAAAGTGATGAGAATTGAAGATGCCTGGGATCAATTAGTCCAACAGACAAATGGAACATGTGAACATCAGTTTCCATGACACTAAGACCAGAAGAACTGGATGGTGCCTGGCTACTACCATCAACCAGTCTGAAAGTGATCACTTTAGAAGGTCCCAGATAGAGTGGGAGAATATGTGGAACAAAACTCAAAATTATTGAAAAAATTAAAAGACCAGGACTACTGGCCAGAAAGATACTGGAGGAACCTGAGACTATGGCCCTCAACCACTCTTCAGGCATGGAAAGGAATTCATGCTCATGGCCTAATTTTCAGCCAAATGGTAGCTCATCGGTGTATAGGAGGACAACATCACTAGTAGTGTAGGCTCACCATGGAATAATCAATCATTTAAAATCAAAAGGGCAGCATTTACCTACATGCTGAGAAGGGATGGGAAGGTGGGTGCAATGCAAATAGGAACCACAGGAAGGAAGCAGGGAAGACTGTTGTTACATGGAGGGGATTGTAATCATTGAGATGAAGCAAAGTCTGTTTTGTTGAATGTAAAACTGATGAACTTGTCTATAAACCTTCAATTGACAATAAAGAATTAAAAATAAATGTCTTTGGGTATTGCCAAATGTCCCTGGGGTGGTTAAATCATCCCCACTTGGCAACTATTGCCTTAAGGAACTGTCTCTTGCTGCTGCACTAAGCATTTGAGGCTTTTATGGACACATTAAGGCTGGCAGAGGGACATTTTGGCTGTAGGCTGGGCACCAAACCAAAAAACAAACACCCCAAAAAACAAAACCCACTGCTGTCAAGTCAATATGCCTTTGTAGGACAGAGTAGAACTGCCCCACACAGTTTTCAAAGCTATCAATCTTTATGGAAGCAGACAGTCACATCCTTCTCCTATGGAGAGGCTGGGGGTGGTGGGGTGAGTTCGAATTACTGATCTTTTGGTTAGCAGAGGTGCTTTAGCCACTGCACCACCAGGGTCCCTCTGATGACTGGGCACAGCCACCCTGTTTGCCCACACCAATGTCTAGCAGCAGAGTCAGTCTAGTTGCTGGGCTCCCCCTGTGACAATTCCCTGAGTGGGTGTCCCCTTAAACCACCTGTTGCCATGGAGTACTACACAGGACACTTCTTGTTCTATGGGATATCCCGTGGGGATATGAAAAGGAGTTTGAGAAATACCACATGAAAATTCATAAAGTCCATTACATATTCAAGGATCTGAAAAGTTCAGCAATAAAAAACTTGTTGGAATTTTACAACCCAGATTTATGCTGAGGTCAAACTATCTATTAAAATTTAAATACAGTTTGCTATTCCTCAACTCTAGACTCTGTGGGAACTCTAGAGCCCTCCATGAGATTTCTGAAAATTTCCAGAAGGGCTTTATTGTTACTTCTGACTCTGAGTTCAACCCCCTTCACCTCCCATCAAATTCTCCAACTCATTCATAGAGCACCTTTTCCATTTCCCTCTGGTTTAGACTCTATGCTGACCAAGATGTAGGTTTCAGTTCCCTTTCCATGATTTCTCCTTCCCCCAGATACCCACACAAGATATTTATGTGTTCAGTGGGCTTTACTGAAGGTTTGTGGTCGCAGTAGTCTTTCAGAGCTCCATGATTTTTAGCTTTAACCAGAGCTAAACCAGCTACCATCAAATTGATTCAGACATGTGTTCCACAAGGTTTTCAGGGACCATCGTTTCAGAAGTAGATCACCAAGCCTTTCTTCCAAGGTACCTCTGGATAAAATCAAACCTCCAACATCCCAACCTTTCATTAGCAGCTGTAGGTATTGACTGAATCACCCAGGGATTCCCCACACTTGCCTCATCATATCTCAACTTACTATACTCTTCCTGTCCCCCTCCCACCTCCACCTCAGGCCAGTTCTTCTCATGATTTGTACAAACCAACTTTCCTTTTCCTTCTTACTCAGTGCATTGTCAAAGGCTCATTGACAAGTGACCACAAAATGGATCCTCCAAACTGGTGCACTTTTGAAAGTAAAAATAGGGCTAATAATAAACTTTCTGGACCAACAGGTGCACACAGGGAAATCCTAGGAAAACCAGGGCATTTGATCACCCTGTAACCCTTCTAAAACAATGACCCTCATGAAAAATAAAAAATAACAAGCGAATATTTCTGTTGAGTCTATTCCAACTCATAGCAATGCTATAGAGGACAGAGTAGAACTGCCCTGTAGGCTATAATCTTTACAGAAGCAAACCACCACATCTTTCTTCTGGTAGATTCAAGCTGTCCATCTTTCCAGTTAGCAGTTCAGCACTTAACCACTGTACCACCAGGGCTCCTGATGAACTTCTGCTATTGTTAGGTATTATTCAGTGGGTTCCAGTTCATAGTGTGGCACTCTGGGCTAATGTGTTGGACTGCAAAGTTGGTTTGAACCACAAAGTCAATGGTTGAAGCTTACCAGCCACTCCTTAGAAACCCTATACAGAGTTGCTATGGGTTGGAACCAACTCAATGGCACTCAACAACAACATTCCTGGTGTAGCATCAGACTGCAAACCACAAGGTCAGCAGTTCAAGCCCAGCCACTACTCCTTGGAAATGCTATACAGAGTGGCTGAGTTGGAACCGACTCAATGGCACTTAACAACAACAACGGCATCTTTACTGGAGCAGAAAACCTCATCTTTCTCTTGAATAGCAACTGGTAGGTTTGAACTGTGTATCTTGAGATTAGCAATCCATTGCTTACCCAACAGTGCCACCAGGGCTTCTTAATGAACTCTACAGGATGTGTGGCACTATAGGGTAAGCAGTTAGTTTAAACCCACCAATCACTCTCAGAATCCCAACACAGGGTCGCTATGAGTCAGAACCAGCTAGATGGCACACAACCACAACAAGGTATTGATTCCTAACAGGGCTGAACAGGAGAGACAAAATTCAGAAGTTGGCCCTGAGTGGTATGACTCCCCCTCCTCAGTCCTTGCCTTAGGAGGCGCAAGGCTAAAAAGTGCTCCTTTGCTGGCCCCTGTCTTAGTAACCAGCCTCCAGGGCTGCGGGTGGATTTACTGAGCGTGTCCCTGGGTCTCTTTCCTCACTCCTTTCCATTAGAGCTGCAGTTTTGATCCCAAGAGAATTGGAAGAAATGCCCAGCCAGCTACCTCCCTCAGAAAGTTTGTATGCATTTAAAAATAAAGAAAACACACACACACATACACACACAACTGAGTTTCTGTTTCGTGGATAAAAGACATTTGAAAACAGACAGTGGTGATGGCAGCTCAGCATGGTAAGGGTAATTAATGCCGCTAAATTATTCATTTAAAAATCGTTACAATGGCAAATGTTTTGTTATATATTACCACAATAAAAATATGGGATACTAATATCTAACCTCACTGGCTGATTCTGAGGCTCAAATTAAAACATACACACACACATCATTTAAAAAAGCCACATCAGGAGCTGAGTTGGATGCAGGTGTGACCCTTCCCCACCTCCAACACCTCCTTGGCTCTCCATCAGTGGAACACAATGGAGGCATATTCAACTTGGTCTGGTGAAGTCCTCCTGGTGCGATCAAAACGGGGAACATTGGCATAGATGGCAAAATCCTCCTCTTTCCAGGGGCCCAGATAGATCACGTTGGAATAGATAGCATCCGCGTGGGAGGAAATCTCCTTGAGATAGACATAAGCCCAGTTAGAGGCAGATGGTTGGGTACCAAAGATTTCTAAGAATGAAATGTGTTGCCTCTCTTGTTGTCGTTTAGTGCTGTGAGTCAGTTCTGACTCATGGTAACCCTGAATAGGGTTTCCAAGGAGCTGTTGGTGGATTTGAACTGTCAAGCTTGCAGTTCAAACTGACCTTGCAGTCTAGTGCTTATCTCCCTACAGGACAGTAAATGAGAATATTTAGGCCTTGCTGAACAAGTCCTGGGTCCTTCTTGATTCTCAAAAGCAGTCCGTTCAGGACCCATCTCTGCCTCAACCCAACCACCCTCTCTATGGGGTCAGTCTAGGGAAGACATGGCAGAGGGAAGAAGGGCTAGAGGGTCTTTCTAGGTAGGACTTATCTATCACCTTACCGAGGATTGTTGGAGAAAGTTGCTCTGATGATGCCTCAGTTGTCTTTTAAACTGTCCTAGAAAAGTGAACAAATTCAAAGAGTCTAAGTTGGGGTAGCAATCTTTCCTTTTTGATTGCTGGGGCTACCACTAACTTTGAAATGCAGGTTTGATCCATGTCCAGCCTCTCTGAAACTAAATGCCCAGGAAGACACAGCGATAAGTTTTGTTTAATTGTTTAGATTAGATTATTTAGCAACAGTATTTCTTTGGGTGGGTGTGTATAAACTGTAAATGTATGTACCAATTGCTCATACATGGCTCTCAACTAAAAGAATGTTTACTCTGGTTGTAAATCTTGTGCTATATTGTTCTCCAGAATTTTGGAGAATAGCTGTTACTGGGCAATATCATCTCTAATGGCACCCCAAAGCTGCCCCATAGGAAACACAACCCCACTTTCATACCCACTCCCAGTTTCTCTCTTTTCTTTATTCCCAGTTCCAGGGTCAGTATATTTAACTCACTCTCATGCTTCCACTTCTTCAGGCTCATGGACAAGAGACCAACCAAGAGCAAGATGAGAGCCACGACTCCAAGAGAGCCAGAAATGGCAGTGGCTGCTGTGCCTAAACTGAGGGAAGCAGATGGGAGAAATTAGGGTGATTCAGCTGCTTGGGCGAGCTTTGATGACTAACCACAAAATTGCCCTGGGACTTCCCTTCCCGCGTGGTTGCTCTCCCATCCCTGGGCTTCCACCTCCCAAGTAGCCAAACACCTCCTGCTTCATTTTAAGCCTTTCTCTACCTTAAGTCTCCATAGCCATGGTCTTGAATCATCCCTTACATCTGAGCCAAGGAGACCCTAACCCTCTTCTTCCCAAGGTCCAGCCCTTCTCTTACTCACCTGCTGAGTCCATCATACTTAGTCACTAATTTCAAGGTGGTGATGTTCTCTGCAGAGAGAGACGGAGAAGAAAAGGAAAGGAGATTTGAGAGAAATTCTGTACACACACTCAAATGAGCTCTACAGGATCCTAAATGGTAATGGCTTTGTTGTTAGCTCCTGTCAAATTGATTCTGACTCGTGGCGACTCTGCACAAAACATTGCCTGGTCCTGTGGCAGCCTCACAATTGTTATGTTTTAGCCCACTGTTGCTGCTACTGTGTTCATCCACCTCATTGGGGGTCTTCCTCTTTTTCACTACCCATCACTTTACCAAGGTGATAAAGGTAATATTGTTGTTGTTAAGTGCCTTTGAGTCTGTCTGATTCCCTGTGTAGCGTTTCCAAGGCGCTACTGCCCCATAGGCACTTATCCTACAGCACTACACCAGGACTACTCAGGTAATGCTGTTATTGTTAAGTGCTGTGGAGTCAGTTCCAACTCATAACGATGCCTGTATAGGATTTGCCAGGAGCAACTGGTGAGTTTGAAGCACCAACCTTGCAGTTCAAACGACTTTGTGGTCCTTAGCTAACACTTATTGGGGACTTGTGTAGTGTATGTCAAGCACATTCATTAGCTCATGTAGTCTTCACAAATACACCCAGAGGTAGGAACAAGTATCATCTCTATCTTACAGTACACAGTACTTTCCTAGCCATTATACCCTGCGGAACGTCGTGACATCAGGGAACGTCATGACGTCTTGGAACATAAAGTTTTGTAATGTTGTGATGTCATTGAATCTCACTACGCCTTGGAATGTCATGACGTAATGAACGTCATGATGTCAGGGAATGGCATTAGACCAAGGGAGGCCATTATGTGAACAAAGTCATTACCTCAGGGAAGGTCATTAAGTCAAGCAAGGTCATGACATCATGGAACTTCATGATGTCAGGGAAGGTCATTTTATGATGGGAGGACATTGTGTGAGGAAAATTCATTACCTCAGGGAAAATCATTAAGTCAGGTAAGGTCATGATGTCATGAAACCTCAAGGCCATCATGGAACGTTACTACATCATGGAATACCACAATGTCTTGTGGAGTGATGACATCATAGAACCTCATGATGTCATGGAAAATCATGACATCATGAAAGGTCATGCCACCAGGCAACGTCATGGCATTCCATGACGTCATAGAACTCCATGGCACATAACAACAACAACAACATATCCTGCTGAAAGGATTCTGGTGGCACAGTGGTCAAGTGCTCAGCTGCTAACCAATGGGTTGGCAGTTTGAATTCACCAGCCACTCCTCAGAAGAAATACATGGCAGTCAACTTCCATGAAGACTGCACCCTAGAAAACCCCATGAGGCAGTTTTACTCTGTCCCATAGGGTTACTTTGGTGTAGTGAATTGCTTAATATGGCCCATCTAGCTATGGTGGTGTTGGTGTGCAGTGGAATTGGTTCCAACACATAGCGACCTTGTATAGGGTTTCCGAGGCTGTAAATCTTTAGGGGAGCAGAAAGCCTCGTCTTTCTCCTGTGGAACCACTGATAGTTAGAGTCTTGTAAAACTCCCACCAAAAAATTGTGTGGAAGTACACAAGGAGAAGTCCTTGTGTGGCACTGTAGGATAAGCGTAGGACCACAAAGTCAGCGTAAACCACAAAGTTGGTGGTTCAAACTTAACCAGTCACTCCTCAGAAACCTTATACTGGGTTGCTATGTGTCAGAAGTGACTCTATGGCATTTAAAAACAACTTGCACATAAGGTGCTTATGGCTAAGGCAAATAAGATGATTGGCACCCTGGTAGGGGTGGGATCATTCAAATAAGGCATATGGAACCCTAATGTGGGGGCACTGGTCAGAGTGTGGTGCTGTAGGATAAGCAATGGTCAATTTTGAACTGCAATACTGGCGGTTCAAACCCACCAGCTATTCCTCAGAAACTCTATGCAGTGTTGTTATGAATCTAAACCAACTCAAAGGAACTTAATAACAACAAGGCTTAAACGAGACTCAATTCCAGAGCAAATGGCAGACCTCAGGAGCCATAGTTCTTCGGACCCAGGATTTCTGCACTGAGAATACCGTAGACTAAGTAGACAGAGATAGAGAGAGATGTAACAATGGAGAGATAGTGAGAGACAGTGAGAAGCAGTGGCAGAGAAATGGTGGCACTAGGAACAGAAGAAAGGCAGGAGACCAGCCTGAAACGGTGCCTGTGGGAAAAAAGCTGAGCGCCTTTGGGCAGGAGGCTTGCTGGGGGAGTAGGTGCCTTCAGGCATTGATCAACAGAGCTAAAAGAGCTTTGTAACACTTGCTTGAGCAGGACCGAGGCCAGGCCAAGGGGCCGGAGTTCAGAGAAAGGCATGCCTGTGGATACGACTGAGAAGACTCCATCCCGACTGAATAACTATATCTCAAGTTATTTCTGATCCTGAATTGTAACCTATTACTTTCCCTAATAAACCCCATAATTATGAGTCTTATATATGAGTTCTGTGTGACCATCAGATTATTGAACCCAGCAGAGAAGCAGAGAGTGGGAGGGATGGTTGGTGAGAAGGATGGAGGGTGGAGGCCTGGCTTTCATAGGAACCAGCCTCAGGATGCTGATGGTGACTCTGTCTCTTCCTGTGAAGTTAGGGGAGGTCAGATGTCTCCTCCAGGAGGCTTTTACCGTGGTTATGAGTCAGGAGAGGCTCAGCAACAATGGGCGTGATCACCCTCTGCTGCCTCCATGAAGTCATTTCACTCTCAAGTCCCAGCATCCCTACAAGGCTTGAAGACTACTAGATATGACAGGATATTCAGAAGAAGCAAAAGGTAACCAGATGATGTAGGTGATAATTAGTACAGGGAACATGTGAAGGAATTGGACTTTAAATGCACCAGTAAATTGGGCTAGGACTAGGAAGGGTATAGGTGTGAGAGTTCTCCCATGCTGGGGGTGGAGGAAGAGGATTATTCACTGTGAAAGAACTTCTCCTACCTCAATTGATGGTGTTGTGGAGCCTATCTATGCTATCTACAACCTCAGTCTGCCCCCAGGGTCTCACAGTTAGAAGGAATCTTACAACATATTTAGTCACGTAAACAAGGAACCTTAGAGGAAGGGACTTATCCAAGAAAAGGGCTGGATCCAGGAGTTGAGTCCTCATTTTCAATCCAAACCCAAAGCTCTCTTTGCCCACTCCTTCTGTTTATTCCCCCCATAAAGTAAAACAGCACAGTTCCACCCCCACAGCAGAAAGTGCCTTACTGGTCATATGTTTTGGAGAACTGGCTACTCAAACACTCATCAAAATACTCCAGTAAAAAAAAAAAAAAAAAAAGTTGCTGTCAAGTTGACTCTGACTCACGGTTACCCTACATGTGTCAGTGTTTAACTGTGCTCCATAAGATTTTCAGTAGCTGATTTTTCAGAAGTAGATTGCTAGATCTTTCTTCCAAGTGCCTCTATGTGGACTCAAACCTTCAATACTTCAGTTAACAGCTGAGCACACTAACGGTTTGCACCACTGAGGGACTCCTATCAGGTGACTAAGTCATTCTCAGATCCTCCAGTTATAACTATCATCTGTGAATGAACAGCACCAAGACTTGCAGCCTCTTTGGAACATCAGAGCCAGATGGAATTGTTTCTAACACAGCCCACTTCCTCTCTGCCCTTTTACTTCTGTCCCCCTTCTGAGTAAGATGGCTGACCTCACTCACTTTCTTGTTGATAGTTCCCACCCACCTGCTGACAAAGAGTGGGAAGTGGACTTGGAAACCAGATCTCCCAGTGCACAAAGTACCCAGTGAGTCACCTACAATGGGCCGCAGGGGCATGATGTATATGTGTGAGGGAGAAATGTGGACAGATGTCACACATTAGCCCCAAGCTGTGAGAAGGGAGCTGGACACCAGCTGGGAGAGGCTACACCAACATCAAGGGCATACCTGTTTATAGCAAAGAAGAGAGACAACAGGTGGGTGTCCTTCCAGGGCCTGAGAGAGAAGTACTTGCATGTATCCTGTTTGGACAGAGGAGGGTCTCAGTAGGAATGAGAAAGACAAATGTGAAGGATGATGGCATGAAAGCGCTTGAGTCTCACAGTCTCCAGCACTTTCTGTGTGGTCTGCAGACCACACCTGGGGACATTGTCAGAGGGGTGGCACTGTCAGAGGGGTAGACTGTCTATCCCATTTTTGTGAAGTTTTAGCAGGAATGTATTGTTTTTTATAAAAGCATCCTTATAGTTACTTATAAGGAGCTCTGGTAGCGTAGTGGTTACAAATCGGGCTGCGAACCACAAGGTCAGCAGTTCGAAACTACCAGCTGCTCCGTGGTAGAAAGTTGAGGCTTTCTGTTCCCATAAAGATGTACAGCCTCGGAAACCCTGTTCAGAGTCGCTATGGGTCGGAACCGATTCGACGGCACTTAACAACAACAACATAGTTACTTATAACCACAAAAACACTCTTCATAAGCCCAGTTTACATGTATGAGTATATATACAAGGCTAAAACCTGATGCCAATTTGCTTTTGACTCTTAGAATGCTGTCATTTTGGAGTCCTGCTGTGGTGCTGTAGGATAAGCACTGGGCTGCTAACTGCTCCTCGTAATCCTTTACAGGATCTGTATGAGTAGGAACTGAATCAACAGCAATTAGCAGCAATGAACAATGCTGCCATTATTACCCAATTACATTGATGCTTCCAATCCTGTCTTTTGACTGCACTCACTACAAGCACACATGGCTGTTTCCAATGCTGACGGTGTTTTTGTAGTCGTTGATTTTGTCAAATTTTCTGGTATTCTAGCTACAGGATTTGGTGAGTGGAATCCTGATGTGGCGTTGTAGGATAAGCACTGGACTCTTCATCACAATGTTGGCAGTTCAAAGCCACCAGCCACTAAGAAACCCTGTACAGGGTTGCTATGAATCAGAACCAAATGTATGGAACTTAACAACAACAATAACACCATTGTGATAAGCAGTGTTTGTGAACCTCTATCAGCATCATTTTTGAGGTAATTAAAGAAAAAGGAGAAAAATTAAAAAAGGCTTCTGTTTAGTTACTATAACGTAATTCAATTTAGAAAGATTTTACAAAACAGTTTTGTTATTAGTAATCATATAATCGAACAATATTACACTTAAGCAATTTACATACTATCCTGGTGTGGTGCTGTAGGATCAGCACTGGATTGCAAACCACAAAGTTGGCAAGTTCAAACTCACCAGGTACTCCTTGGAAAGTCTATTCAGAGTCTATATGTGTCGGAACTGATTTGATGGCACTTAAGGAGCTCTGGTAGCGTAGTGGTTACGAATCGGGCTGCGAACCCTAAGGTCAGCAGTTCGAAACTACTAGCTGCTCCGTGGGAGAAAGATGAGGCTTTCTACTCCCGTAAAGATTTACACCCTCGGAAACCCTATACAGGGTCGCTATGGGTCGGAACCGACTCGATGGCACATAACAACAACAATAGCAGCAACATTAAAATTGCTAAGAAACATTAACAAGGATTTTATATGATCTGGTATGGGATGTGGTCCTTGGGGGTGGGGCAGAGACGCCATGAGCTTACTTCACTAGGTGACACCAACCCTAAAGATACTGCTAGTGGTCTGAGCTCTATTTTCTTCATCTGTGAAATGGACATAATGTGAATATTCACCTCACAGAGCTGTTGTGAAGATTAAATGGTCAACCTAATCCTGGTGTGGCACTAGGGGATAAAGCAATGGACTGCAAGGTAGCTTTGAACCACAAGGTTGGCTGTTCAAACTCACCAGCTGCTCCTTGGAAGCCCTATACAGGGTCACTATGAGTTGGAACCGACTCAACAGCATTAACAACAAGTACAGCTGTTGATGTATGCGCAGCTGCTAACCAAAGGTCAGTGGTTCGAACTCACCAACTGTTCCTCAAGAGAAAGAAGTGGTAGGCTGCATCTGTAAATGTTACAGCCTTGGAAACCCCGTGGGGCAGTTCGCCTCAGTGGCAGTGGGGTTTATTTTTTATGGTTTAGTGGCACAAAGTACTTGACTGCTAACCAAAAGATTGGTATTTGAACCCACCAGCAGTTCTATGGGTGAACAGACTTGCTATCTGCCCCCGTAAAGATGTATAACCTAGGAAATGGGGGGCAGTTTTAGTCTGTCACAGGGGGTCGCTCTGAATCAAAATAGACTCAGTGGCACCTAACAATAACAGTAATATTGTCCTAGTGCTGGGCATCAGCTGTTCTTACCTGAGCAGAACCATTGTGTGGGGTTGCCCAGGGAGGCATTGCTGCTTCTGAAGTCCAGGAGCCTATGGGATGTCCAATTCATTTCACCAGTATGTTCTTCCAGGCAGAGGTTGTACCAGGAACTGAAGTTCCTGGGACAAGTGGGCCCTTTTAGCTGGAAGCAGAGTTTCTCTGAGGCATTTAGCAGCAACTGGCAGACACAGGACACCAGGGAGCTGGCCCCTGTCTTCTCCTCCATACCTCTCATTTCTCCATAGGAACCTGAAGTATGGGGAGAATGTCTGAGCCTCAGCACTGGAACGGAGGGTCTCAAAAGGCAACGGAGATAGCATCTCTCCCTTAATGAAGATCTCCTCCAGTCACATGGTCCAAAGTCATTTCCCCAGCTTCTCTCTGTCACGTCATATGCTTAACTGTTAGTATTTGAAGTTACTTTGACCATTTGTTTACTTGACTATCTGTCTCTTACCCACAAGAATGTGAGCTCCACATTCATATCTGTTTTGATCCTCCCTTCAGCTGCAGAATAAACATTGGACATCGAACCACAAGATCAGTGATTTGAGCCTACCAGCCACTGTACAGGAGAAAGATGAGGCTTTCTGCTTCCACAAAGATGTACAGCCTCAGAAAACCTACAAAGGATCACTATGAGTCAGAACTAACTCAATGGAACTTAACAATAACAACAACATCTCCAGTGCCTAGAACAGTGTCTTACACCATGAACATGGCCAATAAATATTGACTGACTGATTGAATGAATTATGCTGAAGGCTGTTTGATGGCATCCTGACCAGGCTACCTAACCTCTGTTGGTATTGTAAAGAGCCTGTACGACACACTTTTAAATCTCTTATTTGATGGCAATGAACTGGGTCACACTAATTTTAGGAGGCCTGGTGATGCAGTGATTAAGTGCCCAGCTGCTAATGAAAAGGTTGGCAATTCAAACACACAACAGAAAGATGTGGCAGTCTTCTTTCATAAAGATCTATAGCTTTGGAAATGCTATGGGGCAGTTCAACTCTGTCCTTTCAGGTCACTATGAATCAGAGCTGGCTCAAGGGCAAAATGGGTTTGGTTTTGAATTCCAATTTTGGAAAAAGAGGAAATGCACTTATACCAAGGGTAATCTCCCAGAACAATGTCATGCAGGAGCCTCAAGGAGGAAGCCCTGCCTCTGTGTGTGTGGCCCAGGGGAAGAGAGTGGTGAATGCACCATCTCAAAGACCACCAGGCCAAGCACTCAACCTGTTCTGGGTTTAAGACAAGCAAGATACATGTTTATGTTCAAATAAAAGAGCATCTATTAGCCTCTGTCCACCACCCTTACCCCCATGCCAGCTCTTCACAGATTTTAACAAGGTGAGAATCGGAACCAAGAACCAGAGTGACACAGATGTATCACTTCATTGCCAGGACTCAGTTTCCTTATTTGTGAAATGAAGCAAGGGTGAGAAGACTGAAACATAACCATAAAAATGGCCCCACCACCTGTCAATCTAAGGAGTCCTGGTGTGGCGCTGTGGGTTAATGAACCAGACTGTAAAGCCATTTGAACTGCAAAGTCGGCGGTTCAGCTGCTCCTCAGAAACCCTATAGTGGGTTGCTATGGGTCCAAATTGACTCTATGGCACTTAACAACAACCTGTCTATCAGTTTGTCATACAGGTGGCTTTCTTATTGCTTATTTTCAATCATAGGATTGAAAGTCCTGTGGATCAGTCTTACTCAGCACACATGGGTTGCCATGAACTGAAATTGATTAGATGGCAATGAACAACAACAACTATATGAAAACAAAAGCCTTCTGTCCATTCTAACTCAGAGTTATCCGATAGGACACAGAAGAACTGCCCCAGAGAATTTTTAAGGCTGTAAATCTTTACAGAAGAGCAGGTTGTCACAACTTTCTCCTGAAGAGCAGCTGGTGGGATCAAACTACCAACCTTTCAGTTAGCAGCCTAGCGTTTAACCACTGTGCCACCAGGGAGAATCAGAAATAGATGTTCTCAAATAGCAATATGTGCCCAGGAGGAGAGATGATATTTTGAGAGAGAGTACTCTCCCAGGGCCTCCTGACTGGCAGTGTGGGAGCTCCACAGATGGGCTCTGCCAGAAAGGACAAGATCCAGACATGGGTGGGGTGGGGAGCACCCCTGAGCTGTGGAAAGCCTACAGAGGAAGCTGCATACCAAACTAAAGCCACTTCCCACTATGATTTCAAAGGTCACCTGTCCTGAGAGAGCACTTTCTCTGTGGATGCTGGTGCCTGTGATTCAATGGAAGAGTCTCGTTCCCTTAGCTGTGAGGCAAATACAATACAAAACTCTACTAAGTATCAGACAACTGTGTAAATACCACTATGGAACACAGATTAGAAGGTCACATTTTGATAAAGCCTGAGTGTGAATCTATGTCAGAAGAGGGGCTGGGTAGGTGGGGCACGGGTATTGAGAGTAATGGAGACCACCATACAGTAAATAAATAGACCCTATAAGCCATACTAGGACTCATGATAACAGCATCACAACTGAGGAGTTTAGTTTGGGTAGTGCAATTCTGGGTACCTAAAATCAAAGGATCTTGGCTGAAAGCAGAGAATATCAGAAGGATGTTTACCTGTGCTTTATTGACTACGCAAAGGCTTTTGATTGTGTGGATCATGACAAGCTATGGACAACATTGAGAAGTATGAGTATTCCAGAACACTTAATTGTACTTCTAAGAAATCTGTACCTAGACCAAGAAGCAGTTGTTCGAACAGAACATGGGAACACTGAAAGTTTTAAAATTGGGAAAGGTGTGAGACAGGGTTGTATTCTTTCACCATACTTGTTCAACCTGTATGCTGAGCAAATAATACGAGAAGCTGGGTTCTATGAAGAAAAACGTGGCATCAGGATTGGAGGAAGACTCATTAACAACCTGCGATATGCAGATGATACAACCTTGATCGCTGAAAGTGAAGAGGACTTGAAATATTTACTTATGAAGATTAAAGAGCACAGCTTTCGATATGGATTGCATCTCAATGTCAAGAAAACAAAAATCCTCACCACTGGACCAATAAACAACATTCTTATCAATGGAGAAAGGATTGAAGTTGTCAAGGACTTCATTCTTCTTGGATCAACTATCAACACTCGCGGAAGTAGCAGTCAAGAGATCAGACGACGTATTGCACTGGGCAAATCTGCTGCACAGGAACTTTTTAAAGTATTGAAGAGCAGAGATGTCAGCTTGAGGACTAGGGTGCGCCTGACCCAGGCCATTGTGTTTTCAATAGCCTCATATGGATGCGAAAGCTGGACAGTGAATAAAGAGGATCGTAGAAGAATTGATGCCTTTGAGTTGTGGTGTTGGAGGAGAATACTGAGGGTGCCATGGACTGCCAAAAGAACCAATAGATCTGTTTTGGAAGAAGTGCAGCCAGAGTGCTCCTTGGAGGCCAGGATGGCTAAGCTTCGTCTCTCCTACTTTGGACATGTAGTCCGGAGGAAACAATCGTTGGAGAAGGATGTCATGCTGGGTAGGGTGGAGGGTCAGAGAAAAAGAGGAAGACCTCCAACGAGATGGATCGGCCAGGTGGCATCATTGATGGACTCGGGGGTGGCAGCGGTGGTGAGGTTGGCCCAGGATCGAACATTGTTTCGTTCTGCTGTGCATGGAGTCGCTATGAGTCGGTTCCGACTCGATGGCACCTGACAACAACAACAACAAAATCAAAGGACCTCCATCCATTAGTTTGTCACACTGTGGTGGCTTACATGTTTCTATGGGGTATTTCAAATACCAGCAGGATCACCCATAGTGGAGAGGTCAGCTGAGCTTCCAGACTAAGAGAGACTAGGAAGAAAAGTCTGGTGATCTACTTCTGAAAGTCAGTCAATGAACTAACACAGAATGTTGCCTGCTGTAGAGTGTTTCCTAGATTGACAGGAACATGGATTTGAGCATACCAATGGTCATGAAGGTGGCACAGGACCAGGCAATTTTTTGTGTTATTGTACACAGGGTGGCCATGAGTCAGAGGTGGCTCAACAAGTAATAATAACAACAATATAAATTAAAGGAAAGAAAACAATGCAGTCAAACTGTAAATGAAAATGTTTACTACATGAATATATCCATCAGTGAGACAGACTGCAGGGATCTAGAGGAATAGAACATGGGCCCTAGGTTTCAGAAACTTCTACCACTCTTTCATCATCTAGTAGGGAGGATACCCATCTCAACCCAGCGCTGTATGAACTAACAGCTATAGGACCAGAAGGGAAAGGTAAGTTGTGTCTAACTTGGGTGGCCAGGAAGGCCTGGAGGAAGTAGTATTTGTGCTGGTCCTTGACACGTGGCATGGACACTAATAGGCTGCAGTGAGGTCAGGGACATGCCAGGTGGGAGAGGGATGGGAAAACATGAACACTGAACCATGCAGTCATTTACCATTCAGTAAACATCTGGAACCTTTGATAAGAGAGGGTGAAGAGAATATTGCCACCTAGGATGGAAGAAGGAAAGGACAGAATTGAGAAGGAAAAGTCATGAACTAAACCTGGGGTAGACTTAGATCATGTCTAATTTGACTATCTCCCCAGCTCCTGGGCCAGGGCCTAGAATACAACAGACACTGAATAAAAGTTTGATGAGAGAATGTAATATTCTCTTTGGTCCAGACTGACCATAGACATGCTGCTGTCATCAAGTGGGGCCATCTGGAAGTGCAAAAAGGGAATGGTCAAGCAAACTTCCTCCTGGATTCCTTTGAAGTACATACTCTCGCTGTTTCTAGAACTGTAAGTTTTTTCTTAAAATTGTTTTTGCAAAATTTTGTTTCTCAGAATAGAAATCCTATGCCCACTGAGGTTTGTTACAGAGTCATTTGGTATTTGAAGGTTGCTTTAAAGATCACCTTCAAGCTTTCAATTTGCACAGTGGCTTCTTTGCAAACCTCAAGCAATTGCCTTAGCATTTAGCTTCCTAAGAAAATCATAATGTCAATCTCTTGGGCTTCTGCAGAAGATCACCATAGAACAGGGGAGACTAGCAACTGTCCATAGGCCACTTAATCGAAACTGACCCCAAATCCATAGGAATTGCTAATTTTTACCAGCTCTGCACATGACTTTCATTTGATCTACAAACAACAACAAAATTACATTTTAAAGAAAGAAAGCATACATTTAACAAGCGCCACAGAAAGAGTTTGAAGGTTTAGGCATTTGCAAATGAGACAAACTGAGGGGTAATAGAAGTGGTAAGTGACTTGTCCAAGGTCACACAAAGTTTACAAATAAATTAGGAACCAGCATCCAAAACAGGTCTCATATTCCCTGAATTGGAGTCCTGGTGTGGTGCTGTGGGTTCCCTGGACTGCAAAGTTGGTTTGAACTGCCAGGTCTGCAGTTCAAGCTCACCAGCTGCACGTTGGAAAGGGTCACTATGGGTCAGAACCAACTCAATGGCACTTAACAACAATTCCCTTAATTGCCCTCTTATTACTACATTTTCCTATGCATGTGGAAACACTTTCTTAACTCCAGTTAAGTGCCCTGAAGTCATAAAGGCCCTTTATAGAGTTTCTGAGGCTTTAAATCTTTGCAGGAGCAGAAAGCCTTGTCTTTCTCTTGCAAAGAGGCTGGTGGGCTCAAACAGTTGAGCTGCGGTTTGCAGTCCATTGCTTATGATATAGAGCCACTGTACTCTTAACTCTTCTTAACTCTTGTTGTTGTTATGTGCCATCGAGTCGGTACTGACTCATAGTGACCTTATGCACAGCAGAACGAAACACTGCCTGGTCCTGGGCCAACCTCACTACTGCTGCCACGCTTGAGTCCTTCAAAGCCGCCACCTGGCTAATCCATCTTTCTGGGGGTCTTTCTCTTTTTCTCTGATCTTCCACCTTACCAAACATGATATCCTTCTCCAGAGACTGGTCCTTCCTGACAATGTTGTTGTTGTGAAGTGCCGTTGAGTCGGTTCCGACCCATAGCGACCCTGTACAGGGTTTCCAAGGGTGTAAATCTTTACGGGAGTAGAAAGCCTCATCTTTCTCCCGCGGAGCGGCTGGTAGTTTCGAACTGCTGACCTTAAGGTTCGCAGCCCGATTCGTAACCACTACGCTACCAGAGGACAACAAAAATTTTCAAATCAGCTAAGGGCAGTTGTTGAGACTGTTTATTGCTTAGGAGTATTGGAACAAAGAGGAGAGTGTGCATCGTAGATGTAATTATGATGCTGACCTGTTTTCCTATTTTTATTTGAATGTTGACTCTAGTCAGAAAGCAAGAAAATGTCTTACCCAAAATCCATTTATTGTGATAATATGACAAATGGAAGCAAAGAGACTTCCCCCCGCCCCCAATAAATTGGAGCTGTATGAATTAGACAAAGACCTTTGACTTTAAACATCTACAATAACAAAATCACATTTTAAAGAAAGAAAGCTGCTTTTCCAACTGTTATTTTGATTTTTATCTAAAACATTAAAAAAAAACCCATCAGCATTCCTGCTACATTTAGAGTTTTATATTATAATTCATATTGCTTGCTTGAACAGTAGATCTGAGTTCTTAATTTATATCTACAAGATTTTCATTATAAGTCTTTTGTAGTAGTTAATGTGAATTTGCCCTTACACATCCACTAAGGAGTCATTTTATATCCATAAATTAGAGAGTACTGCTACACAATAAACTGATAATTATATCATGTTGTTACAGTTCAGTGCTGTTGAGTCAATGCTGATTCATATTGATCCCATTTGAGAATAGAATTGCCTGATAGGATATCCTAGAGTGGTGTGAATATGCACTGGGCACTAACTGGAAAGTCGGTAAACCCATTAGTTACTCATTGGATACCCTATACAGGTTGGCTGGAAGTTGGAATCAACTCAACAGCACTTAATAACAATCTTTAGCAAATTATATAATAGCTATTGTTTATGGGTTAAGGACATTTTCTTCAGGATAAAAATAGACTGCTGTTAAAATTTCATGACTTATTACACTATTTTAAAATATTAAACTTTTTATTGTGAATTGAGTGAAGGTTTACAGATATGATCATCAGTTTTACATTCAAGATACCATACACCTAGTTTCATCTCAATGATTACAATCCCCTCCATGCAACAACAGTTATCCCGCTTCCTCCCTGTGGCTCCTATTTCTATTTCTTAGGTAAATATTACCCTTTTGATTTTGAAAGATTGACAATTCCATGGTGAGCTTATTATACTTTTTTTAAAGTTACAGATTCTAAGTTAAAATATTATTTCTCCCAAGGTAATGAGAAGAAAAATATATATTGAACCAAGAACATAAAATGAAAAATTGATAGATAATAAATGACTTAAAACTATTTAGATTGCTGAAAAAATTTTTGGGAGAAAAAGATGGGAAATCAAAAGCAAATAATTCAAATGATGTGTCACAGCAATGGGCAAGATGTGAATTTGCCTTCTAGTTTCATTGTCAACTGTAATAAAAAAATTTCTAGAAAAAAATGCAAAGAATCCAAATACATGGTCATGTATTCTGCATGTAAAACAAAGTTAAACTCTTGTTGAAAATTATCCATCTCTAGTTTATTGCAACTAACAAAGAATGTTTGTCTCAAGAATAGCACTCGTATAAATAATTGTCTGCATCAGTTTAAGCAGACAAAGTCCATCTAAAGTACACATGAGATCTTTAAGGGGCAGAGAGCCTAACTTAATGGACATAAGACAACATGAGCTTCAGTATGATAATGGTGGCACAATGTGAAGCATGCAACCAACGTCTCTGAATTATTCATGTAGAAATTGTGAATGGATGTATATTTGCTTGTGTGTTTTACCACCAGAGATAAACACAATATTAAAAATAATTATTCACTTCAAGTAAGAACTTTTAACTTTATGAAAGATAATACTGGTTGGAAGTTTGGGGAAAATATAAGACACATGTTTTTCCAAATAGGGGAGAGAACTATGACTAGAGTCTCATTAGCAAACCAAACTCAACCCACTGCCGTCCAGCTGATTCCGACTCACAGCTACCCTATAGACTGTAAATCTTCATGGGAGCGACAGTCTCATCTTTCTCCCATGAAGTGGTTGGTGGGTTGGAACTGCCAACCATGGTGTTAGCAAGAGACTGCCAAACCCACAGAGTCTCATTACTTTATGATATTTCAAATAATTCTTTCTGTAGTCTATGTTGTAAACTTTTTCAGAATAGAAAAATCAACTGGAAAAATTTTTAAGGTGAAAAGATTTGGAGCACTTAGCACATATGTTTTTAGTAAACATGAAGAAACAGAAAACAACATGAACAGTAGTGTTAAGAATTCAAATTTCTAATCTGATCAGAAAAATAGGTCATTATTGATGCTGCTAAATAGATTCTATATGATTGTGAAAACACTGACACGCTACTACCGTTAAACACATAGTAGACATAGTTCTTTTTTTGGCAAGACAATATCTAGCAACCAGAGTCCAGCCATAAAATGTGTGAGCATTATAATGAGAATTTTTCATTTCCAGATATCATAGAAAATTAAGAACACTATAGCAAAACATTTATGCAGAATAAAAATATAAATGCCAAGTAACATTATACATTACCTATCAGATCAAATGAAAAATCAGACAATTAAAACTGTAGCAGTTGTTGACTGAAATAATTTTGAACATCACAAGATATGCTAAATATAATTTAGTTTCATCTCATGATGCAAATCAATAATGTTAAGCCATTTTTTCTTGAGATTTGTAAAATCTCAAAATATAGTTTTTTCTATATAGAAACATTTTTTTAAAATGTCACAATAAAGAAAAGGATTATACTTATTTTCAGTAACCCACCAACAAAAACTGAATCTAGATCATAATAATTTGAAGGGTTAGGGATATGAGCATGGCTTTTTTTAAATGCTTAAAAAATATAATGGATTTCAATAAAAGATCCCCAAAATGTTCTAAGTTTGCTAATGCTATAAACCTAAAACAAACAAACACAAAACCAAACCTATTGCTGCCGAGTCAATTCCAACTCACAGGGTCCCTATGGAACAGAGCAAAACTGCCTCATAGGACTTTCAAGGCTGTTACAAAGCAGACTGCTACATCTTTCTCCCATGAAATGGCTGGTGGGTTTAAACCACAAACTTTTTGGTTAGCAGCCAAGTACTTAGCCACTTTGCCATCATGGCTCCCTCTTTTAAACTAGTAGTCAACAACATAACATGATTAAACCTGGAGGACATTATGATGAGTGAAATTAGTCAATCACAAAAGTACAAACACTGTATGAGAACAACATTTTAAAAAGTTGGGGAAAAAAAGTTTTCTTCACAAAAGAAATTATCTTTGATGGTTATAGGGGGCTGAGGAGGAGGGATGGAAAAGGAAAATGATCCATGGGCTAGAGGGTAGACACAAGTTAACATGGGTGACAGGACAGGTAATATATAACAAGAGGGAGGTTAGCAGAGGAAAGAAAAAGGTAGTGGGAGACACAGAGAGGAATGCAGTAGTTAAAGAGAATTGAGGTAAGTGTTTTTAACTGTTGGTGCAACGGAAGGGTTTGCAACCATGTAGTGAAGCAAAGTGTATGGTTGGTTGAATGTAAAACTAATGATCTGCTTTGTAAACCTTCACTCAATTCACAATAAAAAGTTGAGAGAAAAAAATACATATATCATAGCTTGAGTCAGGCACACCTTGGTTCTCAAACTGACATATTTGCTGTTGAACACTTTCAAGAAGTCTTACGCAACAGATTTGCTTAATACAATACGTTGTTTGATTTCTTGATTGCTACTATCATGAGTGATGGTGGATTCAAGCAAAATGAACTCTTTAACAACTTCAGTCTTTTCTTCATTTATCATGATATTATTTTCTGGTCCAGGTATGCAAATATTTGTTTTCTTTATATTGAGGCTGTGGTCTTTGATCTTCATCAGTAAGTATTTTATGTTCTCTTCGCTTTCAGCAATCATCTGCATTTCACAAATTGCTGAGTGTTTCTGCGTTCCTGATGCCATGTAAAACAGTTTCATATAACACAGTTTCTCAGATTATTTGCTCAGCACAGAGATTGAATAAATATGGTGAAAGGCCTTAGCACACACTTTTCCTGATTTGAAACCTTTCAATGTCCCCTTGTTCTGTTTGAACTTTTTCTCTTTGTCTGTGTACAGGTTCCTCATGAGCACAATTAAGTGTTTTGGAATATCCATTCTTCATAATGTTATCCATAGCTTGTCATGATCCACACAGTCGGAAACCTTTGCATAGTCAATAAAACACAGGTAAACATCTTTCTGATATTCTCTACTTCATCCAATCTGGCATCAGCAATGATGTCTCTCATTCCATGTCCTCATGTGAATCCAACTGGAACCTCTAGAAGTTCTTTGTCAATGTACCATTGCAGCCATTTTAAAATTATCTTTAGCAAAATTTTACTTGCATGTGATATTAATGACATTGTTTGATGACTTCTGCATCCCATTGGATCATCTCTCTTTGAAATGGATACAAATATGGATCTCTTCCAATCATTTGGTCAGATAGCTAGCTGACTTCCAAATTCCTTAGCATTAATTGAGTAAGTGCCTCCAGTGCTGCATTAGTTTGCAAAAAAGATTTCAGTTTGTATTCCATAAATTCCTGGAGTCTAATTTCAATGCCTTCACTGCACTTTGGACTTCTTCTTTCAGTACCATTGACTTTTGGTCATGTGCTATCTCTTGAAATAGTACAACATCAGTGATTTCTTTTTAGAACAGTGACTCTGTATTCCTTCCATCTTCTTTTGATGCTTTCTGCCTCATTCAATATTTTGCCCATAGGATCCTTCAGTATTGCAATTTGAGGCTTGAATTTTTTCTTCAGTTCTTTCAGCTTGAAAAATGCTGAGTGTGTTCCTCCCTTTTGGTTTTCTTACTCCAGGTCTTTCTTTGTACATTTCATTATAATACTTGACTTTGTCTTCAGGAGCTGCCCTTCAAATTTTTCAGTTCAGTTCTTTTACTTCCTTATATCTTCCTTTTTACTTTAGCATCTCTACACTGGAGAGAATGTTTCTGAGTCTCTTCTGACATCCATTTTGGTCTTTTCCTTCATTCTTGTCTTCTCAATGAACTTCTGCTTTATTCTGTATGGTATGATTAACGTCATCCCACAACACTTCTGGTTTTCGGTCTTTAGTGACTAATGTATCAAGTCTGCTCTTCAGATGATTTTCAGGTGGGATAGGTTAAAGGTCATTTTTGGTTCTAGTAGACTTTTTAAAAATTTTATCAACTTCACCCTGAACTTGCATATAAGAAATTAAGAATCTGTTCCATAGTCTGCCCTTAGCCTTGTTTTGGCTGATAATACAGAGCTTTTCCATGGTCTCGTCCTACAGACGAAGTCAACTAGATTTTGTATATGCCATCTGGTGAGGTCCATATGTATAGTTATCTTTTACGTTGTTTAAAAAAGGTATTTGTAATGAAGAAGTCATTGGTCTCGCAAAATTTTATTATGCGATGTCCAGCATCATTTCTATCACTAAGACGGTATTTTCCAACTACTGGTCCTTCCTCTCTGTTTCCAACTTTTGCATTCCAATCGCCAGCAATTATCAATACATCTTGATTGCATATTTGACCAATTTCAGACTGAAGACATTGGCACAATTCTTCAATTTCATCCTCACTGGCTTTACTAGTTGGTGTGTACATTTGAATAATAATGTTATTGACTAGTCTTCCTTTTAGGCATATGGATGTTATCCTATCACAGACAGCATTATACTTCAAGATTGAGCTTGAAATATTCTTTCTGATGACGAATGCAACACTATTCCTCTTCAATTTGTCTTTCCATTATAGTAAACCACATGACTGTCTGTTTCAAAATGACCATTACCAGTCCATTTCAGCTCACTAATGCCTAGGATGGAGTCCTGGTGTGGTGCTGTGGGTTAATGCACTAGACTGCAATGTTGGTTTGAACTGCAAGGTTGGCTGTTCAAGCTCATCTGCTGCTCCTTTGAAACCCTATACAGGGTTGCTATGGGTTAGAACTGACTCGACGGCACTTAACAACAACAATGCCTAGGATAGCAACATTTATGCATTCCATTTCATTTATTGTAACTTCTAATTTTCCTAGATTCAAACTTCATACATTCCATGTTCTGATTATTAGTGGGTGTTACGATTGTTTCTCCTCACTTTGAGTTGTGCCCCAGCAGCAAATGAAGGCCCTGAAGGCTTTACTCCATTCCTGTCATCAAGGTCAACTCTACTTTGAGGAGGCAATTTTCCCCCAGTCATAATTTGAGTCCCTTCCAACCTGAGGCATCATATGTAACAATATTCTGGTACTACTCATAATGTTTCAATATTCAATATTCTGGTGCTATCTGACAGCATTTCACTGCTATTCATAAGGATGAACATTCAGAAGTAGTTTGCCTCTCCTTCTTCCTAGTATGTCTTTATCTAGAAGCGCAACTGAAACCTTTGCATTGTGAGTGGCCATGCTAGTTTTTAAAATACTGGTGCTATACCAGCATTACAGCAACACACAAGGCACCACAGTGTGACAAACTTACAGATGAGTGGTGTCAGACAAAACAATCAGCCACTAAAAACCTCTATGGAGCACAGTTCTACTCTGACATACTTAAAGTCATCATAGGCCATGTTGTTGATGTTGTTAAGTGCTGTCAAGTCAATTCAGTCTCATAACAACCCCGTATAGGGTTTCTGAGGAGATGTTGGTGAGTTTGAATCACTGATTTTGCGGTTCAAACCTACATTTCAATCCAGTGCTAATCCTACAGCACCACACCAGGACTCCATCATGGGCCATAGCCAATGGTGATTGTTTTTTAAGGTGGTTGGATATTATTCTGAGGATGACTGCTGCCAGGAAAATTCAGCACATAATAGAGAACTAGATGTTTCTCTCCCTGGCCTTTTGCTCAGTCACATGTGAACAAATCACTGGGTCAGTGCTGGCTGGTGCAGAAGTGTTGTGCTTAACTACTAACCTTTCCTCTGAGAGAGCAAAAAAATGGTGCCCCTTTCTCAGCTAACATATTTTTTAACTTAATAAATTATATCCTGCTCAATAATAACAAAACAAACAGAAGCTGATTCTATGAAAATCACATAATGAAACTGTTAGGTGCAAAACAATAGAAAATTAATGTTTTAAGCATGATAATTAGAAACTCAAAATCTCTGAGACATAAGAATTTGTTGTAATGTGGTCTTAGCTCTAGTTTTCATGGAAACACAATTCTCGATGGAAATTTCAATACTTGCTTGCTCCAATATGGTATTTTCTATAAAAATGTTCCCTTGACAGTCTTTCTTGTGACATTGTAGATATTACCAGTCCTCACATTTAAATTTTTATAAATTTTACATGTGAGGAGATACATTTTCCACTGATGAGTGATATTGCCAAGGTTAATATATCCTAAAAACTACAAGGGTTTTAATATATTCTAAAAACTACAAGTAAGTGATGTCCAGCTTATTATTGTTGCAAATACATGCAAAATATCACACTTCACAGGAGTTAACTAGACTGTTGAAAGCAGCTTACAAATTCCTTCTTTCTTATAATTTGACTTAAAGATTTAAATCCCTCTTACACCAACATCTCCTCATTCTCACCCTTCTTATTATTACTGAATTTCAATCATAGATGGTTTTATGGTTGCAGAAGTTCACATTTATGATCCTTTTTCAAACAGCCTATGTCATCTAGAATACTGAAAAGGCTGTGATAGTCTTTGAATATCATAAACCTCTCTTTGAAAAAGATATTGCTGTTTCCAAAATAGAAAAAAAAAATTTTTTCATATTGACTTTTAGAATGCAGAAGACCCGGCAGTAAGATTCATAGTTGTAATGAGTCTATCTTTCCTTTGTGTTGCATTTTCTATTTTGAGGGAGTTGACATCAGTGATGTCAAACTACACAAAACCTATTACCACATAGTGGATTCTGACTCGGAGTGACTCCCTGTTTACAGGGTAGAACTACTCCATAGGATCTTCTTAGCTGTAACCTTTATAGAAGCAGGAGTCAGGCCTATCTTTCTCATTGCCACTGGCTGGGTTTGAACTGCCAATCTTTTTTAGGTTAGTAGTTGAACACAGTCCTTTGCACCTGTCAGGGATCATGGCATCTATGTCAAGATATTATAATTTGATGAGCATCAATAATATGTAATTCATAAATAGTATCAGTTTCAATTTCTCCAAGAGTTGAACCCCACTGATGCTTTCAAGCACATGATATACATTCTCATTGGGCTTTTCTTATTTTGATATTTATCAACATAAGAAGGGAGAGGAAAGAGGGGAGGTGGAGGGAGAAGGCGAGAGTAGAGGAGGAGACTTAAAAGGGAAGCGAGCAGGCTGAGCAAGAGACCATCTCTTCTGGGGGAGTCTGGCCCACTCAGTGGTTGACGATTGAGGGAGGTGAGTCACTAACAAAGAGCAGAATGAGAATTCAGAAAGCCATAGGGAGGGGATTGAGCTGAAGATTCAGAGAGTCCAGGTACTAAGATAACAACAGCATTGAAAAGATGGAGAGAGTTTTTAAAGGAAGTGTTCAGATGCAAATGGAATTGGCAAAAGGAGCCAAAGGCAGTCAGGGTGTAATTTAGAATTTTGAACATTTTTCAAGACTATGACAGTGAAACTTCTTTTCACAATAACTAGGGCTTCCTTTCTATTTACTGAGCCTTGTCTCCTTTTGCATCTGATAAGGCTCCTAAGTGATCTTGCCGCTCTGACCTTTTTCTGCTAATGCCTGCTTCCTAGAATGTAGGGCAGTGAAGGAACTTTGCTCACCAATTTGTGACAAGCAGAAGTTAAACTCCATCCACTATTCAAGGATTCTGTTTTAACAGGCATCTCAGTAAAGGCCACCTTAATCTAAGGCTCCCAGTGCCTAAGCCTTATCTGATTCTCAGTGGTTGACTGCTTGGCTGCTAACCAAAAAATCAGCAGCTTGAATCCTTCAGCAGCTGGGATCTGTGACAGCAGACTGCTTCTGTGAAGATTTGCAAGTTTGGAAACACTGTAGAGTTCTACTCTGTCCAACAGAATTCTTACCAAAATCGACTCGACAGCAATACGTTTTTGGTTTTTATGCTTAGCTCAGGGAGTCCTGGTGGTGCAAAGGCTAAGTGCTCAGCTGCTAACCGAAAGGCTGGCAGTTCAAGTCCACCTATTGACAATCTATTCCTGGTAAAAATCACGTAGAAAATCCAGCCCGGCAATTTAACTCTGTCACAGAACAATGTGGAAGAAAACCAAATGCCATTCCGGTGTGGATCTAAGGTTTAAATTCCTGATAGAGCTGGTTTGGCAGTGCTGCCCTGGGGTATGTTGGGAGGGGGATGAAGATGAAGGAAAGAGTGACGTGTATTAAGGATTGATACACAGGGGTCACTATGAGTTGGAATTGACTTAACAACACCCCAAAACAACAAGGTAGCTCATGTTGATATTCAAAGCTGTGTGCAGAGTAGATGTTTAATAAATCTATGTCATAAAGTAAGTGGGAACATTTTCAAAGAAAGAGAACAAGTAGAAGCACTCTTGTTGATGCTGGTAAGTGCCATCAGTTGGTTTGGACTCATAGCCACCCTGTATAGTGTTTCCGAGACTATAAACCTTTGTGGGAGCAGAAAGCCTCACCTTCCTCCCATGGAGCATCTGGTGGGTTCTAACCACCAACTTGTGGTTCATTGTTGTTGTTGTTGTTAAGTGCTGTCGAGTCAGTTCTGACTCCTGTATAGGGTTTCCAAGGATTGGCTGGTGAGCTTAAACCATCGACTTTGTGATTCAAACCAACTTTGCAGTGCAGTGTATTAACCCACAGCGTGGCAGTCCAGTATCCTCTAGATCCACTACGCTCCCCAGAAGCACTCTTAGTGATTAAGAAAACATCTGATGACAGGAACAAAGATTCCTGGTTTCTAGTCCCAGACCCTATCAGCACTTAACAACAACAACAATCCCCAGTTCAGCCTACCCTTCAAGTACCCACCAGACATTCTAGGAAGTCTCCCTTGGTCTTTTTAGGAGGTATGTGTGTATGTGTGTGGTGGGGGTGGAGGTGGGGGTAGTCCAGCATCCAACAGTTCTCCTTTGAATCCTTTAGCTCAGACTGGCCCTTCCAGGAGTTACCCTATTCCCAGACAGTCTCCTCACTGTCTTAGTTCCCTAATACTGCTGTAACAAATAAAGCACAAGTGGGAGGCTTTAACAAACAGAAATGTATTTCCTCACAGTACTAAAGGCTAGAAGTTTGAATTGAGGATACCAGCTGTAGGGAAAGGATTTCTCTCTGTGTGGGCTCTTGGGGAGGGTCCTTGTTTGTTTGCAGCTTCTATTCCTCAGTTCCTTGTAGATATTCGTGTGGTGTGGCTTCTGTCTTCCCCAGTCTGTGCTAGCTTCTCTTTTCATACCTCAAACACACATATGTTTAAAACATACTCTAGAAACAATATACGATAGGATGAATGTAAAGCTAATGTTCTCCCATGTAAACTATCACATAATTCACAACAAAACATTAAAAACAACAACACATACCCTACATAGCTACCATCTCATTAACATAACAAAGAAACCCAATTCCTAAATGGGATTAGGAGTATCCAGGAGGCTAGGCTTTATAACACATATTTTGGGAGGACATCATTCAATTCTTAATAAACATCACTCTTTCCCTCATCTTCAGCTTGCTCCCAGCATACCCCAGGGCAGCAGTGCCAAACCAACTCTGTCAGGAATTTAAGCCTTAGATCCACACGGAATGGGATCTGGTTTTCTCCCACCTTGTTCTGTTTCCTGTTAAATGGACATGTGTGTGCTGCACTCCTGTCTCCAGAACTCAGAGAAGGTAAAGTTCCCTTGGCAGCTTTAGGAAATGCGAGGTGGGGGTGAAAGGCAAGTCAACAAAGACTGGCACCAAGACCTATTTATTCAGCATTTATTGAGTGCCTACTGAGTGCTTTCTG
This sequence comes from Chrysochloris asiatica, assembly GCF_000296735.1. Lineage (NCBI taxonomy): Eukaryota > Metazoa > Chordata > Mammalia > Afrosoricida > Chrysochloridae > Chrysochloris > Chrysochloris asiatica. The sequence continues at coordinate 16,111,462 of NW_006408527.1, forward strand.
CCTTGAAATACTCCTTGTTGTTGTTGTTGCTATTGTTAGATGCAGTTGAATCGGTACCGACTCATAGTGACACTATATAAAACAGAATGAAACACTGCCCTGTCTTGTGCCAACCTCACAATGGTTGCTATGCTTCAGCCCATTATTACTGCCAATTCATCTTATTGGGGTCTTCCTTTTTTTTGTTGACCTCCACTTTCCCCAGTCATATATTGAGTGCTTTCCAACATGAGGGGTTCATCTTCTGGTACTATATCTGACAATATTCTGGTGCTCTTCATCATATTTCAATATTCTGGTACTGACAGTGTTCCACTGCTATTTATAAGGGTTTCAATGACTAAATATTCAGAAGTAGTCTGTCTCTCCTTCTTCCTAGCGTGTCTTAGCCTGGAAGTTCAGCTGAAATCTGTCTACTGTGGGTGATCCTACTGGTATTGAAAGCACTGGTGTCATAGCTCCCAGAATCACAGCAACATGCAAGCCACCACAGTAGAACAAACTGACAGATGAGTGGTAGTGAAAGAGTACTGGACCAGTTAAAGTCATAAATTCCCTCCAGCAGTGTATGAAAGTGACAGACTGGGGCATTGACTTGTCATTACAGCCTTGTTAAGATTAAGGTCATTTCTGTCTTTGTTTTTCAATCATAGTCCCTGTGTTGTAAAGGTCATGTGTTTTTTTTTTGTTGTTGTTGTTAAGTGCCATCAAGTCAGTAACAACCCATAGCGACCCTATATAAGATTTCTAAGGAGTGATGGGTGAGCTTGAACCACACCGACCTTGCAGTTCAAACTGACGTTGCAGTCCAGCGCATTCACCCACAGTGCCAGCCACATCATGATTTTTAGGCAGATACAAATAGCATGGCTTAGCACAGCAGAATAGCATCATTTTATACTGTTCTTACTATCAAAGCTGATGTCCGTAGGTGGCACAAATAGTTAAGCATTCCCTTGCTAAGTGAGTGGTTGGTGATTTAAATCCACTCCGAAAAAAAGGATCACAGTCATAGAAGGTCCTATGGAGAAGAGTTCCTCTGGGGCACAGGAGAGCTCAAGACCCTATCATCTAAATGAATTTAGTCTGAGGAAGACTAAGGCCAGACCTCAGAGCCCTGACTTCACCTTGAGCTTTGACATGAAGTTCAGGCGTCATCTTGAGTACTTTACACACTCCTGACACCTGAACTCCCAGTGATGGACAGCAGCTTTGCACTCAAGCAGTGTATGGTTAAAAGTAGATTAAGGCCATTCTCTTGGCCAGCCCAGGTAGGGGCAGTCTCCCTCCAATGGACTTGCCTGGGCATGCCCCTAAATGGAAGATGGGGTACTGGGTTTGCATGGTTGTGAGTCATACCTCAAGAGCCTCAAAGCCAATCCAGTAAACTTTTCTACTCTACCATAGTTCCCTTCCCACTTCTGTATCCGGCCACCAGTGGTGGTTTTGTGATGAAATTCCTTTGTTCTCCTTGCCCTATAAAATCATCCTCAGAACACCATTATGGCCTCAGCCTGACAGTCTCCCTCATCCAGATAACTAGTTTTGTTCTTTCCTTGTCATTGTCCTATTTAAGACAATAAGAGTGTCTATAGCATAGATTTGAAATTGGGGTCCTTTCTTCCCTACAACATGGATCATCAGAAGTATACATTGACTTGATAGGTTCTTGGTTTTTACCACCAAAGCTGCCACCTGAAGGTTTAGTTCTCCTCCAGAGGTCTTTTCTAATGGACGCTCCCAGGAAGAATTCATCTGAAGTTAGTATATGTGCCTTGACAATCACAATTTGCCAACATACTGAAAGATCTTTAGCTTAATGGAGCTTTGTTGGTATAAATGGTTTTCCACCTTTTGTTGACAATTACAGAACTTGGACAAGGTTCCTGGACTATAGTAATGGAGTTACAGAAGGATTTAAACAACAGACAGACACCTGCTGCAAAAGAAAACCAACCAAATCAGTTGCTCTCAAGTCGTTCTTGACTCCTGGTTACTCTATGTGTGTCAGAGTAGAACTGTGCACCATGGGATTCCAATGGCTGATTTTTCAAAAGTAGATCACCAGGACCTTCTTCCAAGGCACTTCTGAGTGGCCTTGAGCCTTCAACCTTTCAGTTATTGTTGGTTGGTTATGTGCCATGGAGTTGGTTCCAACTCATAGGGTTTCCAAGGCTGTAAATCTTTATGGGCGCAGAAAGCCTCATCTTTCTCCCATGTAACAGCTGGTAGTTTCAAACTGCTGACCTTGAGGTCAGCAGTCCAACTCGTAACCAGTCCACTAGGAGAGCTCCCTTTTCAGTTAGTAGTTGATCACATGAACTTTTTGTATCACCCAGAGACTCCTGATGTGAATAGATCCACTTTAAAAATTGTAACTACTATGAACTAGAGTTTTAAATCCTTTCTAACAATTCTTTCTGTCCTCCACCCTCAAGTCCATTCCACCTTCATACAGCAGAACCAAGTTTCCCAGGGAGATAGCTAAAGGATGTGTTCTCTAACCCATTTTTAACATCAAGGTTCAAAGACAAGCCTTGAATTAATTTATGGCTCTGCCAAGTTGTACAGATAAAAATCACAATTCATCCTGAAATCCATTTAGAAGAACTAATTACTGCAGGACACTTAGATTTACTCTCTGGAGATTTGGAACTAGAAATGGCAACTCATTTGGAAAATGAATCACCATAGGCCTTCTTAGAAGCAATCAGCAGGTTTTGAAAAAAGAGATTTGAGTAAAGATTGAATTAGGGCTGAGGGTGTTAAAGGGCTTAACTATCTTTAGACTAACCAAAGACACCACTGGGAAGAGCCTATGGATTGCACTGGATTTGCTCTTTGCATACAGTTTTGAAAGCAGGAGAGGCTGTCAGAGTCCTAGAGTGGGTGTCCGAGCTTTGATGCTACTCGAATAAAACAGTTTTTCAAGGACAATTAATAAGAAGGGTAACAAAAGGTGCTTGGATCTGCTAACCAGATAATGAGGGTTTCTGGATATTAGATCCATGACACCAGAACTCAGCTCCCAAAGCCTGTACTAGTATGCACCCATGCTAGAGGACATTGCTAATGGGGTGGCCACCCATGGTCCCTAATCCTTGAAAATTAACTGGAGGTTTTCTGACTACCCAGACATGATGGGGACTCACTCCCCTGTCCACTGTGTTTTCAGCACATTTGACAGAAATGTTGACATGAGAAAATAACAGATTCTCAGTTTATTTTAAAATGAGAAAAACTTATTTAGTTTAAAAAAAAAAAATCTCTAATACTGGGTATACATTGAGGAAGCAGCTACAAAGGTAGCCTAATTTGGTTTTTCCCTAGCCAGCAGGCTCAGGATCCCACACTATAAAGGTCCTCTTTGATTTACTAAGGTAAAAAAAAAAAAAAAAACGTTTCAGAGATTGGAGTTACTTGTTCTAGGCCATTTAGGAAATTAGGGGTCAAGCCAGGACTAGCATATGCCAGGTTTCCTTCCTTGCATAATCTAAAAATGTGTGATAACCAGTAAATTGCCCTAGGGTATCCTTACAGATCAGCTATCACATCAAGGTAAAATAAATAGGACATGCAGATTAGTGGGGGAACCCCTGTAGACTCATTTGAAATGATGCAAAAATAAAGGTATACCAGGTTTCAAGTCCTGACTCCATGGGTGATCTTGAGCAAGTTATGGGAATTCTCTGAGCCTCAGTTTCTTTATCTCAAAAAAAAAAAAAAAATTTTTTTTTTTTTTAGAGAAAATCATGCCTCGCTCACAGGGCTAGTGAAAATAAATTGAAAAGAGAGAACATCACATTTGGAAAGCTGGTAGTCCAGGTCCTAATAAATCTACTTTCTGCACCTTGAATTCCTGTGGCCTAGAGCAAAGGGTGTGATCATAGATAAGGCTTAAATGGTATTTGCCACCTATTTGCTACCAACCCATTTGCTAAAGTGTAACTAGTGATTCAACAAACATAAAATACCCAGGAGAGTAAAAATAGACACTTGAGAGGGATAGAAAGGAATGTTGGAAAACATGATTAGAGAAAACTTGTAAGCCTGTCTTCAGCCTATAACTGATTAGAATACCTAAAAGGGGTTCTACAACTTGCCCAGTGAAATAGGCCTAATGCAAAGCCTTTACAGAGTATAGGACCTTAAGTGGAATCCTGAGTCCCATCCACAACCTTGTGAGGTGAAACATTCCCACTAGAAAGGACAAGCAGACTAGAACAGCTACAGTGACAGAAGATACATCTTCATGATGAACCTGACTTATACTCAGAGCGGTACTCTAAATAACAGAGAGGGAAAGAGTCTTCATATCAAGTATCAATGCTATCCACTCTGTACACTGGGTAGATAGGGACGGGCAACTTACACATTGGCTAGCTAAAATGAGGGGGCAATAAAGGCATGAAGTGACTGGCTTACAAGGTTTCAAAATAGAGTTCAGTTTAAGAGTATAGGGGGAATGAAAGAGTCCCCACTGAATAGCTATCATCTTGTCTAGATGGGTCTGGTGAAAAGAGATGGGGATAAGATTTGTAAGATTCAATGGTGAATAACTGTTATCATGACTAATTGCGACTGTCACAATTGTAAAGGTAGAAGTTTTGAAACAAAACCAGGGGAGTGGTTAATCTTACAGTCCAGAAACAGAGGACCTTAGAACCATCAAGAGAGAAACGCACAAGCACCGGCGCCAGAGATGGGGGCATGGAGAGGGGGAGCGGCTGAGGACTCTAGATTCATGGACTAAGAAGAGAAGGACTAAGAGCTGGTGGCCAGGAGCAGACTTGCAGAATGTGCCCTTTGGAGATGTAAATTATTATGTATGCCTGAGGTTTTTTTTTTGTTGTTGTTTTTGTTGTTTGTTTGTTTTTTTTAAAAAGCTAAAGTGGATAGAGAGAAATACTGTTAACTGATGGTTCATGGAGAGCATTATAATCAATGTAATTAAACAAGGTATATGATTTGTTGAATGTAAAACTGATGATGTGCCCTGTAAACTTTCACTCAATCCACAATAATAACCTTAAACCAAAAAATAAATAAATACCCAGGAGATTCTGATCTGGCCAATGAAAGATTCTGAGGCGTTTGAATGCCTCAGAAGTAGGGCACCTCTAGGCTGGTTAGAGGGAGTCCCTGAGTGGTATAAATTAGATGAAAGGCTGGTGGTTCAAATCCACCTACTCATGTCTTGGAGGACAGGCCTGAAGATCTGCTTCCAAAAGATCCAGGCTTGAAAAGCCTAGGGAGCAGTTCTATTCTGCACAGGGCTGGCCATGAGTCAGAGTCAACTCAAAGGTAACTAACAACAGCAGTCTGGTTAGAGGGTAGAGGGAACTGAGAAGGGCTGGAGAGGGAAGGTCACAGCAGTGCAGACCAAATGGTCTATTACAAGTCAGACATGAACATGAGAAACCATTTTAATTCTCCTAGAATCCAGATTTCTGGGTTCATGGAGTTGGGATGACCCAAGTTCATTTGTCCTTGGGTGCCCTTTAGAACCTTGAGCCTTTAAGCAACTGGTTTTCCTGGAGCCATCTTCAAATAAAAAAACAGTGTAGTAAACAGCTCAGTATAGACTATTAGTCTTAGGCATTGGACTCTTTTGGAAAACTACAAGGACCTTCAGGAAACTGCCCTGCCAGGACCCACCTGTATAACCTGCCTTTTCTATCCCTTTTTCAGAGCACTGCTCAGATAAACTTTGGGTGGACACTACCTGATTCCAATAGTATCTGCTCACAATAAGTATATTCTGTTATACTAATATGTACACGGTGAATGTCTCTGCACACTGAAGTTCCGGATATAAGTCATATGTTGTCGTTGTCAAGTGCAGTTGAGTCAATTCCGACCCATAGCAGAAACCCTGTATAGGGTTTCTGAGGAGCAGCTGGTGATCTTGAACCACTGACCTTGCAGTTCAAATGGCTTTGCAGTCCAGCGCATTATTAACCCACAGTGCCACACCAGGACACCCCTTAAGTCATATATGTGAATGTAATTTAAATGCTTCTAGTAGCCACGTTTTTTTAAAAAAAAAAAAGGAAAAAGAAGCAGGTGAATTAATTTTAATAAAATATTTTGTTTACTCAATATAAAAATCATTTGTGAGATATTTTGTTTTCTTACTGCGAAGTCTTTAACATCTGTGTGTGTTTTACACTTGTACATCCCAGTTCAAGTGCTTATCACAGATCTATAAACAAATTCGTGTTGGCCCACTACTGTGCTGAGTGCTGGGGGGAGGTTTAAGGATCTGCTCTCAGAGATGAGTTTCCTGGTTTGGGATGTAGGACAATCAGGGAAAATTCACCCAATAATAAGCATTTACCTATACTATATTGAATTGGTGTGGTTCTGTAGGATCAGTACTAGACTGTGAAGCACAAGGTTAGCACTTTGAACCCACCACCTGCTCCTCAGAAACTCTATATAGGGTCATTATGAGTTGGAACAGACTCAAGAACACTTAACAACAACAATATACTTGTATAGGTGTGGCTCTAGACTGCTAAGTGCAAAGTTGGAGGTTCAAACCCACCAGGTATTTATCAGAAACCCTATGTAGATTCAATATAAGTCAGAACCAACTTGATGCCACTTAACAACAACAAATACTTGTATATACCCAAACTGCTTATTGAATTGTGTCCCCCAGAAATATATGTTGGGACCCTAACATATTATACCTGTGAGCATAATCCCTTTGAGGAATAGAATTTTTTAATTGTATGAATGAGGTCCTCAATTCAATCATTTCTGAGTTTTAAAAAGTGCATCATAGACGTACAAGCCAGCAAGCATGTATGGGAAAGACTGATATCATGGGGCAGTCACCAAGGAATGAAGGAAGAGACGCTGAAAGAGATAAGGGTTTCCTCTAGAACAGAAGGAGCTTTCCACTAGAGCCAGCAGCCTGAATTCAGACTGCTAGCCTCCTAAACTACAAGAAAACAAAAATCTGTTGGCTAAAACCTCTCATCAGTGGCATTTCTGTTATAGTTGTTCTTAAGTGACATTGAGTAGGTTCCAACTCATAGTAACTCTGAATAGGATTTCCAAGGAGCAGCTTGGTGGGTTTGAACCACCAGCCTTGTGGTTAGTAGTCCAATACTTATCTAAAGCACCACACCAGTAGCACTAGTTAACTAAGATTCTGCTTAGCGTAAGGCACTAAATCTGCAGCTCAATCTTTTTCCTATAAGCCCTAAATATACATCAGGCACATAGCCCACAGTTCAAACATCCTTTACGATCTACATAAGCGATTGTCAGATTATGCATCTGAGGTTTGGGTTCTAGACACACTAGAAGGCAGTTCAAGGGAACGAGGGATGTCTTGTTCTCTAAGCCCCATAGTGGTGGTGGTAGTTATGTGCCATGAAATCAGTTCCAACTCATAGCTACCCTGCATAGGGTTTCTGAGGCTGTAAATCTTTATGGGAACAGAACACCTCATCTTCCTCCAGAGGAACAACTGGTAGTTTCGAACTGCTGACCTTGAGATTAGCAGCACAACTTGCAACCACTACGCTACAAGAGCTCCTTCCAATCCCGGTAGGCCTCATTAAAAACCAGAACCAAACCCAACGTCATCAAGTGCATCTCGAGACACAACCACCCTATAGGACTGAGTATAACAGCTCCTTAGGGTTTCCGAGCCTGCAAATCTTTATGGGAGCAGATAGCCTCATCCTTCTGCTCGGAGTTCACTTAGCCCACCACACCACCGGGGCTCTTGTGGGCGTTATAGTGCCCATTTTATACTGGATGGACCCAGATTCCAGGCAAGTAGGAAAGAAGCTAAAAGAGAAACATGCGTCTGAGATGGAAAACATGTACCTGTCTCCTGGAGCAGCAGAGCAGCATCTGAAGGAGCCACCCTAGAGGAGCCATCCATGTTGTAGAGGAGCACACTGCTGCACCAGCCCGTCCCTCGGGCCTTCTTTCTCGTGCCCCTCCCTAGAGAGCCTCTGTATTTCCTCTGCTGTATGGCTCAGCTCAGAGGGAGACTCACACTCGCTGGTGAAATGAGAAGACAGTGGCTGGTGTCGCTTGCAGAGCAGTCTCCATGCTGTGCAGCTGTGGCCTTCAGCAAAGCCACAAAATTGAGATTTGTTTTAGATGCCCTAGCATTTTTTAGAAACCTTTTTCTCATTTCCGTAAATCTCATTCCCACCCCGACCTAAGGTCCTTCCTTCACTATTCCTGGGGAAAAATTGATTCATACTAAAGAAGTAATTGGAGCTTTGGTGGTGCAGTGAGATAAGCATTGGGCTGCCAACAGCAAGGTCAGGGGTTTCAACCCACCAGCCACTTGGAGGGAGAAAGATGAGGCTATAAATACAGTCTTAGAACAGTCTTAGAAATCCCACGGAGCAGTCCTACTAACCTACAAGGTTGATGTGAGTTGGAATCCACTTGATGGCAATGGATATTTGCATTTTCAAAAGAATAATGAAGGAACAAACAAGATGGCGGATAGGGTGGATGTATAGCAGAGAGCTCCGCCAAATACACCACAGAATACCCGACCAAGAAGGTTCCGGGGATGGTCCCAGAACTCTGAACCACATGTAAAGGAATACTTAGAAGGTTGGAAGGCTCACAGCTAGGGGAATTTGTGGCAGAAGCAAGAAATCTATTGCTTTCTAGTCCAGGATGCTCAGCTGCTCCAGGAGCCACCAACTTGGGTGAGACCATGAGGGGAAAGGATTGGAGCGGCCACAGACGCCTGGCAGAAACACTGAGATAAAGGTGTGGACATTCTTTTCTTTTGGTATCTCTTCATTTGTCCCTTGCTGTCTGTGCACCTCCATTCTGGTGACTATAGGGGTGTTTGAGCTAGTGGGCACCCCAGCCCCACCCTCGGAGGGTTCTACTATGCATGCGCACAGATCTCCTCTAAATTTAAAGAGACAGTTTCCAATTAAAACCAAACGGCTACAGCCAGCCCTGAACTGTTTCAACTAGAAAGAAGGACTGAATGGGGATTGTGGAGCGGGTCAAGCAGACAAAAGAGGAAATAGGCCGAAAATTAAATCCTAAGTTAC
>NW_006408527.1:16123286-16127146 GCF_000296735.1 Chrysochloris asiatica
AAAAAAAAAAAAAAAGAATAATGAAAGGACTACCAAAGCCAGTTTCAGTCCAATTGATTCACACGTGTGGCAATCCCATGTGTGTCAGAGTAGGACTATGCTCCAAAGGGTTTTCAATGGCTGCCTTTTCAGAAGTGAATAGCCACATCTTTCTTCTGAACCATCTACAACCTTTTGACTAGCAGCTGAGTGCATTAACCATTTGCACCACCCAGGGACTCTGTTGGAGTCCTGGTGTGGCACTGTAGGACTGTACAGCACTTAACAACAACAAGTACTGTTGCTAGGCACTATGCTAAGAAGCTAATGCTTCACTCAAAGGAATAACCAGACAATGGTGCAGCGTATAGCATGATGACAACAGGAGATAGCTCCTACCCATCTGGGATGGTAGGAGAGTATCTTAGTTACCTAGTGCTGCTTTAACAGAAATACCATACGTGGATGGCTTTAACAGAGATTTATTTTCTCACAGTTTAGGAGAAGTCTGAATTCAGAGCACCTGCTCTAAGGGAAGGTGTTTTCTCTCTGTTGACTCTGGAAGTGGGTCCTTGTCTCCTCTGAACTTCTGCTCCTGGGTCATCTTCTTGTGGCTTGTCATCAGTCTCCCCATATAGCCTTCTTGATTCACTTCCTTGTTTAATCTCTTTTAGATCTCAAAAGATATTGACTCCAGACTCACCCTACACTAACCCCGTCTCATTAAAATAACGCAGACGAGCCATTCCCAAGTGGGATCATAACTGCAGGCACAGAGGTTTGTTTGGTACTGGTATCAGCACTGTAGGATAATCACTGAACTGTTCATTATGAAGCTGGTAGTTCAAACCCGTCACACAAGGTCACTATGAGTTGACAACACAGATCTGGGAGGGGAAGGCACTGTGGGATCTGTGGACTACGAACACAGGTCGGCAGTTCAAACATACCAGCTGCTCCTCAAAAACCCTATACAGCGTTGATATAAGTCAGAACTGACTAGACTCAACAACATTTGAGGGTAGGTAGTATGGGGGGGGGGGGATACAATTCCATCCATAATAGAGAGCTACACTTGGTTCAATTTTTCAATTTCAGAGTCATTTTCTTTGCTTAGGGTTTGGTTGATGGGGAATAGAGGAATTCAGTGTGTTTTCACTCATTTCTATAACATATTTACTGAGTGCCTTATGTGAGCCAGGCGCCAGCAGCAAATGAGAGTGGCAAAATTCTGGCCCTAGGGAGCTCACAATATAGTGTGTGTGGACTGTGTGTGGGGTGAGGGGGGCAGGGGGAGACAGGAACTAAACTAATAAGCACAAGATCATTGCAGATGTTAATCATCCCTGAGTTTCCTGTCCTTGCATTTTGCCTTTTTGGGGAAAACTCTCTTTGGGACTTTAGATTATCTATCTCTGACCCTAGTATCCTGATCTTTATGTTGAAGGCATGAATGATGTTTGCAAAGACTTGAATAATGGGGCTCCATTTAGAGACCTTCAGATGAAAGAAGCTTGTTCAACCACAAAGCAAGAGGAGATAAGTGCCTCAGGGTCTTGGAATAGACATCACCTGAATGACATCTTTACTATGTGGTTTCCTTCTCTGGGCTTCTAGAGCATGTAAGTGGATCACGACCAAGCAAAAGTTTTCAGTAATCAAGACAAATGCACCTTAAACAAGATTAAAATTTTGTTTTTATGTGATGCTGTAGGATAAACACTGCACTGCTAACTTCAGGGTTCCCAGTTCAAACCCGCTGGTTGCTCCGTAGGACAAAAACAAAGCTTTCTGCTCCTGTAAAACTTTACAACCTAGGAAACCCTATACAAGGTTACTATGAGTAGGAATTGACTCAATGGCAGTGGGGTTTGGTTTTGTTAACTACTGGTGTTGGCACTCTAGGATAAGCATTGAACTGCTGACTGCAAAGCTGGTGGTTGAGACCCACCATACAGCGTTGCTATGAGTTGGAAGCGACTTCAGGGCACTAACAACATCAATTTAGGTACAGCTTAAATCATATCCTGAGGAATTTGCACGATGGGGACTGATTCAGAAGGAAATGAAACATTAGATAAAGGCAAGGCCCCTGGTAAGAAACCCTGGTGGTGTAACAGTTAAGTTCTCAGCTGCTACCTAATGGTCAGTGGTTCAAATCCACCAGTGACACTGAGTTAGAGAAGACCTGGAAATCTACTCCCATAAAGACTGCAGCCTAGAGGACTTCCGGCGCTTCCCTGACCAGGCAGCTCAGATAGGGCAGTCTCGGGGGAAAGGGGTGGAATCGCACATAAGAAACCTCTGTCTAGCAGACAGACAGCCTTTGAACAAACATAAGATCTTATATTCCAACATTCTGAACTCATTTTTTTAAAAGCTCAAATTGCTGAGGAAATACAGGCATTTTGAGCTTTTGCCTGCCTGCACGTGGCTCCTGCTTCCGTGCCCGCACCGGCGAGTGCCTCTGCCTCCTGCATACCTTGGAATGCAGGGCTAGAGTAACCCCACTTAGAAGGCTGCATTTCCAGAGAAAAGGAAGCATAAACTAACAAAGCTGAACAAATAGAGAGGGATATCGGTGTGGATATCAGGAAATTTGGGGTACCCACAGTACAGAGAGACTGAGAGAGGCATTTTTTTACATCATCAAATACGGACACTACCTCACTGCAGCCACAACCCCCAGCCCTCTACTGCTCCGGCCTAGACCAGCCCTCTGCCAAGCTGCCAAGGCTCAGGAAGGCCCAAGGCGCAGGCCCGCCCACTGAGGCCAAGGCCTGCCCTGAGGCCCAACCCGCCCACAGACTGGTCACAAAGGCCCAGGCCCAACCAAGGCCCAAAACGCCTACCTGCCTCACAGCCCAGGTGGTCCACAGCCCAGTCGCTGCCAAGCTCCAGGGCCCCCAAGGCCCAACCCACTGCATAGCCCAGTCACCAAGGCCCAGTGCCCCTGAGATCCAACCTGCCCTCAGCCCAGTCCCCGAGGCACAGGCCCCCCGAGGCCCAATCCACCCAATCCACCCGCTGAAGCCATAGCCGCCCGATGCCCAGCTGCTGATACCCATGCCCCCTGAGGCCCAAACCTCCCACTCGAGGCCCAAACCACCAGCCCGATGCCCAAACCACCAGCCCGAGGCCCAAACCACCCGCCTGAGGCCCAACCCTCCTGCAGCCCAGTCGCTGATGCCCAGGCCCCCAGAAGCCCAAACCGCCCACCCTAGGCTCAACCCACCCGCCCGAGGCCCAAACAGCCTGTCGCAGAGGCCCAGGCCCAACTGAGGCCAAAAAGAGTTACTCTGAGTTAAGCAATAAGGAGAGTGAAAAGTGAAGACTACATCCTGATCACATCTTCCTGGAGGTAATCAGAAAACATAAAAAAAATTACCAAAACACAAACTTAATTAATTATTAGGGCCACAGATAAACATTAAACATGTCCAAGAAGCAAAAGCAGATGACCATATCGGCACATGTCCAGAAAAAAGATAAAATACCTGAGACAAATGAACCAGAAGTAGACCTTCTCTCCATGCTGGAAAGAGGGCAGGCCTTAGAGATACCTGAGAAAGAATTCAGAAAAATGATTATAAAATGTTTCAAAACACTTTATAATGGAGTTAAGAAAAATAAGGAAGAAGTCAGAAAAGCGCTACAGGAACAATCAAACAAGACAGATACAGCATTGGTAACAATTCAAAACCTACAGAAAGAGGTCCAAACAATCAACAACAAAATGGCAGAAATGGAAAACTCGCTGAAAGGGCAGAGGAGTAGAATAGATGAGATGGAAGGAAGAATCAGTGAGCTGAAAGACAAGTCTCTCAATACCACTAAGATAGAAGAACAAACACAAAAAAGGGTAAAAAATTCAGAGGAAG
>NW_006408527.1:16142141-16179035 GCF_000296735.1 Chrysochloris asiatica
ATGGCAGTGAGATGATATACGATGGAATGAATGTAAAACTAAAGTTCTCCCATGTAAACTATCATATAATTCACAATAAAACATTAAAAAAAATAAAGTAAATTAGAAAAAAAAGACTGCAGCCTAGAAAACTCTATGAGGCAGTTTTACTCTACCACATGGGGTCACTATGAGTCAGAATTACATCAACAGCACACAACATTAACAAAACCTCTGGCAACATTATAAATTGAAAACAAAAGCCCATGGAGATTAATGAAGGGAAGGCATCAAAATTCACACATTTGCCTGAGAATGATTTTCTCTTCTTCTTTAAATAATAATCTAATCAAGTATTTATTGGGCACACATGTTACTCATTTTCATATATGCTTTTAATTCATCTTCCATTTTGCAGGTCAGGAAACAGGGTCAGAGAGGGTTTTGACTTTCTAGCCTTTCAATGGACATAGGGTAAGAAGTGAGGACAGGTTACGTTCTTGAAAAATTAAAATATTATCATATGTTTTAGGACCTCTGGTAGAGTAGTGGTTATGAATTGGGCTGCTGACCTCAAGGTCAGCAGTTCAAAACTACCAGCTGTTCTGCTGGAGAAAGATGGGACTTTTTGTTCCCATAAAGATTTACAGCCTCAGAAACCCTATGATGAGTCAGAGCCGACTACACAGCACTCCACCACCCCCAGCACCATCAATCATATGGTTAGATGAACTTCACAATGTATTTTAGTTCATATATATATATATATAGTTGTTAAGTGCCGTTGAGTCAGTTCCGACCCATAGCGACCCTGTAACAGGGTTTCCAAGGCTGTAAATCTTTATGGGAGCAGAAAGCCTCATCTTTCTCCCGCGGAACAGCTGGTAGTTTCAAACTGCTGTCCTTAAGGTTTGCAGCGCGATTCGTAACCACTACGCTACCAGAGCTCCTTGAGTGGGTTGATAAGGATGTATAATTTAGTAGTAGGGTATCTAAAATCGGGGTAAACACATGAAATATCTGCCTTGCAGACTTTCCTGGGTGTAAGTACAGTACTGAACATTTCTGACCCTAAATTTAATATTATTTGGGGGAAGTTAACCCTTCTTGTCTGAAAGGGTCAAAGGCTAGAAGAAGAGTCAGGGCATGACCCACATACAGTGGATTACTTTATGTGGTTTTCTACCTATAGTCTGTGTAACTCCCATCAGTTTTTTCATAGTTCTGGTTAAGAAAGAAAATGCTAATAGGATGCTATGATTTGTGATTAATTGTTGATTATAAAAACTTGGGATTCTAACTTGGGTTTATATTGAGCCTCTCAGAATGACGGGGGATCTCATTACCATCAAGGAAAAAGAGCCAAGAGTGAATCAGGTCCTCTGGACCCCAAGGCCCCTGCATATCAACCCAGGAGACAGAGCCGTGACACTGGAGTGATGAAACAGCAGCACCAGAACCAGGAGCCAGGGCATGATACCGGAGGCTTGCCTGCAGTGCAGTGACTCCAGGTACTTACTTGGGGGAGGTGGAGTGGTGTGCCATATGGGTACTTAGCAACATTGCTGAAGCAGGGCAGAGGCCAGGCCAAAGGGCTTCAGGCCAGAGAAGGGCAAGCCTTGTAGGCATGGCTGAGGAGAAGCTGTCCTGAATGGTAAAACTGGACCCTGAACACTTCTGACCCTAAATTTTAACCTATAAACTTCCCCAATACACCCCATACTAAGTATGGTATCTAAGTTTGTTTGGGCATCACAATGAACTATCAAACCCACATGAGAAGTGAGTGTGCCCACTGTGGAAGGAATGGTTTTTGATGCTCATATTTTGTAGCTCACATAAAGATTTACAGCTTAGGAAACCACGCAGGGTCATTCTGAGTCAGAAAGAACCTGATCACAGTGGGTAGTGTGAACTGAAGGACCCCCTTGGTAGTGCAGTGGGTTAAGCATTATTCTAACTGCAATTGTTGGCAGTTGAAACCTAATAGCCACTTTATGGGAGAAAAACGAGGCTATCTACTCCTGTAAAGATTTGTAATCACAGACACCCTAAGGAAGAACCATATATATATAGTTGCTGTTGTTAAGTACCGTCGAGTCGGTTCCAACTCACAGTGTGTGTGAACCACCAGCCATGCAATTCAAACGACCTTGCAGCCCAGTGTTTATCCTACAGCGCCACATCAGGACTCCATACATACAGATATGATGACTACATAACTGATGAGTACCTGGGTGGCACAGACAGTTAAGCACTCATCTATCTACCATCTGAAAGTTTGGTGGTTTTAACCCACCCAGAGGTTCCGTGGAAGACAATCCTGGTGATCTGTTTCTGAAAGGTCACAGTCCAAAACCCTAGGCAGCAGCTCTACTCTGCATACCTACGGTCATCATGAGTCAGAATCGACTTGATGATAATTAACAACAACAACAACTTAGACAGCATCATGGAGTTGTGTTGAAGACCACAGATTCTCTAGAGACTTCCTGGGCTTAAATCTGGTTCCACCCTGACCTGCTCTGTGACTTAGGACCTATATTGAGTGATTTGCATAAGTGAGTTTGATTAAAGCATTTAGAAGTGTGTGTGGAACAAAGTAGGCACACAGTAAGGATAGACACCTGCCCTGGGAGATATCGTTTAGTTGGAACACCGGTGCAGAGTGCTCACTCTTTGTGAAACACAAAAAGGGTGGAAAACACCCAGAAAGCACCCTGTAAGAAAATCATCCTACATTGTTTACAGTTGCAGAATCTGAGGGTCCCAAACAACCCCCGTATTAACTGGCAGAGTTGAAATTCAAACCCTGCTTTGTGTACTCAGTGATGAGCAAAGAACTTGGTGGTGGGAGTATGCAGCCTCTGCTCCCTGGCAAGTCAGAGGCACAGGCTCCCTTACAAGTCTGGGGACATGCACACACACACACACACACACACATACACACACACACACAGTGCGTAATTCAGCTGAGATGCTTCCCCAATGCCCGCACCCTCTGCTGATGGTTCTGTGGCAATTTCTGGTCTGAAAGTCACTTTTTTAGAATAAGATTGACAGTGGGGTTTTTTGTTTTTTGTTTTTAACTTTTTATTGTGATTTGGGGGAAAGTTTGCAGCCAAAATTTTTTTTCCATTCAACAATCTATACACATTTTGTTTCATGACGTTGGCTGCAATCCCCACAATGTAACAGCATTGTTTCCTGTGTTTTCTGTCTCCATTTGTCTTTCTTTCCAATTCCTTCTCACCTTCTGAGCTTTGTCCCAGGGTAAATGCTGCCCTTTGGGTCTCGTATGGTTAATTATTCTAAGTCTATTGTTGGCAGAGGGTTGAGTCATGGAGGTGAGTTCAGTTCTATACTTGAAGGGTGCTTAAAAGGGCCACAGTCTCAGTGGCTCCATCTGTCTCTATTCAACCAATAAGCCTGGTCTTTTTTGTGGTTTTGAGTTCTGTTTCACATTTTCCTCCCACTCTACCCAAGGCCTTCTATTCCAATTAGAGCAGTCAGTTACGGTATCCAGGCATCATCTAGTTCTTCTGGTTTCAGGGTTTTACTGGAGGCTGGGGTTCACATGGTCCATTAGGCTAACAGTGGTTTGGGAAAGGACTCAAGCTAACTGAATTGTTGACATGGTGAGATGCTAGTAACAGCTGATCCTGATTTCCAGATGCATGAAATGAAAACCGTAGATCTTGCCAAACCAAAGCAGACCAAGTCACGAGGGAAAACATTTTAATGTCAGATGTTCTCATTACGTGAAAAAAAAAATTTTTTTTTATCCTTTCAAACAGGTATTTTTCACAACTCGGTGTCTGGGTGGAGGTCTAGCAGAGGGTTACATGGAGGGATTTTTACATCTGCCAGAATACAATTATGATCCTGGCTGAGAGGGTCCTTGGAGGCAGAATAGAAAATGTTTGCAAAAAATAACCATGAAAAAGATTTCTCATAATGCTTACCATAATCAGATAAAACAAGGTTTCTCATAATCCTTGCTTAGCACATTATACCCTGTGCAGACTTCTCTAAAAGACCTCCAACTTATCAGCAGTCAGGAAATTGCTCTTTCTTCCGGACAGAACTCTCAAATGCTAGACCCTAAAGATCATCTAGACCTGGTGTGGTAATTTGTAGGATAAGCTCTGGACTGGTAATTGCAAGGTCAACTGTTCAAACCAAACAGTTGCTTACAAAAATCCTACACAGGGTTGCTATAAGTCAGAATCGATTCAATGGCACACAGCAGTAAAAATAACAACAATAATGCAATATGAACATCAACTTTAAAGTCGAGCAAACCTGGGTTTGAATTTGGTTATAGTAAACCCTATACAGGATCACTATGAGTTGGAACTGACTCCACGGCACATAACAACAACAACAACAGCTTTGTGTAAGTTACTTACTCCCTCTGCCCCTCAGCTGCCTCATCTGTAAAATATGCTTACAAGGAATACCTATCTAGTACGATTAGTGGAGTCCTGGTGTACTGCTGTAGGATAAACAGTGGACCGCAAGGTCGGTTTGAACCACAAGGCTGGTATTTCAAACTCACCAGCTGCTCCTCGGAAACCCTATGCAGGGTCACTATGGGTCGGAACCGGCTCAACGGCGCTGAACAACAACAGTGACTCTGCAAAAGAAAGACTGGGTGATCTGCTTCTGTACAGATTACAACCAAGAAAACCCTATGGTGTGGTTCTACTCTAGTCAACTCTACAACATGCCACAACAGCCACAAAGAAGCTGACATTCCAGAAAAGGGAAGTGGATCAGAGAGCATGACCACCACCACCACCAGCTCTCAAGTGTTTGGAAATCAACAAAACCTCTGAGTCTTGCCGCCTCCTGCCTCCACTCCACACCCCCGGAGCTTTCTGCAGAGGCTTGCTTCCAATCCTGAAGGCTGTGTAATGCCTGTACTTACTCCGCTGTTGCCCACATGGTGCAGTTGGACCCCAAATGCTCCTCCTTTTTCTCCCTTTTCTCAAACACACATGCACACAAAATATCACACACACACACATAATCACGTACATGCCAAAAGGCTGTTATTCTCTAGAGTAAACATTCAAATTATCCACAGCAATATTTGGTTTCTGCCTGGGAGGAGACTGTGACCTCCAGCCAGGGCAAGTGCAGTGCCTGGTGTCTGTGGAAAGGACAGAGCCTGTTAGCTCGGATAAACATTCCAGCACTCCTGCCTCCCACCTTTGTTAAACTTTACAAATGTCAGACTAGGGCTCCATGGAGACAGTCCAGTCTTCCTCTGCTCCATTAGTGGACAGGTGGCCTGTGACTCTACAGAACCAACTCAGTTTTTGTCAAGGTCAGGACAGTGAAAGCCTCTGTTGTTGTTGGTAGGTGCTGTGGAGTCATTTCTGACTCATAGCGACCCTATGTACAAGAGAATGAAATACACTGTCAGATCCTGCATCATTCTCACAATCATTCTTACGTTTGTGCCTTTTGCTATAGCCACTGTCAGCCCATTTTAATGAGGCTTCCTCTTTTTCATTGACCCTCTACTTTACCAAGTTTGATGTCCTTTTCCAGGAACTGATTCCTCTTGATAACATTTCTGAACTATGTAAGACAAAGTCTCTCCATCCTGGCTTCTAAGAAGCATTCGGGCTGTACTTCTTCCAAGACAGCTTTGTTTGTTCTTCTAGCAGTCCATGATATATTTAATATTCTTCACAAACGCCATAATTCAAAGGCATCGATCTTTCTTCCATCTTCCTTATTCATCGTCCTGCTTTCACATGCAGATGAGACAACTGAAAGTACCATGTCTTGGATCAAGCTCAACTTGTCCTCAAAGTGACATCTTTGCTTTTAAACCCCTTAAAGATGTCTTTTGCCAAACTTTCTACTCTCAGTAAGTAGAGGTAATGGAGAGGTGGGGATCCCTGGGAGAAGAGAGAGGAAGGAGGGGCTATATGTATGCTCATTTCAACCTCTGAATTTTCCTGATTCTTGGGCTGCAGAGATGAAAGGCAGAGTCCACAAAGTTAAGAGATTAGCTGGTCAGGACAGAACTAAACCTCAACCCAAATCTTCTTCCTTCTACTGCAGAACTGGTGCCCACTGGGAGTATGCCACCTGTGACCGCACTGGTGGCCTCTGCTGCCTTACTCACAGCATCCTGTCCACTTGAGTCAGAGTCAGGAGCTAGATTTCCTTCCCTTGACCCCTTGGTTCCTCTCAGGACTTGTGAGTTCCACTTACTGTTCAGGAGGTGGAAGTCCACAGAAGATGATGGGGAAGGGACTTTACAGTCTGAGATATCTAAATACTGAGACCTGTCTACTTGCAAACCTGGTTCTGAGTAGATGAGGACTCTGCTGTCCTTAGGCATTTGCACAAGACCCAGTCCCCTCTCCACCCCCACCAGTGCTGCCTCCCATTCTCCCTCCTCCCAGCCCCAGCTCCATCAAGTCCTTGTGATTCCAAAAACCTTGTTCCATGAATCTGCAACCAGATTCTTCCATTTCAGGAGCTTCATGAGAACTGCTTTCTGTTTCAATGTGGACTGGTGGGGAGGAACAAACGGCCTTTGGGGTACCAGAGGGGATGAGGAAAGAATAGGAAATATGGAAAAAACAAACTGATGATTATTTTGAGTTAGAATCCTGTCAAACACATGACCAACCAGCTTCTGGTTTTCTTGAGTCTCCTTCCAGGCCACTCCCATTAACAAGTTGATAGAGCAATTCCCTGGTATCCCAGGACACACTGGTCTCAGTTAATTAAAAATGCAGACTGTCTTGGGGTAAGGAGAGGATTTTAAAGATTCTGGGAGAAGCTTAGCCTGGGATGACCCTCTTACTCTCAGGGGGTGTACAGAACTCCAACTTCAAATACCAGATCTGTCACGCCCACTCCGAAGGAATCTGCGTGACAAAGGTGGCCAGATTGGAGGCATTGGCTTCAACGGGAGCAAGCCCCTCGGAGTTGTTCCAGCTAGATTTATAGTCAGCCTTTAAATTTCTTGCTTTAATATATATGTGTGTGTTTTTCTTGTGCTTCCATGGCAGACCCCTAAATGATGTTGTTTTAATAATCATACCCAACCCCTGTTTTAATAAAGTCATTGTGCTCTGAGAAATTGGCAGAAGAATAGAGGTTACAATTAGCTGTGTAGAATTCACATTTAGGTAATGTTTGACAGAGCATTTTGGCCACAATGCATTCACCTGTTTGAAATAAATTGTTAACTTAACATTCACACACAATACTGAAGATAATAGTTAGAAGACTAGGAGTTAGAAAAACAGGATATAAGAAAAGATCACATAGGAACATATGATTAACTTGAAACATTATGATGGTATATATTGAAATCAGATAATAAAAAGAATGTTGTAATCATACTTATGTCCTTTCCTTTCCCTCACAATAAAGCAATTATTGTAGCTAGTGAAGCATAAGTAGTCTTAACAGAATATGGTAGAAGAATCATTAAATGTAGATGTTAGACTATAGAACTAAAAGTTTCTGATGTATTTCAAAGAAACTGTGATTACGCACATCCCCTGACTATTGTTGTAAAGAAAATAATTACTGATTTTCCGAAACTAGCATTGATTAAACACTTATGTAAGTAGTAAAACGATATAAAAACTGTGGTCTTAGAGCAATAAAGAGAGACATCTTTGGATGGAAAGAGAGTCTCCGTGAATTCATTCGCCGAATTATTTCGCACCAACAAAGACACCCGTGGGGTCCCACCCCCTCCACTGTAGTGGTCGGTAGCACAGATCCATATTGCCCTCACAGGAAGGAAGGAGCCAAGACGTGCAAAGGGGAACACCCTGCTCCACACGCTGTGTTTGCTATGGGCTTGACTATTGACTTCAGGGGCCTTATCACTGAGCCCTCAGATTGGGCTGGGCAGGGCGGGCCTGAGAGTAGGGAGATTCTACCCCACTGCCCTGTGCGAGAGACAAAAGGAGGAAGCAAGAAAGGTCACAGCAGAATGAAGAAGCTGCTGCAGGTGGACCCACAATGAAAACACTCATTCTTTTACTCCTGGTGTTCCTGGATCTGGGACAGGCCCAAGGTCCATTTCACAGGTGAGGTCTTGTCTCCAGTACCATGTTCTTCTGGGGCCAAGCTCAGGGCTGCCCTGGGAGAGGAAAGCTGGTGGGGACATTAGAAGGAATTGAGGATTATTGTATGAATCCATAGAAAAGCAAGTGGCCAACTTGTCTAGAGTGATTAGTGTTGTTGTTATTGTTGAATGCCGTTGAGTTGATTCCAACCCATAGTGACCCTGATTGGGTTTCTGACCACCGGACTTGCAGTTCAAACGGCTTTGCAGTCTGGCACATTAGCCCACAGCACCACACCAGGACTATGGTGATTGAACCACACCAAGACTGTAATCACTAGTCTATGACAAGTCACCCTATCTCCTCTCCCCACCCCCACCCCCATTTCTAATGTAGTGCCTGCTCAAGTCCCTGGGAGCTTCTCATTTTGATAAAAAGAAGGAAATTGCTGTTGTGTTTTATGGCTCAAAGCACCCAAGTATGTCTTGAAGGGACTGACCATCACTGCCCCCAAGAACTTTTCTGTCCCTTTATAT
Source organism: Chrysochloris asiatica (assembly GCF_000296735.1). Classification (NCBI taxonomy): domain Eukaryota; kingdom Metazoa; phylum Chordata; class Mammalia; order Afrosoricida; family Chrysochloridae; genus Chrysochloris; species Chrysochloris asiatica. The sequence continues at coordinate 16,150,720 of NW_006408527.1, forward strand.
TACAGCGAGTTGGCCAGCCTTTATGTGGGTTCAAACAAAGCTACTGAGCATACCATCCCCCAAGGTCCTTGGTGTTTTGGTGGTGGTTTCATGGTGACCCCAGGCATTACAGTGTAGAATTGCTCCATACGGCTGTCTTGGCTGTAATCTTAGCAGAGGGTAATCCCTGGTGGCACAAGTAGTTAAATAATACACTAAGAGCTGTAGCGTAGTGGTTACGAATCAGGCTGCGAACCGGAAGGTCAGCAGTTCGAAACTACCAGCTGCTCCGCGGGAGAAAGATGAGGCGATCTGCTCCCGTAAAGATTTACAGCCTCGGAAACCCTATTCAGGGTCGCTATGGGTCGAAACTGACTCGACGGCACTTAACAACAACAACAACAAAAGTTTGGTGGTTCAAACCTATCCAGAGGCATCTTGGGATATGGGCCCTGGCCATCTGCTTCTGAAAGTTCACAGTCTTGAAAATTCTATGGAATAACACATGGGGTCATCATGAGTCTGAACCAACTCCATGACAACCGCCACTGCCACCAACAGCAATCTTAGCTGGTACCACTGTTGTTGTTAGGTGTCGTTGAGTCGATTCTGACCCATAGCAACCCTGTATAGGGTTTTCAAGGAGCATTTGGTGAGCTTGAACTGCCGGCCTTGCAGTTCAAATGGCTTTGCAGTCTGGCACATTAACCCGCAGTGCCAAACCAGGACTCCTGGTACCACTAGGTGGGTTCAAATGAACAACCTTCAGATTAACAGTCAGCACAACCCATTTGTGCTACCTAGAACCTTCCTGTTGTCCTTGTTGTTGTTATTAAGTGCTATCTAGTTGGTTCTGACTCATAGCAAACCTGCATAAGGTTTTTAAGGAGTGAATGGTGAGCTTGAACTGCTGACTTTGCGGTTCAAAGCCATCTTGCAGTCCAGTGCAATAACCTACAATGCCAGGACTCCTCTCGTTGTCATAGAGGATCTTAAAGAGTCTATCTCCAGGAGGGAGGCCAATTTCAGTACTAAGAGTCTGCGGGGGCAGCTCTAGTATGCTGCTTCCCAGATCTTTTGTGGAGAGATGGGGTTGGAAATGAGGGTTCCACTCTTCACATGGTCTTTGTCCTCAGGGTGCCCCTTAGGCGACACCAGTCCCTCCGGAAGAAGCTGCGAGCACGGGGCCAGCTCGCTGAGTTCTGGAAATCCCAGAATTTGGACATGATCCAGTTTACCGAGACCTGCACGAGGGACCAGAATGCCAACGAGCCCCTCATCAACTACCTGGATGTGAGGACCCTGCGGATGGGGTGGTGGTGGGTGGGTGGTGGGACTTCCAAGTGATTGGGAGAGTAGAGTGGCTCAGTCTTAGGGCATGACTAGTGTCCAGATTAATAGACAATGTTATCAACCTTTGAGGCCATCCTCTGAGTCCCTATGGACTCTACCATGAGTTGGCTGAGCAGGACTGAACTTGTTCCACATGGGTAGAGTTGTCTGCAAGAGGAAAGGAATGAGAAGGACAAACATTCCAAACTGAAGGACTCTGCTTTAAACTTTCAGCTGGGCAACATACTAGCTGTGTGTCATTAGGAAAAATATATAACCTCTCCCAATCCTAGTTCCTGATCTGTAAATGGAAATGTTACTGTCTCCTCTATGTCTGCAATACTAGTATGAGGATCAGGATTGCTGTTGTTGTTGTTAAGTGCCGTCAAGTCAATTCTGACCCATAGCTATTCTATATAGGGTTTCCAAGGAGCTTGAATCGCCGACCTTGCAAACTGATTTTGCAGTCCAGCGCTTTCACCCAAAGCGCCACACTGGGACTCCGAGAATCAGGATCATGTTAAGTAAAAGTAGAAGTAGCCAGGGGCATAATTTGATTTTTAAAAATTTCCCAGCCTCCGCTCTGTAAAGTCTAGTCTATGAGATTTCTCCCTTGGTCCCCATTGAGCACCCATACTCCTTCCTGCCACTCACACCCAGACTCCTCCCTTCTCTCCCTCCTTGTAGATGGAATACTTTGGCACCATCTCCATCGGCTCTCCACCACAGAACTTCACCGTCATCTTCGACACAGGCTCCTCCAATCTCTGGGTGCCCTCTGTGTACTGTACCAGCAGGGCCTGTGGTAAGGAAAACCAGAAGCCCCTTCATGGAATGATTGGGATCAGGCCTGGGAGGGCAGGACCTAGCACACAGGAGGATGGGGCCTGGGTTCCAGAAACTGATCATCCCTGCCACAATAGCTTCCCCGCTCCATCCTTGATTCTGCACTGGGATTGCCTACAGCACCATCAGAATTGGGTCAATGAGGAAACTAAAATGTGGCTGCTCCCCAGACTAGCAAATTCTATACTGATCAGACTTAAAGGGGACAGTCTCAGTTGCTGAAAGTAGACACTTTTGAATACATGATTACTCACTCCCTTTGAAACTCCTGAAAGATTAAGGAGGACAGTTCCATTGAAATGGTTATTTCTGGGAGGCAGGAGGCTTGGTTCCTAGTGCAGAGTGTTCACGTACTTCAAGGAGGCTTGTAGTCTACCTCCCGGTACCTCAGAGGTGGGGCTGGTCCCATAATAACATGGAGGGATCTATTTGGCCAGAGGTAGCTCAGGGGTCTTGGTGAGAACTGGAAAAGGAAGCACTAAAGAACCATAGCTTGATCTGTGCATGACAAATTGCAGAGGTAGAATGTCTTAGGAAACTCCATGGTGAGCAGTTGGGAGCAACTTCCTGGAATGGCCATTGCTTATCCTGTTGAAGGCCAGGCTGTGACCCACACTGGCTGGCAGAGATTGCTGCTGGCAGCTGATTTGGGGTACTTATCTCAGTGTTCCTGGTGAGATCACTGTGAGCAATTACATTGCCCAGGGACAGCTATTTTGATCCTACCTGTGGCTAGACTGTAATTTAATTTCTTAATTTCTTATTGCTGTTGTAGCAGAAATAACACCAGTGGGTACCTTTCAACAACTGGCCTTTATTGTCTCACAATTCAGGAGACTTGATACTGTTGTTATTACGTGACATGGAGTCAGTTCTGACTCATAGTGACCCTTTATAGAGTTTCTGAGGAGTGGCTGGTGAGTTTGAACCACCAAACTTGTAGTTCAAACTGACCTTGCAATTCAGTGCTTACCCTATAGTGCCACCCCAAAAATCCATTCAGGAGACTAGAAGTCCTAATTCAGGACACTTGCTATTGGGAAGGTTCTCACTCTGTGGGCTTTGGGATCTTTCACCTCTTGTCTCTTTCACCTTCTGTAGGCCTGGTGTTTCTTGGCAATCTTCCCCAGTTTCTGCTTCCTGTTGCATCTAATCTGCTCTTTTCATAACTCAGAAGTGATTAGGTTTAGGACACACCCTACTCATTAACACAACAAAGAAAACTCTAAATGGGATTACATTCACAGGTTTAGGGAGTAGGATTCCAACATGTGCATGGGGGTGCATCGTTCAATCCATAAAATTATGTAGTACAAGGGGTCCTGCTAGTGTGGTGGATTATGAGTTGGGCTGCTAACCGCAAGGTCAGTAGTTTAAATCTATCAGCCACTCATCAGAAGAAAGATGAGGCTTTCTGCTTCTGTAAAGATATACAGCCTCAGAAACCCTATAAAGAGTTGCTATGAGTCAGAACCGACTTGGTGGCACACAACCGTCACCACCATAATGTAGTACCCACTAGGGAAGCCTATGGCAGGTCTTTCCAGAGTCTCTCACTCAATATTGGGAGTTGAAGAGACAGACCCTGCATCTGAGGGACTGAGTGGCATTGAAGCAGGGATAAAGACAGTGACTTGATGGCCTAAGCAAACAGAGCACCCTTGCTTTCCAGAAACTCACCCCAGGTTCCACCCTTCCCAGTCCAGCACATACAGCGAGCTGGGACGTCCTTTCTCCATTCAGTATGGCACAGGGAGCCTGACTGGAATCATCGGAGCCGATCAAGTCTCTGTGAGTGCAAGTCCTTCAATTTATCTCTCATGACCAGAAGCTTGGGGGTCAGACCACAGTTCAGAGCTCTGAGGGGAGCTATTTCAGGTACACCACAGAAAGAGGACACAATGGGAAATCAATGTTTGAGGGGTGGAACTTGCTTCTAGGAAATGGAAAGCCTGACTAGACTGGAGAAACAGCATTTGCAGTCTGAGATGGCAGCAGTCTGTCAGTCTGCTCAGTACCCAGATCCAAAAAGGCAACTTGGGGGCAGGGGGAAATTGCTACAGGAAAAGAGGGCAGAAAGCCAGTGGTAAGATTCACAGTTGGCCCTCCAGTCCCAGGAGCACTGAGAGGGTAAGACCAGGCCTCCACCTTGAAGGATAAAGATGGAATCCAGGTGAGGACTTACAATGTGTAAGGTGGGAGTGAAATTACACAGATCAGCACTGAATGTGGTACTGACTCATAGCAACCCTATAGGAAGAATTGTTGTTGTAGATGCTGTTAAGTGCTGGTTCCAACTCATAGCCACCCTATATAGGGATTCTGAGGAGCCGGCTGGCAGGTTTGAACTGCTGACCTTGAGGTTAACAATCCAGTTCTTAGCCTACAGTGCCAATCCCAGGAGGATTTCCAAAGATGTAATCTTTATGTTAGCAGATTTCCACATCTTTCTCCCATAATGAAAACGTTAGCTACAGCAATAAGCCAATTAAAAAATAATACATAAGGACATTAAGACACAAATGGCCATCACTATCTATATATGATAGAATCCTTGTGTAGCGCTGTGGGTTAATGCTCTAGACTGCAAAGTTGGTTTGAACTGCAAGGTTGGTGGTTCAAGCTCACCAGCTGCTCCTTGAAAACCCAATACAGGGTCGCTATGGGTCAGAACTGACTTGAAGGTACTTAACAACAACATCCAATACGATAGGATTCTTTGTGTAGAAATCAAAAAATGTCTGCAGATGGAGTAATAGGATCAATAAGTGACTTTAGCAAAGTTACTTGGTATTAGGTCAATATTTAGAATCATTTCGATTTTTATATAGCAGCGAAGACAAATAAAAAATACGTTTTTAAGGAGTCCTAGTATGTTCAAACAGAACATGGGAACACTGAATGTTTTAAAATTAAGAAAGGTGTGCGACAAGCTCGTATTTTTTCACCATACTTATTCAACCTGTATGCTGAACAAATCATCTGAGAAGCTGGGTTCTATAAAGAAAAAAGTGGCATCAGGATTGGAGGAAGACTCATTAACAACCTGTGATCTGCAGACGATACAACCTTGCTTGCTGAAAGTGAAGAGGACTTAAAACATTTACTGATGAAGATCAAAGAGCACAGCCTTTGGTATGGATTACATCTCAATGTCAAGAAAACAAAAATCCTCACCACTGGACCAATAAACAACATTATCAATGGAGAAAAGATTGAAGTTGTCAAGGACTTCATTCTTCTTGGATCAACTATCAACACTCACGGAAGCAGCAGTCAAGAGATCAAAGGACGTTTGCATTAAGCAAATCTGCTGCACAAGACCTTTTTAAAGTGTTGAAGAGCAAAGATGTCAGCTTGAAGACTAAGGTGCGCCTGACCCAAGCCATGGTATGTGAAAGCTGGACAGTGAATAAAGTAAACCGTAGAAGAATTGATGCCTTTGAGTTATGGTGTTGGAGGAGAATATTGAAAGTGCCATGGGCTGCCAAAAGAACCAATAGATCCATTTTGGAAGAAGTTCAGCCAGAGTGCTCCTTAGAGACCAAGATGACCAAACTTCGTCTCTCATACTTTGGACATATTGTCAGGAGGGAGCAGTCACTGGAGAAAGATACCATGTTTAGTAAGGTGGAGGGTCAGAGGAAAAGAGGAAGACCCCCAATTAGATGGATTGCCCAGGTGGCAGCATCGATGGACTTAAGCATGGCAATAATAGTGAGGTTGGCCCAGGATCAGGCAGTGTTTCGTTCTTCTGTGCATAAGGTCGCTATGGGTTGGTACCGACTCGATGGCACCTAACAACAACAACAAGGGTGGGGCTGTGGGTTAATGTGCCAGACTGCAAAAGCCATTTGAACTGCAAGGTTGGCAGTTCCAGCTCACCACTCACTCCTCGGAAACCTTATAAAGGGTTGCTATGAGCCGGAATCGACTTGATGGCACTCAACAACAACAGAATAGCATTAAAAAATTCAAATACCTAAAAGTAAAGTTAACAAAAAATGTGTAAGAACTCTACTTTAAAAAGTACAAAACATTATTGAATAAAATTAAAGAAGATATATGTAAATTAAAAGATAAACTACACTCATGAGTTGCAAGTATCTAGTATTACAAAGAATCCAAATTTCTTCAAATTGGTCAGTAGATTTAGTGTTACCCAAAGAAAACAAGAACTAGTTCTTAAAGAAATTGACAAGCTAATTCTAAAATCTATATGGATATGTGATGCACCAAGAATAAGACAATCCTGATGAAGAACACTGCCAAATATAAATATTTATTTATAAAAGCATAATAATTTAGACAGTGTAATACTGGCACAAGTGTAGGCAGAATCGCAAGTGGAACCAAATAGAAAATTTGACAACATCCCACATAGTTATCCGACTTATGTTGAATATGATATTTCAGTGCAGTGGAAAAAAATGACAGCATTTTTTATTAAATGATTCTAAGTCAATTGGATAGCCATACAGTATAAAATAAATCTTGAGTTCTGCTTCACACATTATTAAACTTCATATAAATTGCAGATATAAATGTCAAAAAATGAAACAATAAAGCTTTTAGGAGAAAGCACCGGAAAATATCTTCAGGACTGGCTTTGTTATCTAGTGCTACTGCTGTTGTTGTTAGGAGCTTCACAGCACAGAGACCCCAGGTCTGAAGAATGCACTCTCTTCCCTTGGTGGTAGCATGTTCTCTCTCCATTTATCTCTTGTAAATGAAAGGTGATGCAGACCACACTTCAGGGAAATTCCCCTTATATTAGATTAGGGCTGTGATGACATTAAGAGTATGGAAACCCACCCTTAATCCTCTTAGTAGTTTATCACCTCAGATCACATCATAGGGGATCATCACATAACTACCATATTACATCATTACATGCCTGCTGAACCACTGATCATCATGGTCCAGCCAAGCTGACTCATGTTTGGGGAGCTGGGCAATTCAATCCATGACAATGACCTTAAGGTAGGTAAAAAAATTTTGAAACAAATCACAAAATCACAAATCATAAGGAGAAAAAAAAAACCCTGTGTATATAGGGTTTCTGAGGAGCAGCTGGTGAGCTTGAACACTGACCTTGTGATTCAAACCGACTTTGTAGTCTAGAGCATTAAACCACAGTGCCACATTAGGACTCCTAAAGATTCCATTAAAAGAATAAAAATATCAGTCACAGAAGGTATTTGTAATGTATAAATATAACTTGATTCCAGAATAAATAAAGAACTTTCACAAATCATTAAGAAAAATACAGACAATCCGCTTCACAAAAGAGGACAGCCAAATATCTATGCTCCTTAGTCATCAGGAAACACAAATTAAAACTACAGTGTAACCTACTGCATACTTACTATAATGACTACAATGGGAAAGATAGGTAATTCCAAGTGTTGGTGAAGATATGGAACAACTGGAAGTCTCAAAACATTGAGTTGGAACCACCTGTATGGTATCCAACAACAACATCTAAAACAACAACTCAAGTTAATCACTTGCATGCAATATGATCTAACAATTTCACTCCTAGGTATGTATCCAGCAGAAATATGCACATTATGTTCACTAAAAGAAGTACAAGGAACACAATTAGCAATAGTCAAATACAGTAAACAGACCAAATATCCATTAACTGTAGGATAGATATGCATACAATGATAGATTAGATCATGAAATACTAATGATAGTTAATTATAATAGCATGCAATAAGCATGATGATGAGTTCAATGTGCATTTTTCTATTTACATAAAATTGATAAATAGGAAAAGCTAAGGCATAATCTTTGAATTCAGAAGACTGGGTATTCTTAAGATGGGATGCAATGACTGGACGAACATAAGAAAGGCCTTCTGGGTTTTGTAATGTCCTGTTTCTTGACTTTGAAGCTGATTACATGGATGTGTACAATCTGTGAAAATTCATTGAACTGTACAATTCTGATTTCAGTGTGTATATAATACTTTAGTTAATGAGTTTATGGAGTCCTGGTGTGATGCTATGGGCTAATGCGCTGGACTGCAAAGTCGGTTTGAACCTTAAGGTCAGTGGTTCAAACTCACCAGCTGCTCCTTGAAAACCCTATACACAATTGCTCTGGGTTGGGACCAACTTGATGGCACTTAACAACAACAAGTAAGTTTATATTTTAAAAAATCATAATAGGTGAGAATATGTCTAAAACCTCCTAGCCCATTTAATACTGACAAATGGAAAGGGGTAAGAATTAGATTTAGGGCAGAAGGAGAGCTCAGGAATCCTAGACCCTTTCCCAACAATTTTCCCATGGCTTTCTCCTATCAGGTGGAAGGACTGACAGTGGTCAATCAGCAGTTTGGAGAGAGCATCAAGGAGCCAGGCCAGACTTTCGTGGATGCAGAGTTTGATGGAATTCTCGGTCTGGGATACCCCTCCTTGGCTGTTGGAGAAGTGACCCCAGTGTTTGACAATATGATGGCCCAGAACCTGGTGGATATACCAGTGTTTTCTGTCTATATGAGCAGGTAAGGACTGCCAAGCCTGCTAGGTTAGGGTCAGTTATTACCACAGGAAAACAACATGGTGCAGCTGAAAGAGCACTCGATTTAGCAGTCAGAGGATCGGGGTGGGGTTCTTGCTTGACCTTTTACTATGTGACTTTACCTCCCTGAATATTGAAGAAATAGAGATTTTCCTAAGAGAGTTGATGTGGAAAGCTCTTTGTAAACTGCACAACACTGAGCTAATTTAAGAACTCTCTAGGATTATTCATTTATTCAGTCAATAAGAAGTGATCAAGCTCCATTGTGTGCCATACACCATGCTAGGCAGGCACTAGAACTACAAGAAACTAAGAAAGACTTTGTCACTGCCTTCAAGAAGCTTCATTTCTGTGCAGAGAAACAGAAAAAAAGTTAAGGGTAGCATAACAACATGTGTGTTTTATAACAAAGTGATGGAATGGGAGAATCATTTTAAAGCCTTATATCTAAAAATTGTTTAATGTCCAGAATATATAAAGACCTTCTATAATTCAACAACAAAAACAAACAACCCCATCCAAAAAATGGGCAAAGTTTTTGAATAGATATTTCACAAGGAAGACCTACAGATGTCCAACAAACACATGAAAAGATGCTCAACATCTTTAGTCCCTAAAAATCAAAACCCAAACCACTGCCAACAAGTCAATTCCAACTTGTAGCAACCCTACACAGGGTTTCCAAAACTGTGAACCTTTATGGGAGCAGACAGCCTCATCATTCTCCCGCGGAGTAGCTAATGGGTTTGAACTGCCAATCTCTGGGTTAAAACAGTTAGTTGCCCAATACTTAACCCACAAGGGCTCCTTGTTGTTTATTGTTGTTAAATGCTGTTGAGTTGGTTCCAACTCATAACGACCTGTATAGGGTTCTTGAAGGAGTGACTGGTGTGTTTGAACTGCCGACCTTGTGGTTCAAACTGACTTTGTAGTCCAGTGCTTATCCAACAGCGGAATACCAGGGCTCTTAGGGAGATGAAAATCAAAACCACAATGAGATTTCACCTCACCTGTACTAAAACTGTTCCCACTGAATCAATTCTGACTCATGGCATGAACCCACATGTGTCTGAGGAGAATTGTGTTCCATAAATATTTTCAATATCTGATACTTTGCCAATTACTCCCCAGTAACAGGATGGACTGGAATTTTCAACGTTTTGGTTATTAGGCAAGTGCATTAGCTGTTAGCACCCAGGGATTCCAACCCCTACTAGGATGGCTATTATCAGAAAAACTGAAAGCAGTAAGTGTTGGTAAGGATGTGGAGAAACTAACCCTAATCCATTGTTGGTGGCAAAGTAAAATGGTGCAGTTGCTTTGGAAAACAGTTTGATGGTTCTTCAAAAAGCTAAGCACTGAATTATCATATGACTCAGCAATTCCACTCCTATGTATGTACCCAAAAGATTGAAAACAGGGACTTAAACAGATATCTGCATACCAATATTAACTGCAGCACTATTCATAATAGCCATGTTAGAAACAATCCAATTGTCCATTAACAAATGAATTAATGAGCACAATGTGACATACACATACAATGGAATACTTTCAGCCATAAAAATAAATGAAGTTCAGATGTTGTTAAGTGCCATTGGTTGAGTCCATTCCGACTGGTTAGCTTGAGCTGCTGACCTTGCAATTCAAACTGACCTTGCAGTCCAGTGCATTAACCCACAGTGCCACACCAGATACATGCCACAAAATTGATGAACCTTTAAAACATTAACCTGGGCAGAATAAAACAGCTACAAAAGGAGAAGTATTGTATAATCCTACTTACATAAAATATCGAGAATCTGTAACTGCACAGAGACCAAAGTTTAATAGTGGTTACCAAGGATGGGACCTGCATGTTGCTATAATGTTGGAAGCGATGTCACCAGAATTTCAAATACAAGCAGGGTCATTTATGAGGGACAGGTTTCAGCAGAACTGCCAGACTAAGAAAGTCTAAGAAAAAGGACTTGGCAATCTATTTTAGAAATAATAATAATAATCAGTGGACATGTTATGGATAGCTGCAGAACCTTCTGTGATCTAGTGTCCCTCTGGTTGCAAGCCACTTAAAATATAACTGGGGAAGAGCTGCCTCCACAAAGTTGAGTCAAGCTTAATGATGTGGATGGACTAAAACTTTCAGGACCTACATTCTTCATCGTGACATAACTCAAAATGAGAAGAAACACCTGTAAATATTAATTAGAAATCAGACTGTAGGAAGTATGACTAAAGAAAAATCAGAAGTTGTCAAAGATGAAATGAAATGCTTCAAGATATGCATCCTAGGCATTAGTGAGCTGAAATGGACTAGTATGAGATATTTTGAATTGGACAATCATGTGCTCTACTATGCTTGGAAAAACAAATTGAAGAAGAATGCTGTTTCATTTATTGTCAAAAAGAACATTTCAGGGTCTATCCTGAAATGCAATGTTATCAGTGATTGGATGACATCCATATGTCTACAAGAAGACCCACCGCTTGTCTGACATGTTGTCATTATAATGCCATTATAATGGCTTGCATGCCATGTGATGCTAGAAGCTATGCCACTGGTGTTCCATATATCAATATGGTCACCAATGGTGACAGATTTCAGTAGAGCTTCCAGAGCAATACATACTAGACAGAAGGACCTTGAGATCCACTTCTGAAAAACTTGACCATTGAAGGCTTCATGAACAGTACTGTAACACTGTCTGCTATAGTGCCAGATGATAAGCTCCCCAGGCTGGAAGGCACTCAAAATACGACTAGGGAAGAGCAGACTCCTCAAAGTAGAGTTGACCTCAATGACTTGGATGGAGCAAAGCTTTGGGGACCTTCATCTGCTGATATGGCACAATTGAAAATTAGAGTAAAAAGCTGCAAACATCCATTAATAATCAGATTGTGGAAGATATGAAGAATTAATAGGAAAATTTGAAGTCATCAAAAGTAAAATACAACTTATAAAGATCAATATCCTAGACATTAGTGAGCTGAAGTGGACTGGTGTTAGCCATTTTGAATCAGACAATCATGTGGTCTACTATGCCAGGAATGACACATTGAAGAGGAATGCATCACATTCATTATTAAAAAGAACATTTTCAAGATCTGTCCTGAAGTACAACCCTGTCAATTACAGGAATCTATATACATCTACAAGGGAGCTCTGGTAGTATAGTGGTTATGAATCGGGCTGCAAACCGCAAAGTCAGCAGTTCGAAACTACCAGCTGTTATGTGGGAGAAAGATGAGGTTTTCTGCTTCCGTAAAGATTTACAGCCTCAGAAACCCTGTACAGGTTTGCTATGAGTCAGAACCGACTCCACAGCACATAACAACAACAACATACACCTACAAGGAAACCAGTTAATATTATTATTTAAATTTCTACATCAACCAAATAATGCCAAAGATGAAGAAATTGAAGATTTTTTATCAACTTCTTCAGTCTGAAATTGATCCAACATGCAATCAAGATTCATTGATAATTGCTGGTGGTTGGAAATAGAGTAGGATCAGCAGTTGGAAAATGGCCTTGGTGATAGGAATGGCACCAGAGATCACACGATAAAATTTTGTAAGATCAATGATTCGGTCATTGTAAATACCTTTTTTCAACAACACAAACCATGACTATACATTTGGGCATCACCAGATGAAATACATAGGAATCAGATAGACTCCATCTGAGGAAATAGACAATGAAGAAGCATAATGCCATCAGTCAGAACAAAGTCGGGGTTGACTATGGAAACTATCGATTGCTTACATGCAAGTTCAAGTTGAAGCTGAATAAATTAAAACAAGTCCAAATATGACTTGAGTATATCCTACCTGAATTTAAAGACCATTTCAAGAATAGAATTAATGAATTGGACGCTAATGACCAAAGACCAGACAAGTTGAGGAATGATATCAAGAACATCATACATGAAGGAACTAAAAAGTCACTAAAAAGGCGAGAAAGAAAGAAAAGACTAAAATGTACGTCAGAACAGATCTGAACCTTGTGCTAGAACACAGAGAAGCTAAAACAAAAGGAAGAGATAATTACATAAACTAGCTGAACAGAAGATTTCACAGGGCAGCTCAAAATGACAAAGTATTATAACGAAATGTGTAAAGACTTGGAGTTAGAAAACTAAAAGGGTTGAACATGTTTAGCATTTATCAAACTGAAGAAAAAAATTTCAAGCCTCAACTTGCAATACTGAAGGTTTCTGTGAGTAAAATATTGAATAACACCAGAAGCATCAAAAGCAGATGAAAGGAATATACAGAATCACCGTATGAGAAATAATTGGGTGACAATCATTTAAGGAGGCAGAGTGTGATCAAGAACTGAAGGTATCAAAGGAAGGAGTCCAAACTATACTGAAGGCACTGGTGAAAAATAAGGATCCAAGAATTGATGGATTACCAACTGAAATATTTTAACAAATGATGTAGTGCTAGAAGTGCTAATTCTTCCATTCTAAGAAATTTGAAAGACAGCTGACCAGAGGACTGAAAGAGATCAATATTCATGTCCATACCAAAGAAAGGTGATTCAACAAAATGGGGATATTATCAAATTAATATCACACTCAAGACATTTTTTGCTGAAGATAATTTAAAAACACTTGCAGTAATACATTGACAGGAAATACCAGAAATTTAAGTCAGAATCAGAAAAGGACATGGAAAGAGGAATATTATTGCTGATATCAGATGGATTGTGGCTAAAAGCAGAAAATACTAGAAAGATATTTGTCTGTGTTTTACTGACTTTGCAAAGGCATACTACTTTGTGGATCATAACAAATTGTGGATAACATTGGGAAGAATAGGAATTCTAGAACACTTACGTGCTCATGAGGAATCTATACATAGATGAAGAGGATTCAAACAGGACAAGGGAATACTACACAGTTCAAAACGTTGTATTCTTTCACCATACTTATTCAATCTATATGCTAAGGAAATAATCTGAGAAACCAGACCATATGAAGAAGAACACAGTATCAGGATTGGAGGAAGATTCATTAATAACTAGCCACATATAGATGGCACAACCTTGGTTGCTGAAAGTGAAGAGGACCTGAAACCTTTATTAATGAAAATCAAAGACTATAGCTTTCAGTATGGATTGTTGTTAAATGTCCCCGAGTCAATAACGACTCATAGTGACCTTTTGAACAACACAACAAAACACTGCCTGGTCCTCCTCCATCGTCACAATCATTGTTAAGCTTTAGCCCATTGCTGCTGACCCTGTGCCATTCCTCCTCTTTGGGGCTCTTCCTGTTTTTTGCTTACCCTTCACTTTACCTAGCATGATGTCCTTCTCTAGGGACTGGCTCCTCCTGACAATATATCCAAAATATGAGAGACAAAGTCTTGCTATGCTGGTTTCCAAAGAGTATTTTTTCCAACACAGATTTGCTTCTTCTTCTAGCAGTCCATGACACTTTTAATATGCCTCTCCAACACAATAATTCAAATGCATCAATTCTTCAGTATAGATATACCTCAACATAAAGACAACAAATATCCTAACAACTGCACCAATAAACAGCATTATGATAAACTGAAAAAAAAAATTGAAGTTGTCAAAGATTTCATTTAATTTGGATTCACCAATGGAAATTAAGTGTTGTTGAGTTGGTTTGATGCACAGTGACCCGGTATAGGGTTTCCAAAGAGTGGCTAGTGAGTTTGAATCATCAACTTTGTGATTCAAACAACCTTGCAGTCCAGTGCTTATCCTGGACTGCATAAAGAAATAAAATTATGTACTGCATTAGGCAAATCTGCTATAAAAGAGTAAAAAGGTTAAAATATCACCTTGAGTGCATCTTACCCAAGTCCTAGCATTTTCGATTGTCTTATGGGCATGTGACAAATGGATAATGAATAAAGAAAGTGAAGAAAAACGGATACATTTGAATTATGATACTGGTGAAGAATGTACCATCCACTGTCTGAAGAATTAGCACATATGTCTTGAATGAAGTACAACCAGAATGCTCCTTAGAAGCAAGAATGGTGAGACTTCATATTTTGGCCATGTCATCAAGAGGGACCAGTCCCTGGAGAAGGTCACCATGCTTGGTAAACTAGAGGTTCAGCAAAAAAGAGGAAGACCCCCAATGGGATGGAATAACACAGTGGCAGCAACAATGGACTCAAAGATAACTACTGTTAGGGTGGCACAGGACCAGGCAGTGCTTCATTCTGTTGTACATGGGGACCATTCAAATGATTGTTTTCTAAACATCCACAGGACAACAGCACTGGCTAGACACTTTTAGAGCAGTTTTTCTTCTTAAAAAAAAAAAAAAAAAAGGTTGTGTATGAATGGATTGGAGGGCACCTGACAACAGCAACAACTTGGAATGGGGGTGAGGATGGTGAGTGGGGAGGGTCAGAAAAAACATTAGTCGCTGTTTAAGAAGCTCTTGAGTTTCTGTTAAAGGTCATGTAAAACTTTGGGAAAGGATACTGGTGATGGTTGCACAACATTATCAGTTTCTCTGAATTGTACACATAAAGTTATAACCCAATTGCCTTGTTATGTATATTTTTACCACATTGTAGTTGAAAAGGTCTTGAGACTGACCTGCCTCTAGGCACGTTTGCCTGGAGCCCTGGGAAGGCCATCTGATCCACCCTACTTATGTTTCTCAGGAAATCCTGCCCAGTCAGACCAGTATAAAGCCATTCCCTTGTTTCCCTTTCCTTCATTTTTTGTCTCTAACTGTGTTTCTCTCCAACTTGGCTGCAACTGGGACAGGTCCTGGGCAGAACCGTGAGCAAGGAGGGAGGAGGGGAAGCAGGTTATCTGGATACCTCGACTTCCCCCTTTGGAACTCCCTGCTCCCTGTTAGCTAAGGAAGAAGCACTCAGTGGTGGGAAATGGAAAGTGCTTTGTACTCATACAGACCTAGATTTAAATCTTACAGTTTAGTTTACATCATCTCTTATGTCATCTCTCTGATTCTCAGTTTCCTCTAAGCTGGTGTGAAAATTTGTTAAGACTCTCAACTCACTGCCATTGAGACAATTCAGACGCATAGTTTATAGTATAATGCCTTGCACACAATCAGTTCTTTTTTCCCCTTTATGACCCTGCCTATAGAAGTCCTGGTGCTGTGGGCTAATGTATACTGGGCTGCAAAGTCGGTTTGAACCTCAATGTCAGTGGTTCAAGCTCACCAGCCACTCTGGTAACTCTCTACAGGGTTACTATAGGTGAGAACCGACTTGAGGTGCTTAACAACAACCCTGCCTATGAGAGCATGCTGGCTCCATAAGATAAGTACTGGACTGTGAACCACGAGATCTGTGGTTCAAACCCTCCAGCCAGTTCGAGGGAGAATAATGATGCTTTCTGTTCCAGCGAAGACTTTTTTTTTAAGCCTCACAAAGCCTATACAGGGTCACTATGAGCAGGAACCGACTCTATGGCACTTAGCAACAAGAACAACAACCCTGCCTATAGCACCCTAAGTCCTGTATTGTTCTGATCTTTTTCCTCCTTAAAAAGAATCTACCTTCTGTCCTGTCTCCCTAGGAACTTGCTAGATACCAGGACATAATCTAAGAAATCAATACCATTAAACATAGCAAAAATTCATCAGTAGTCAAGCTCTTATAAATCACATTTGCATTCAATTTTACTTCTTTGCATTAACACAAAGGTGTGAACAATATGGAAGCTCCAGGCACTACCAGCGCCATAATGGGGAAGATATTTTGAGATGAGGTATCTTTAGGGGTGTCTCAAATCATAGTGTGTGTCCACAAAGCTGGGACAATACTGGTGTGGGTTCTTCATGAATTCTGCCAAGCCCTGTTGTCTTCATTCCTATATCATTAGTCCTTTCATCCCAGAAGCTGGGAGACACTAACAAATATGTAAGTGATGTTCTTTCTACCCTTATGTCAAAATCAACTGCCGAAGTTGGAAACCCTAATCTCAAAACCCAGGCTCAAATTTCTGCCCCTCTTGGTGCTTGATGTGAGTGACAAGATCAAGAAACAAAGTGTCCAAACTGAGGTTCACCCCTGGAGCTTTCCAGTGATACCACTTTTTTTTTTTTTTTAAGTTTTTATTGTGAATGATGTGATAGTTTACATGGAAGAACATCAGCTTTACATTTCATCCTATCATATATATCATTTCATTGCAATGATTACAATCCCCTCCATGCATCATCAAACATCCAAATTATACACCCCACAAGCCTGCACCCCAGCCATCAGCACACAGCCCCTCTCCCACCCTGAGTCCAGAGTCCCCAGCTGCTCCATCTCTCCGCGACAATGACACCTCTTCTTGACAACCTGCCTTTTTTTTCCACTTAGTGACCCAGCAGGGGGCGCAGGAAGTGAGCTCATTTTCGGAGGCTATGATCACTCCCATTTCTCTGGGAGCTTGAATTGGGTTCCAGTCACCAAGCAAGCTTACTGGCAGATTGCATTGGACAAGTGAGTATCCTCCACAAGGTGGTCACGGTACAAAGGAAGAACTCATAGGAGGTACAGACTAAACGAATTGAACAGACCTGAATAGAACTGTGATTTCAAGGAGAGATTGGAGACAACACTCATCCTGAGGCCAGAGGTTATAGAGAGACTGAGCAAAGGTGCAGTCACCAAGCACACAGCACCAACACTCAGCTTCCTTGTACATGTGTACCTCCAAACAAACAAGCAGCATATTACTCTCTGCTTATCCATTCATTCAATATTAATTAAGCACACAAGACAAGGTCTGAGTGAAAAGGAGAATTGGACTCAGATTTTGCTCTCACAAAGCTTTTGTAGAAGATGAGACAGTCACACAGATCACAACCATGTAGGACCTAAAGGGGCCAGTCAGTGCTCCAGGAAAGGGGCCCTCAGAGCGTACCAGCAGACAAGCCACGACATTGTCTATCTGAAGAACCCCACAGAGCTTCATGGAAGTGGTGACATTGACACTCACCTTGACACATATGCAATAGATCTGGGCACGGAGTAACTGGAGAAGTAAGACCAGATGCTTGCCACATACCTCACACTGTGCTTGACAATGCAGGAAGATCTAGTATGTTTTGATTCACCCAAGTATACATTGCTACAAGGTACAAGGTGTCAGTCATGAGCTAGCCACTAAGGATGCAAAAGTAAAACAAGTCTCAGTGCTCACTGTCTAGTTTCATTTTTCAGAGTGCAGGGATTTACCCATTAGTTAGGTATGGCATAATTTTAAGAGATCATGATCTGTATTTTTAAATAAAATGGAAACAACTCATATTTAAGTTAGATACAGTGTCATGAAATGTTTGCTCAAATGTGTGTGTATCTTGGATCAAGAAATAAAGGTATTTCTCACTATGGATCTCGGTTCAAAAACTGAAAAACACTTACCTGGTGGAAGAGATAAAACTGAAAATCATTCATATAGTTCACTGTACTAATGGGACTCCAGCAGAGAGAGAGAGATGCTGGGGAGAAGGGAAGGTTTCTGGGGAGCTAACGATTCCCCTTTTTCCCTCAGCATCCAGGTAGGAGGAAGTGTGATGTTCTGCTCTGAGGGCTGCCAGGCCATTGTGGACACAGGGACCTCCCTCATTACAGGCCCCTCGAACCACATCAAGCAGCTGCAAAAAGCCATCGGGGCACAGCCTGTGGATGGAGAGGTGAGTGCCTGGCTGGCATGCAGAGGGACTGGGAGCAGGAGAATTCGGCCCTCTCTTGGGAGATGCAACACCTCTAAATGGATCCTCTATACTGTGTTTCAGTATGCTGTGGAGTGTGCCAACCTCAATGTCATGCCAGATGTCACCTTCACCATCAACGGTGTCCCCTACACCCTCAGTCCTACTGCCTACACCTTGCTGGTAGGAACTCTTTCCTGATTCTTCCCACATGCCCGCCAACTCCCCTCCTCAAGCAGTGGCCTGCACTCAGGCTACATTTACCCCAAAACCCACTCCCACCTCAGCCTAGTCTGATGTATTTCCTCTAAGAGGAACACAGCTGCTGCTGGTATATAAACCACTCACTGGTTCTGTCCAGTTCTATCATGCAGCAGAGAACTATGGGAAAGCCAAGAAACTATGGGAAACCTCAAAGGAAGTTTCCTGCTGTTGTCATGTAAGACCTCTCCACAGATAAAGTTCAATCCCCTCTACAACCAAGTCAGATTGGAGCAATTGTTGCCCCATTTCATAGATGAGCATATTTAGATTCATAGCGTTAACAATGTGAGTTGTTGGGGATATAGAATAAGATTATATGTCTTCTAACATTCAAATTAACATTCTTCCCAAACAAGAAACAATCTTTGGTTGCAGGAGATGATTAACTAACTTGTAGGAGGGCAACTTGGAAAACTATCTCCTGGCATTTTGGAAAGCTCTGATCACTTAACATCACAGCTGGTCCAGATTCTCAATATTACAGCTCGCTGGCATCATACTTAAGAGTCACCTACAGTATCAGGGTGACTGAAACAGAAGAGAGACATTAGCCCCACCCTTCACATCTTGGTTTTCATTAGCTCCTTCCCAAAACAAAACAAAACCTAGAACCCTAAACTCACTGCCACTGAGTCAATTCTAACCCATAGTGATCATCTGCAAGATCTTTGAGATTGTCAATCTTTATGAGAGCAGACAGTCTCATCTTTCTCAAAAGGAGCTTCTGGTGGATTTGAACTGCTGACCATATGGTTACCAGCCCAACACCTAACCCACAGCACCACCAGGGATCTGTCACCTCTTTCTAAAACCATCCCAAATACAAACAGAAAATTCAAGCAAAAACACAAGTTTTGCTTTAAAGTTCAGCTTCATAAGTTCCTTCAACATAGTAGTTCTGGAGCTGCCACTGTGAACACCAGACCTACAAAGAGCCTCCCTGAGGACAAGCTAGACATTCACATGCAGCCAGATTCACCAGTCTACTACCCACCCATCACCACTCTACCGACTTCCCCACCACCTTCACCCTATGTGAGTCCTGCTCCCTCCATGGCTTCCCTACTCCTTAATTTTCAAATGGTTGTTGAAGAAAACCACACCTGCCTGAGCCTCAAATCTTTGTTTAACAACAACAACAAAAAAGTAAGCATCTTAACAATGCATACCAAAGGGCCATTCAAATGAATGGCCACATCCACAGACAATAGCACTGGCTAGGTACTTTTAGAGCAGTTTTCCTCCTTTAAAAAGTAATAATAATAATAATAATAATAATTAATTGATTTTCATAGAAATCAGTGAGAGCAAGATTTGAACCAAGGTCTTCTAATGCTAAATTTTTGGCTCTTTCAAGTTCACACCAAAGCTTCAGCTTTCCCAATTGTAAAATGGTGGTGTATTGTATATAACAGATGAACCATTCTCAGAGCTGTGGGACTCAGAAGTTTCATGCATGAACTTGTGCAATCACACATTTTATTGAGTAAACTGGAGTAAGGGTGTATAAAGTATGAGGAAGAACCAGCCAGCCCAAATTGTAAACCCAGCTGTCCAGGGTCAATCAAGACCATAGTCACCACTACAAAGGAATGCTTCTAGGCAGCACTACTTCCTTCTTGCTCTGGATGTCACTCACATGGCTCTTTCAAACCTCAGGACTTAGTGGACGGAATGGACTTCTGCAGCAGTGGCTTTCAAGGTCTGGACATCCAGCCTCCAGATGGGCCTCTCTGGATCTTGGGTGATGTCTTCATTAGAAAATTCTACTCAGTCTTTGATCGTGGAAATAACCAAGTGGGACTGGCCCCAGCAGCCCCCTAAGGAGGGGCCTTGTGTCTGTGCTTGCCTGCCTGGAATTTCCTGGAATTCTAACCCAGTCTGTTAGGTTAGGACACCCATCACAGCAGTCAAAAGTCATTATGAACAAGAAAAGGTAAAAACATTCACTGCCTTCTCTTCCCAGGAGACAAGCTAAAATATTGATCAGATTACTGAGTGGGACCAATCCTCTGGTTTCCTGCTTGTCTTCAAACAGGCCTGCAATCTAACCCCATCCCGATTCTGACCCCATATAAGCCTGCACTGCCCTGCATTCGGGCCTCAGAATCTGAAGACGTTAGCTCCTCTGAGCCTGTCATCTTAATAAAATCTGAAATTCTGCTTCACCTGTATGAATGGCCTCAGTTTCTTCGACAACAGATCTGGAGCTGCTGTAACACTCTCGGGTCCAGAGCCGCTGTGACACTCCAGAATCTAAAACTGCTGTTACTATTATGCATACACTATAGTTGCTCCTGAGCTGCAACTTGAATTTGGACCAAATAGAACAGTAGAACACACACACACTCACACACAATATGTATACGTACACACATTTACACATACACACTTCATCCATCATTGTGATGGTGTTGTTGTTGTTGGTGTTATGTGCCATGGAGTCGGTTCCAACTCATAGTGACCTTGTACAGGGTTTCCGAGGCTGTAAATCTTTATGGGAGCAGAAAGCCTCAACTTTCTCCTGTAGAACAGCTGGTAGTTTCGAACTGCTGACCTTGCAGTTCGCAGCCCGATTTGTAACCACTACGCTACCAGAGCTCCTATTTTGCATGGCTTTCTGTTAATTTTGTATTGCAGACGTCGCCAACATAAACACAAGCAAGAATGGCTGCTAGCTGCCTTCTAGTCAGTCCCCAACAGTCAGTCCCCAACTCATGGTGACCCCATGAACAATGGAAAAAAATGCTGCCTAGCACTGCACTATCCCCATGATAGATTCTGATCAGAAAGTTTTGTGGAGATCCCTAGGATCTTTTGATGGATTTTTTTAATCGATTGCCAGGCTTTCTCCCTAGCCTATCATTGAAAGCGCTGGTGAAACCTGTTTAGCATCACAGTAACACACAAGCTTCTACTGATAGGCAGCTGGTAGATTTCAACTCTCAATTACTTTGGATAGAGACACTATGCATACCCAGCAACTCATTTGCTATTTTCCACCACGCTGCTCCCGTCTGTACACCAAATGTCCTTAGGGTCCAAAGTAATTGAGAGTGGAAGTCTACTAGCCGTCTGTCTTTTAGAGCTGATCTGAGAAGGTTAGATTTATACTGGTTTCACATATGCTTTAACTGAACTTCTTCAGCTATGTGGGAGCACATAAGGGTTACTTGGTTTAACACATTGCTTACCATCTGGGTACTCAATTACTAACAGCTGGTATTTCAGAATCTTTCTGTCAGACAGTCACTTGGAAAGTAACAATGTTATTTCATGGGGAATTCTGACCACTCTAGGCTATCCATACCTGAGTTTTTGAGCTTCTTCTACCAACGAGCATTCCCACTACTACCACAACCATGAGGCAATGTGGCCAACCACTCAACACCAAATACAGGTTCTTTGAAAAAATACCCAATGGGCTGGGATTCTCCTTCCAGCTCCTGTACTAAGACCCCAACAGCCACTTTGTCCTTCTCATCTGAGTACAGGGAATTAAGAGTTGATGTGTTATCAATACATTGTTCCAACTGCAAGTTAAAGGTATGGTTTAACTTCTCTTCTGGAGATTACTGTCAATTCCGACTACTTTACAGAATGACTGAGAGAGGGGACCAAATAAATAGCGCCTGGTGTGGTGCTAATGCGTCAGACTGCAAAGTCGTTTGAACTGCAAACGATTCAAGCTCACCAGCTGCTCCTTGGAAACCCTTTACAGGGTCATTATGGGTCAGAATTCACTCAACAGCGCTTAACAACAACAACATGTCAATTATGAATCCAGTAAACTTGCCAGTAATGAACCGAGCAAACTTAACAATGACCCAGGGCTCCTCTGATGGTATCTTGATGGTGTGGGTAGGAGCTGGTTTTGTCCCCAGGTTTCACCACTTCTGGCTCTTATCAGTGGCTAAAAGCGTCCTGTGATCTCCTCAGCATTCCACAGGGAATGCCAGGCAATCACATCCCCAATGACCTAACTTGTTGCATTGGAGGCAGGGCATCCTCAGATGCATGCCCAGCAAAGATGTCTGTATTTGCCACCTTTGAAGTAGTTGCTGTTCATATTCCATCCTAGGTCAAAGGAGGTGGTTCAGGTATTTGCTGCTAGAGCCACCACTAAGAGTTTAGCCTTTTGTCTGTCCCTCCCTGTTACCTCTAGGTCCCTGTTGTTACAGTGTAGTTACTTCTAGCACTTGGGAAGGATTAGTCTGGAGTCCCAAAGGCTAACTTCTGAAATTTCCTGTGAATGTCTGGGCAGAACTTATTTGTGAAAGCAGTGTTTATTACAATCACATCTTCTTGTGAGTTTGGGGCTAAATTAGTAAATTTTGAGATTCTTTCCACTAGGCAGCCTGTGAAGACTACAAGATTTTCATCCTTTCCATGATTGATCCCTGTCACTTTGGAAAATTTTACCAACTTAATTAGAATTTTCTTCATTCTTCCCCGGGAGACAGAATATCATATGAATTCTAGCCACTCCTCCTGCCTGCCCTGGCTGATAGTCCCACTGCGGGGCCATAGTGGACACAGCTACATTACCCATGAGGAGAGTCAGCTGATGAATAGGAATGCTATCCTCACATACCTGAGCAGTGGCCCAAATGTAGTTTTTCTCATCTATGGTACAATTCTGCAATAGTACCACCAATAGATGAATCCAGGCTAACTCAAAAGATAACAACAACTGTTCAAAGTCCTCTATGAATTTTGCTGAGTTCTCTGAGAAGCTTCCTAACTGATCTTTACACTGTTTGAGATCTGCCGGGGTGAAGGGGACATGAAGTCACACCAGCTGCCCTGCAAGGACTGACTCTTCCTGCAGAGATAGAAGGTTTGAGGGAGCATATGCCGGCGGGGCACCAGAGGTTACTGTCTGCTTCTTTAGATCTTTGCTGACAGTGAGATTGGGCACTCTACTGCTAGGGCTCACTTCTACATACCTACACACTCCTCTGGTCTCTCTCTGAGACCATAATAGGTCTCGCTCTGGTAGCATAGTGGTTACGAATCGGACTGTTAACCTAAAGGTTGGCAGTTCGAAACTACCAGCTGTTCCACGTGAGAAAGATGAGGCTATCTGCTCCCGTAAAGATTTACAGCCTCGGAAACCCTGTACAGGGTCACTATGACTCAGAACCCACTCCATGGCACATAACCACCAACCACCACAACTAGGGCTCACTTCTACATACCTTACATACCTACACCCTCCTCTGGACCTCAGAGCACTTAGGGTTTTTTTACTAAACAAGTCTTGTTGGAGAAAGGTGTTAGAATTTAGACTTCCATTTGCAGGCCCCTTCTCCTGGCCTCCTAGGGTGTATTGGGGCCAGACAGTATCACAAAATAAATGTGAGCTTCCTTTTCTTTAGGCTGTCAAGATTGAGTCTCTTCCATTTTATGAGCTGTTGTCCCAGGGGGGAGTTATACAGAATCAATGACATTTGGCCCATGTTACCTGGAAACAGAGCAAGTCTCTAGGCTGGGTGTCCCCTAGTCCTAGGACTTCTTAAGGTTCTGGAGAGAGTGGAACATCCTCTGTTCTCCTCCCCTTTCAGGGTGTATTTCCATCCCAGATTTCCTGGATGCTGAGCCATGGCTTTGGCTCCTGTCAGAGCATCTTTGAAGAGAGCCCCATGTCTAGGTTCCTATATACTGCCCATGTTCAGTTATCAAAATCCCCGCCCCCAGGTGAATTCCCCATCTATGGATATCCTTCAACACTTGCACTCTTTCCTGAAGAATGCTAATGTACTTGTCCAGTAAGGTAATCTTGGAGAAAGTCCAGTCCCGACTTAACACTAGCCCAAACTCTTCCTTTACATTGAAACAGAAATATAAATGCCTTATGAGAACCCTCAGAACCCAGCAATCCAAGTGGAGAAAGAAAGTAAAAGTGCATAGGGAAGAGGCCAGCAGAGGGAACAAGGATGGCTTCACTGGCGCTGGGCCCAGGCCCACAGTGAGCTCCAGTTAGAACCGAAATTTTGAGCACATGGTGGGAGAAAAAGACAGTGCTGGAGAGCAGCCAAAGCCAGCCAGACAGGCACGGTCCCTAATCTGGACAGTGTGGTGAGATTATGGGCAGGGCTCCCTTGGGAGGTCACTTGCGTGGTTGCTCCTTCCGTCTTACATGTCTTGACTCTTCCAGGGTGCCCTGAGGAGTCACCCAGGAGGATTCAAGAGTGTGCCAGTGAACCAGACCTTGTAGTGGTGTTCTCCAGCAGAATCCAATTTATTATAGTGTGTTGATAGAATGGGTCTTCTTGATGCACCTGCATATCACTGTTTTAAATACAACACCTCCGCTAGGTTACTACTCATGTGGGACCATGCAAAGCCTTGAACCAGAGGGAGGGAATGACTCTTTTGTGTTAGGACCCTGGGACACACTCAGAGACTTGTTCATTTGTGTTGCCTAACCTGAAACTCTCAACAAACATACAAGAGAGAGGAGAGGTAGCAGGGGAAGTAATCTTACTCACATTCCAGATGAGATGTGGAGTAAGTCTATCCTGGGTTTTGACACTAAAATATCATGGTTTAAGTGTTATCCTTGAGACAGTGCTACTGCACTCCCAAAGGATTGGGAAAGCGTATGTAACACACATATGCCACGCAAAAAAAAAGTTAGAAAGACAAGAGGCTTATGGAAATGAAAGATAGGTTTGTTAAGCATAGACATTCTTACAGAGAGGTAAGAACAGGCATCCACCTAGGGAGAGAAGAAGAGGTGGGTCCCTGAATACAATTAGGTTTCTTCTTCACATATCCCTTTGTCAGGCGAGTGGGCACTCTTGGTTTGAGTGCTCCTGAATTGGTCCATAAATGGTTTCTTTGAGTCTTATTTTTCAGGTTTTGTCTTATTATTAACTAACTTTATTTCTTTTTACAGACTCCTTTCTCCCTCAGCCCTTTTCTCAGAACTGGCTCATTGCTGAGGTTGGCTTGTTTCCTGCTGAGACAGATCATACCTAGAGTGACTTGATACACCTTTCCCTTTTCTAACTAGCTAACAATATTTCTGTTATATCAGCACTAGATAACTAAGACACCTAGTAACATCTCATTTTCTCCATAAATACTTCTTATTTCTTTAAAAATATACTCAGTGTGCAAATATCTTTTATTTCTTCATAAATCTTTAGTTTTTACAAATGGCTTTTTTGAATTAGGATTCAAACAAGATCCACAAATTGTACTTATATGAGAAGTCTCTTAAGAGTCTTTTACTCTACAGAGTTGACTACATTCTGAATTTTGCTGGTTGAAATTCAGAGGTGTCCTTTAATGTGATCCTCTGAGCCTTAATTTCCTTTAAGATGGCAGTAAGATCTAAACCAGTTGCCATTCTGTCAATTCTGACTCAAGGCAACTCCGAATTTTCTTAGCTATACTTTTTACAGGAGCAAATTTCCAGGCCTTTCTTTCACAGTGCCATGGGGTGGATTTGATTCACATCTTTCCAGTTCATAACCAGGAACAATGGTTGGATCTAGTTAGATATAGAGGCCTTATGTTGTGACAGGAATATGCTGTACCGCATCAAGAGGCATCTCTCTGGTGGCACTCTTGTAATGTTAAGACTAATGAATGGATTCTGGAATTGTCAGCTTTATCAATCACTGCAATATTCCCTCAATGTTTTAATTAAAGACCATTACTTATATGCATTATATCAATTTTTTAAATGTCGTTGAATCAACCCCGACTCATGGTGACCCCATGTGTGTCAGAGCAAAACTATGCTTCATAGTGTTTCCAATAACTTATTTTTCAGAAGTAAATCACCAAGCTTTTCTTCTGCGACATCTTTGGGTGGTCTTGAACCTCCAACCTTTTCCATAGCAGCCAAATGTGTTAAATTAACTGTTTGCATTACCCAGTGACTCCCATCATAGAAACAAGGGTTGCAAAACAGTGATTTTCAAATTCTATCATTCCTTCTACATTTATTGGCTGGAATTCTTCTAAAAAGAATATCCTCCCCTCATCAACTGTTTGCCAAACATGAAGTACAGCCAGGAAAACCAAAATAAATTACTTGCTTTATTCCTCTTACTTACCAGTTTTCAGAATGACGAGTTGGCGCTATTACCAACTCCAGTGGATTTTGTAGTAGCGTTAACTCATCATTCTGAAAACTTGTAAGTATGCAGAACACAGCAAGTAATTTATCTTTGATGTGCTTCAATTTACTACAGTTTTTTAATGCTCAAATGACTCCATCTTTAGCCAGTGGGTGTCCCTTCAAGTTCACTCCTGATACTTTTGTCTTAACCCCAGTACAACAAGATGTTCTGGACCCATCTTACACATTTCCAGCCCCATATGTGGCATCATTCATGGTTCCTTTAGTGTAGAAATAAAATTATTTCATAGCTATATGGAGCGAGAGAAAGAGAGACTGACTCTAAAAGAACTCTTTTGTCCATTGGGGTCCCAGTGCCTGTCTTGGAGAAACTAAAGTAGAGAATTTTGACTTGGGGTATATTTTCATTCAGCTACCAGAAACCATTTTTTTCTTCCTTCCTTCCATTCTTTTTAGCTTTTTCAAAATGAAAGCATCTTTAATTTTTCTCTTACTATAAGATATAAAAGTCTTCCATGAGCCTAATCCTCAGAGGTAAGCACTGTTATCTATTGGTGTGAAGTTCTTTTACACAGAGTGTTTTCTTTGTATTTGTAAGAGAACAATAAAAGGGGCATCATTCTACACACACTCTTCTCTAAACTGCTTTCTTCATTGACAGTAGATTGCCCTTGAGTAGAGACAGCTCATTTCTTCTAGCATCTGCATATTGCCCATTGACAAATCCTACCTTAAAGAACATGTGGCTAATTTGGGGTTTAGTTCAGTTCAGTGTTTATATTGTGCCATGCACTAAGCAAGCCATTCAAAGAACTGCCAGATAGCTGGTATGAAGTGAGTGGGGTGAAGTGAGGTGAGGGGTGTGTAGGTTGCCGAAAAAGCTCATATAGAGAGCTGGGAGCCAGGTCAGATCAAGGTTGAGAAAAGGCTTGAGTAAAAAAGGAAACTCAGAGGATTGTAAGTAGCCATGTACCATAATTATATTTTCATCATTAAAAAATTATTTAATGATTCTTTGCCACCTTAAGTAGCTTGCTGTTTTAGATAGCTACTATTCAGTCAGCTCCAACTCATGAAGATCTTATGTAGAACAGAACAAAATGTTGCTGGGTTCTGTGCCAACTCCATGATTGCTGGCATGTTTGAGTCTATTGTCCATCCCATTGAAGGTGTCTCTTGCTCTCCTTGACTATATTTTATCAAACATGCTGTCCCTTTCTATCAATTAGTCTTTCCAGATGAATGTGTCCAAGGTAAAGTTGTAGAAATCTCACTAGCCACTCTTCTAAGGTGCATTCTGGTAGCATTTCTTCTAACACTGATTTGGTCCTTCTTCTGGTACTCCATAGTATTGTTAACATTCTTCACCAACGTCATCGTTTGAACTCATCCATTGTTCTTCAGTCTTCTTTTTTTCATTTATCCAACTTTCATATGCATATGAGGGAACTACAAAAGACCATGGCTTAAGTCATGTGCACCTTGATCATCAAAGTGACCTCTTTCCTGTTTAAAACAGGAGAACAAACAAGATGGTGGATCAGGTGGACGTATAGCAGAGAGCTCCGCCAACAACA
>NW_006408527.1:16182065-16193502 GCF_000296735.1 Chrysochloris asiatica
AACAAGTTATATGAATTGTTGAATGTGAAACTGATGATGTGTCCTGTAAACTTTCACTCAATCCACAATAAAAAACTTAAATTAAAAAAAAAAAAACTAAAACAGACAAAAAAAAAAAAGAAAAAACATGAAAGAAGCCTTTTGTAGCAGATTTGCCCAAATTTGATTTCTTGACTGCTGCTTCCATGAGCATTGATTGTGGATCCTTATAAAATGAAATCCTAAATAAATTCAATGTGTTCTCCATTTATCATGATGTTGTTTATCTGTTGAGCAGTAAGGGTCATGAAAAACACACTAGGATTACAGTCAGATGATTACTTCATGCTTCTAAGACCTTGTAGAGCTGTTGGGGAAATCCAGTGATCTTACCTGGTTGGGAGCACTAGTTTCATCAAGTTTGTTTCCCTTCCCCTGGAACAGCATGGTCAAAGTAAACAACCTGGCATATCAAATCAATATAGCAGAGGAATTAAGAACACAGGTCCTATCTTGGCCCTTCCTTCTACCTATTACCTCATGGCAAGATGAATGCTGCAGCTCCAAATAACACAGCTCCATTAAAGAGAGGAGAGAGAAGGGCAGTGCCAGTAACTGTGGCTTTTATATAGAAAGCAAGAGCTTTTGTAGAACTCCCCAGCAGATGTCCCATTTGTCCCAGTTGTGTCATGAGGCTGCTCTCAGGTTCAAGGCAAACTAGAAAAGCAGACTTGTTCATTTTATCTGCTGTTGTTGAGATGGGCAGAGGTAAGGAAATGGAGAATGGGATGACCAGTAAGCTGTTCCTGCCAAGTTCTCTTCAAAGCTTTGTATTTGCATATAGTTTTGCATTGGAGGGCTACCTCTGTGATGTACCGCTGGTGGTCTGCTTGGAAACATGTCTTTGTGGAGGAACTCTTGTTGCATTTGCTTAACTTCCAAATTTTAAAGACAGGTGCCTTACATGAAGATTACAGAGAGCTGTGAAATATAAAAGTGCTTTATGGAAAAAAAAAAAAAAAACCACCACCACACACAGGTCCTAGTGTCAGACAGCTCTGAAATTGGTTCCCAGTACCATCACTCACCATTCATGGGCTCTCTGTACCTCAGTGTCCCCATCCATAAAGTGGAGATGATAATATGACCTAGTGGGGTCATTGTGAGAATTCAATGAAATAATGCATGTGTGGAAACACTTAACTAGCTTACATGTTTGTGCTCAGTAGACCTTCACTCAGCATAGGCAAATCTGGTAAGAGGCATGTTCACCAGAAGCAGAGGCCCTACAGTAAAAAGGCCTTAGGATTTTAAAACAAAGTGCCCTGATAGCTAAGGGAGAACCAGTTGTTAAACAGCATGACTGCAGGCTTTCTCCCTAAGGGACATTTCTTGGATCAATAAACAACATCATGATAAAGGGAGAAAAGGTTGATGTTGTCAAGGATTTCATATTACTGGGATCCACAATCAGTGCCCATGGAAAAATCAGTCAAGAAATTAAAGGACGTATTGCATTAGAAAAATCTTCTGCAAAAGATTTCTTTAAAGTGTTGGAAAAAACAAAGATGTCACTCTGAGGATTAAAGTGCACCTGACCCAAGCCATGGTATTTTCAATCTTCTCACATGTATTTGAAAACTGAACAATGAATTAGGAAAATCTAAGAATAATTGATACATTCGAATTATGGCATTGGCAAAGAATATTGATTATTTCATGGACTGCCAGAAAAATGAACAAGAACATTCTGAAAAAGGTACAGCCACAGTGTTCCTTTTGGAAGCATTCTTTGGACCCATTATTAAATATTTCTGATGTGTTTTCAGGAGGGACCAATTTATGGAGAAGGGCATCTTGCTTGGCAAAGTAGAGGGGCAGTGACAAAGAGGAAGACCTTGACAAAGAGGAGTGACACAGTGACTGAAACAATAGGCTCAACCATAACAAGGATTGGAAGGATGGTTCCGGACCATTCAGTGTTTCATTCTGTTGTGCAGAGGTTTGCTATGAGTTGGAACAACAGCCTGATGTACTGAATATGTGGGTCTGGGGTCTGAGTGTCCAGAAACCTGAGTGGTGGAGGCCTGGAATGTTAAAGAGGCCCTGAAGTCCTGATTCTAGGAAGTGAAAAGCACATTGGGTCTCGAGGCTACCCTAATTGGAGTTCTGCTTTGAGCATGCTTAGTCCATCCAGACAGAAGTGGTGCTTTCAGTTTGCATGGGCTAACCCACTGCTGGCTGTGAGAAGCCAGCCTGATCATATTAGTGGTTTTGGATTTTCTTCACCTCAGTGCTGTCACCCATAGATTAGATGTCTAAGACAGGTTTTGTACCTCAGATATGCCTAATGAATTACATCAGTTGATTTATTAACTGTTACTTCCATGAGTGTTAAAAGTGGATCCAAATTGCAATGACATGAAATACGATAGGATGAATGTTAAGATAATGTTCTCCCATGTAAACTAACACATAATTCACAATAAAAACTTAAAAACAAATAAACAGACAAAAAAAGTGGATCCAAGCAAAATGAAGTCTTTGACAACTTCACTAACCAAGAGCTCTAGAATTATTGTTAACCAATAGCTCCTGCATTTACTTCATGGGGAAACAGACCTGGCAATCTGATCTAGTAAAAACTGCTGTTGTTGTAGGGCCATTGAGTCACTGCTGACTTGTGAACAACAGAACAGAACTTCCCAGTCCTGTGCCATCCTCACAATTGTTGTTAAACTTGAGTCCACTGCTGCTGCCAATGTGTCAGTCCATCTCATTGGGGGTATTCCTCTTTTTCACTGACCCTCCATTTTATCTTGGTAACATAGTGGTTACAAATCAGACTGCTAACCTCACTGTCATAAGTTCAAAACTACCAGCTGTTCCACGGGAGAAAGATGAGGTTTTCTGCTTCCGTAAAGATTTACAGCCTCAGAAACCCTGTATATGGTTGCTATGAGTAGGAACTGACTCCACGGCATATAACCACCACCAACAACCACCATTTTATCTAGCATGATTTCCTTCTCCAGAGACTGATCCCTCCTGATAACATGTCCAAAATATGAGAGACAAAATCCTACCAACATGACTTCTAAGGAACACTCTGGCTGTATTTCTTCCAACACAGATTTGTTTGTTCTTCTGGCAGTCCATGGAACTTTTAATATTCTTCTCCAACACCATCACTCAGATGTATCAATTCTTCCACAGCCTTTCTTACTCACTACCCAACTTTCATATGCATATGAAGCTATTCAAAGCATCATGGATTGGGTCAGGATCACCTTAGTTTTCAAATTGTCTTTACTCTTGAACACTCTAAAGAGGTCTTGTGTAGCAGATTTGCCTAATACAATACATCATTTGATTTCTTGACTGCTGCTTCTATGAATGTTGGACAACTTCAATTTTTCTCCACTTATCATGATGTTATTTATGGGTCCAGTGGTGATGATTTTCGTTTTCTTTACATTGAGGTACAACCCACACTGTAAGCTGTGGTCTTTGATCTTCGCTTCCATCAAGCAAGGTTGTATCATCTACATATCACAGGTTTTTAATGAGTCTTCCTCCAATCTTTATACCATGTTGTTTTTCATATAATCCAGCTTTTCAGATTATTTGCTCAGTGTACAGACTGAATAATGGTGAAAGAAAATAACCCTGATGCACATATTTCCTAATTTTAAACCATTCAGTGTCCACTTATTCTGTTAGAATGACTGCCTCGTGGTCTATGGACAGGTTCCTCATGAGCACAATGAAGTGTTCTGGAATACTCATTCTCTGCAAAGTTGTCCATAGTTTGTCATGATCCACACTGTCAAGAGCCTTTGCATAGTCAATACAGCACAGATAAACATCTTTCTGCTTTCAGCCAAGATCCATCTGACATCAGCAATGCCATCCCTTCTTCTGTGTCCTTATCTGAATCTGGCTTGAACCTCTGGCAGTTCTCTATCTATGCACTGTTGCAGCCATTTTTTAATTATCTTTAGCAAAATGTTATTTGCAAGTGTTATTAATGATATTGTTCGATGATTTCCACATTCTTCTGAATCACATCTCTTTGGAATGGACACAAATATGGAACTCTTCCAAGCAATTGACCAACTCTTCCAATCAATTGTCTTCCAAATTTCTTGGCATAGATGAGTGAGGGCCTCCAGTGCTGCCTTAGTTTGTTGAAAGATTTCAATTTGGATTCCACCAATTCCTAAAGCCTTGTTCTTTGTCAATCCCTCAGGACACTTTGGACTTCTTCCTTCAGTACTATTGGTTCTTGGTCGTATACTATCTCCTGAAATGGTTGAACATCATCTATTTCTTTTTGGTACAGTGACTCTGTGTATTCCTTCCATCTTCTTTTGATGCCTTCTGCATCATTCAATATTTTCCCCCTATAGAATCCTTCAGTGTTTCAAGTTAAGGCTTGAATATTTCCTTCAGTTCTTTCAGCTTGAGAAGTGCTGAGCATGATCTTCCCTTTTGGTTTTCTAACTGCAGGTCTTTGCACATTTCATTATAACCCTTGACTTGATCTACTTGATCTGCCCTTTGAAATTTTCTCTTCAACTCTTTTACTTCCTCATTTCTTCCATTTGCTTTACGATATCTACATTGGTGAATGCATTTCAGAGTCTCTTCTATCATCCATTTTGGTCTTTTCCTTCTTTCTTATCTTCTTAATGACCTTTTGCTTTCTTCCTGTATGATGTTATTGATGTCATCCCACAACTCCTCTGGTCTTCAGTCATTAGTGTTTAATGCATCAAACCTGTTCTTGAGGTTATTTCTAAATTCAGATGGGATATGTTCAAGGTCAAATTTTGGCTCTTCTGGACTTGTTTTATTGTCATCAGCTTTAGTCTATACTTGTGTATGAGCGGTTGATGATCTGTTTAACAGTCTGCTTCTGGCCTTGTTTTGGCTAATGATCTGGAACATCTCCACAATTTCTTCCCACAGATGTAGTAAATTTCATTTCTGCATGTGCCATCTTGTATGGCTCATATGTATAGTTGGTTTTTGTGGGGTTTTTTTGGCTAAAAAATATATTTGCTATGATCAAGTCATTGGTCTTGCAAAATTCTATTATGTGATATGCTGTATTGTTTCTATCACCAAGGCCATATTTTCAAACTTCTGATCCTGTTTCTTTGTTTCCAACCTTTGCATTCCAATAGCCAGTTTTTATCAATACATCTTGATTGCATGTTTGATCAATTTTAGACTGAAGAAGTTGGTAGAATGCTTCCATTTCATCATCACTGGCTTTAGAGGTTGGTGTGTAAATTTGATTAATAGTAGTACTAACTTGTTGTTAACTGCTGTTGAGTCAGGATTGACTCATAGAGCCCCTGTATAATAAGTGCTGTTGAATCAGGACGGACTCGTAGCAACTCTGTATAGGGTTTCTGTGGAGCGACTCATGAATTTCAACTGTCAACATTGAAATTCAAACTGACCTGTGGTCCAGAATTTATCCCTTAGTCACACCAGAACTCTGTAGGTATTCCTTGTAGGTGTATGGATAGTATCCTACAACAGACAGCATTATACTTCAAGATAAGTCTCAAAATGTACTTTTTGTTGATGAATACACCATTCCTCAATTTATCATCCCCTGCATAGTACATCATATGATTGTCAGATTCAAAATGGCCAATACCAGTCCATTTCCGCTCACCAGTGCCTTTATGCATTCCATTTGACCTTTATGCATTCCATTTCATTTATGACAACTTCCAATTTTCCTAGATTCATACTTTGTACATTTCATGTTCCAATTATTAATGGATGTTTACAGTTGTTTCTCCTCATTGCTCCATCAGCAAATGAAAGTCCTGAAAGTTTTATCCATTTGCATCATCATGGTCAACTCTACTTTGAAGAGGAAGCTCTTTCCCAGTCCTATTTTGAGTGCCTTCCAACATGAGGGACTCATCTTCTGGCACTATGTCTGACAACATTCTGGTTCTCTTCATCATACTTCAATAGTCAATATTCTGGTGCTATTTGATAGTGTTCCACTCTTAGCTATAAGATTTTCAGTGTCTAGACATTCAGATGTAGTCTGCCTCTCCTTCTTCCTAGTCTGTCTTTATCTGTATGCTCAGCTGAACTCTGTCCCTCATGGGTGTACCCTGCTGGTATTTAAAATACCAGTGGCATAGTTTCCAGCAGCACAGGAACATGCAAGCCACCACAGTAAAATAAGTGGACAGATGAGTGGTGGCCAGTAAAGACTACAGCCTAGAAAACTTTATTCCATATGGCGCTATAGGATATGCACTGGACTACTAACTGCAAGGTCAGAGGTTCAAACCCACCAGCCTCAGAAACCCTACACAGATCTGACTAAGAATCAGAACAGATCTGATGGCACACAGCAATGCACCAACTGCACAGGGTGCCTATAAGTTGAAATTAACTCAACAGCACACTACAACACAGCTCTTTCAGGAGCTTTCAGTATTTGTCTTTCTTTTCTTCCTCCTGTGTTATAGACAAGAAAAGTATAAAACAATGAAGTAATTTGTCCCAAAGGTAGAGACATAAGTAAGCTCCATGTCTCTCTTCTCCTATTCTACTGCCTCTAATTTACCCCCAGCTTGTGTATTTATCAGTTCACGAGATTGCCACAGAAAAAAAACAAACAAACAAATGGTAAATCCTACTCGATCACTCCAATAATGCTTACTTTTAAACAGAAAACTGTCTTTACTGCTGAAGAGCTAATGATTGCTGATACCCAAAGAGGAGAAATCCTATGATCTACTTCCACATGTAAGCTAAAACCAGTTGCAATCAAGTAACTCTAACTCCTGGTGACCCTATATACATCAGAGGAGAACTGTGCTCCATAGGGCTTTCATTGGCTTTTTTGGAAGTAGATCACCAGATCTTTCTTCAAAGATGCTTCTATGAGTGGACTTGAACTTCCAACTTTTTGATTATTGGTTGGTGGTTATGTGCTGTGGAGTTGGTTCTGACTCATAGCGACCCTGTACAGGGTTTCTGAGACTAAATCTTTATGAGAACAGAAAGCCTCATCTTTCTCCCATGGAAAACTGGTAGTTTTGAAGTGCTGACCATGAGATTAGCAGCCCGATTTGTAGCCACTGTGCTACCAGAGCTCCTTTTTAGCCAAGGGAATTAACCATTTACACTACCCAGGGACTCAATACCTAAATTCACAACCAAACACACACACAAATCAAACCTGATTTTATTGAGTTGATACTAACTCATAGCGACTGTATATGTAAATTAGTCCCTGTGGCAACCTTATATGTAAATTAGCATGGACTGTGAACCACAAGGTTGTAGGTTCAAACCCACCAGGTGCTTCTGTGGAAACCCTGTACGGGTAACTATGAGTCAGAATCAACTCTATGGCACTTATCAACAACAATAACAACAATTTTAGAGAACTTGCTATTTAAGGCTGTTCAGCATTGTTTCCTTGGAGTAATTGTCCCTCTCCTGTTTTACATGATACGGGTGGACTAGCAGTCATGGAATCATGTCATCACCACCACAATTACAGGAGAAGGTACAGGTCTCAAGTCATACTTATTGGACTGTCTCCTGGGATCCTCACAGGAGAGATGGGTGCTTGGAGCTGAGGCTTGCATGGCAGGACCACAGAAAATAGCATTCATGATAGCATGGCTCTACCAACCTAAACAAAATGGAGTCAGTTTCGTCATTAGGTCTCAAATGAGGACATTAAAAAATTAGCTAAGATTGAAAACCCAGAGAAGCTGCGCTCATGGAACAAAACCAGAACTCTAGATCTAGTATAAGGTCCAGGGCGTCAGTTTCCCACGTGCGCAAGTGGAAAAATCATGGTATAAAGGAAAATACTGCAAGTTAGGAATCACTCCAGATAGTTATCCCATCGTGGCCACCCCGCCTGGGTGGAGTTCAGAGGGTAGGGCTACAGCCAGACTAGCACAGGGAATCTGCTCTAAAAGTGGTGCAGTGACATTTGCAAAAGGAGGTGCAGGGGATTCTATACATTTTTCCTCCTCTTCCCTGTCTCGCCTTCTTTGCCCAGCATCGACATCTTCAGGCAGGTGGGTGCGCACCCCCCAAAAAAAATCCAGTGCTGACCCCACAGTTTTCTCATGGCACAGAGAGAAAGAGCTTGGTGGCTGTTTATGGCGTCAGCATGTGGGTCCCAGCCCTAAAGTTAACTTGTGCAGGACCCTTTACTCCAGCCTATCCAGCAAGAAAAAACTTGGTCTGGCCTGACAGACAAACCATACGAACAATCTGGAAAACCCCAACATAAAAGGATGCAACTGTCTTGAGAATTGCACTGTGCACATGCAGATAGCTAACTGACCTTCAAAGACAAAAATAGTAGACAATCTTTCTCCCATTAACTTCTTAATATCTATATGTGCACAGTGGTGACTAGAGGAGGGGCCTGAGTGAGTGGATACCCCCACCCACTGCTGGAGGTTCCTATGGTGCACACACACTGCCTGTGTAGCAAGACAACTGGCCAGTCAGCCACAGATTTATTTTTGTCTCAAAGTGGTAGTTTTTGTCTCTGATTTTATATTGCTTCTGCTTTTGGTCCTTTTGATCACACATTTTTCCTGATGGTGGGAGCTTTTTCTACCTATGTTACCCAAAAAGGTACAGCAATCATGACAATATAATCAAGCTACAAGCATACCCCATAATATTCCACCTTTGAGACAAGAGCCAATAACAGCTGCTAAGCATTGCATGCAAAAAGGGAAACCTATCTCCTGATCATATCCACCAGGAGACACCCAGTAAGCTTAATACCTCAACAACAAACATCCATTTAAGCATTTAAAAATGCACAAAACTACTGGAAATGAAAAACAAAACACAACAAAAGATCTCAAAACATGTCCCAAAACAGAAAAGAGTAACTGAGATAAATGAACTGGATACAGACAAAGGCTCCCCAGAAGAGGAAGAGCAGGTTTTAGATTTACCTGTGAAGGAAGTCAGAAGAATGATACGGAAACAAACTCAAATGTTCTGAAAAGGGGTGGAGGAAAACAAGGAAGCAGTCAGGAAAGTACTACAAGAGCAATCAAACAAGATTGATACAGCATTGGAAACAATTCAAAACCTGCAAAAAGAAGTCCAGATGATTAATAATAAAATATCAGAAGTGAACAATACACTGAACATGGAGAGTAACAGAATAGAAGAGATGGAAGCCAGAACTAGTGAGTGGGAAGACAAATCTCTCAATACTGCTAAGATAGAAGAGCAAGCAGAAAAAATAATTAAAAAATCTGAAGACAGTCTAAGATTCATGCTGGAATAACATGAAGAAGAACAACTTAAGAATTATTGACATTCCAGAACAGGAAGAATCAGAAAAGTCCACAGAAGAGATAGTTGAAGAGCTTCTGGAAGAAAATTTCCTTAACATTTTGAAAGATGAGAAGATAAACACTCAAGAAGCCAAACGTACCCCAGCAAGGATAGACCCCCCCACACTAAAAAGTCACCAAGACATATAATAATCAAGCTCTCCAAAATCAAAGACAAGGAGAGAATCCTAAAAGCAGCCAGGGAGAAGATAAGTGTCACTTACAAAGGCAAGCAAATCAGATTAAGCTCTGACTATTCAGCAGAAACCATGCAAGCAAGAAGACAATGGGAAGACATATACAAAATCCTAAAAGAAAAAACTGCCAACCAAGAATCGTCTATCCAGCAAAACTATCAAGCAAATATTATGGTGCAACCAAAACATTCCAGGATAAACAGAATCAAAGAGATTTTGTCAAAACCAATCCAGCACTTCAAAACATCCTAAAGGGAGTTCTTTGGACTGAAAACCAATAAGAACACACAACAACCAGAGATTGACAGGCATGGCAACACCACTTGGAACTCAGTCGACAGATAGAACAGGACAAAACTACAACAACAAATTCACAGGAGCTAGGAAGTCAACCAAAAATCTAAATAATATCAACGTCAAAGAAGGGATAAATGTAGGAACAGAGACCCAGGTGGTGAGAATGTCAGGTAGTTACAGGATACAATAGATTCTCTTAAATAGAGAGAAAAGTTAATAGACTATGAGGTAACCCGAAAGAAAGTTAACACTTCACAACTTACCATAAAAATGAACTTCCAAACAGAACAAGCAAACATAAAAACTAAGAAGCAACCAACAAGAAATAGCAAAAAAACACAAACTCAGCACAAGAAGACATGCAGAACAAAGGAAT
The DNA here is from genome assembly GCF_000296735.1 of Chrysochloris asiatica. NCBI lineage: Eukaryota > Metazoa > Chordata > Mammalia > Afrosoricida > Chrysochloridae > Chrysochloris > Chrysochloris asiatica. Next base: position 16,192,298 of record NW_006408527.1, read on the forward strand.
GAACAGCACTACCAAAAAATTAATATAATGGCAGCAATTAATTCATACCTATCAATAATTACATTGAATGTCGATGGTTTGAATGCACCAGTGAAGAGACAAAGAGTGGCTGAGTGGATAAGAAAACAAGACCCTTCAATATGCTACCTGCAAGAGACACACCTTACACACAAAGACAAAAACAGACAAAAAATTAAAGGATGGGAAAAAATATACCAAGCTAACTGCAACAATAAACAAGCAGGTGTGTCAATCCTAATCTCTGATAAAGTAAAGAAGGACACTATCTCATGACCAAAGAGTCAATTGAGCAAGACGACATAACCATAATAAATATCTACGCTCCCAATGAAAAAGCACCAAGATACATGAAGCAAACCTTACTAAAACTGAAGAAAGAAATAGATAAATCTACAATTATAGTGTGAGAGTTTAACATGCCACTTTTGAAAAGGGACAGAAAAACCAGAAAAGAAACTCAACAAAGTTACAGAGGAACTAAACAGCACAATCAACCAACTTGACCTCATAGACGTGTACAGAGCATTCAATCCAACAACAGCACAATATACTTTCTTCTCCAGTGCATATAGAACGTTCTCCAGAATTGATCATGTGTTAGGTCACAAAGCAAGACTCCATAAATTTACAAACATCAAAATTCTACAGAGCATCTTTCAGACCACAATGCTATAAAATTAGAAATCAACAAGAAGAAGACTAATGAAATAAAACTGAATACATGGAAGCTGAACAACACCCTGTTGAAAAGTGACTCGGTAAAAAAAGAAATAAACATGAATTCATAAAGTTCCTAGAAACAAACGAGAATGAAAATACAACATACCAAAATCTTTGGGATACAGTGATATCGGTACTGAGAGGAAATTTTATTGCAATAAATGCATACATCCAAAAAGAAGAAAGAACCAAAATTAACACATTAACACAGCATATCCAACAATTAGAAACTGACCAACAGAGGGAACCTACCATCACCAAAAGAAAAGAAATAATAAAGACAAAAGCAGAAATAAATGAAATAGAAAACAGAAAAACTATAGAAAGAATCAACAGGACAAGAAGCTGATTCTTTGAAAGGATTAATAAAATTGACAAACCATTGGCAAACCTAACAAAAGAAAAGAGGGAGAAGACACAAATAACTCACATTAGAAACCACACAGGCAATATCACAATGGAAC
>NW_006408527.1:16195419-16204304 GCF_000296735.1 Chrysochloris asiatica
GGGAAAAAATCTTTTGCAATGATGCATCAGATAAAGGACTTATTTCTAAAATATATAGGAAACTACAACACCTCTACAAGAAAAAGACAAATTACCCAATTAAAAATGGGGACAGGACATGAACAGACACTTCACCAAGGAAGAGATCCGGGCAGCCAACAAACATATGAAGAAATGTTCATGATCATTAGCCATTAGAAAGACGCAAATCAAAACAACAATGAGATATCATATCACACCAGCATAGCAGCAAAGATCAAAAAAGTAGAGGACAATAAATGCTGGTGAGGATGTGAAGAGACTGGGACCCTCCTACATCATTGGTGGGATTGCAAAATGGTCCAACCACTCTGGAAAGCAATATGGTGCTTCCTCAGAAGGTTGGAAATAGAAATACCTTATGATCCAGCAATTCCTCTACTTGGTATTTACCCACAGGAATACAAGCTATAACACGAGTAGATATCTTTACACCAATGTTCATAGCAGCAAACTGTAGTCATATACACAAAGGAATATTATGCTACCTTGAAGAACAAGGAAGCTGCAAGCCAGCGCATAACATGGATGAACTTTGAGGACATTATGCTAAGTGAAATTAGTCAGTAACAAAATGAGAAATACTGCATAGGACCATTATTGTAAAAGAGTAAGAAAAAGAACCCACACTAAAAGGGGGGTGGGGTGGGATTACATATATATATATGCTGATCACCAGGATGTATGGGATTAGAGGAGGGGAGCGAGGGAGAGGAAGATAGAGCACAGGGTAAGGAATAGACACAGGATAGGTTGGGGGTGGGGTGGCAGGAAGGAGGAATACACAAGAAGGGAAGGGGATTGGAAGAACAAGGTTGATGGGAGAACAGTTAGGCAGGTTCCCATGGGCTAAGTGGGGCAGAAGTAAATGATGAGGTATGCACAACCTTGGAACAAAAGGGCTCCAGGATACAGGGCTTTAGGCATGGTTTGAAGGGGTTTACCTTGCCTACCACTGGAAAATATACACTTGAAGTGGGGAGAAAGGAAAGCCAGAATCATCACTACAGAAAGCTTTTAAGTCCGTCTTCAGCCTATAACTGATTGGAATACCTTAAAGGGGGCTCAAAGTTGCCCTGTGAAAGAGGCTTCCTGTGGAGTCTTTACATTGCACAAGACCATAGGTAGAATCCAGAACCCCATCCAGAACCGACTGAGGTAGGAAATTTCCACTGGAAAGGATGAGTAGACCAGCCTGGAGTGGCTAGTAGAACAGAAGATATTTTGTGAAAGAAAGACCAGCAGGAAAAATCCCAAACAATAATGGCTGTCTGATTGATTACTACAAGAACAAGTAAGCTTTTTGCCCAGGAGCCATCAAGGCTTGTGGTCAAGACCCCTCAGAGCAAACCCCCTTCCAAGACTGAGACTCAAGGGGAATACATAAGCAGGCATGTGGTCTGGCTGGTGACCACTTTGGTCACCAATAAGGGGAAGAAGGGGAAAAAACAGCAGTGAAGTTGCGAGCTAAGCCAGACCACATTCAATAAACCCCTGTGAACCTGGTTGGAGACCTGGATGGCCAGCAGTATGGCAAGACCCGGGGACTCCTGGGCCCAGAGGCAGTGACATGGCCACAGAGGACTAGAGCGGAGAGTAAAGCATCCAGCTAATAATGTAGTGAGGAGAGATACACAAGAACACCCATACTTGCACATAGTACCCACTTGACCTGGCTTCGATGGCTGGATGATCATAACTCAACTAGAAGAAGAAAGAAGAGGGGGCGGGGGAAGAGTAACCTGCTACAATTTGATGAACTTTACCTATACTTACAGATGTAGTAGCTCAAAAAGGGGAGCAAATCTTTACAGTGAGGATCACTCCCACCCCCTCAGGCAACTTAGACATTGGCTACCCAAAATAGGACGGGGGTGCTATAAAGACAAGTAGTGACTAGCTTACAAGCTTTCAAGAGGGAGCCTAGTTCTAGACGGGGCTGGGGAAGGTAGAATCACCACTGGATGATTTCCAATGCGTTGGGACCAGGCTGACGAAAGGAAATGGGAATAAGACTCTTGTGGTACAATAGTGAATAATTGCCATCAGGACTGACTGTGAGGGTAGGAAATATAGAGGTAGATGTTTTTTGACAAAAGGAGGGGAGTGATTGATTTTGCAGCCCAGGAGCAGATTTCCCTGGGTCCATCAAGTGAGAAGAGCGGAGAACATGACCCTACCCAAAGAGGCAGTGACGCCAGGGATGAAGACAGAGACTATGACATGGACAGATGGAGTGGCTGGGGACACTGGACTCAGGGAGGAAGAAGGGCTGTGTGCTGGCGGCCAGGGGGCAGGCCTGCATGGTGTACCCTTTGGTTATTTGATGATGCATGGAGGGGATTGTAATCATTGCAATGAAACGAAATACAACAGAATAAGTGTAAAGCTGATGTTCTCCCACGTAAACCTCACAATAAAAACTTAAAAAAAAAAATTATCTAAGATGATCTCATGGTTCGAGAAGGAAAATAAGAAGTGCTTAAACCCATCGAGATAGTTATCCTAGGAATTAAGCAACTGAGACCCTAAAGGTACAATGTTTGAGGAAGTTTATTGATTTAGTTTCCTTTCCCAAAAGAATACTACCTTGATATTAAAATAGATTAAGCACTCATCCAAATGTAACTTACCCTATATAATTTGCCTGATCTTCGTAATGGATAGGATGGTCTTGAGAAATTTTTCTCCCATGCTCCAGACTGCTGGTTTTCTGTTAATAAAGAAGACCCCAACAAGATGTATCAATACAGTGACCCCAGCAATGGGCTCAAACATAGCAATGACTATAAAGATGGTTCAGGACCATGCAGTGTTTCATTCTGTTGTGCATAAGGTTGCTGTGAGTTGGAATAACCATCCCTGATGTACTGAAATATGTGAGTCTATGGTTGGACATCCAGGAACCTGAGTGGTAGAGGCCTGGAAAATTAAACAGCCCCTAAAGCCAATTCACAAATCTATCTTAAAATTTTTTTTCTTTTGAATTTTTTTTTTAAATTAACTCTGAAGTCCTTATTTCTAGTTCTGTACTATTGAAACAAGGCACTGAGAACCCCAAAGGTGTTAAAAAGAGTTTTTAGCCTGGTTACAGCAAAACATAGATCTTGCCATCATAATACATTAGTTTTCTCTAGACGTAATCACTTCTTCAATTATTAGTCAAACCCTACCCAGTAGACTGGAGTCCTGGTGTGGCACTGTGGTTTAATGCTCTGGACTGCAAAGTCAGTTTGAACTGCAAGGTTGGCGGTTCAAGCTCACCAGTCACTCCTAGGAAATCCTATACGGGGTTACTATGTGTCGGAACAGACATAACAGCACTTAATAACAACAACAACCCAGTGGACTATTGCAGGAACTGAAGAAAGTCAACCATACATCTTTTATGGCCACTGATGGCCACCATCTAGAGAGATTAATGGTGTTGGCTAGGACAATCAACAGGATCTTGAATAAGCAGACAATAGAGAATTCCTGAAGTTCCTGAGGGCCCCTACCTCATACTTGAAATCCCTATAAAAACTCTCCTCCCTTTTTCTTCAGGGCGACAGATCTGGGAGATATTTTACTCCTTTGTTCTCCTGTATATTGATACTCAATAAACACTTTGCTCTAAGTCCTGTCTCATTGGCTCCATTAGTAGTAGGTGATAAAGAATCATTTTTCTGGTAATACTATCTTACCTGAGCTCTAGTCCTATATCTTATTCATTTTTCCAACAGATATTTGTGGAGCCCTATTTTGGTCCAGGGAGGAGCCCTAGCAGTACAGTGGTCAAGAGCTTGGCTGTTAACTGAAAGGTTGGCAGTTGGAACCCATGAGACACTTCCTGGAAAAAATAGGTGGAATTTGCTTCTATAAAGATTACAGCCTTGGAAACCCGATGAGACAGTTCTGCTCTATCTTATAACATCACTATGAGTCAGAATTTATTTGATGGCAACGGATTTGGTTTGGGTCTTTGTCCAAGTTCCCAAAGGGAAATTTTTTTAAATGCCTGAGTCAAATGTTTAGATTTAACATTTTAGTGGGACAGTCAATTCAAAGGAAGCAAGAAAGAGGAAGGAGGGAAGTGAGGAAAAGTCACTAAATACAAGAAGGTACTTTTCCAACCAAACCACAGATTTGCAACAAGCTCAGACATCTCCTATTGGATGTCTACATGTGATGGGGACCATGCCATCAAGGAACGGAGCAGTGAGGGACCCTGAGCATGAAAGACTCATTGTTAAGCAAGGCTATAATGGGTCTCTCCTTGGAAGGCAAGGCACTGAGGAGAAACAGCATGCGAAGGTCCTGCAGTTCTTGTTTTTATGAAAGATTCATTTTTGATTTTTAAGTATCTCAATAGTATTTTTGATTTTTATTATAGAAGTTTTTAGTCGACTTTTCAATAATTAAATTTAGGATAAGGCATAGAAGCTTTCATACCGTATCCACTTGTGTGTAGTTATAAAAATTGCTTTCTTAAAAATTAACAATGAGTTTCACCATTAGGAGAAACCACACTAGCTAAAGTACTGCCAATTCAAGCTTAAGATTACAATCAACATTCTGTGTAGTTTCGATCAGGGACATTAGGACCCCTGGAAGGTAGCTAAGACACAATCAAGGGCTGTGGGAACAGTATAAGAACATAAGTAAAAATTTAACTAGATGTTTTAGATGGAGAGATTGTTAGTATGGGGAAGTTGTTCTGTTTATTCCTAACCACAAAACTTTAAATACTTTTTGTGTTCTTGTTTTTCTTGTTAAATCAAATATTGTTTAAATATGTATTGTGATTAATGAATCAATAGAAAGTGACGTTAAGAAGAACAGGTGATGATAGGGATAGAATTAAGGAATCAAAACTCTGATCAATGGTTAACTTGACATTTTAGTTAAGACAAGAGAAAAATAGAACCATTTACGGAAAACAGATGTTATTGGGGTACCTGAGGGGTACAAGGAAGAAGGATGTGAAAAGATCAAGGAAAATATTTTCTTTGTTTAAACTCGAAGGCTTATAAGTAAAAGTTGATGAAATCGCAAAATAGATTATACTTTAAAGAAATTGATCACTATGAAATCATTGCGTATTGTGAAATTTTAACGGTATATAAGGAGCTGAAAATTGAGTAAAGATCATTGAAGATTCAGCACAAACCATTGACTCTGTGTGATTTCTTTTGCCAACACCACATCTCCCTTCAAGAACCCCCTAATAATTGGCCTGGGCTGGACCCCGGCATACATATAGACAGAGTGCAGTGATGAAGACAGAGATTTCTTCTGTCTCTGTTGGTCAGAATGGGCATGAGGTCTCTGTACTTCTAATTTGTATTGTTAGCCTCTTCAGGAAGCTGCTGGGAAGAAAGGGACTGCGTGAATCCCACCAGCCAAGAGTGCAGGCTTAGTGCTCTTCCATTCAGTACACCTCTGCTTGCAAGTTCCCTGCCCTACAGTGGTATTGCACATAGATCTGAGACCATAGCCATGACACCAGCAATCACTAGAATTATACTTGGTGGGAAGCAAGACAGGCTTCTAGGGCTTGAGATATGGGACAATCAGGGTCATGTACATACAGCACATGCACTAAGATTGATCGCTGTAGTCTGGAGACAGAAGAGTGAACCAGAGAGCGCTCTCGCGGAGTTTAATGGTGGTGTCGAAACGTCCTGCTTAAAATGCCCTATCTCAATTTCTGAGCCCTATTGGAAAATAAACACCACAAGGGGGTGGCCTTAAAGAACAGATTTATTTTCACATAGTTCTGGAGGCAAGAAATCCAAATCAGGGTCTGTTGTTGTTAGGTGCCATTGAGTCAGCTCTAACTCATAGCAACCCTATAAACAACAGGATGAAAAACTGCCCAGTCCTGCACCATCCTCATAATTGTTGCTACCTTTGTGCCCATCGTTGCTGCCACTGTGTCAATCCATTTCATTGGGGGGTCATCCTCTTCTTTGATGACCCTTCACTTTACCAAGTAAGGTGTCCTTTCCCAGGGACTGGTCCCTCCTGATAACATGCCTGAATTATGAGAGATGAAGTCTCACCAATCTGACTTCTAAAGAGCATTCTGGATGTACTTCTTCCAAGACACATTTGTTTGTTCTTCTGGCAGTCCATGGTATTTTTAATATCCTTCTCCAACACCATAATTCAAATTCATGGTTTCTTCCATGGTCTTCCTTGCAGGTAATTCCAGGTGTTCTTGGTTCTTTGGTTCGTATGGAATTCTTACACAATGCTTGTCTTTCATGTGTTTGTGCACCCTGTATGCTTTGGTGTCTAATCTGATTTTCTATAACTCAGAAGTGGTTAGGTTTAGGACCCACCATACTCAGGTGGGTTCTAATTTGGTATGATTTAATGAACAGAAAATCCTATTACCAATCAGGGTTACAGCCACAGTATAGGTAGAATCTAACACACAGTTTAGGGGCCACAATTTAATTCATAACATACCTCAACCTCAGTGTAGGCAAAACTGTAATGTGTGTCCCCCTCCAATCTCCCTTTGACCTTGTATTTTCCATCTCACTTAGAGGCATCCTCTCAGCTATCAAGGCTCAGACTGCAGAGATGAGATTTATTTGCTTCACACCCCTTCTTGCTGCTCTCCTCCACACATCTTCAGGTTCAATGAACATTAAGAGCCCTCTAAGCCCATCACTCTTCTGTCAGTTTGCCCAACTGAGGTCACTTGTATGCTGTTGTGATGCTGCAGGCAAGATCATCCATGACGAACAGGTTTCAGTGGAACTTCCAGCCGAAGACACTATGAAAAAGGACCTGGTAATCTATTTCTGAAGGATTAGCTACTGAAATTCTTATGACTATCAATGGGACATATTATGACTATGTAGTGAGAAGATGAGACCCTCAGTTTGTAAGGCACTCAAAACATGACTGAGGAAGAACTGCCTCCTCAAAGTAGAGTTGACCTTCATGATGTGGGTAAAGCAAAGCTTTTGGCCTTTCATTTACTGATGGTGCACAACTCAAAATGAGAAGAAACAGCTACAAACACTTATTAATAACAGAATGTGGAATGTACGAAGTATGAATCTAGGAAAATTGGAGGTTTTCAAAAATGAAATACAGTACATAAAGATTGATATCCTAAGCATTAGTGAGCTGAAATGGACTGGTATTGGCCATTTTAAATCAGAGAATAATATGGTTTACTATGCCATATTACAAACTGAAGAGGAATGGCGGCTCTTTCATCGTCCACTAGAACTATATCCATATTCCTATAGCATAGTGGTTACAAGTTGGGCTGCTAACCTCAAGGTAAGCAGTTTGAAACTACCAGTTGTTCCATGGGAGAAAGATGAGGCTTTCTGTTACTATAAAGATTCACAGCCTCAGAAACCTTATATAGGGTCACTATGAGTCAGAACCTACTCTATGGCACATCACCATAAAGAAGACCAGTTTATATGACTATTATTCCAATTTATGCACCAACAACTAAATCCAATGATGAAGAAATTGAATAATTCTTCCAACTACTTCAGTCTGAAATTGATCAAACATGGAATCAACATTCATTGATTATTACTGATGATTAGAATGCAAAAGTTGGAAACAAAGGAATGATCAGTAGTTGGAAAATATAGTCTTGGTGACAGAAACCATCCTAGAGATTGCATGATAGAATTTTGCAAAACCAATGACTTAATCATTGTAAATGCCTTTTTCAATAACACAAAAAGCAACTATATTTGTGAACTTCACCACATGAAATACTCAGGAATCAAATTGACTACATCTGTGGAAAGAGACAATAAAGAAGCTTGATATCATCAGTCAGAACGAGGCTGCAGGCTGATTGTGGAACAGACCATCAGTTGCTTGTGTGCAAATTCAAGTTGAAGCTGAAAGAAATTTAAATTAACTTCATGAGAGCCAAAATACAACTTTGACTATATCCCATCTGAATTTAGAGACCATCTCAAGAACAGATTTGACACAATAATAGAAGACCAGAAGAATTGTGGGATGACATCAAAAACATGATACATGAGAAAGCAAAAGGTCATCAAAGGGCAGGGAAGAAAGAACAGACCAAAGTTGATGTCAGAAGAGACTCTGAAACTTGTTCTTGAAACCAGAGAAGCTAAAATAATCTAAAGAAATAATGAAGTAAAAAAAAAAAAAAATCTGAACAGAATATTTCAAACAGTAGCTCAAGAAGACAAAGTCAAGTATTATAATGAAATGTGCTAAGTAAGACCTGGAGTCAGAAAACCAAAAGTGAGGAACACGCTCAGTATTTCTCAAGCTGAAAGAACTGAAGAAAAACTTCAAGCTTTAGCTTTCAGTACTGAAGGATTCTATGGGCAAAACATTGGACAATGCAGGAAGCATGAAAAGAAGTTGGAAGGAATACACAGTCACTATACCAAAAAGAATTGGTTGATGTACAACCATTTCAAGAGGTACCATATGATCAAGAACTGATGGTGTTGAAGAAATAAATAAGTTCAAGTTGCACTAAAGGCATTGGCAAAAAACAAGGCTCCAGGAATTGACAAGTACAAAATGAAATATTTCAACAAACTGATACAGCACTGCAGGCACTTGCTTGTTTGTTCCAAGGAATTTGGAAGACAGCTATCTGACCAGCTGACTGGAATAGATCCATATTATTGCCCATTCTAAAGAAAGGTGGTATTAACTGGGCTTCCCTGTAGGCGCATGGATATTATCCTATCACTTATAGCATTGTACCTAATGACTGATCTGGATATGTTCTTTTTGACGATGAACGCAACACCATTCCTCTTCAATTTGTCATTCCCTGCATAGTAAACCATGTGGTTATCAGATTCAAAATGACCAAT
>NW_006408527.1:16204404-16206120 GCF_000296735.1 Chrysochloris asiatica
AGTTGTACTCCTAACAAATTAAAAAACTTAGAAGACAAGGGGTGCATTTTCAGAAAAACACGACCTACCAAAACTTACACAGAGTGAAGAAGAAAACTTGAACAGACCCATAACAAAAGAAAAAAAATGATCAGGTTATCAAAAGACTCCCAACCAAAAAAAGTCCAGGCCCAGACGGCTTCACTGGTGAGTTCTACCAAACATTCAGGGAAGACCTGTCACCAATTCTACTCAAATTATTCAAGAATATAGAGGAGGATGGAAAACTTCCTAATACATTTTATGAAGCAAGCATAACCCTCATACCAAAACCAGGGATGGACGTCACTACGAAAGAAAACTACAGACCAATATTCCTCATGAACACAGATGTAAAAAATTCTCAACAAAATCCTAGCCAACAGAATCCAGAAGCACATCAAAAAAATAATAGATCATGACCAAGTGGGTTTCATAAAAGGGATGTAAGGATGGTTCAACATTAGAAAAAATAATCAGTGTAATCCACCACATAAATAAGAAAAAGGAAAAGAACCACATGATCATATCAATTGATGCGGAAAAGGCATTTGACAAAATCCAACATCCTTTCCTGATTAAAAAAAAACAAAAAACTAACACTCAACAAAGTAGGAATTGAAGGGAAATTCCTCAACATAATTAAAAGCATATATACAAAATCAACAGCCTACATCTTTCTCAATGGAGAGAAACTGTAAACCTTCCTTCTGCAAACGGGAACCAGACAAGGATGCCCTTTGTCACCATTCCTTTTCAATATTGTTTGGAAGTCTTAGCCAGAGCTATATGGCACGACAGGGAAATTAAAGGCATACAAATTGGCAAAGAAGAAATAAAATACTCTCTATTTGCAGACAATATGATCCTATATATAGAAAACCCCAAAGATTCAGTAAAAAAAAGCTACTAGACATCATTGGAAGATTCAGCAAAGTAGCAGGGTATAAGATCAACATACAAAAATCAGTTGGATTCCTCTATAGTAACAATGACAGCACTGAAAAAGACATTAGGAAAGCAATACCATTTACAATAGCCGCACAGAGGATGAACTATTTAGGAATAAATGTAACAAGAGAAAAAAAGACCTATACAAAGAGAATTACAAAACACTACTACAAGAAACCAAAGGAGAATTACAAAAGTGGAAGAACATACCATCTTCCTGGATAGGAAGACTCAACATCTTGAAAATGTCAATACCACTCAAAGCAATTTACACATATAATGCCAATCCAGATTCCAGCGACATTCTTCAAAGAGATGGAAAAGACAATTACAAACTTTATATAGAAAGGAAGAAGACCCAGGATAAGCAAAGCACTGACCAAGAAGAACAAGGTTGGAAGCCTCTCACTCCCTGATTTCAAAATCTACTACACGGCTACAGTGGTCAAAACAGCTTGGTACTGGTACCAGTGAAAGATACATTGATCAATGGAAAGAATCGAGAATCCAGAAATCAACCCATCCACATACATCCAACTGACTTTTGACAAAGTGCCTAGATATGTTTCATGGGGAGGAGATAGTCTCTTTTTTAACAGATGGTGCTGGCAGAACTGGAAAATAATATGCAAAAGATTGAAACCAGACCTTTACCTCACACCTATACAAAAATCAACTCAGCATGGATTAAAGACCGAAATGTGAATCCCAAAATTATGAAAGTCATCAATGAAAAAATAGGGACAA
>NW_006408527.1:16206330-16228927 GCF_000296735.1 Chrysochloris asiatica
CCAGGATCGAACATTGTTTCGTTCTGCTGTGCATGGAGTCGCTATGAGTCGGTTCCGACTCGATGGCACCTGACAACAACAACAACAAAGAAAGGTGACCCAATGGAATGCAGAAATCACTGAATGGTATCATTAATATCACTTGCAACTAAAAATTGCTGAAGATAATTCAAAAATGGTTTGCAGAAACATTGACATGATTCATAAGAGGATATGACACAAGGGATATCATTATTGATGTCAGATGGATCTTGGCTGACAGCAGATAATATTAGAAAGATGATTTCTTTGTGTTTCATTGACTACGCAAAAGCATACAACTATGTGGATCATAACAAGTTGTGAATAATATTGAAAAGAACAAGAATTCTAAAACACTTCATTGTACTCATGTGGAACCTGTACATAGACCAAGAGGTAATAATTGGGACAAAATAAGGGGATACGGAATGGTTTAAAATCAGGAAAGGTGTGTATCAGAGTTGTATTCTTTCATCTTACTTTTTCTATCTGGATGCTGAGCAAATCATCTGAGAAGGTAGATTATATGAAGAACATGACATCAGAACTGGAGGAAGACTCATTAACAACCTGCAATGCAGATGACTCAACTTTGCTTATTGAAAGCAAAGAGGACTGAAATACTGATGATCAAGTAATACAGACTTCAATATGGATTACACTGAAAAGAAAACAAAAATCCTCACAACTGAACCAATAAATAATATTATGATACTGGAGGAAATATGGAATATAGCAGGCATATATTTTTCTCTCTTTCAAATAACATCCCAAGCATGGCATAAGTAGCCTGAAATAATAAAATATGCAATGGGGCGCTTATAGTTACCTACACAGACTACTAGGATGTAAATTAAATAGCCCATATTAACACATCAAATAACAAAACCAGCCATAAAGCAGGGTGAAAAGCATTAATATTTCATATACTTGAGTTTTTAAATCATTTAGTTTCCATGGAAAAATTTTATTCACAATATAATGTGACAAAAGTTGCCACAGGAATACTATATTGATTATAATGGTGCATGCAACAGCAGCTTTGTATTTTATAGGGATTTTTGTTTAGAAAAATTAAACCTCTCCAGTCCTGCTATCATAAGGTGTTAGGCTTGTAATGTAAATGAGGCATACCATATAGTTCAAAAAGAAAACACCTCATCATTTTAAACATGAAATAACTATAAGAAAGATGAAGTATACTACTGAACTCCAACACACACTTGTCTAGATTTGCTTTTCATCCAGTTTCAGACTGTACGCAATTACTTCCTACTTCTATAATGCCAAGAGGATGTGTCTGTAATGGTGGTTGTATCAGCTGAGGTTACAGTGGTGGGAACTGAAGTGGTACCATTGGTTCCACCAACTGACAGGGGTTTCTAAAGGATGGGGGAGCCACAGTGCTTACAAGTTCTACAATTTCTCCATTCTAAGAGAAAAGCAGACACTATTGAATGAATGTTTCAACAACACACTGATAGATCTTAGTGGTAGACAGAAACTCTATTTTCAAAATCAGGTCACATCAGGGTTAGCCAAACACAGATAGACAAGTTGTCTGCTGTCATTAGGTTGATTTTATTTTGCTAGCAAACCCTGGTTAGTAAGCATACAACTATAAGGAAGACCAGTTAATATCACTATTATGAAAATTTATGCACCAACCACTAAAGCCAGGGATGATGAAATTGAAAAATTCTACCAACTTCTTCACTGTGAATTGTTCAAGCATGCAATCAAGATCTATTGATAATTACTGGTGATTGGAATGCAAAGGTAGGAAACAAACGGGAAGGATCAGTAGTTGGAAAATATGACATTGGTGGTATAAATGATGCCAGAGATCACATGATAGAATTTTGTAAGACCAATGACTTCTTCATTGCAAATACCATTTTTAAACAACTTAAAATATGACAGTACAAATGGACCTCACCAGATGGAATACACAGAAATCAAATTGACTACATCTGTAGAAAGAAATGGTAGAAAAGCTCCATATCATCAGTCAAAACAAGGTCAGGGGCAGACTGTGGAACAGACCATCAATTGCTCATATTCAAGTTCAGGCTGAAGCCCAAGAAAGTCAAAAGAAGTCCACAAGAGTCGATATATGACCTTGAACATATCCCACCTGAATTACGAGATCATCTCAAGAATAGATTTGATGCATTAGACACTAAAGACCAAACACCAGAAGAATTGTGCGATGACATCAATAACATCAGACAGGAAGAAAGCTAAAGGTAATTAAGAAGATAAGAAAGAAGGAAAGGACCAAAATGTATGTCAGACGAGACTCTGAAACCTGCTCTCTAGTATAGAAATACAAAAGCAAATAAATGGAAGAAATGAGGAGGTAAAAGAGCTGAATAAAAATTTTCAGAGGGCAGCTCAAGAAGACAAAGTCAAATATTATAATGAAATGTGTAAAGACCTGGCATTAGAAAACTAAAAGGGAAGAACTCGCTCAGCATTTCTCAAGCTGTGATATTGAAGGATTCGATGGGCAAAGTACTGAATGATGCAGAACACATCAAAAGAAGATAGAAGGAATATGCAGAGTCACTGTACCAAAAAGAAATGGTTGACGTTCAACCATTTCAAGAGACAGCATACGATCAAGAGGGAGAAGTCCAAGGTTCATCAAGGTATTGATAAAGAACAAGGCACCGAGAATTGATGGAATACAAATGGAAATCTTTCAACAATTGATGCAGCATTGGAGGCACTGACTCATCTATGCCAAGAGATTTGGAAGACGACTACCTGGCCAATTGACTAGAAAAGATCCATATCTGTGACCATTCCAAAGAGAAGCAACCCACCAGGATGTGGAAATCATTGGACAATATCATTAATATGGCATGCAAGGAAATTTTTGCTAAAGACAATACAAATCTGCTGCAACCATACATTGATAGAACTTCCAGAGGTTCTGGCTGGATTCAGAAGAGGACTTGGAATAAGGGATATCATTACTGATAACAGATGGACTTTAGCTGAAAACAGATGCATTAGACCTGTTTGTATTGACTATACAAAGGCTTTTGATTGTGTGGATCATGACAAGCTATAGACAGCATTTCTAAGAATAAGTATTCTGGAACACTTAATTGTGTTCAGAACAAGTGAACACTGAATGATTTAAAAATAAGAAAGTGTGCACCAGCATTTATTCTTTCACCATAATTATTCAATCTGTATGCTGAACAAATAATTTGAAAAACTGGATTATATGAAGAAAACTGTGGCATCAGGATTAGGGGAAGATTCATTAACAACTTGTGATATGCAGATGATACAACCTTGCTTACTGAAAATAAAGAGGACTTAAAAATTCTTACTGATGAAGATCAAAGAGCACAGCCTTCAGTATGGGTTGCACCTCAATGTAAAGAAAACAAAAATCCCACCACTGGACCCAAAAAGAACATCCATATAAATGGAGAAAAGACTGAAGTTGTCCAAGACTTCATTTTGTTCAGCTCAACCATCAACAATCATGGAAGCAGCAGTCAAAAAATCAAATGATGTATTACATTATAGGCAAATCTGCTGCACAAGACCTCTTTAAAGTGTTGAAGAGCAAAGATGTCATCTTGAGGACTAAAGTGCACCTGACCCTAGCCATGTTATTTTCAATAACCTCATATGCACATGAAAGTTGGACAATCAATAAGGAAGACCATATAAGAATCAATGCATTTTAGTTACAGTACTGGAGTAGAATATTAAAAGTACCATGGACTGCCAAAAGAACAAACTAGTCTGTGTTGGAAGAAGTACAACCAGAATGTTCCTTGGGAGCCAGGATGGCCAGACTTTGTCTCTCATATTTTAGACATGTTGTCAGGAGGGACCAGTCCTTGAATAAAGATATCATGTTTGGAAAAATGGAGGGTCAGAGGAAAAGAAGAAGACCCCCAAGTTGATAGATTGGCACAGAGGCAGCAACAATGGGCTCAAATGTAACAATGATTGTGAGGATGGTGGAGGACATAGCAGTGTTTTGTTCTGCTCAGCACAGTGTCACTGTGAGTCCATACCGACTTGATAGCACCTAATAACAACAACAACAACAATGCTGTTTAGCTGTGTTATCACGTATCTGAATATGTCATAGCTTACAGGGTGGAATTTCTGTCAATGCATGATAGTTGTGTTTCTCATACCATCATTTGTGCCATCTCTTATTTCTACTGATAAACTACAGGTATTCATTTTTGTCCCTCAAGGGTCTGACACAGTCTTATTGAATGAATGAATGAATGAATGAATGAAGAATTAATGCAAGGGAGAAGGAAGGAAATCCATGACTGCAGAGTCAGGGCCTCCTTCACAGGAGAGAGGCTGGTTGTCACTCATCACTGAGTCATATGTGAGAGGAAGAGAGGGAAGTTGCTCATTCTGGATCCATGTAGATGAAGGAAGTAAGGACTAGAGCCTATGAGTAGCTAGTGATGTAGCTTCTAAAGGTGTCAGGAATAGTTCTGCAAATATCCCCAGAAGTTCAAGTTTCGGTCCCGTGTTCAGAGGCTGCAAGGATTAGCCAAGAACAGTTCACTTCCCGTACCCAAACGCACACCAGCATCAGCAGGCCCACAGCAACTTTTACATGTTCTCTGAATCAGGGTCAAATGTGCTTCTGTACCTCTACAGATTGGTTCTCTCTGTGGCTGCCTCTGTGTGTGAGAGAGAGAGATTCTCTCTGTCTCTCTCATTCCGTCTTTCATCCTCTCATCTTTCTCTTTGTTTTTGCTGTTAAGTTGCGTTGAGTCAATTCCAACTCATAACAATCCGGTATAGGGTTCAAACCAGTGGGTTTGAACCGACGACCTTGTGGTTCGCAATCCAGTGCTTATCCTACAAAGCTACACCAGGAGTCCAAATCTTTCCCTTACACACTGTGAAATACTGTGAAATAAAATTACAAGTTCTACTTTCTGAAAACAGTTTTCTCACCCTCAACACTAAAGGTCATCCTGTTAGATGTTTTTTAAAAACCTACATCCTATAATAAATAAATCTTTACTATCCTTTAAATTTTAATTATATATAACTATGTTTATATAACTATTCTCTAAACTATAACTACAAGCTCTGTGGTTCAAACTCACCAGCCACTCCTAAAAACCCTATATGGGGTCACTATGAGTCAGAACCTACTCGATGGCACTTAACAATAACAAACAACAAACTATAATTAACCTTTTATGGTGATTATGTGTGTGAAGTCGGTTTCAACTCATAGCAACCCTGCATAGGGTTTCTGAGGCTGTAAATCTTTATGGGAACAGAAAGCCTCATCTTTCTCCTATGGAGCAGCTGGTAGTTTTGAACTTCTCACCTTGAGGTTAACAGCATGACTCGTAACCACTACGTTACCAGGACTCCTTATAACTAACCTTCAGAAGTCTAGTTTCACATCATTGTATCTAGGTGATTAGGCTCACTTAAGTACTTGAAACTTATTATTTCAGACAATAATTAGATATTAATGAACATGTCTTGTAGCCATGGATCACTGATCTTATGTGAATGTCTTAGCAAGGGTGTTGTGAATTACCATTAAGTTGGTTTTGACTCATCGCATTGCTATATAGGGTTGCCAAAGAGCGACGGATGGGTTTGAACCACAGCAATATATCAACAGGAAACTTCAAAGTAAGTGTGCTGAGTTCATAAGAGGACGTGGAATTGAGATCATTTCTGATTCCAGATGGATCTGGACTGAAAGCAGAGAATGCCAAAAAGATGCTTACCTGTGTTTTATTGATTCCACTGTATGGACTATAACACATTATGGACAACATAATGAGGAATGAGAATTCCAGAACACTTAATTGTGCCATGAGGAACCTGTACATAGACCAAGAGGTAATCATTGGGACAAAACAAGGGGATACTGTATGGTTTAAAGTCAGGAAAGGTATGCATTATAGTTGTATCCTTCTACCACATAAGGATAAGTCAGAAAGGATCGCTTTACTTGTATTCCAATTCATACATGTATGAATTTATTACAAACAAAACACATTTAAACATGTCTCTGTAACTTGGCTGTAGGCAAGTTCTCTCAGTAATTTGTCTTACTCTCATTAGAGTGTCTTCAAAAAGGCCCCATCAAAACAGTTGCTTTCGAGGAACTCAACTGGGCCAATTAAATTCAAGGCAGAGAGTTCAGCGTAGAAGATTATGGTGACCATTTGGAGGGACTAAAAAGGGACAGTCTATTAGACTTTCTCAATGGGCACAGGATGAACACAGGGGCTTACTATGAAGAAGTTTTAGGAAAATTGAAAACTACATTGGTGAGGAAAAGACCAGAAAAATTACACGGAAGAACTTTTTTTTCATCATAGTGTATCTGCTGAGGCTGTCCTATAAGAACTTCATTGGGAAACTTACCCCATCAATCCCACAGCCCTAATCTTGTCTCCTCAGACTTCTTTTTGTTCCCCCAACCCAAAAACATTTCAAAGAAACATGATTCTAGTCCCTTGAGCATGTCAAATTGCCATTTTGACATGGTGTAAATAAAAAAGCATAGAATTCTTTGGGGAAGGATTGTCGTTGCTATTAAGTACTGTGAAGTTGGTTCTGACTCATAGCAATCTTATGTACAACAGACCCAAACACAGCCCGATCCTGTACCATCATTACAATTGTTGTTAAGCATGAGCCCACTGCTGCTGCCACTGTGCCTATCCATCTAGTTGGGAGTCTTCCTCTTTTTCACTGACCCTCCACTTGACCAAACATGATATTCTTCTCCAGGTACTGGTTCCTACTGCTAATATGTTCCAAGTATGAGAGATGAATTTTTGCCACCCTGACTTCTAAGGAACATTCCAGCTGTACTTCCTCCAACACAGATTTGTTTGTTCTTCTAGCAGTTCATGGTACTTTTAATATTCTTGTCCAAAACCATAATTCAAATGCATCAATCCTTCAACCATCTTCCTTATTCAATGTCCAACTTGTACATATAAATGAGGCTATTGAAAATACCTGGCTGGGTTCAGGCTCACCTTAGTCCTCACACTGACTTCTTTGCTCATGAAAACTTTAAAGAGTTCTTATGTAGATTTGTCTAATGTAATATATTATTTGACTTCTTGACAGCTGCTTCCATGAATGGTGATTGTGGATCCAAGCAAAATGAAGTCCTTAATAACTTCAATCTTTTCTCCATTTATCATGATGCTATTCATTGGTCCAGTGGCAAGAATTTTTGTTTTATTTACATTCAGGTGTAATCCATACTGAAGGTTATGGTCTTTGATCTTCATCAGTATTTTAAGTCCTCTTTGCTTTCAGCAAGCAAGGTTGTATCACAGGTTGTTAATGAGTCTTCCTCCAATCCTGATACCACATTCCAGCTTCTCAAATTATTTGATTAGAGCACAGATTGAATAAGTATGGTCAAAGAATACAACACTGATGCACATCCTTCCTAATTGTAAGCCATTCAGTGCTCCCTTGTTCTGTTAAAACAACTGTCTTCTGGTCTATGTACAGGTTCCTCATGAGCACAATTAAGTATTCCGTTATGCTCATTCTCTAAATGTTCTCCAAAGCTGGTCCTGATCCACACAGTCAAAAGCCTTTGTATAATGAATACAACACAAATAAACTTCTTCTTGATATTCTCTGCTTTTGGCCAAGATCCATTTAACAACAGCAATGATATTCCTCATTTCACATCCTCTTCTGAATCTGGCTTGAACCTCTAGTAGATCCCTGTCAATGTACTGTTGTAGCTGTTTTTAAATTATCTTTAGTAAAATGTTACTTGCATGTGATATTAATTATATTATCCAATGATTTCTGCATTCCATTGGGTCACCTTTCTTTTGAATGGGTACAAATATGGATCTCTTCCAATCAGTTGGCCAGGTAGCTGTCTTCCAATTTTTTTGGCATAGATGTGTGAGTGCCTCCAGTGCTGCATCAATGTGTTGAAAATTCCCACTTGCATTCCATCAATTGCCAGAACCTTGAACCTTGCAAATACTGTCAGTGCACCTTGGACTTGTTTCAGTACCACTGGCTATTGATCATATGCTATCTCTTGAAATGACTGAATATCAACCATTTCTTTTTGGTTCATTGACTCCGTGTTTTCTTTCCATCTTCTTTTGATGCTTTCTGCATCATTTAATATTTTGCCCATAGAATTCTTCAATATTGCTAGTTAAGGCTTGATTTTTTTCTTTTCAGCTTGAGAAATGCTTTTGGTTTTCTAACTCCAGATCTTTCTTTGTACATTGTATTATAATACTTGATTTTGTCTTCTCGATTTGCCCTTTGAACATTTCTGTTCAACACTTTTATTTACTCATTTCTTTCATTTGCTTTAGCATCTCTACCCTGGATAGCAATTTTTAGAATCTCTTTTTACATCTATTTTGGTCTTTTCCTTCTTTCTTTTCTTCTAAATGACCTGTTGCTTTCTTCCTGTATGATTATTAATGGATGTGTACAGCTGTTTATCCTCATTTTGAGTTATGCCCCATGAGCAAATGAAGATTCTGAGAGCTTTATTCCATTTGTGTCATCATAAGTCAAACTCTACTTTGAGGAGGCAGCTCATCCCCAGTTGTATTTGAATGTCATCCCACAAGTCTTCTGGTCTTTGGTCATTAATGTCTAAAGCAACAAATCTGTTCTTGAGATGATCTCTGAATTCAGGTGGAATATGTTTAAGGCCAAATTTGGCTCTTGGCAACTTATTTTAATTTTCTTGAGCTTCAGGATGAACTTGAATATGAGCAATTTATGGTCTGTTCCACAGTCTGCTCCTTGCCTTGTTTTGGCTAATTATATGGAGCTTTTTTTCCATCATCTCTTTGCACAGATATAGTCAGTTTGGTTTCTGTGTATTCCATCTGGTGAAGTTCATGAGTATAGTCATCTTTTATGTTCTTAAAAAGGGAATTTGCAATGAAGAAATCATTGGTCTTGCAAAATTCTATCATGCAATCTCCATCATCATTTCTATCACCAAAGCCATATTTTCCAACAACTCATCCTTCCTCTTTGCTTCCAACCTTTTCATTCCAATAGCTGTTTTGTTTTGTTTTAAATCAACACACCAGGACTGCATGTTTGATCGATTTCAGACTGCAGATGTTGGTAGAAATTTTCAATTTCATCATCACTGACTTTAGTGATTGATGCATAAATTTGAATAATAGTCACATTAACTGGTCTTCCTTGTAAGCATATGGATATTATCCATCACAGGCAGCATTATGATTCAAGACAGATCTTGAAATGCTCTTTTTAATGATGAATGCAATACAATTTCTCTTAAATTTTTCATTCCCGGCATTCCCATGTGATTGTCTGATTCAAAATGGCCATTACCAGTCCATTTCAACTCACTGTTGTTGTTGTTCTTAAGTGCCATCAAGTTGCTTCTGACTCATAGAGACCCTGTAGAGGGTTTCCAAGAAACGACTGGTGAGTTTGAACCACCAGCGCTGTGGTCCTGTGCTTATCCTACAGTGCCACACCAGGACTTCATTTCAGCTCACTAATGCCTTGGATGTTGATCTTTATGCATTCCAGTTCATCTATTGCAGCTTCCAATTTCCCTAACTTCATATGTCATATATTCCATACTCTGAGTATTCATGGATGTCTACAGCTGTTTCTCCTCATTTTGAGTTGTGCCCCATCAGTACATGAAGTTTCTGAAAGCTTTACTTCATTTGTGTCATCACAACCAAACTCTACTTTATGGAGGCAGTTCATCCCCAATCGTATTTGAGTGCCTTCCTACCTGAGACGCTCTTCTTCCAGCACTGTACCTAACACTATTCTGGTGCTATCTGACAGTGTTCTACTGCTATTCATAAGGTTTTCAGTGGCTACACATTCGGAAGTAGTCTTAGTCTGGAAGCTCAGCTGAAACCTGTCTACCATGGGTATACTCTGCTGGTATTAAAATACCGGTGGCATAGTTTCCAGCATCACAGCAACATTAAAGCCACTACAGTGTGATAAACTGACAGACAAGGGGTGGGCTAAAGGTTAGAGAGATGGAAACACTGCCTTCATTAGTGCATAGACCTAGATGGTGGACTTATTAAGAAACAATAGCCTCATCTTTTGATACTTTTGTCTAATAAAGTTTGTATGATTTTGTTACCATACTTTTTACTGACCCCCATGCTTATTCAACCTGTGTGCTGAGTAAATAACGCTAGAATCTGGATAATATAAAGAAGAAAGTGGCTTCAGGATTGGAGGAAGACTCATTAAGATCTTACAATATGCAGATGACACAACCTTGATTGCTGAAAGTGAAGAGGACTAGAAGCACTTTACTGAAGATCAAACACTGCAGTTTTCAGTATGGATTATACCTCAATATAAAAAACATAATAACATTCATAACTGGAGCAATAATCAACAACATGATAAATGGAAAGAAGATTGAAGTTATATCAATTATTTCATTTTACTTGGATCCATAATCAACTCCCAAGGAAGCAACAGTCATGAAATCAAGCAACATATTGCACTAGACAAATCTGCTGCAAAACATTCTTTAAAGTGCTAAAAAACAAAGATGTCATCTTGAGGACTAAGGTGTGCCTGACCCAAGTCATGGTATTTTCAATCAATTCATATGCATGTGAACACTGGGCAATGAAAAAGGGTGACCAAAGAATTGATACCTTTGAATTATGGTGTTGGCGAAGAATACTTGTATAAAATCTGCCATAGACTGACAGAAGAACAAACACATCTGTCTTGGAAGACATGTAACCAGAATGCTCCTTATAAGTAAGGACGGCAAGACTTTGAACACGTTATCAGGACAGACTAGTCGCTGGAGTAATACACCATGCTTGGAAAAGTGAAAAGAGGAAAAGTCTTTACAAGATTGATTGACATAGTAGCTGGACAATGGGCTCAAACATAAGAACTACTGTGAGGGTGGCCCAGGGCCAGGCAATGTCTTGTTCTGTTGTACAGAGGGTCACTCACTATGAGTTAGAATTGACTCATCAACGCCTCACAACAACAAGATGACTAAGATTTTCTTTTCTTGTAACACAGAAAATAACAATGTTGGTGAGTACATGGGGAAACTGGAACCCTCACCCACTGCTGGTGGAAATGCAAAATAGTACATCCAGTGTGGTAGTTCTGCAGAAAACTAAAAACAGAACTAATGTTGTTGTTGTTGTTAAGTGCCTTTGAGTCAGTTCTGACTCATAGTATTTGAACCACTGACTCTGTATTTCCCATTCCAGTGCTGATCCTACAGTGCCACACCAGGAATCCAGAACTAACATATGATCCAGTAATTCTACTCCTAGGTAAAGGCCCAAAAGATATGAAAGCAGAGACTCAAACAGAGACTTATACACCAATGTTCACAGGACCATCCATTCACAATAGTCAAAATGTGCAGATAACCTAAATGCCCATCAAAAGATGAATGGATACGCAAAATGAGGTACATACAGACAATGGAATACTACTCAGTTGTTGTTTACTGTTAAGTGTCTTTGAGTTGGTTCCAACCCATAGCAACCCTGTATAGGGTTTCCGAAGAGCAGCTGGTGAGCTTGAATCGCCAACCTTGCAGGTCAAATGACTTTGAAGTCTGGCACTTTAACCCACAGTACCACACTAGGACTCAGCAGAAATAAAGTCTTAATAATACTATAGTAGAGATGGACCCAGTAGACATTATGCTAAGTGAAATAAAGCAATCACAAAATTAGCATTGTTTTGTGATCTAATGTCCTGGTGTGGCAGGCACTATAGACTAACCACTGGACTGCTGACTGCAAGGTTATCAGTTCAAACCCACCAGCCACTCCTCAGAAACCCTGTACAGAGTGACTATGAGTCGGAACTAACTCAGCGGCACTTAACAACAACATGTCTAAAAAGACAAGAAAAGGTAAATGTATATAGAACAAAATTTTTCACAGTTACCAGGATGGGAAGGAGGAGAAAGGGAGGATTAATGGTGATGAAAATTAATGTCATTGGTTAACGTTAGGGATGCATAGCTGATTATTATAACTACTAACAGTAAGTGGTATACCTGCAAAAAATTAAGTTGGAAACAAAACAAAACAAAAACATATACCCAGAAAAGTATAAGAGTAAAGGAGACCCCGTTGACCTAGAGATGAAAGAAAGAAGAAGAAGGACTGGTTGGCCCGACGTATGGTGAGACCTTGGGTCTCCTGAGCCCATGGACAAGGACATAGCCACAGAGGGCTAGAGCTGAGAGTGGAATGTCCATCTGATATGAAGTGAGGGGAGACATACAAGAATGCCCAAACTTGCAGATAGTACCCACTTGACCTAGCTTTGATGGCTCGATGATTACAACTCGACTAATAGAAGATTTTAAAATTTGATAAAGCAAACAAGTGTAAATTGCTATAATTTGATGAAGTTGACCTATACTTATGGATGTAGTAGCTCAAAATACCAACTGAGAGGGAAGAAGTCTTCATCCTATCCCCTCTGTATGCACCGTTGATAGGGATGAGCAACTTAGACATTGGCTACCTAAAATGGGGTGAGAGATGGCTATAAAAGCACTTAAAAGTTTTCAACAGGGAACTTAGTTTCAGAGTGTGGGGGGAAGGTAGAATCCCCACTGAATAGTTTTCATCTTGTCTAGACAGATCTAATGAAAGGAGATGGGGATAAGATTCTTATGATTCAATAGTGAGTAATTATTATACATGACTAATTGCAATTGTCACAATTGTAAAGGTAGAAGTTCTGTAACATAAAGGGGAGTGTAGGTAATCTTACATTCCAGGAACATAGGACCCTAGGACCATCAAGAGAGAAGAATGTGAACAGAATGTGGGACCCTATCTATCCAGAGCAGCAGCGACACCAGAGATGGAGACAGATATTATGACATGGAGAGAGAGAGCGCAGCTGAGGACTCTTGACTCATGGAAAGAGAAAGACTGTGTGCTTGTGGCCAGGAGGCAGGCTTGCAGAATGTGCCCTTTGGTTGTTTAAATAATCATTTAAATCATATATAATCATTAAATCATATAATCCTGAGTGTTTTGGTGTACATAGCCTCCCCTCAAAAAAAAAAAAAACAAAACACAGAGAAAATAGAAGCAAATACTGTTGAACGATGATGCACAGAGGGGATTGTAATCATTGCAATGAAACAATAAGTGTAAAACTGATGTTCTTCCATGTAAACTGTCACTCAATTCACAATAAAAACTCTAAAAATAAAATAAAATAAAAGAGTAAAGGAGGGATGATTTTTTCTAAAGACAACAATTTAAGAAAATATTAGCAGTCATAGATCAGAGGCTTCCAGAAGGTAGACTGATAGCACGTTTCCCATGTAACCAAAACAGAGCATTTTAGTTGACCTTGGTCTACAATTTTCCAACTTCAGTATGTCCCGTTCATTATCATACTGCATGGAGATCACTGCACCCTCCCTCATACTATTCATCAAAACAAGTAAATGAGCTTCAGTTAGAATTTTTGTTCAACCAAAAACTTCTTACCACTCAGGCCCCTATACTTGACACTGTGTATGGCTGAGTGTGGGATTCAAGGACACTAACTCTGCCTTTGAGGACTGTCCAGTCTAGTTGACCAGATTAGATATGAACATAGCAATGAAGCAGCACTGCAAACTCATATTGGACACAAGAAAGACTCCCCTTGACTGAGGATGCACACAAAGAAGAAAAACTCTCACTTCTCTGAAGTAACATGGGGACAAAGAAGTGCATTCAATGCCTTAGGAGTCTGAAGAAAGACCTTGGGATCTGACGATCCAGTTAACTTGAGCATGTCTAAACACACTTTATCCCCTTTTATCTGTCAGCCATAATTACCCAAGGCATGGTTCCAGGAAGTTCAAAGAGATACCAAAATTAACCGTATGCTGACAGCATTTTAAATTGATATAGTCTCCTAAATCATTCAGGTTGGAGCACACAGCCTCATCTGAGAGTCCTGGGGAGGTGTTAGAACTTGCCTTCCATCTCACAAATCTCGTGTGTGTATGTGTGTGTGTGTGTGTGTGTGTGTGTGTGTGTACGCACAATACAGCGATGAGGGCAAGGCATGAGGACCAGAACCTCTCCCTGCCAGACCAGCAGTGGAGCCAATCTCCTACATATGCATGTCTAATATTGTAACAAACAATTGGATCCCTTTACTGTACAACTTCTAGCAGTAAAGGCAGCTGTTTCTAAAATAAGCCCAAGGCTCTTTACAGTGCTTGGAACCCAACATGTTACCTAGAAGTTCCTCTGAACCTCAAGTCCCCACCTTCAAGCTTGTATACTTTTCTCTCCTCTCCACATCCTTGCCAGAGTCCCTGGTAAAATAAAATCTTATTATGTGCCGTGGAGTCGGTTCCGACTCATAGTGACCATGCACAGGGTTTCTGAGGCTGTTAATCTTTACGGGAGCAGAACGCCTCATTTTTTTCCCACGGAGCAGCTGGTAGTTTCGAACTGCTGACCTTGAGGTTCGCAGCCCGATTCGTAACCACTACGTTACCACAGCTCCTTAAAAATAAAATCTAGTAGACCGAAATCTCCAAATCAGGTTCAAAGAGAGCTTTCCAACTCTACTCCACCCTCTCCACCCACATAGTTGAGGTCACTGGGCCCAGCCTCTTTTGCAACTTTCCCGAGCCTGTGCACAAGAAGGAAAAGAAGAAAACTCAGAAGGAAGTGGCCCAGCTTGGACACGCTCATTTTTTGCTCTCGCAGCCTTTTTCCTTGACCCAACTGAGATTTTTGTTCCAGCTAGAGACGGTGCTTCTCTGCCTGCCCTTGGAGCCCTGTTTCAGAGCAGCCGCAGATGCAGCTGTAAGTACGGTGGACGTTTGTCGAAGTTATTTCAGCTTTGTTTGAGAGGAATGGGGTGGGGAGTCCAAGGAGGACATAGAATCTGGCAGCTGCAGACCCCATAGATCCAGCCCTAAACCCCCTCCTTAGAGGGGCAGGCTGTGCCCTCTGGGGAGTGGCAGCAAGCCATGCAGAAAGGGCTTCCGGCCCCGTAAACTGGGGCCCACTTGGGGCTACGTCCCCGGCGGGATGCACTTCCAGCTCCACAAAGGCGGTGGCGCTGCTGTCACACAACCTGCAGGCCAACCAGAAACTGAGAGCGCCTTCCAGAGGGCTGGGTGCTCTCTGCTGAGTCCTTGCCACAGAGAAGGGTACCTTCTGCAAAGGAACAGCTTCAGCCAGAGGTTTTCACTGGGGACGGGAGAAGTATATAGCCCCTCCTGTTCTAAATTATAAATAACTCCCTTCACTGAATGACAGAGGAGCCAATGAACAGTGTCAGATAGACCTGAGTACAAGTCCCCATTCACCACTAACTACTTATTATTGACTCTCTAGAATCCACGGGGCTATGAGGACATTTTAAATAATAATAATAATAGTTTCAACATCTTTGTTTGTTTATTGTAATATCTGTGCAAATTCCAGATTGATTTTAGTTTTTTTAAATTTTCACAGCCCTCCCACCCCTGGTAACAAACATAAAAAGTTCCTTTCAGCATGAAAACATTTTCTTAACATTTGTACAACAGTGGTCTCTTATAATGTTTGTCCTTTTGTGACTGACTAATTTCACTTAGTAGAATGTCCTCCAGGTTCATCCATGTTATGAGATGTTTCACAGATTCATCATTATTCTTCAACATTAGGTAGTATTCTCCGTGTGTGTGTAACAAAGCTTGTTAACCATTCTTCTGTTGATGGGCATTCAGGCTGTCCCAATCTCCTTGCTACTGTGAATAGTGCTGCCATGAACATGAGCGTGCATGTATCTATTCAGGTCACAAAGCACTTTTCTTGAGGATATATACCAAGTAGAGGGATTGCTGGGTCACATGGTATTTCTAATTCTAACATTTTAAGGAAGCACCATAGTGGTTTCCACAGTGGTTGCACCATTGTACAGTCCTGCCAGCAGTGTAGGAGGGTCCCAGTCTCTCCACATTTGTTGTTTTCTGCCTTTTTTTTTTTTTTTAACTTTGCTATTAATCCTGGGCTAAGATGGTTAATATGAAGGCATTTTATGATAATGTCCATTACCACTGATAATGGAGTCTTGTAAGATAAGCACTGGACTGCAAGGTTGGTTTGAATCACAAGGTTGGTGGTTCAAACTCACCAGCCACTCCTTGGAAACCCTAAACAGGGTTGCTATGGGTTGGAATCAACTCAACAGCACTTAACAATAACACCAACACTGATAATTAATTTTAAAAATACTTTGGGCTTACTTAATCACTACCCCTACCCTATCAAGTCCCATGATGATAAGAGCATGTCTGCATCCCCAGTCCTACATAATGCTGGTATGATGGATGAATGTTGGATGACTATTTTTGACACGTTTGTGTTCTTAGCATGGGGCAGTATGTTTGGAGGGTAAGAGATATGTGACACATTGTATTGCCCTCCAAGCACTGACAAGCTACTTGGCAAGGCAGGGCAAACACCAAAAAAAAATCACACAAGGACATAGTGCTGAGCCTCTTGGAACAAAGACTGGTGGATGCACTTCCAAGAGGAGGCAGGACTAGACCTGCTGGGATTTGTGGGTAAGACAGACAGCATTCCTGGGAGATAATTAAGCTTTGTGCTCCCTAATATCAAACCGACCCTGCATCCTTCGAGTTGACGCCAACTCATGGCAGTACCATGTGTGTCAGTAAAGAACTGACTTTTTTTTATTTGAATCAACACGGGTTTCTCCCTTGGAATCACTAGGTGAGTCCAAGCCACAAACCTTTGGTTCGTAGTTGAGCACAAACCACTTGGGCCACCCAGGGCTGTTAGCTTCCTAGATAGCTTCTTTTCAAAAACAAACTTAACTCCAAGATTTTAAATCCCTATTACTTTCTAGGGTGGATACAATTGTCATTTCCCTGGGTCTGATAGCGTAAGAGGTGGGGAGGATTTACTTTACTTTAGAATTCTCACCTGTCCCTGCTCAGGAGTCTCCCCTACTCTTCCTCCCTGTCAACACAAATGCCATCTCACCCAACATGAATAAGGCACAAGATTGTCCCTGAGTCCTGGTTGGGATCAGTGGACAGGGAAAAAAGGGAAGTGAGAGGGAAGCAAAACAGGTCTAAAAGTTCTTCTAGGACTGTTCTTATATCCTAGAGCTTTCTATTGCTGGGTGGTGGGTATGATGGATGGGGGCAGGCATGAGATGAACATGTTATAGCTTCAGGAGATGAGCAGGGCCAGGGTTCCCAGCTGGGAGATGCTTCAGGGTAGGAAGGGGAAGAGATCTCCTGGGGATCTAGCAGCCTGAAGTTTCTGCTTTGTGCCTGGAGGCAGAGCCCAGCATTCCATTGTCTCTGTTGCTTAACTCCTTGCCTGGAGGATGACTCAGCATGGCCTCTAGGAAGATGCTTGGTTTGAGCCAGCTGAGTGGGCAGGAAAAGGCTTAAAGGAGGATAGCCACCTGCAAAGTCCAGGCAATGTCAAAGCAGAGAGGTCATGACCTCTCTGCTTTGACAGGAACTTCAGCTTCCTAGGTGAACACAGTCCTGGTCGCCCTCCTATTGCTGTCACCTAGGGGTTACAAATTAGGCTGCTCTGCCGGAGAAAGATGAGGCTTTCTGCTCCCGTAAAGATTTACAGCCTTGGAAACCCTGTTCAGGGTCGCTATTGGTCGGAACCAACTTGACGGCACTTAACAACAACAATCCTGGACTTCAGGACCAGGCTATTTTTAAAATAGCAGCTGCAGTAAATCCTTGCCCTTCTGGACATGGTGTGGGGGCAACACACTTTGAGTAGGAAAAAGCCCAAAGTCAATATTTAGGTCAATTACAAGGATCTGGAGAAGACTTGAGTAGAACCTTAAGAAAAGATGAGCCACCTGAAAGGCTGACATATGGCTGAGAAACTGGGCAACCCCAGGAGGGAAAAAAAAAAAAAAAAACCGTTTGGGGCAGGTTCTGGCTCCATCTTTCCGTAAATGTTCTGGTGGAGGTTGGAGTAGATGATTTTAAGGTCTTTTTTGGAGTAGATGATTTTAAAGTCTTTTCAGTACTGGACTGGAATAGGCTCTCCACTGATAGCTTGACATCAACCATGGTAGGAATATCAATGCCATCAACATCAGAAAGCGGTATAAAGCAGCCTCTCTCCCTTCTCCCAATTGTTAAACATTTATTGGTACACTGCTCAGTCTTTCTTTGTCTGTCTACACTGGGAGCTTGTTGTACAGAGGGTGCCATAACCATGTGTGGGATTCAAAGTAGAGTCCCTGGGAGATAAGCCAGTAAGTTAAGAATGGGGCTGCTGGTTCAAACCTACTGGTTCAGCCACTCTGAGGGAGAAAGTGAGGCTGTCTGTTTCTGTAAAGATTTACAGTCTCACAAACCTTAGGGAAGAGTTCTACTCTGTTCTGTAGAGTCACTTTGGGTTGTATACACTCAATGGCACTGAGTTGGGTTGAGTGATATAAATGGTTAAAGTGTTCGGCTGCTAACACAGAAACTGACAATGCAAGTCAACCCAGAGGCACCACGGAATAAAGACCTGGCAATCTATTCCTGAAAAGCAAGCCACTGGAAAGTGCATGTTCTACTCTGACACACATGAGGTCACACTGAGTCAGAATCAACTGGAAGGCAACTAGTGGTAAGGTTAAATAACCTACCCAAGATCACAAACACATGGAGCAGGGATGACTCCAAAACTCATGACCACTCCATGGTACCAGGTGGTCACACTCAGATGACTCTAGGCTGCCATCCACCCACGCACTCTTGTTAAAGAAATGTCAACTCTTCATTTGATTTTTTAAATTATAAAAACAACTTAGGCTTGTGCAACAAGTTTTTAACTCCAAATATATATAATGTATATAATGAAGTCCTGGTGTGGCACTGTGGGTTAATGAGCTGGATTGCAAAGTCAGTTTGATACACAAGGTCGGGAGTTCAAACTCACCAGCCGCTCCTTGGAAACCTATACAGGATCACCATGGGTCAGAATCAACTTGACAGCACTTAACAACATCAGCTATATATATATAAAATAGAAACACAGCTTCTAGATTCTAATCTACCTTTCTTACAAATGACTTAGTGTGATCTGTCCATAGCTATCTATGAGTTTACAGAACAACCATATATATAATATTACACATATAGTCACATATGTAATGCTTTTACTTACTTTTATAAGATAGGAATCATATTATCCAAAATGATCACTGGCCTTTTCTTGCTTAAATTATAATACACAACTTTCTACTTCAATATTTTGTTCTTTTTAAAACTGCCTAGTATTCCAAAGTATGAATGG
The DNA here is from genome assembly GCF_000296735.1 of Chrysochloris asiatica. Taxonomy (NCBI): domain Eukaryota; kingdom Metazoa; phylum Chordata; class Mammalia; order Afrosoricida; family Chrysochloridae; genus Chrysochloris; species Chrysochloris asiatica. Next base: position 16,225,704 of record NW_006408527.1, read on the forward strand.
ATCATAATTTTCTTTATGTAAATTATATATAATTTACAACAAGAGCCTCTTGTTGATAGATATTCAGATTACAACAGTGTTTCAGCCATTTTCTTTATATAAATGTGCCTTTGAGCATATGTGTTAATATTTCTGTAGGATAGATCCCTAGAATTAGAATCTAAGGTGTATGTATAATTAAGCTTTGTGGGTTTTTAAATACATTTTCTTCAAGATCACTGTCTACATATTCTCTGGTTTTGAGTACTTTAAATTTTCTTTTCTTTTTTTGTCAGAATACAGTATACACAGCAGAACATACAAACATATTGTTATTGTTGTTGATTAGTGCCACAAGTTGGTTCCAACTCAAAGTGACTCTGTATAGGGTTTCCAAGAAGCAGCTGGTGGATTTGAACTGCCAACCTCTCAGTTAAAATCAATCTTTCGGTCCAGTGCATCAAAATGTCTGTGTTAAAGTTCCGTTATCTTTTAATTCCATTTTCCACAAATATTTTAAAGCCCCCTTGTACACTAATTCAATGGTTTCTACATGTATAATTTAGTGACATTGACGACATCCGTTAAGCTCTTACCCTCCTTTTCTGAGTTCTTCCGCCTCTATTAACATAAAATCACTGCCCTTTAGATTTCTAATCCTCCCAGCTGTTGTTATTGATTTGATTCCATATGTTGTTGTTGTTAAGTGCCATTGAGTCAGTCGACCCATAGCGACCCTGTATAGATACATGGTGAAAGAGCATAATGTTCAATATAGGCATTATTTATTAGTTAAGTTAAAGAGTTGTCTGGCTTTAAGACTTCAGGGGCTGCTTTTGAGTTAAAGTTTCAAGATTATCTCACAGCAATAGTTTCAAAAATTCATCCAGCCTACATGACTCCAGAAAATCTGGATTCCATGAGAATTGGGTGTGCATATTAAGGTTAGATATTGCCAAATTGTCCTCCAAACAAATTTATGCTCTATCAACAGTACAAGGGTCTTTGTTTCTTTCATACACTTGTCAGCACTCAGTGTCTCCACCAATCTTTTAAATTCTCACTACTCTAATGGTTACGAATCGGGCTGCGAACCTCAGGGGCAGCAGTTCGAAATTACCAGCTGTTCCGTGGGAGAAAGATGAGGCTTTCTGCTCCCATAAAGATTTACAGCCTCAGAAACCCAATGCAGGGTCGCTATGAGTCAGAACCGACTCCACGGCACATAACAACAACAACTCTAATGGGTATGGGTGAGGGGATGGTAAAGTTAAAACCCGTGAAAACTCAAATTTGTACAAGACAAATTCCTATCAGAGAGGGACATCTCAAATATTTCCCACTAAAAGCAATTGAGAAGTCATAAGACTGCACCTTGTGGAAGGTGGAAAATTTGTGAGAACTGGAAAAACCAGACGGTCTTCTCAAGTACCAGCTCCCATGGGCTTCTCTGTGTTTTTGATTTTGCATTTCCTTGATAATTAGTAAGGTTGAGGATTTTTTTCAAGTTTATTAGTCATTCATAAGGCTCCTATTGACTAGCCTCTAAATTACCTAGTGTGACTGTGATACAAATACCACAAGCAAGTGACTAAAGGACAAAAATGTCTGTCCTCACAGTTTTTGAAGCTAAAAGTCCAAACCAGGGTCTCAGTCTTGTTATTTCATTCCTTGTCAGTAGTCCCAGGCATTCCTTGGTTCCTCTCATAATGTCTTTTTATTCACACATGTGTATGTGTGTGTGTGTGTGTGTGTTTATTGTGTTCTTTTTACAACTCAGACATGATTAGCTTTAGGATCCACACTCCTATAATTGGTAGGACCTCAGTAACATAATAAAAGAAAGCCCCTCTTTCTAAACAGGCAGCGGGTACAGGGGTTAGGATTTCAACACATGTTTTGAAGGGACACAATTCAATTCCTGTTGTTAAGTTATTAAGTGCTTTCAAGTCAGTTCCAATTCATAGGGACCTTGTATAGGGTTTCCAAGGAGCAGATGGGGAGTTTGAAACACCGACCTTGTGGTTCAAACCAACCTTGCAGTCCAGTGCTTATCCTACAGTGTTACACCAGGCCTTCTAATGATTGCATATCCACACTCTTTGCCCATTTTAATATTAAGATGTTCATTACCGGCAAGAGTGTTTTATACAAGGGGGCTTCACACAGTTCTTGGAAAAATTGGAACTAAAATGTAATGGATTGTTTCCCACAAACTTTTTTTAAAGTTCTCACACAATACTGGGCCAACTAGGCTCAGGGGATGGTGCTAGAACTCTGAACAATATATAAAGGAATATTTAGAAGATTGAAAGACTTACAGCTAGGGAATTTGTAGCCGAATCAAGAAATCCATTGCTTTCTAATTCAAGACACTCAGCAATTCCTGGAGCCGCCATCTTGGGAGAGACCAAGCGGGAGAAGGATCTGAACAGCCACGAACGCCTGACAGAACCTCGGAGATACAGGTATGGACATTCTTTTTTTTTTTTGGTATCTGTTCACTGGGCTCTCGCTGTCTGTGCACCTCCATTCTTGTGACTAGAGGGGATGCCTGAGTGAAAGGGGATGCCTGAGCCAATGGACACCCCACCCCGACCCCTGGAGGGTTCTACCACACATGCGCACAGATCTCCTCGAAATTTAAAGAGACAGTTTCCACTTAAAACCAAATGGCCACCACTCATCTGTCAGTTTGTTGTACTGTGGTGCCTTGTGAGTTGCTATGATTCTGAAAGCAATGCCACCAGTATTTTAAATACCAGCAGGGTCACCCATGGTGGACAGCTTTCAGATGAGATTCCAGACAAAGGCAGACTAGGAAGAAAGAGTGACGAACTACTTCCGAATCTTTAGTCACTGAAAACCTTATGAATAGCAGAGAAACACTGTCAGATATAGTGTCAGAAAATGAATCCCTCAGGTTGGAAGGCACTCAAAATGCGAATGGGGAAGAGCTGCCTCCTCAAAGTAGAGCTGACCGTGATAACACGAATGAATAGCAAAGCTCGTGGGAGAAAAGCCCACAGGACCTTCATTTGCTGATGGGGCACAACTCAAAATGAAGAGAAACACATGTAAACATCCATTAATAATCAGAACATGGAATGTATGATGTAAGAATCTAGGAAAATTGGAAATTGTAAAAAATGAAATGGAATGCACAAACATTGATATCTTAGGCATTAGTGAGCTGAAATGGACTGGTATTGGCCATTTTGAATCTGACAACCACATGGTTTACT